>NC_045772.1:96833949-97458949 GCF_008692025.1 Phocoena sinus
CCTCATACGTTGCTGGCGGGAATCTAAAATGGTGCCGTCATTCTGGAAAACAGTTCGGCAATTTCTTATAAAGCTAAATATGCAAAATTACCTTATTACCCGGTAGTTGAACTCTTGGGCATTTATTCTAGAGAAATGAAAAGTTATGTTCATGCAGATCTGTACATAAATGTTCATGGCAGCTTTAATTTGTAATAAGCCCAAACTGGAATCAGCCCAAATGTCTTTTAAGCAGGTAAATGGTTAAAAACAAATTGTGGTATATCCGTACCACGGAAATAATACTCAGGCAATGAGAATTATTTATACACACAACTTGAATGGGATCTCGAGGATATTAAAAAAAGCGCCAATCTTAGAAGGTTATAGACTGTCTGAGTCCATTTATATAACAGTCTTGAAATAAAGGTATAGAGATGGAGAACAAATTAGCAGTTGCCAAGGGTGCGGGATCGGGGTGGGTGTGGCTATACAGGGTAGCACAGGGAAGCCTTGCAGTAATGTAATAGTTCTGTATCCTGATGTGGTGGTGGTTACAGGAATCTACACACACATTGCATAAAACTACACACACACGCACACGCACAGGCACACGCACACACACAAATGCATGTAAAAGAAGCAACATCTGAATAAGCTCTGTGGATTGTACCAATGTCAATTTCCTGGTTTTAATATTGTACTGTAGCTAAACAAGATGTACCATTGGGGAAACTGGGTGAAGGGGTACAGGGGAACCGCTCTGTACTTTTTTTTTTTGCCACCTCATGTGAATCTGGTGGGCATATTTAGCCATTCATGCTGCCTGAAACAATTCCTTCCATTCTTTTTGTCTTTGAGGGTTTATAATTTTGTTTTCAGTATTTACCAATTTTCATTTTGATGTAGTTTCAGAAGGGGCATGGATAAAACACATATGATCAATACATTGTGTTTCTAATTGTTTAAAGGTTTTAAGCAGGGTTGTAACATTTGGGTAGACCACCCTGGTGGTTTCTTAGAGGATGGTTATAAATGAGGGCAAGATGAAACAGAAAGATATTATATTTCATTAATTTTAAGAGGCACTTGGCACTTTTTTTTTTCATTTTAACATCTAAATTGGGACGTTTGACTACAACTATTAGCCAGAACAGTCATACTGTATTTGTCATACTGGCTCATAAGAATCAAACTTTGCCAAATGGGTGTCCGAGGCTTGGAAGAAAATTCCAGAGACAGAAAAGGAGCATTCCTTTAAGAAATGCTGCATTACCAAAGCCCCTGATGGCATGCACAGAGGACTACATTGTGTGGAAATCATGCACATGAGTAAAAAAAATGAATCATAAGAGTCAGTGTCTGAATGTGAAGTTTTATGAACACTGTTACCATGTTACTCTTTTCTGTTTTCCTTTTTATGTATTTTCACGAGTGAAGTATGATAAAAATCTACATCTATAGACACCTGCACTTTAAATAAATATAAAATAAAAATTCGAAGTGATAAGAAAGCATTATGTCACAGTTGATTTGCTACCTTTTTACTTATCGGGACATAAAATAATACTTTTACAACCGAGGGCGTCCAGGTAAGGGATAATAATCTGAAGCAGGACAGTGAGACGAGGGGAGAATCCTTGAAATCCTAAGAAGGAAAACTTGAATTGTTAGAGGACAGGTAAAGATGAACGGGGAGGAAATCTACGATAGTTTCCAGGTTTCTGGTTTGGGCAACTGAATCGATGTAGTAAGCTACCTGGGAGGGATAGGACGAGCAGGTTTGGGGAGCGGGAGTTAAAATTAGGATACACTGCGTGAGGGACTGGTTGGCTGTGTAGAACGGATGAACGGAGCTCTCGTATTTACTTTGGCCACGGGAGCCTGCGGCTCTGCCTTGATGGATTCAGCCTCCTCAGAGCTGTCAAAGGCGGGGAGGTGGGGTGGAGGCCGGCCAGGTCCGAGCGCCAGCGCAGTGCCTAGACCACCGAACCTCCGCCGCTCCCCGGGCTCCAGAGGCCAGGCCATAGCGAGCCGGAGACCACCCCCAACCCCGCCCCCGCCCACCGCTGTCAGCGGAAGCGGCGTGATTGGCTGGAGACGCCGGCGCCGGCGGCCGCGAGCGGGCCAGGACTTAAGGAACTGCTCAGCGATTGGCTGGGAGGAACCAAAAAGGCCTAATTCAAATTGTTGGGGCCGCCCTTCCAGGGAGCGGGCGCCTAGTTCCACCCCGCCCCGTCGCTTAGTTAGACAGGTACGCAAACCAGAGCTGTATTGGTCAGATCCTTCCGGCACCGCTCCTTACCCGAGTCAGGATGAGAACAGAGCTGTGACTGGCAGATTTTCAGGGGCGGGCACCCTAGGCCTTATCCGGGTTTCGCTTCGGGACTGGCACCTGTCCTGGGCGTGGATTGGGCCGCAGCGTTGTCAGCGTGATCTGGGGGCGCGGCCAGCGCTAATAAAGACGAGCCGGGGTTGCAGGTGCAGTCAGTTCCACCGCAGCTAGAGCTCTGGGTGGCCGTCTGGAAGCGGAGCTCGGCGGTGCGGTCGGCTTCACCGCAGTGTTCCCCGGCCGGGTGTCTCGCCGCAGCCTCGGGAGAGGAGACGGACCTCTCCTCCTTCTGTCAGAGACATGTGAGTTGACCCTGGTGTGGGGGGCGCGACACCTTGCCAACTCTCACCCCAGCGCCGGACTCTGCGGGACCGAAAATGGCGCATTGCAGCAGCTGCGGCGACGCGGGGAACCGCCGCCGCGCGCCGACCGCAGGCCGAGCCACCCCCGGGGAGGGGAGGCAGCACCCCATTCCTGCACCAGCCGCAGCCGGCACCCCATGGGCGGGGCAGGAGCGCGGGGGTCCCACATTCATTGCCCCCTCTCCTCTCACCTGCGGGGCTCCTCAGTCGAGTCTCGGGCGAAGGTGGGGCGCGGAGACACCCGGGAGGGGGCTCCAGGCCCTTTCTTGTCGTTGATTGAAGCTGTGCTTGGGACCTCTGGAAGGACAGTCATGGGTGCACCTGCCAGTTAGTAACTTGGGTTGCTCTGCAGTCTCTAGCTTTGTGTACGCCCCTCACCCCGACCGTGACGAGTAGCCCCCGCTCTTGGTAGTGAGCAAAGCTCCAGAAACTTATCTGCCAGTTCTCTGGCGCCAGGTGAGCAGCTCACAAAGACTCAAGGGGCAGTGGCGTGTGATTCCAAGCATCCATTCATCCCAAGGCCACCCGTACAGGAGGTGTTTTCCTGTCATTGAGTCTTAGCCAAGTACTTGGAAGAGAGATAGAGCTAAGGATCCCCCCCTCCCCTCCCCGCCACCTTCCCTGGGTACATTCAATTTAGTCTCTAATCAATTTAGTCATCTGACCATGGTCACCCCATCCCAAGATCCTGAGGGAGAACTATAGCTAGACAAATGAAGAACTTCCCTTTCTTTCTTGGAGTCCTGGCTTGGTCCTAGATGTATTTGTGTTGCTTCTCTTGGTGACTAAAAGGGAAAAGATTTACTTACGTTACATAAGGGTTATAACTATCCCCGGATATGTTACTCCTGCGTGTTCCCAACTCCCAAGAAGTAATAAGTGAAATGGTCCCTTCAAATGCTTTATAACGATTTCCCTTTTTCTCTATTTGATTTCTACAGTTTTAACTGTATGTGATATTCTACGCGTTTTGGCCAAGCCCTAGGATTCCTTGTGTTTTCATTTTGGGGAGGGGGAGCCTCTTCAGCTGACTGGTTCCCAGTAGCATCCATGTGGGATGAAAGGAAGGAGATGGGGAAACCGTGGTGACTAGAAGGGCATCACGAGGTCTCTGACCTTAGTCTTGTCATTGGTGCCACCAGCCTGGACTGCTTCCAAGACTAAACACGGGCTACTTCCTACTCCTTGAATTCTCCACTTTCACCAGAGAACTGGATCCTGTAGCACAGTAGTAGCATAGGAGTCTGGTGGCCGCCATAGTGTTGTATCTTTCCTTTGCCTCCTTTGTGCCTTAAAGGGCAACGGGAAAGCAGTTCTTTTAGCCAAGATGAGTCAGGTGTAATCTGCTCGTATAACCTCTCTGAAGGGTTATTCTCTTTTGAGACTGAAATTTACTTAGAGAGGAGGAACTTCTGGGTATTAGTTCTGTTGTGAGTAGTCAAGGCTTTTCCTTTTTGGTGACTTTGTGATGGTTTCATCCGTAGTGCATTTACTCTTGGACTGCTCCTATAAGGTAGGCTTTGTGAGATTCTGCTTCTGTTCGAGGAGTTCTTATTGTAATTTCTTTTCTCCATCAAATTGCAGAGATCTCTCTCCTACCTGTGACTTCTTCCTTGGCAGAGAAAATCTCATGCCTTAGGTTAGGCTTCAGGGAATTCTTGAGGAGGTGAATTTAGCTTCCACGTGTTGGGACGTGGAGAGGAGTTTATTTTGAGGATCCCACACTGGATTATTCTCCCCTAAGGCTAAGGGAAAGGGAGTATGGTCTCTGTGCCTAGCAGTGTAAACCAAGATTTCTAGTTGGGACATCAGGAACTAGGAGAGTCTCCTGAGACTGGATGCCAAATCTAAAAAAGGAAGGGACAGGCTGTCTCTGGTGCATGTACACTGCGGACCATTTCCAATATTTTTGCTCCCTGTCTATGCTCTTGGAACACTTTCACAATTGACACGATTGCTTTGGGCCCCAGTTCCATCTAAGTGAAACCCCAGTCTTCTCTGCCAAAAAACAAAGCAAGCAAACAGTCCTGACTCACTGCAACTACAGAGGCCTTTGGTGATTCTCCAAGTCGTCCTTACAGTGGCCACGATATACTAATCATTGCATGAAACAACCAATAACTGGCTCCCCTACAGCAGTCTGTCAGCTTGGCCTTTCTTTTTATATTCAGGCTTTGCAAAAAAAGAGTTGTTCAGTCTGTAAGCTTGTCCTGAGGGTTGAGTTTTTTTTGTAGGCAATTCTCCTGGATTGGAGTTTTCCAGTTTGACTTCATGTGAAAAAGGCTTCTGGGAGGCAGAGAAATGCCATTTAAGCCAAGACTGGCCCATTTGTCCCTGTGGCCATTGTGCCAGAGGATGTGTTTGAGTTTGGGTCAGAGGATAGCCCAAACGAGAGCTCTTGATGCCACCCTGGATGTCGATGAGCCCCATCTGTTACAGGATCTTTCATCTTTTGCTTTGGACCTCTGTGCTGCATCTCCCCACTTGGTATTGCCAAGGAGCTGGAATCCCTTCTACTTGCATATGGCCGTATCACCCTTGCTTCGGTGATAGGGGTGAGAACGTATGTGATTCCTTTCTTGTCTTGGTCACTCTGTGCACTTCTCTCCGCAGGTCTGCGGCAGCTCAGCCACCCACCGAAGGGGCAGAAGGGGCTGCCCCAGGTGGGGGTCCCCCTGGCCCTCCTCCTAATTTGACCAGTAACAGACGACTACAGCAGACCCAGGCACAAGTGGAGGAGGTACGTGGATAGCTTTTTCTCTAAGGGTTTCCAAGTCACGGAAGTTGGGAAACTTCTCTTTATCTAGAGGGGCAGCTAAAGGCTCCGGGAGACAGGGCACCCCTTAGAGTTAGGCAGGGCAGACTTGCTGTTCTCTCCCCGGCTCTGGGGGAGCTTAGCCGCTTTGCTCCTGCGCCCTGCTCAGGTGGTGGACATCATGCGTGTAAATGTGGACAAGGTCCTGGAGAGGGACCAGAAGCTGTCAGAGCTGGATGACAGAGCCGACGCTTTGCAGGCGGGCGCATCACAATTTGAGAGCAGCGCTGCCAAGCTGAAGAGGAAGTATTGGTGGAAAAACTGCAAGGTGAATGTTCTTGTCCTTTCCCCCTTATTTTCCTGGGTCTCCACACATAGGAGGCGGGAAAACCCTCAGGTTCCACAATCCTTCCCTCTCATGATCTGTGCCCTGCAGGACTCTTGGGAGGCAACCTGGGAAGCCTCCTTCTTGAGCTGCATTACCCGAATTGGCCACCAGGGTGCGCTAAAGTGCTCAGAACCACTAACTGAGGGCCAGGGGAGACCCTGAGGAGTTTGGAGGGGTTAGTCAAGCTGCCTTTTCTCAAAGGACCCCGGGAAAAATTCTTACCTGACCCTTCCTGAGATACACCAACATCGACACAATGGCTGGGGTAGCTATATATTTAAATACCTGCAGCTTTTGGGAATGAGCTGAACACTTTTTGATGAAAAACGAACCAGTTGACTAAAGATCCGAAGTCTGCACCTGCTCTGGCGTTCCTTTAAAAGCCTCCAGGCAACAGGAACTAGGAGAAAAGGAGCAAGCTGCAGACCCTCTCATGTTTCTGAGAAGCTCCAGCTGTGGTGCAGGGGTTACTGTCTGATGGGGCGCACGAGGGGTTGGGAGGCCTTCGGCTGTCCTGCGGGGCGTGTGGCTTCTTCCGCCGTCCGAGTCCCTGGTCCTGGCTCCTGCCTCCTTCCCCAAATCCAAGGGTTTGTTTTTTGTCAATGTCCCCTCAGATGATGATCATGCTGGGAGCCATCTGTGCCATCATCGTGGTAGTTATTGTAAGTAAGTATCGCTGAGGTTGCTGGTTGGGGTGAAGAGGTGGGAAGGTCCCGGCGTCACCTGCCTGCCTGCCTGCCTGCCTGGGGAGTGGGGCTGCTCTGACTGAGGTATGGAGATCGTGGCCAGGGAAGCACCATCTGGTGCGGGAGGGCGGGCGGGCAGAGGTGAGGGACTTCCTCGATGGACAGGCCTTCACTCTGCAGGACTGTGGGGGAAGGTGGTGGCTCCTGTTCTGAGGAAGTGGGCTGTGCTTCTTCTCACTGGCTTGGGTCAGAGGGAGACCGTGGGGATGGGACACCTACAACTACACCTGAATGTCCAGTAACCTGATGTAATCTGCCCTCTTGTTTTCTCCTCTTTCTCTTTTCCATCTGGGACTTCCTGACTCCTGTGTCCAGTCTACTTTTTTGCTTGAGAATGTACCACCCCTTCCCTGTCCTCCACTGCCATCCAAACTCATGTCCCTGTCCTGTTTCTCCCCAGAACTTCCCCGTCTGCCCTCCTCCATCCCAGCCCTGCTTCTCCATCGCCCACTCCTCCCCTCGTGTTGCTTTCACTTGCACTCTGTCCTGCGACACTGGAAATGCTGCTTGTGGTGCGGTCTTGAATTAACTACCCGAAGAACAACAGCTGGCATCTCCTTCCTACCCTCTCATGTTCTCTCAGGTTCCCCCAAAGACAAAAGGAGTTGGAGGCCAAGGGATGGGGAAAGGGGCGTAGCTGAGGTGACGTGCTCAAGAAGGGGCCAAGACTGGGAAGAGGAGAAGAGTGTTGTGCCCATGGTGTTGCCAGAAAAGGCCAGGCTGCTGGCCGGAGGAGGCTGGGAGCAGCTGGGAGGATGCCCCCTCACCTCTCCTGTGCCAGGCCTGCAGAGGAGCCTGGGCCAGGCCCAAAATCCAGCTTGGTCCTGGTGCAGGACTCCTTTAGAAAGTCAAACCTGTTTTTCACAGTTATTTCCCATCTGTTAGTCCAAGATCTTCTATGTCTTCAGGGATCTTACAACCTTTTACTTTGTCCTCCAGAGACCTGGAGAACACGTATTAATAGCGAAAATATCAGGACTCTCGTTCCCATCCTAGAAACAGTCCCACAAGCTCATACCTGGAAGGGGCTCTTGTCCACGTTTTCTACAGCATTCTGTATTGCTCGTGAAGGCATCAAATAATTTCATTTAGCCAAAGTCTGAGCCTCTCAATTTTAGTTACTGGCATAGATAATGAGAGAATGCCCATTAGTTATAGAGAAACAGCGAGTCAAGGGCCTAATCTGAATATACCAAGCTTGGAGGAAGCCACTTCTCACCCTCTTGTTACAAGCGTCCTGTACCTCCCTTGCTGTTGATGGAGGAGGATGAGATGTCGGAGGGTAGGAGCCCTGGACCCTCCGGGAGCCCTTCCCCCGACGCCACCCCCGTGTACTTGCCAAAGGCAGGGCTGAGGAGAGAGGCCCTTCCTGAGGCCCGGCTGCTCCTGAGTGTTGGGAGTCTGGTGCCCCCGCCAGCCTTGGGGCGGAGGTGGAGCCGTCAGCAGACGGGCCTGCTTGTTGACCGCTGTGCCACCACGGCGCCTTCTCATCTGGAGCGGCCTCTCTGTTCTTCCAGCAGTATGTTCCCCTTCCAAAGCACCCCTGAATTCCCTTTGCCTTCCTCCTCTTTGCATGGTTTGTGGCACAGACAGTGGGACCTGGGGATGGAGCTGCTCAGCCTGTCTCGGGGGCCAGTGCTGGGCTTCAGGAAAGGGCACTCAGTGGGACAGACCCCGGTGAGAGGGGAGGAGGGCCGGCTGGGAACAGAACGGGGACCGCTCCACGTCCCTTCGTTCCTTCCATCCACCAGTCCACCAGCAGGAGGAGGCTGGGCCAGGCTCGCTTTCCACGCAGCAGCATTTCGTTCCGCAAAACCATCCTTCCTCTCCCTTCGCCCTGTTCCCACATTCCCTTCGTCCTGCCCCAGGGCGGGACGGAAGAGCTGGACGAAGGCAGTCTGTGTACCCTCCTAACGGCCAGAGGCCCCTCGAAGGCCTCCACCCTCCTCTGGGCTCCCCTTGCCTAATGCAGGGGGTCACCGCTGGAGAAGAACCACCACTGTCCTCGATGTGTCCCAAGCCTGGAGCAAATCTGCCCTCTTGGCCCGCCCCATCACAGGAATCACTTCTGCGTTTCTGTGCCATCTGTCCCAGGTGTAGTTGGCTTTGTTCTTCTGGGGACGTTAGCCCTTCTACTCTTTCTCACCCTGCCCTGTAGCGCCCTCTTCTGTGTCTTTGCCGCCCCCCTTCCCTCCCACCACCCATGTGCATTAGCAAATATGCAACTAAGCCTGGGGCTTGGCAGTGACGCGAGGCCGAGCCTCCTCGGCCCCTCTTGGGTTCGCCGTGGGACGATGTGGCGTCCCCACTGTGTGTCTGTCATCACCTCCCTGTCTTTTTTTCTAACCCCACTCTCCTACTTGTACAGAAATAACAGCTGTACTTCCACCAAAGGCATGTGGTGTATTTACCAATTTCCTGTATTCTGAACAAAAGCAAAACAAAAATACAACTTCCTACCACCAAACCGACTTGGCTGTTGTTTGGGTTGGGGTGACTGCAGCGGGGTGGAGGCGTCTTGTTTCTCTCTAGTTCCTTTCTGATGGTGCCCTGCGCCAGAAGGGTGGCTTACGGGTGCTGTCGGTCTTCTCGAGATTCCACAGCTGGGTGCTGGCAGAGGAAGTGGTCTCCGCTCTCAGCCTCCGTGCCCGAAGCAGCCCAGCTCTTCAGGTGGGGGTGACAGGAAGCCACGGCAGGAAGCTGAGCGGGCATCTCGTGGACAGACACCCGCAGATCTTCTTAGACATCTGCCGCCGCCTCCCTCCAGGTCCTGGGCCAGGCCCTGAGGAGGCCCCCAGGGGACACGCTCTGCTCCCCACCGTCCCCATGCATAGCCATCTTCTGCCAAGTCCCACTGTGCTGACCAGGCCCGTTTGAAAATGACTGAAGGGAGAGCTCTGTCCCCTGCGGCCGAGGCAGGGGTGTGTGTAGGTGGGTGTCCTTAAATGCCCAGCAGCTGTCCACAGGTACAGGAGCTTAACGGCAGCTCAAGGTTACCCTGAGCGACTGAGGGGTGGCCCGAGGGCCGCCTCTGAGGGTCTTCGTTTCACACCTCAAGCACTTTGCCAGCCAATCGGCGGGGCGGGGCGGGGCGGGGCGGGGCGGGGCGGGGCGGGCCCCAGTGTGTGGAAAGACGGGAAAGTGGAAAAGCTTTGCTTCCGAGGACATGAGGGCTTTTACTGGGACAGAGTTCAACGATTGTGCGTGGCCCTCCAACCCCCATCCTGTTCCACTGTCCCTCATCCGCTCCTTTCTTAATTTTTTTCTGTTATATGTTCCTACCACCGCGCCCCAAACCTGGCTCATGTTTTAACCTCCACCCAGACCTCCTGCCTTCCTGCCACCCTCTCACCTCTTCACGCTTTCTCCCTTGGGTGTATCAGCCCAGGGCATGCAGTGAAGGCAGGCAGAGGCCTGCAGAAATCCAGCGCCACAGTCAGTGATCTGTGCCTTCTTCGTATCTTTCTCGGGGCCTCTTTGAGCTCTGGGACTCAGCTTAGAGTCCTTCTGGGAGAATGTGACTCTCTCTTATATCTAAGGCAGGAGAGTGGCTACCCGGAGTGCCTCGGGGTCCTGGCAGGCCTTGGTGAGGTAGCTAGGAGAAAACGGGAGGGAAGGAAGTTGGTGTCAGTTGGGGTAAGCCCAGGAGCTGGGGGCTGGGGGGGCCGGCTGGAGCTCTGGACGCTTGCGTTTCATCCCTGGTCTGGGTGTGGCGGCACTTAGAGCCGCTGGTCTCCAAGTGCGTTTGGTCAGGGCCAGAGCCAAGGATGCGCAGGCTCACTCTTACCTTGGCGTCTCTGCAGTCCCAGGAACAGCAGTGCCAGGAGGAAGAGGCTGCTGGCAAAAAGGACTCCAAAGGCCGTCCTCTGCTCTGTAGGGGACAGAGGTGTGGACGGGGATCAGTGGCGGGAACCGTACTGAGCCCTCACGTGCAGCGTCTGCCCCGGCAGGAAGGTCAGGGCGCGCGCGCGCCCGCGTTCAACCGTCCCTGGTTGAGGAGCTCCCATCAGGTGTTTTCCTGCTCTCACCCAGGGACCGGCACACCGTGGCGCTGGGGCCTGCTCGGTGGACGTCCGTGTGTCACTCCACACAGAATCCTCTGCCTCTTCCCACCTCAGGACAACCTTTTTTCAAACGGCTTTGCACGGGCGATTTAGTTTAGATTAGCTGGTGATAGTTAAACTGGAATTGTGTAAACAACTGGGAATGATGTAAGCTGAGGCAAAACCCCAGTTTCGGGGAAGCTTACAGTCTCATGAGCCACCAAGTAAGGCATTTCGAGGTGCTGACTCTTTATGGTATAGGACCTTGCGAAGACATTCTGTGGCCTCGGGATGAAGTTCCAGCTTGAAGGCCTGTTGTTATCTGCCCATCAGTAGCAGGAGGGGGGTTGAGGCTGTAGGGGAATCGCCTGCCTATTTTCCACATTTTCTGTTTTACCATTTCCTAGGCAGGTGACCTTGGGCAAATTACTGAACCTCTGCGAGTATCAGTTACTCATCTCTAAGATGGGAGGAGTGAGGACCTGTGGACGCCCACATTTGAGGGCTCAGTGCCCTGCTGGCTTGACGCAGACGCTCAGTGAACACCATCACCTCTCAAGCTTCACGGCCACAGCCCCCTTTCCCCACGCACCCTTGCCTCTAGCCGTGCAGGCCCCCCAGTTCTTTCTAGCCTGTTTTATAATGAGGCCTTCACACATGACGTCCCTTCGGTCCTGGTGTTCCCTGCCCCTGACCCAGCTCAGCCGGCTTGCAGGCCTCCCCCGGGTCATCTTCCCTGACTGCCTAGTCTGTCCCTCCCACTGGGCTAAGCTCCTCGAGGGCAGGATGAGGAATTGTTCAGCCTTGGTCTCCAGCTCTCAGCAGTGCCTGGTACCCCAGAACTCGGGGGGTAATAAAGTCTTGGAGGACGGGGTGGGACCTCTGGAGGCTGTCACCTTAGGAAAGAAGCAGCCAACACTGTGGGAAGCAGAACAAGGCCAGAGGGCAGGAGCCGTGAGCCCAGGTGTGGTGGTGGGGAAAGGAGGGCACTCCCATACCTGGTGGGGCAACCCAGGTGTTGGCCCCCAGGGGCTCCTCCAGGGAGACGTGGGTGACTTGGCAGGTGTAAGTGGCACCCACAGAGCCAGGCTCTGCCGTCAGGAAGGAGGAGATGCTGTAGGTGCCTGCCGTGCTCTGCCGGAGGCTGGAGAAGGAGGCGCCAGAGACTGGGGCCGGGGCTCCACCCAGCTCCTCCCGGATCCACGTCACAGTCACATCCAGAGGGTAGTAGCCAGTGACACTGCAGAGGAGGGTGGGCGGCAGAGCTTCGCTCGCCAAGCTCAGTAGTACTTTGGGGGCAGCTGGAAGAGAGGAGGAGAAGTAAAACCCCACGGGCATCACCGGGGCAGCAGAGGAGCCTAGGGCCTTCTCCTGCTGCCCATAAGAGCAGGTTGTGGAGGCGGAAGTTCCCTCCTCAGTGAGGCGCCAGGCGGCGGGGGGACAGTGGTGGTGAGGGGTCCACCTGGATGCACGACATAAGGGGGTACGATTCCCACAGGTAACTGAAAAACAACAGCAAAACCAACTAAAGGTTGGCTTGCTTCTTAGCATCACTACAAGCCAGTGATGTCAGAGGCTATCCTGTTGAAACAGGCCTCCCGGTCGGGCCGCTCCCTCGCCTCTCCTCGCTTTGCTACTGCTCCTCCTTTGGATGTGGTCCAAAAGGACGGGGGTGACTGGAGACAGCCGGCCAGTGCGGGGCAGCAGGATCCCGGGCTGGGAAACTTCTCAATGGAATTATCTGGAGCCCGACGGGAAACTCCATCTGATGCCATCTGCGCTTCTAGGATGCAGACGGCATTCAGGCTGTGGGAATGCAGTCTGCCTCTCAGGAAAGCGCCCTTGTGTTTGATCCCATTCTGGAAGACACTCTCAATAGGTACCTCCCTTTCCCTCTTCCCGGCATAACTGAGTCCTGGCCTCACCTTGGACGTTGAGCTGGATGATCTGTTGAGCTCGGTACAGGGAGGTTGTGATCTCGCAGATGTAGGTCCCCTCATCCTTCAGAGTGAGGCTGGGTAGGGTGAGGGAGGCGTCCCCAGCCATGAGCAGCTGCTGAGGCTCCAGGGTGGCGCCCTCCCGCTTGGCCTGCCCCTGCCCCGTGGTCCAGCGGTACACCAGGTGGCCACTGCCCTTATGCTGCAGCCGCCACTCCACGCTGGTGATGCCCAAGCCTGGTGCCATGGAGAAGCCACAGTGCAGGGAGGCTGAGGACCCCAGCAGGGGATTCAGGGACGGGGTCTGTGTTGTCACCTGGAACTCCACTGTGGGAGAAAGAGGGTGATTGTGGGCCGCTCCCTCCTTGAGGCCACCTGATCTCCGAGCTGTGGCAGGCTCGGGGTGTGTTGAGAGGCAGCATGCATGCGTGGTACTCTTAACCATTTTGGAGTCACTTACCCCTTGCACAATCTGATGAAAGTTACAGACCAGGCAAATACATATGCAAAATTATGGCTTACTGGGACTTCCCTGGTGGTCCAGTGGTAAAGAATCCACCTTCCAATGCAGGGGACGCAGGTTCGATCCCTGGCCGGGGAACTAAGATCCCACATACTGTAGGGCAACTAAGCCCGCGTGCCACAACTACAGAGCTCGCGTGCCTCAATGAGAGAGTCTGAGTGCTGCAAACTACAGGGCCCACGCGCCCTGGAGCCCACGCGCCACAACGAGAGACAGAAAACCTGCATGCCGCAACTTGAGAGAAGCCCACGCACCACAACGAAGATCCCGCATGCCTCAACGAAGACCCCACATCCTGCAACTAAGACCCAATGCAGCCAAAAGAATAAAAGAAAAAATTTTATATAAATTTATAAAAAATTTTGGGTTACTGTTGACACTCAGATTAAGAACTACTGGAGTGGCTTCCCTGGTGGCTCAGTGGTTAAGAATCCGCCTGCCAATGCAGGGGACACGGGTTCGAGCCCTGGTCTGGGAAGATCCTTCATGACGCGGAGCAACTAAGCCCGAGCGCCACAACTATTGAGCCTGCACCCTAGAGCCCGTGCTCTGCAACAAAAGAAGCCACCGCAATGAGAAGCCCCCGCTTGCCGCAACTAAAAGAAAGCCCGCGCGTAGCAACGAAGACCCAACGCAGCCAAAAATAAATTAAAAAAAAAAAAGAGCTACTGGAGTTGCAGTCAGCTTTCAGAAGCCCGGCTCTTCCACTTAACTCCCTCTGTGGCCTGGGCAAGCCCCTCAGTGTTGCCGACCTCATCTGCTTAGAGCAAGGCTGCTGAGGAGACTAAAGGAGACAGAGCTTAAATAAGCACACAGTGGTGGTGTGTGAGCCAAACGTGCTGAACCCCAGTCCAATGAGGAAACAGTCGGACAGGTCCCAATGCTGGGACGTCTACAAGGCAGTGGCCCGGCCTCAAAATAGTTCAGGCTCTGAAGACCGTTCTGGAGTAAAGGAGGCTGAAGGGATGGGACAACTAAACACAACGCGCAATCCTTGTCTGAATCCTGGACTTCAAAAACCAAACCAAACCCCCCAACGCTATAAAGAACACTACGAGGGCAACTGGAGAAGTTTGAATTTGGACTTCATATTTGATAGTAGTATCGTATCAATTTTTAAATGCCTTAAGTACGACAATCAGGGGCGGGCCCAGCCACGGTGGGGGAGGGGAGGATGGTCCGCCCTGGCAGGCAGGCAGGAGTGTTTGATCACTGACATGGTTCATAACTGCCAGTGCAGGCTGATGGTGAGGATACGTTCGTCCATTATCTGCACACCGCACCCCCCTTACTGCCTGCACCCCGGGTAGACCACTCCCCACCTTGGGTTGCTGCCGAGGCGATGGTTTTATGATTATGGAGAACATTCATGTCTTTGGTTGTAAACTAACACATGCTAACCATGGAAGCATTTGGGATGAAGTGTAGAGATGCCTGCAGTTTACTTTCAATTAGTTAAGCGGAGGGGAAATGGAGAGAAGATGAGGGAGGGGGAAAGGATGTGCAACATGTTAACAAGTGGTGGATCCAGGTGCACGGTATACAGGTGTTTATTATTCTTTCACCTTTTTTTGTAGGTTTGAAATATCCCAAAATAAATGGGGGCAATGCCTAGCTATGCTAGGACTACGGTTGACACTGGACAGACACGAGGACCCCTTTTTTGATGTAGCAGGATAAATTCAGGTTGGACCACAGAATAATCTGAGTGTTCTGAAGCTTCCTAAGGATAGAAGGGTAGGCCCCTAATCTTCTCTGGATGTGGTTGTCTTTCTTGGAGGCAAAATATTGGATTCCATGAACTTTGGAGAAACCTATCATCATGTCCTCAATTTTCTGTGCCCTCTGAGATGTGCAGGGTTGGAGAGAGCAAGGACCGGGTTCTACTGATAGGAGATCATGAACAAATTCTGCGGGCCTGTGCTCTCCTCTCTCATCTTGACCAGGCTAGCTGTTACCTGGGAAAAGCTGGCACTCTGCTCACAGAGACAGCTGTGGACAGCATATGCAAGTAGAGCGTCACATGTCTTATGTCCTCAAGTCACCTGGCCAGGTGAAAATTATCCCCATTTGGGGTCTTTAGGAAGAAAGGACTGAGGCCTAGGGGACACCCTGAGATGACCAATGTGCACGGAGGTGGACTTGTCCCCTTCCTTCTCCTACTATTCCCCCATTTCTGACCCCTTTAAAAAAATTAAAACTTTCTTTCTGCTACTTTTCATTTTCTCACCTTCAGTCCGCACAGTCCCCTGGGGGCTCAGGGGCAGTTTCAGCATGGGATGCAAGACCGCCCCATTCTCAGCATCCCCAAGGGCCTTCATCACCATGGAGATACTAGGTCCCTCTCCAGACACTCGCACGTTAGTGATGAACCAGGCTGCCGTCTCCACCGTGGCCTTTGGCCTGGCCTGGAGAAAATAGCGGGAGATCTCACAGGTCACCTCTTTGCCGCTGCAGTCAGCATGGAGCAAGGCCTCGGCCTGGGGAATCTGTATCAGGTTCACTGGGGGAGAAGAGCGCAGCACAGAGATGGAGCTGGATAGAGAACACCTGGGCTGATGGGAAGCAGGTGTGGGTGGGTGTCCTTGGGAACTGGGCTCAGGAACTGGAAGGAGCCCAGAAGGACTGGGACACAGGGTGGAGGGCTCTTACCTGATGCCTCGAAGGTAATGAGTGGGTCGTCCTCGGCCAGTGTGCCCCCTTGGAAATCCGTGAGGCCTTCCAGGGAGCCGTCGTCCAGCACTGGCACCTGCTTCAGCACCAACAAGGCCTTCACCATGTTCTCACTGCTGGCGAAACCTCCACGGTGCCCACCTTCCCCCATCAGGAAGCAGTCCAAGATCACGTCCACTGCCCGCCACTGCCTTTCTACTGCAGGGAACAGGCTGGGATGAGCACCCTCTTGCCCAGAAAGTTACTTGTATACTTGTCGAGTCATCAGGGGGTAATCTTCCCCGTTCCTAGCTGCCTCTGCGAAGCTCTGATCCTGTTTTACCCAGAACCAGCTTTCTGCGAAGCACCTGCTTCTCCAGGTACATACTTCTTGGTTTGAATTATTTAAAGTCCTGATTTCCCTTGCTCAGGGGGATTTAAGAAGCTTATTTCCACCTATCAATGGAAAGCTATCTCTTCAAAGGAATTCTCAGCAAAAGCATATAAATGAACAAAACTGCATTGGGAGAGGAGACAGGCTTGGATGCTAGGGCGTTGGCAGCCGTCTCAACTTCCCAGTCAGCCCCCAGGGTCTGCTCGCTCCGTGCTTTTTACAGGTGGCCTTCCCCTCCCCAACCTCTGGGGAGCACCTACCCCCCTCCGTGATCTCCTAGATAGGGGCCCCCCTTCCTCTCCTGAAGGTGTCCGCTCCCAGGCCAGCTCCCTCTCCTGTAGGACAGGGGGCCCACCACATCCACCGAGGCGGCCCCTCATTCCTTCGTTTGGCCCTTTCCCCAGAGTTCTCAGTCTCTCTCCCCGGCACAACTGGTTCCTTCCGTTACCAGCCGCCCACTTCCTCCTGTTGGGCTTAGAAGGCGATTGGAAGCCATTCCCGGCCCCTTTCCCCTTCTGCGACCTCGGGGAGGGTGGCTACCTGATGCTTCTTTAACCCGACACGCCCCACCAGCCAGCCCCCGACTCACCGGCGTCTGCTGCCCCGGAGAGAGCCAAGCAGACCAGCAAGCACCACCCCTCGGAGCCCATGGGGGCTGCTCTCAGGCCCTCCTCCCCCGCCGCCCCTCCTCGTGCCCCGCGCCGGCCAGGTCCGGGCTGGAGAAGGGGCTCCAAACACGCCTGCCTGGCCGACCGCCTGGCCCCGTCAGTCCTCTCCGCCTACTTGGCTTTCGCTTTCACTTTGAGGAAGTGTCACCGAGGCTGCCTTGGCCTCTGGCTGAAGCCATTGGTGCTGGAGCCAGAGTCTGCTCACTGTTCTTTCCTTCCACCTTCTCCTCCGCAAAAAAAATCCCCCGGTGATTTCAGGACCTGACTTCACCGCGTGCGCCCTTTTGCTCCCGACCAGCCCCAAGAAAGTCGAGATAAGGGACGGGAGGCAGGGTGGAGGAAGGGAGGGACTGACAACAGACTCAGCTCCCCGGTAGCCGTGACCTTTCCCCACTTTTTGTAGGCGCCTTACCTGCCCGCCCCCGCCCCGCCCCAACCCCGCCCCAACCCGCGTGGGCCCCAGCGCGCCTGCGCGAGAGAAAGCTCCGCCCTCAGATCGCGGGTCTGCGAGGAGGGTGGGTGGGGCTTGCGTGGAGAGACTGAAATCTCAGAGCTGGAAAGCTGCAGGCGCCTCTTTATTTCGCCGAGTTTCTAGGTCAGCGGTACACCACGTGGGCCTACCGTAGGCGGAAGTATGTCTTCCACCTGGAGCCCTAGCCCTCTTGCAGCACAGGGGTGCAGCTGACACACACGGGCTCCCGCTTCCCGCCCCCCACCTCGTTCCCCTGGGTCCTCGCCACTGCCAGTCTCGAAAAGGCACACAGGACAGTTTCCCAAGTCGGCACACACGAAAGGGTCCCGATGAGACGGTAGTGCTGAAATTGGAGGTGCCGGCTCTCGATCCCCCTGGATGGCGGGTGGGTTGAGATGGAGGCTAGGACTTGACTGCAGTGACGGCCCCCCTCCGCCGAGCGCTGGCTCAGGGGTAGGAAGCGGGCTCTGGTTTTCGGTAATCCTCCTGAATGGGGATGGCACTGCCCTCTTCCTCCCTGGGGCAGCTGTAAGGACAAGGCTCTGCAGGCGCCACTGGACCTTCTCTCGTGTCTGAAGAGGGAGAATCAGAGGAGTGTTGATCGGCGGTGGAGGATGGGTGAAGGGAGAAGAGGTGAGCAAAGGCGGGCTGCCAGGAGGGCCCCAGCTTAGAGGAGGGGAAGAGAGGCCACAGGGTGCTAAAGATGGAGCTGGAGAGATTCAGTGAGGTTCCAGATAGGGAGACAAAGCCGAGATGGTGGGGTGGGGTGCAGAAACCTGAATTTTGTCTCTTACTTAATCTATATTTTCTTTGTTGATGGAGGAACAGGGCTCCAACTATGGTGAAAGCAAGAAACATTCCAGAGAGGAGCACAAAGATGCGGATGCAATCCGTGCTGCACAGGGACCTTTGGGCTGCGATGGGATGGGCAGGGGTCACAAGGGGGTTTGGGGGAGGGCCTAGCCCTTGACTCCCCTCAGCCCAGCCCTTTGTCACCCCTGCCTCTCCCCTTTCCCCACCTTCCTCCCCTGCCCCCACCATTGGACCACGTCCTTTCCTAAGCCCTGGACTCTGCTTCTCCCTCTTCTTACCCCTGTTCCTAGGAGCTTTCTGGCTGGCTTCCCTCCTGGACCCTCCTGTGTGCATTCTCTCTCTTGGGGTGGGGAGTGGGGAGAAAACTCACGTGACCAGTGGGTAGAGAGAGTTGGGGCAGGCAGCCACCTGGAATCAGCCAGAGTCCGCGTATACTGGCCTGTCCTGGCCTCTGGTATCTCTGGAAAAACAGAGACAAGATGGGCAGCCGCAGGGGGCCCCAGAGGGCACAAGGCTAGGCTGAAGGCCTAAGCGAGCCTGGGGGTATGAAGGCCGAGACAGGCGGACGAGGCAACGTATGTGGGGCTGGGCATGGGAGAGGCGGTGCTGGTTGGGGTGTGACCCTTACCCCCAATGACCAGACAGAGGGTTGCCTAGAACTTACCTTCAGCATAAGGTGAGTGGGAGGGTTGTGGGTGTGGGCCTGGGGCCTGGGCTGGACCAACACACTCTGTACACTCCTTGTCCCTGCACTGCCAGCCCTCGGGGCAGGCACACTCCGAGTTGGCGGTGAGGGAGCAGTTTCGAATGAGAAGACCTGGCGACAGAGGAGAGGGAGGGAACACACAGGGTCCACTGGCTTAATCCGCTTCCTCACCTCCCAGGCCTGCCCCTCCCCCACTGTCATCCAGTGCCTTTGCCATTTGTGTTATTGAAGAAAGACTCGGACCTTTTAGAAAATTCACGGTTCAGAAGTAGAAACAGCTTACATGATTTTTCCTCTCACTCACTGATGCTTTTAGAACTTCTTATTGAAGTGTACTTATAGAGAGGTATACATGTCACAAGTGTAAAGCTTGAGAACTGGGACGAATTGGACTCACAGGTGTAACCAGCACCAGATTAAGAAACAAGATGACCAGTCGTGTTCCTTTTTAGTCACTAACACCATCCCCACCAAGAATAGCTACTGACTTCCTAACACCACAAGTTGGTTTTGCCAGTTTTTGAACTACATGCATGAATCGTGCGCGTGTGCTCTTCGTGCCTGGTTGCTTTTACTCAGCTCTGTGTGAGATTAACCCAGTGTTGAGTGTGATTGCAAATCGTTCATTCTCACTGCCATCTAGTGTTCCCCTGTGTGAATACAACACCATTTATTCATCCGTTCTACTGTTGGTGTGCGTTTGGGTAGTTTCCAGTTTTTAGCAATTGGAAATGGTGCTGCTGTGGTCCCCAATAGGTTTTTAACTTTACTGATATCCTTTGCCTCTAAATTATAATTTGTATTCAAGTGTAGAGGTCAGGTGCTGGGTGGCTGCCAATCGGTGATACTGGGGGAGCTAGGTGGGAAGGGCGCCGCATGGGTTTGGGTTCATGGGTGTTTGGGGGTGAGAAGAGAAGTGTGACTCTGGGGGAGGTGGCACCCGGATGTGGGCCAGGCCTGAGCGCGAGCCTGGTGGGGCAGGGTGCACTCATGAGAACCCAGGGAGAGGAGCCCTGACAGGTGGGAGACGGGTGCAGAAAGGGACGTCTGAGGATACCAAAGACTACCATCAACCCTCCCAATTTCTTTCGTGTGTGCCTTTTGTCAGGAAAGGGTGTAAATTCCTTCTCCTCTTTATGCCCCTTTGGCATCTCCTTTCTGAATTCTGACTCATGGTGGCTACTAGAGCTTGGTTTCCTTGTGGCTCACCAGGAATTGTGAGCCAGCCTGGATAAGGATCTGCACAGGAAGAGCAGTGATGGAGGAGGGAACGGTGGTGGTGGAGATGGAAATAGGTAGGGAAGGTGAAGAAGATCAGGGAGGGTATCTGCCCAAAGGGATGGGAAGGGTTAAAGAAGGGGCTGGGATTGGTTAAAAAATGAGCGAAGTGCCATTGTTTTCAATGGAGTCTCCAGAAACCTGGGAGTTCTCTTCGCCATGTATAACCTGTGCACAGAATTCCATGCTGATTTCAGGCACTTGTCCATCTTACAGATGGGAATACTGAGGTCCAAGAGGACCAAGCCCATTCAGCCTCTTTCCAGTGCCCCGGAGTCCTGCAGCCAGGTGCTGCCTGAGTGCTTCAGGGATCTGTGGGCTGAATCTCACAGAGGAGGATCGTGGGTTGGGCTGGTCTGGAGCAGAGTGGAGGGAGCTCCGACTGGCTCAATATTAGGGAAAGGCCTTCTACTGGGGCCTGCAGAGTGAGTTGGGGAGGCTTTGACTAAAAAAAAAAATCCCCATCTTGCCCAGGTTGTTGCCAAGAAGAGAGAAGCATCCATGAACAATCATATCTGTAAGTTAAGTAGACTGAGGAATACCTCTTGTGTATTTCATATGTTGCCGTTTGACTGATTTGCAGCAACAAACCCTTGTATTTATTTTCAAGAATACAGTATTAAAAGGCCTAGTCAGACTCAAAGCATTTACAGGCGAGTAATGTGGTTCAGCTAAATCGTCCTCAAGAGTGTCCTGCTGGAGAATATTTGTTCAAAGGGCCCACTCTAGATCTCCTGATCTATGTACACTTGTACATACATAGTTTCTAAAATTCTAGCTAAAACAGAGAAATGATGAAAGTATTCATAACACAGCTGCTGATATTTCATTTCTTAGTTTTAAAAAAGATGAAATTACAAAATACATAAAGACACAAGCCACATACACGTTCATTCTCCTGAACTGGCTTTTGGACAAAAAGAGGGTGTTATCCACTGACTGGTATTGTTATGTCCTTAGAAAGGTGTATTCCAAGTTCCAGACCAATATACACTCTGAGAATACGGCCCCTTTCATCAGTGGGGAGAGGCTTGTCTAAGATCTCGGCTCCTACAGCAACTTCCTACTTTGTATTGTCTTGATCCTGGCCATAGACCCCTTCTCAGCAGACCCTCAAATTCTGCTTGCCCCTTCCCTGAACCACTTCACAGCTCTCCCTACCACATCAACACACACCGCCCAGGGCGCCCCGTTTCCCACCACGGACTCCACTTGCCATAGCCTTGAAGCAACTGAAGCTCCTACTTGCCCCCTCTTTGCTTCTCCATACCCACTTTGCTCCCCCAAATGCTTGCCCATCTCACCAGAGTTACAGTGCCGGCAGCTCTCACAGTGGGGCCGGGTATGGTGGTCTGGTGAGAAGGAGACCCCCGGTGTACACGGATCGCATTGAGTAGCCTTTTCATGCTGGTCACATTCCTTCACCAGGAACGTTCCTGTGAGGAGAGGTCCAGGGTCAAAGCCCAAGGAAGGCCGCTCCCTCACCCTCTTCAAGGTGCTGCCTCTTGGCCTCTGCAGGATTCCGCTCCTTGCTTGAGCTCAGACTCCCTCTCTGCGTCCCTCCACCCCAAGCCTGGTCCTCTCTCTCCATACTCAGCTAGACCCTGGCAAGGCCTCCTCTTACCTGGCTCGCACATCTGGCAGCACCGTTCTCCCTGAGCCAGGTAATGCTTTTCCGGACACCTCTTGGAGGCTGGGGTCGCTGAGAGCACTGCCAGGGGCCCCAGAACCCACAGCCAGCAGGGAGGTGGCCGGGCCATGGCTACTGCCCGGGGAGCTCTTCCTGCCCTGGCTGCCGACTTCGGGCCTTGGGGGAGCTGGCACCTCCCCAGCCAGGCGCTGGTGCCTCTTCTTTGCACCTCCCGGGCCCGTTTTCTTGGAGTTGTCCCCGAGTCGGGTGGCAGGCTGACCTTTGATGCAGTTGAAGTTCTACTGTAGCTGTTTCTCGCTCAGGCAGCTACCGCCACCCCTCCCCCTTTCCCATGTGCTGGGTGCTGGGAGAGCATTAAAGGGCAAACTGTCAGAAGACCTGCTCTCTTCAAAGACGCCCCCAACACGCCAGCCGCTCCGTGGCCTCTGTCTCTCTTCCGCTCGTGAAGAATTTAACTCTGCCTGCAGCTTTTATAAAACGTTGGATGCACATGGACACGCACGCTCCTATTCAAGCACCTGAACACGAAGATGCCCACGTTGCCCCCTGTTCACAGCTGCGTGTCCCCACGCCTCTTCCCACACCACTTCTTACACAAAGATCAGTGGTTTAGGGAAGGAAGGGAAACCAGAACTGGGTGCAGGTCCGCACACTCTTATCTGAAACTCTTGGGGATCGGATACATTCAGAATTTTTCAGATTTGGGGAAGAAACCAGCATCACACGACACCCTCACGGGGCTGGAGCAGCGCTCACCACCAAGCACAGCGTTTCTGCAGCAAAACTGTTGACTCTGTCAGTGGGGTGGGTAACAACTATAGCCAGCCTCGCATCAACTGACGTCTGGTTTCATGGCCAAAAGAGTTTGCTATGGGATTGATTGTTCAGAATTGCAAACAAGGGACTTAAACCCGTGTCTCTTCTCTGTCTGGCTGTGTGCTAGGAGCTCACACATGATCATTTAACCTTCCTGCCAGCCTGTGGTATGGGTGCCACCCGTTCCCAGCTGGCCTCCCTCACACTACTATCATTTTTTTTTTTTTTTTTTGCGGTACGCGGGCCTCTCACTGTTGTGGCCTTTCCCGTTGCGGAGCACAGGCTCTGGACGCACAGGCTCAGCGGCCATGGCTCACGGGCCCAGCCGCTCCGCGGCATGTGGGATCTTCCCGGACCGGGTCACGAACCCACGTCCCCTGCATCTGCAGGCGGACTCTCAACCACTGCGCCACCAGGGAAGCCCACCTTACTGTCATCTTTATCCTCCCCTTCCCACCTCTGGCTGTGTTCGCCGTTGGTCCTGGAGCACCTGGGCGTCTTCTCTCCCAGCCTTGGGTACTTGGGATTAAATGTTGATCCTATGGGTCATTGTTTCCCTATTTCTGTGGTTCTCCTGGGAAGACTGATTTGGGGATATTGGAAATAGCTGGACTTTCCCCTCTTTGAGTCCCAGGAACACCTGGGTCATACAGCCCACCCACCCCACCACCACCACCACCACCACCACCACCCTCTTTCCCCAGAGACTGGCTTGTTTCTGCAGGCCATTTTTTCATTCAGGGGCTTTGCCATTGTTTCCACACTGCTCATAAAATCTCACACCCCTGGGGCTCTTCTGTTAGATCTGTTCTGTGTCTCTTCTTCGGTTTCCTTTCTCTTCATTTTTTCCATCCTCCTGTCTTTCCCCAACTTCCCCTACTCTTCAGGACGGTCCTCTCAAGTGGGAAGCCACACAGGGGTGTGATTTGAAGAGTTACTTGTGCGAAACCATCCTTTTGGCTATATCTGGCCGAGCGCCTGAATTCCCTCCTCAGAGAGCGTTACCCTTGGGAACTGAGGATTTTGCTGTCACCAACAGTCCTGCCCGCATTCCCAGATTGTGGTCTATATCTTCACTGTTAGTCTTTTTTTTCAGCCACACGGCTTGTGGGATCTTAGTTCCCCGACGAGGGACTGAACCCAGGCCCTTGGCAGTGAGAGCTCAGAGTCCCAACCACTGGACCGCCAGGGAATTCGCTTCACTGTTAGTCTTAAACTTCAAGGTGGGCATGGAGAGACATGTGGGGATGCAGGAGACCCTGGAAGGATGATAAGGTGTTGGGGCCCTTTAGGGAGAAACTTGCCAAAGGGAGAATTGAGGATGCGGATAGCGAACAGCCTCTACTAGACCCTGGGCTCCCCCACGGGGGGTCTCCGTTCTCTGGGTCAAGGCCCATTCCCTCCTCTACTCATCACTTCTCTGGGCGGCTGGGGGGAGAGTAGGAGCAGGGTCTGCCTGGCTCTCCTGGAGAACCGCTGGCCAGGAGGAGGAAAGCCAGTTTTCTGGCCCTCTTTTCTGGATGAATGGAACGACTTCATCTGCCTTCTGTGCTTTTTGCACCAACTTCTGGTGGACCTTGGCCTGTCCTGGGCTGGCCCCCTGGACTGGACAGCCTTTTCTCTTCTTTACAGACCCTGCAGGTGCAGCCTGCTAACCTCTCCCCACCAAGTCCTCCACCATCACTTTCTCTTTGGGGTTCAGCTTCTCCCACTCCCGGCTGGGCCGAGATACGTGGCCTCTTCCCAGCAGCTCCCTCCCTTTCTTGCATTTATGGAGACAGGCCCACAGAAGCCCTTCACCTCTGACAAGTTTCATTAGTTTTGAGGAGGTAATCTGGAGCAGGGGAGGTAGCCTGGATGTCAGCTGGGGTCCCCTTGCTCCTTATCCCTAGACAAGACACCCTGCGTCTTCCGGTCAGGGCAGGTCCCGGGCAGAGTGGGAAGAGGCAGTGCTGTGGACTTGCACGGATTCCAGTGGGTCTGGTGTGATGGTCACCTCTGCTTCTGCTTCCTCTTTCAGCTGAAGCCTTGTGCCTGCCTCTCTGCTCCTGAGAATTCCCATACCTCTGCCCCGCCACAGGCCCCAGGTTGGGGACACAGGGCTCTCTTGAATTTTCCTCTGAACCAACTATAAGCAGAAATCCGTTAGGTGTGGCAGAATTTTGCTGAAGCTTTAGATCTCATAAGGATACAAGTTAAATTGCATTTTGGATATTCTGGTTCTTAATGGTCCTTCCCACAAAGCAGTAGGTGCACCGAGCATCCTGGCTGTCCTCTCTCCTCCTTTTGCCACAGACCGCCTTTCAGAAACCTGTCAGGCAGCATCCCTCCACTCTCTTCAGTCCCTAATCCCCACATCAGTCTTGGCCTTCATAAATCTGTAAGCAAGTCCTCAGTGGAACTAAACTCTCCCTTAGAAGGAAGTTCTGTTCTATTACATAGGCATCAGAAATCGTATTCCCCAGTCTCATCAACCAAACCCTTAGTTTTTCTAGTCGTCTTTGTCTTCCACTCCATTCCTTCTTCTCCCGACCCCCCAGGCCCCCAACACCTTAGATACTCCTTCCCGGCAAGGCTTTGAGAGACCAACTAGGCAGAACAGTGGGGTGGGCTGCTTAAGGGTCTGGGTGCTCACATCCCAGCTCTGTAGTTTGCACCCCTGGGACTCCTCAGTCTGGGTGACACGGGGGACTGACCAACTCTGGGCAGTTCTTCCAACCTCTGACCACTTTTCAGTATCTCAATCCCAGCTCCTAGTGTCTCCCAGCATGTAAGGCACCTTCTACATATGAGATGGTCCAGCCTCAGCTTTGTTCCCTGGCAGTTCTATCCACAATTATAACATCGAAGTTTTGGAGGGCCCAAGGCCACACTGACCTTGTAAATTCCACTCCTCGTCCATTTGACAGGTATTTGTTGTATGTCCATTGTGTGTCAGGTCCCATCTAAGTAATGGGACACAATGATGAAAAAAAATAAACAACTGGTTTCTGCCCTTGTGGAGCTGACACAACAGTAAGAGGCAGACATTGATCAGGTCATCTCTAAGACACATGTGAAGTTCTTAGCGATGGCCATTATGCTGCACCATGAAGGGGAGAGTCAGGGCGCAGGGATGGGAGGGCTGGCGGGTGTTTCAGCCAGGAAGCAAGGTTTAGCTGAGGTATGTGGGCTCTCAGCTCTCAACTACTTGAGAATTGTTTCTTCCTTTGGTTTGGGTTTCCAGACACCACCCTATTCTTCCTTTGACCACTTCTCTTCTTTTGATCAGTGGTAGTTTTTCTTTTCTTAAATACAGATTATATAAAATAGGGGTGATCTGTCCCTTGAAGTCTTGGTGGAATTGTGTGTGTGTGTGTGTGTGTGTGTGTGTGTGTGTGTGTGTTTATTTTGAGCATCGGTTTTTCACTACTGATTTCAGACTTTCAGTTTCTTCTGGAGTCAGTTTTGGTATTTTTCTGGGAGATTGTATATTTAATCTGTTTTAGATTTATGGCCATAAATGTTTAAAATCACCACTAGATCTGTAGTTATTTTCTCTCCCAATATTTGTTTATAATTTCTCATTTTTTCTTGATACACTTTGCCAGAAATAAGTCTAATTTATTTATTCCTTCAAAGAACCACCTTTTGATTTCATTATTTCCCTATTATTATTATTTTTTTTTTGCGGTACGCGGGCCTCTCACTGTTGTGGCCTCTCCCGTTGCGGAGCACAGGCTCCGGACGCGCAGGCTCAGTGGCCATGGCTCACGGGCCCAGCCGCTCCGCGGCATGTGGGATCTTCCCGGACCGGGGCACGAACCCGTGTCCCCTGCATCGGCAGGCGGATTCCCAACCACTGCGCCACCAGGGAAGCCCCTATGTCATCCTTTTTTATGTAAAAAATTAGAAGTAAAAATGAAAAAAATATTGAACGATTATTGATAAGACTCAAATTCCCTCTGATCGATCTCCTCCCCTCAGCCCTGGTCCTGGTCCTCTCCCTGCTCCCTCAGGGGTAATCACTGTTTCAGGTTAGTGGGGGTTCTTGCAGAACTTTTTCTAAACAAACAAATTATATGTGTGTGTTTTATTATTTAGGAACGTTCATGGCCCCAAATGAGGGAAGACCCCTTTCCCTTGTTAGGCTGTTGTTAATAAACAGGTTCTTTTTTTATAGCAGGGAATGAAAGTTCAGACCCCCCAGAGACAGACATCTATCAGCAAAACAAACAGGTGGATTTTTCCAATGAAGTCCATTTTATTTCCTACTTAAAATATTATTAAGCAAAAACGAAATATTTCTCACTCTCTTTTCACACCCTCTCCTACTGAGGACCCTCTGTTTGAATTTCTCAAAGCAGGGAAGACCTCTGGTCTCTGGGGAGGTGGGCGAAGAGCCTCTTGCACAGCCTGTGGTCACTACTTCTCCCCGGTGAGGGGCTTACCCCCGCCTTTTATAACAGAGATGGTTGTTGGCAAGGACACCTAATTTTCGCTTTCTCTTTCTTATTTGGGAATGGGAAGGTACCTCTGTTCTCTAAAGGAAATACTATACAAGCTGGCAGTAATTCTCCTAACACAGAGCCAGAAAGAAAGCCTATGGAACGAGTCATGCCTTAGTTCTCTGGACTCGTTAAAAATGATCTCTTGGAAATGAAACAGCCCAAGCCTGGCAGTTCCATGTTCTTCCTGTGTTGCTTTTAAAAGTCCATCTTTTTCCAGATAAAGAAAGGATTGTGGGCTTCCCTGGTGGCGCAGTGGTTCAGAGTCCGCCTGCCAATGCAGGGGACACGGGTTCGTGTCCCTGTCTGGGAGGATCCCACATGCCGCAGAGCAGCTGGGTCCGTGGGCCATGGCCGCTGAGCCTGCGCGTCCGGAGCCTGTGCTCCGCAACGGGAGAGGCCACAGCAGTGAGAGGCCCGCGTACCGCCCAAAAACAAAAGAAAGGATTGTTAATTGGCCTGGTACCCCAGCCTGCCAGGAAGAATTCTCCAAGGGCCCAGCACACTTGCGTTTTGTCTTTTCATAAATGATACATAGTACACATCCTTCTAAAGTTTGCTTTTTAAATCCACTAATACGTCTTGGAGATCATTTCACATTATACATGTAGAACTACTAATTTTGATAGAGAATGGATGTATGTAGGCTTTTTAGCCATTCTCCTGTTTATGAATACTTAGCTTTTTCCCCAGCATTTCACTATTACAAGTGCTGTCGCATAGCATCTGCTACTTCTCTGTGCTTGTGAGAGTGTCGCTTTAGAATAAATTCTGGGCACTGGAATCGCTGAGTCATAGGGTATGCACATTTTTCACTTTAATAGGTACTGGCGAGTTGCCCTCCAAAGTGTTTCTACCAATTCACACATCCAACAGCCTTGAGAAGAGAGCACGTCTGCTCACATCCTGCCAGCCTTTCATATTAGCAAACCATTTGAGACAATCGACTTGGAGGAAAACGCTGCCTCACTGTTGTTCAGTGTACATCCTTCTGATTACCAGTGAGCCCCAGCATCTTTCCATGATCACTGGCCGTTTGTATTTCCTCTTTGTGACTGATGTCTTTTCTCCCTGGGTTACCACCAGTGTCCTCAAGTCCACTCTCGGCTCTTGCCTACAAAAATCCTCTGTTTTGGGGGCTTCCCTGGTGGCGCAGTGGTTGAGAGTCCACCTGCCGATGCAGGGGACACAGGTTCATGCCCCGGTCCGGGAAGATCCCGCATGCCGCAGAGCGGCTGGGCCCGTGAGCCATGGCCGCTGAGGCTGCGCGTCCGGAGCCTGGGCTCCGCAACAGAAGAGTCCACAACAGTGACGGGCCCACATACCGCAAAAAAAAAAAAAAAAAAAAAAAAAAAATCCTCTGTTTTGGGACCCAACCTGCAGGGCCTCTGCCAGTTCCGTGGATCCCTTTGGATGTTTGCCATCTGCTCTAGGGGCTGAGACAAGCCTCCCTGAGGGGGGCGAGGTCACTCCTATCCCCGCTACAAACCTCCAGAGACTTCAGATCTGCACGGAGTTGGTATCCCTTACCTCATTTGCAAGATGCCAGTGGGACTCAGGGAACCCCCAGACCCTTCTGCTTCAGCACTAGACACCTTCCTAAGACTACACTTTCTTCTGGCCCAGACTGAAGGGCAACTTGGTGCATGTTGACTCTTTAAAAATTGAGATAAGATTCAACATTTTAAGCATTTTATAATGTACAATTCAGTGGATTTTAGGATTTTTCCCAACGTCGTGCAAATAGCCCCACTATCTAATTCCAGAACATTCCCATCACCCCTAAAAGAAACCTCAGACCCACTAGCAGTCAGTCCCACTTTCCCCCTCCCCCATCTCCAGGCCATCATTAATCTACTTTTTAAATATATTTCTTTTATTATTTATTTGGCTGCGTTGGGTCTTTGTTGCTGTGCACGGGCTTTCTCTAGTTGTGGCAAGCTGGGGCTACTCTTCATCGCGGTGTGCGGGCTTCTCATTGCGGTGGCTTCTCTTGTTGCAGAGCACGGGCTCCAGGCATGCGGGCTTCAGTAGTTGTGGCATGTGGGCTCAGTAGCTGTGGCTCACGGGCTTAGTTGCTCCGTGGCATGTGAGATCTTCCCAGACCAGGGCTTGAACCCATGTCCCCTGCATTGGCAGGCGGATTCTTAACCACTGCACCACCAGGGAAGTCCCTATTAATCTATTTTCGATCTGTATGGATTTGCCTATTCTCAACATTTCATATAAATGGAGTCATACATGGTCATCTGTCTGGCTTCTTTCACTTTAGCATAATATCTTCAAGGTTTATCCATGTTGTGGCATGATTCAGCTACTTCATGATTTTTATGGCTGAATAATATTCCATTGTACGGATATCCCACATTTTGTTTATCCATTTATCAGTTGATGAACATTTGGGTTGTTTCCACTTTTTGGCTGTTGTGAAGGATGGGGCTATCAACATTCATGTACAAGTTTTGTTTGAACATATGTTTTGAATTCTCATATTCCTATGATTGGAATGGCTGGGTCATATGTTGATTCTGTGTTTAGCTTCTTAAGGAACTGACAAACTTTTCCACAGTAACTGAACCATTTGACAATCCCACCAGTGGTACATGTAGTTTCTCTACTTGCTTACCAACACACGTCAATTTCCGTTAAAAAAAATTATAGCCACCCTAGTTGGTATGAAGTAGTACCTCACTGTGGTTTTGATTCACATTTCCCTAAGACTAACGATGCTGAGCCTCTTTTCATGTGCTTATTGGACATTTGTATATCTTCTTTGCTTTGGCCATGTTTAAATTGGATTATTTGTCTTTTTTGTTGAGTTATAAGAGTTCTTTATATATTCTCGATGCTAGACTCATCAAATATGTAACTTGCAAATATTTTCTCCGTTCTATGGGCTGTTTTTCACTTTCTTGGTAGTGTCCTTTGTTACACTAACATGTTTAACTTTGATAAAGTCCAGTTTATCTATTTTTCTTTTGTTGCTTGTGATTTTGGTATCATATTTAAGAAGTCATTTCTTAATCCAAGGTCACACGGATTTACACCTGTTTCTGACAGTTTTACAGTTGTATTTCTTTGATCTATTTTGAGTTAAGTTTTGTATATAATTTGAGGTAAGGGTTCAACTTCATTCTTTTGCCTGTGGATATGCATTGTCCCAGCACCAGTTGTTAAAAAGACTATTCTTTTCACATTGAGTGGTCTTGGCACCCTTGTCAAAATTAACTGGCCAGAGATGTATGGGTTGATTTCTGGACTCTTGAGTTTATGATCTGTATGCCTGTCTTTATGCCAGTACCACACTGTTTCGATTACTGAAGCTTTGTAGTAAGTTTTGCAATTGGGAAGTGTGAATCCTCCAACTTTGTTCTTCTTTTTCAGGATAACTTTGGCTATTCTGTATCACTTTCATTTCCATATGAATTTTAGGATTAGTTCATCTATTTCTGCAAAACAAGGCAGTTAGAATGACAGGGGTTGTATTGGATTTGTAGGTGAATTTGGGGAGTATTGTCATCTTAAAAATACGAAGTCCCGGGACTCTGTGGCGGTCCAGTGGTTAAGACTCCGCACTTCCACTGCAGAGGGCACAGTTTCTATCCCTGGTCGGAGAACTAAGATCCCGCATGCCATGTGGTGTGGCAAAAACAAACAAACAAGCAAACAACCCCCCCCAAAACAAACCGAAGTCCTCCAATCTATAAGAACATAGGATATTTTCCCATTTATTTAGATCTTCCTTGATGTCTTTCATCATTGTTTTGTAGTTTTCAGTGTATGAGTCTTGCACTTTCTTCACTAAATTTATCCCTAAGTATTTTATTTTTGATACTATTGTAAATGGAACTGTTTTCTTAGTTTCATTTCTAATTGTTCATTTTTCACGTAACACTTTGACTTTCGAAGGAGGCAACTGTTTTCTCCACAGAGTCGGAACATAATGCTTTGGGGGGTAGGTGTGTTACAGTTACATCCTGCGGGCCATTGCTTGGGGTTACCTGTGACTTATCTGAAGTCACAGATGGAGAATTTGATTCTGTGATGCAAAGGGAAACTTATCTGACTCATCTTCCCCACACTTCCTTTTCTTCTAATGTCTCCCTCTACTGGGAGGGGAAGAGAGTGGTTTGGTGGCAGGGGCCTCCCCATCTCTCACAGCTGCTTCCCCTGACCTTGGGTGCCTCTGATGGAGTTCCTGAAGGTCGAGGGCTGTGGCAGCCTTCCCCCTTACATGTGAGTTAGTCCACAATCCTTCCTCCGTTGATGGGCGTCTTGCCCATAGAGGAATGCTGAGGGTGACAGGCAAGGTCCTGGAGGCTGGTAGGGTCAGAGGAGTCTGGGGAGGGAGTATAGCGATCAACCAGATGGTGAAAATCTGAGATGTGGAGGGCCATTCAAGGTAAATCTGCTGCTTGGACCATGTCCAAGGCCATCTCTCTGCTTGGTCACTTGCTAGCGGGTCAGTTGCTCAAGCTGTGAGTCTGTTTCCACCGTAACATGGGATGCCGATGCTTACCTCACAAGGTGGATGTGATCTGTTCAGTGTGATAACATGGGGGCACACCCTACACAGGGCTTGATGCATAAGGTCCCAGTAAATGTTCCTTGGAGTATGGTTTGATTATTAAGCTCTTTTCCTTCTTGGGGTTGGGGCAGTGTGAGAGCTTGGGATTCCTGAAGTGGTACAGAGCTCATAGTGGAAGGGAGAAATCCAGCAGGAGGAGGTATATGGGACAAATCTCACCTTTACTAGAGCTCAAAATTAGCAATGGGAGCTTTAGGTTGGGCAATGGGGAGGCTTCTGCGGCTGAGGAAACCCCATCACATTTTCACACTGATGGAATGGGATAGGCTGGCTTGGTACAGCTGCAAGAAGAAGGATATTGCAAATGTGTGTCTTTTGATACTTGAGGGCACAGAGTAAAAGTCTATGCATAGTTATTGGAATTAAAAAATAGTTTATTAAAGTAACCAAATTCAAAATCTAGTTTCCCTTATGCTCTTTAAGTTCAACTTATACATTTTGTTATTCTATTATGAATATAATAAAACTTTTAAATTCTTACTTATTACTTTTCTTTAATTTCGACCTATAGATTTTGTTTGACTATTTATAATAGAGTAAGACTATGATATTCACTTTGTGTGTGTGTGTGTGTGTGTGTTTCAGAACACCTTTTCTGGCGTATTATTTTTTTTTTAAACATCTTTATTGGAGTATAACTGCTTTACAGTGGTGTGTTAGTTTCTGCTTTATAACAAAGTGAATCAGTTATACATATACATATAACCCCATGTCTCCTCCCTCTTGCGTCTCCCTCCCACCTTCCCTATCCCACCCCTCTAGGTGGTCACAAAGCACCGAGCTGATCTCTCTCTGCTATGCAGCTGCTTCCCACTAGCTATCTATTTTACATTTGGTAGTATATATAAGTCCATGCCACTCTCTCACTTCGTCCCAACTTACCCTTCCCCCTCCGCGTGTCCTCAAGTCCATTCTCTACATCTGAGTCTTTATTCCTGTCCTGCCCCTAGGTTCTTCATAACCACTTTTTTTTTTTTTTTTTTTTTAGATTCCATATATATGTGTTAGCATACGGTATTTGTTTTTCTCTTTCCAACTCTCTTCACTCTGTATAACAGAGTCTAGGTCCATCCACCTCACTACAAATAACTCAGTTTCGTTTCTTTTTATGGCTGAGTAATATCCCATTGTATATACGTGCCACATCTTCTTTATCCATTCATCTGTTGATGGACACTTAGGTTGCTTCCATGACCTGGCTATTGTAAATAGTGCTGCAATGAACATTGTGGTATATGACTCTTTGAATTATGGTTTTCTCAGGGTATATGCCCAGTAGTGGGATTGCTGTGTTGTATGGTAGTTCTATTTTTAGTTTTTTAAGGAACCTCCATACTGTTCTCCATAGTGGCTGTATCAATTTACATTCCCACCAACAGTGCAAGAGGGTTCCCTTTTCTCCACACCCTCTGCAGCATTTATTGTTTCTAGATTTTTTGGTGATGGCCATTCTGACTGGTGTGAGGTGATACCTTATTGTAGTTTTGTTTTGCATTTCTCTAATGAGTAATGATGTTGAGCATCTTTTCATGTGCTTATTGGCCATTTGTCTGTCTTCTTTGGAGAAATGTCTATTCAAGTTCTTTGCACATGTTTGAGGGTTTTTTTGTTGTAGTTGTTTTATTTTGTCATTGAGTTATCAGAGTTCTGTCTATAATCTGGATATTAATCCCTTATCAGATACAGGGTTTGCAAATATATTCTCCTATTCTGTGGGTTGCCCTTTTACTCTGTTGATAGTGTCCTCTGATACACAAATTTTGAAAATTTCCATGAAGTCCTATATATATATATATATATATATATATATATATATATATATTCAGATTATTTTCCATTATAGGTTATTACAAGATACTGAATATAGTTCCCTGTGCTATACAGTAGGTCCTTGTTGTTTATCTATCTTATGGATAGTAGTTTGTATCTGTTAATCCCACACTCCTAATTTACCCCTCCCCTCCTTTTCTCCTTTGGTAACTATAAGTTTGTTTTCTATGTCTATGAGTCTGTTTCTGTTTTGTATATAGATTCATTTGTATTATTTTTTAGATTTCCACATATAAGTGATATCATATTTGTCTTTGTCTGACTTAATCACTAAGTATAATATTCTCTAGGTCCATCCATTTTGCCGCAAACGGCAATATTTCATTATTCTATCGTATATATACACCACATCTTCTTAAGCCAATTGTCTGTTGATGGGCACTTAGGTTGTTTCCATGTCTTGGCTATTGTAAACAGTGCTACTTGCCGAGAGATTTTTGATTACTGATTTAATCTCCTTGCTAGTTACAGGTCTATTCAAATTTTCTATTTCTTTGTGATTTAGCCTTGGTAAGTTTTGTGTTTCTGGGAACTTATTCATTTCATCTAGACTATCAAGTTTTTTGGTATACAGTTGTTCATAGTACTCCCTTATAATCCTTTTCATTTCTGTAGAATAGGTAGTAATGTCCCCATTTCATTTCTGATCTTATTTTGTTATTATTTTTGTTGGCCGCCCCTCGCAGCTTGCAGGACCTTAGTTCCCCAAACAGGGATCAAACCTGTGCCCCCTGTAGTGGAAGCACAGAGCCCTAACCATTGGACCACCAGGGAATTCCCTCATTTCTGATTTTAGTAATTTGAGTCTTCTCTCTTTTTTTCTTAGTTCATCTAACTAAAGGTTTGCCAACTTTGTTGATCTTTTCAAAGAGCCAACTTTGGGTTTCAATGATTTTCTCTATAGTTTTCCTGTTCTCTATTTTGTTTTTCTTTGCCCTAACTTTTTTACTTCCTTCTGCTAGCTTTGGGTTTAGTTGCTTCTTCTTTTTCTAGTTCCTTAAGTTGTAAAGTTAAGGAACTAGAAAAATTGATTGATTGGAAATCTTGTTTTTTTAATGTATAAACAATTCACTATAAATTTACCCCTTAGTACTACATTCACTGCACCCCCAAAGTTTTGGTATGTTGGGTTTTCATTTGCATTTGCCTCTAAGTATTTTATAATTTCCCTTGTGATTTCTTCTTTGATCCATTGGTTGTTTAAAAATGTGTTGTTTAGGCTTCCCTGGTGGCGCAGTGGTTGAGAGTCCGCCTGCCGATGCAGGGGACACGGGTTCGTGCCCCGGTCCGGGAAGATCCCACATGCCACGGAGCGGCTGTGCCTGTGAGCCATGGCCACTGAGCCTGCACGTCCGGAGCCTGTGCTCCGCAACGGGAGAGGGCATAACAGTGAGAGGCCCGCGTACGGCAAAAAAAAAAAACAAAAAAAAAAACCACACACAAAAAACCCCTCATACGTAGAAAATGGACTTGAGGACCATGGGGAGGGGGAAAGGGTAAGCTGGGACGAAGTGAGAGAGTGGCAGGACTTATATATACTACCAAATGTAAATAGATAGCTAGTTGGAAGCAGCCGCATAGCACAGGGAGATCAGCTCGGTGCTTTGTGACCACCTAGAGGTGGTGGGATAGGGAAGTGGGTGGGAGACGCAAGAGGGAGGAGATATGGGGATATATGTATATGTATAGCTGATTCACTTTGTTATAAAGCAGAAGCTAACACACCATTGTAGAGCAATTATACTCCAATAAAGATGTTTAAAAAAAAAAGAATTGGGAGTTTGGGGTTAGCAAATGCAAACCATTATATAGAGAATGGATAAGCAACAGGACGTACTGTGTAGCACAGGGAACTATATTCAATATCCTATGACAAATCGTAATGGCAAAGAATATGAAAAGAAGAATATATATATGTATAACTGAATCACTTTTCTGTACAGCAGAAATTAACACAACATTGTAAACCAACTATACTTCAATTTAAAAAAAAGCCTACTATTTCCTTACTTATCTTTTTTTCTGCTTGTTCTATCATTATCGTGATTGGGTATTGACATCTCCAGCTATTATTGTAGAACTGTTTATTTCTCCCTTCAATTCTGTCAGGTTTTGTTTATAAATTGTAAAGGTCTGTCATTCGGTGAGTGTATGTTTATAATTATTATATCTTCTTGCTATATTGAACCTTTTATTTTATTTAATTGAATGAATTGTATACTTTATTTTATTTATTTTTAATTAATTAATTTATTTTTGGCTACATTGGGTCTTCATTGGTGTGCGTGGGCTTCTCTAGTTGACGTGAGCGGGGGCTACTCTTTCCTTGCAGTGTACCGGCTTCTCATTGTGGTGACTTCTCTTGTTGCAGAGCACGGGCTCTTAGGCACGTGGGCTTCAGTAGTTGTGACACATGGACTCAGTAGTTGTGGCTCACGGGCTCTAGAGTGCAGGCTCAGTAGTTGTGATGAAAGGGCTTAGTTGCTGCGTACCATGTGGGATCTTCCTGGACCAGGGCTCGAACCCATGTACCCTGCATTGGCAGGTGGATTCTTAACCGCTGAGCCACCAGGGAAGCCCTGAACCTTTCATTAATATATAATGACCTTTGTCTCTTGTAACCTTTTCTGATTTAAAGTCTATTTTTTTCTGATATTAGCGCAGCCACTCCTGCTTCCTTTTGGTTACTCTTTGCATGGAATATCTTTTTCCATCCTTTCACTTTCAGCCTGTTTATGTCTTTGGATCTCAAGTAAGTCTCTTGCAGATAGCCAATAGTCGGGTCATGTGTTTTTTTGTTTTGTGGGGGGGTTTTGGTCATGTGCTTTTATCCATTCTGCCAATCTTTGCCTTTCGACTGGAGAGCTTGATCCATTTACATTTAAAGTAATTACTGGTAAGGAGAGACTTCTGCCATTGTGCTACTTGTCTTCTATATGCCTTAGAGCTTTCCCCCTCCCCATTTCCGCATTCCTGTCTTTTTTTTTGTGTTTAGTTGATTTTTTGGTAGTGAAATTTTTATATTCCTTTCTCATTTTGTTTTGTGTATATTCTATAGCTATTTTCTTTGTGGTTACCGCGGGGATTACATTTAACATTCTAAAGTCATCACACTACAGTTTGAATTTATACCAGCTTCATTTAAATAACACACAAAAACTGTGCTCCTTTACAGCTCCATTTCCACATCCTTTTAGTTGTTGATGTCACAGAATTACATTTTATATTGTGTAGTCCAAAACATAAACTAATATATTCTTTTAAATGCCGTTAGTCTCCTAAATTATGTAGAAAACAAGACTGGGAGTCACATATCAAAGTTTCAGTAACACTAACTTTTACACTAATAATTTTTTTTCTTTAAATGTATTAGTCTCTAAATCTTATAGGAAACAAAAGTGCAATTACAAACCACTCTTACAATAATACCAGCTTTTATAATTGCCCTATATTTACCGTTATTGAGATCTTTATTTCTTCATACGGCTTTAAGTTACTGTCTAGTGTCCTTTCATTTCACCCTGCAGGACCTCCTTGAGCATTTCTTGCAGGGCAGGTCTAATGGTCATGATCTCCCATCGCTTTTGTTTGTATGAGAATGTCTTAATTTTCACCCTCACTTTTGAAGGACAGTTTTGCTAGCTGTAGGTATTCTTTGTTAATATTGTTTCTTTCAGCGCTTTGAATGCACTGGCCCACTGGCTTCTGGCCTCCGAAGCTCCTGATGAAGGATATGCTGATGATCTCATTGCGCATCCCCTGTACGTGAGGATCTGCTTTTTCTCCTGCTGCTTGCTTTCTTTTCTTTTTTTTTCTCTTTTGGCCATACCCTGCAGCTTGCTGGATCTTAGTTCCCTGACCAGGGATTGAACCCACGCCCTTGGCAGTGAAAGTGCTGAGTCCTAACCACTGGACCACCAGGGAATTCCCTGCTTTTCTCCTGCTGCTCTCAAGACTCTCTCTTTGTCTTTGCCTTTTGAAAATGTGATTATAATGTGTCTCAGGGTGGGTCTCTTTGAGTTCATCTTACTTGGAATTCACTGAACTTTCAGCCATTATTTCTTCAGTTATTCTCTCTGCCTCTTTCTTCCTCTCTTGGCCTTCAGTTAACATTTGATTAACTGAAGTTGAAAAATCTAAATTCCATTATCTACTCCATTTACAACTATAGTCCACCAAATTCCTTTAAATAGTTTAAATTGAGTATCTAAATTTCACATAGATGATTTCTTTTTAAGTATTTAGATGTATGACTGGATGGGCTAATGACCCTAGCAAGAAAATATTTCCTAAATACTTAAGTACTTTTTGTAAGTCTAATGACTGTTTAGCTATAGAGAACCATAAGTTCCCTCAAACTTTATAATTGTGTCAACACTTTTTACCCCCCTTCAACTTAGAATCTTTCATTGAAAAAAATTATACAGGGCTTCCCTGGTGGCACAGTGGTTAAGAACCTGCCTGCCAATGCAGGGGACATGGGTTGGAGCCCTGGTCCGGGAAGATCCCACATGCCACGGAGCAACTAAGCCCGTGCGCCACAACTACTGAGCCTGTGCTCTAGAGCCCACGAGCCACAACTACTGAGCCCACGTGCCATAGCTGTTGAAGCCCACGCACCTAGAGCCCGTGCTCTACAAGAGAAGCCACCGCAATGAGAAGCCCGTGCACTGCAACAAAGAGTAGCCCCTGCTCGCCACGACTAGAGAAAGCCCGCGCACAGCAACAAAGACCCAATGCAACCAAAAATAAATAATAAATAAATAAAAATTTAAAAAAAATTTTAATTAAAAAAAAGAAAATCAATTGTACATTTTAATAGAATAATGAGGCTAATTTTATAGCTCTCCCATCCTAAACTCTTTTAAGTATTACCAAAAACTTTAAGCAGTAAATATACACAGATCGTCCTAATGATGAAAATGTATATGAAGCTTAGCATCATGAGTTTCATTTGCTTCATCACTTTTGGTTGATATCAGTTAACGTTTGACCGGAGAAGCAAAAACCGCTGTGGAGTGACATGGAATAAGGAAACTGGTGAAGGGGGCTGTGTGGATGTCTGTTTCCTCTGTTTCTGTCTGTGGCAGGCCTGAGATCACCACAGGTCATCTGGAAGACGTGCTGGCTGTGAGTGGGGGAGAGCTTGGAGGGACCAAGTGGAACCTGCAATCTGTCCCTCACCACCTCCAGGTTGGGTGATTTGGGTTGTCTGCAGAAGGACCTGGTACCCTCTGCCATGGAGAGGCACACACGGCCTGGCCGAGGAGTCGGTGCAGCTGAAGAGGAGACCTGACGGGAGCTGCAGGCCCTGCAGGATTGGCTGCTACCTGGGCTGAAAAAAGTGAACCAGCAGGACAGCTGTGATGTGTAGGGGCTGGGGCAGCCTAGCACCCACGCTGAACCTTCAGAGCAGCGGCTGCTGCTTCACGTCTGCCTTTCCGCCTTTCAAACCTCACAACACCATTTCTCTCCTAGCCAGCCTTAAACCTGGAACCACACAGGGAGGGAATTCCAAGAAATGTGGTTTTCGTCTTAGCTAAGCTGACCCAGTGCAATGCCACCACGTCCATTCCAAACCTTCCTGGAGTTAAAAGGACACCTGTCCACTAAGGGAGTAGTTTTACTATCTCAGGTGGACAATGTATGACCATGATGTGTGATTGCCATCTCAAGAAGGCTTAAGTTCTCTATTTGCCAGAGATTTGAGGCTGGGTTGCTAGACCTGGGGCCAACGTACATCTAGGTGAGTCTTCTCTATTGGGTACACTAAGTTCCCGGAAATGTTTTAACCTCCATTTATAAATTTAATATTTTGATTTTTAAAGATATAGATATTGCATTAAAAAAAATACAGTAAATAAAATAAAATCACATAGAGGCTGATGGAAAATCTAGAATTATTCCTTCATCTCTTCAATCTCATTCCGATTTTCCTTCAAAGCCTTAGTTATGATTTAACCTCCAGATGCGCTTATAGATTGCATCAATATAATCCAATCTCTGAATACCTATTAACATACTTTAAAAGGTGATATAATCTATTATAGGATATGAAAATAAAATAAGTATATTCTTCAAAGAATTATTTGTCATTCTATAATTAGCAAATTTCTGAATATTTCTTTAGTGTTATTGTGCTCTACTTAAATTATTTTTAATAAAAGAAGTTCAAACAAATATTTTTGATTTTGTCTAAGTCCACACCCTTCTGATGGGTTTAGATTTTCATCCCCGCCTTCTGGGGCTAAAATTGCACCCTCACTAGAGTACATGGCAGCCTGGGATCCCGACACAAGCTGGAGTTTTGGTAACTCTTCCCTTAGGGCTCAGTGAATACTGGATGTTTTCCTTATCCTGTCTGAACAGGTCACAGTTATCTAGAGGTGCTTTAATGATGTCCATGGGCATCTGCACACCTCTGCAGGGCTCTGTTCACAACCCTGAAATCACGCTAAAGACTGAGCCCTGGGTGAGGGCCCTGCAGGCCCAGGAGTAACCTGGGGAGTGGAAAGCAGAAGTGTGTGTTCCACGCCGACCCCAGGGAGGTATGTGGGGTCCAGGGTCACCTCTAGGGAAAGGGCTGAGGCTAGCAAGAACATACGCAAAGTTGGCACCAAAAGGAGCAATGAGGCTTCCTGGGGGACACTGGGTGTGGGTAGAAGGGCTCTGTAGGCCGGTTGTATAACCAGGAGCTTCAAGCTTTGGCTCAGGGCAGGAGAAGCTTCTCTGAGGAGAGGCAAGAGGCTCGTTGTCCCATCTGTCTGGGCATTGGGTGCCCCCTTGTGGTGGAATAATGATTCTGTCTTCAGAAGGTCCCATGATTCTCAGGAACCTCTGCCTCCAAGGCCATCGCTGTTAAAACATAAGGGCAGGGATGCCAGACATCTGCCATCCCCCCAAAACTTCCCTGTGTCTGCAGAGCAGGCGGGTTTCAGCAAGTCCCAGGGATTTGGGGAAGCCCCTGGGGGAGGGCCCCTGGAATGGCCAGATGGACTCCAGTCTATGGCTGTTGAGGAATCTGTCTTTGGTATGACCCAAAAGAGTATTATCTGATCTTAAAAGCCCTTGTACTCCCCAGCCTATTTTATCCCAGACTCTAGACCAGTGGTTCTTTCTCAGCTTTTCTGGGTCAAGGGGCTCCTTTGAGAGTCTGAAGAAAGATATTGATCTCTCTTTGGAAAATGCACACGCACACAATATTGTGAATAGAGTTTCAGGGAATTAGTGGACTCTTTCGGGATCCAGGAGATAGTCTGTAGAAGCCCCTACTCTAGACCTCTGCTTCTGTTAGCTTCTCAGAAGCTTGATGCCCTCGAATAGATTTGCTGCCTTTCTGGGGAAACTGACAATGTCCGCTTAAGGAAAATATCTCTGATCAGGGAGGAAGAACTCAGGGTAAAATTTCCTCTCATGAGAGAAGTAACTTTAGCTTCAAAGAGGCTAAAGAGCTGCCTAGTGTAGAGAAACAGTTGTTCCTTTTGTGAAAATATCTGAGAAAGGTACATACAGAAATAGTTAATGTACATAATGAGATGGAAGACAACCTACTCTCTGGAAGGGTTTCCTACAGCAGTTCCTCTTAAACTCTACTTCAGATGGTCTGAAATGTCTCTGAAAGGTTTCAGAGGCAAGACAAAATATTTAAGAGATTCAAAAACTCACAGTAGCCTGCTTCTAGAATAAACCTTAAACAAATTGATCCATGTTCCTTTCAGGTGCACCTTTAAAGGGATTTTCTTTTGGTTGGATTCTATTCATCTGCTCACCAGCTATTTACTTAATGCATATTGGAAAAGAGAATTCTAGAGTTGGTAAGAACTTCAGGCATCTCTTATTCTGATTCCTTTATTCTCAAAAAATCATCATGAGAGGTAAAATGTCATTTATTCATTCCTTCAAGTTTACAGGTCACTTCCTATGTGTTAGGAACTGGAATTTGTATGAAGAATAAAAGAGGAAAAAGCATTGAGAATAATCTAATGGAGGTGGGGAGGTATGTAGACAAACAACCATTAATTCAATAAAGATAATTGCTTTCATGGAAGCTATTCCAAAAGCAGAGGGAGCTTAGCCAAACCCCCTACTACATCTGCTAGAGGAAGATCACAGCGGAGGTAGAGGTTGAGTTGAGACTTGGTGGCTGAGCAGGGGGTTGTCAGGTGGGCTAATTGTGTTTGTTCCAGGACTTTGGAAATAGTGTGCAGGTTGGTCCGTGCAATATGGTGCCAGACCAAGGGATGAGAGGGGCCTGAAACCCAGCCTGCACTCCGCTGGGAAGAGGAGGTCCCTTTTCCTAATTTTCACAAAGGCACAGTATAGACTACTGGTCCTGAGATGTGGGCAGAAGCACAGAAATGTACAAGAACAAGGTGTGCTCTGAGAACTATTAGTTCTCAGAACCATAGCTCAGAATTTCTAGTATAAAAGCAGACGGAGAGGTGATGAGTCTAGCCAGGTAAGTCTGGACAGGGGTCTGGGCAGGTGAGTGAGGCCACTCTTCCAATCAAGTTATGGAATAGTTCCCATTATGCAGTGATGTTCCCTGGTGCCGGTTTCTAATCTACCTCCCTCAACCCCCTCATCTAAATTAGATGATACAACCATCATTCTAGTTTTAATCACCATAGATTAGTTTTGCCTGTTTCTTCTCAGGCTCTATCCACCACCCCACACTGACCACGAAACCTCATGAAAACCTGTTTTTAAAAGCCAGTTAAATGTGGATCTCACCATGTTTTCCCTTCTTTTAAGCATTAAATCTCTTCCACTTTTTGCCCTTTGGGCACTCTCCAATGTATTCAAGCAACTATTTTTAATATTTAAAAATATCTATCTATAGATAAAATAAATATCTATCATCTATCTATTATCTATCTACCTATAGATAAATATAAACATCTATCATCTATCTATCTACCTATAGATAATATAAACATCTATTATCTATCTATCTACCTATAGATAAATATAAATATCTAATCATCTATTATCTATCTATCTACCTAGAGATAAATATAAATATCTATCATCTATTATCTATCTGTCTATCTACCTATCTAACCAAAACAAGCTATTCCGCCATCATCAGAACATGGTTCGATCTTTTAACAACGTTGTCAAACTTCAGCTAATCTGTATACAAGAATATTGAAGAACTAGTTGGCTGGTTTCTGGACTAGAAAATTCAGACAATCCTGGCAGAGTCTAAATCTTAAAGGGAAACCAGCTCGTGCATCCATCCTTCTAACACACTGAGATTCACTAAGCACTTATTGGCATCAGGCAATTTTGCTGGAAGCAGGAATGTCTGAGGCACAATTCCCACCTTCAAGAACCTGACAGTCTAGTGAAAAACAACCAACAAACCAACGCTGGTATGGTGTCTAGCAGTTTATGAAGCACGTGCTCTGTCACATTTAATTTCATTGTTCACTTCTGTTGTTTCCCCCACTTTACAGATGTGGAAACTCTGACCATAACCCCCGATTTCTTGCTCAGCTGCTCCCTCTGTGCCTGTTCTTACTCAGGGCTGCCAGTCTACGGCCTCATCTGCCTGGTTTCCAGCCATCGACTCCCTCCATTTTCACTTCCCTTTCTGTCCATCTTAGATCCTACATTATTTCTGTCTCTCTCTTGTCAACACTATAAAACCCTTACCTCTTTTTTCTTTTTTTGGCCACATGGCATGTGGGATCTTAGTTCCCCGACCAGGGACTGAACTCGTGCCCCCTGCATTGGAATTGTGGAGTCTTAACCACTGGACTGCCAGGGAGGTCTTGCCCTTGCTTCTCTGACCTTTAATCAAACCTTTGTAGAAATACCCCAATCCTGGATGAATGGAACTATTTCCATCTCCATGTGTGCAACTGGGTTTCTGAGCACCACGGGGCAGTCCACAAGTCAGCATAGATCAGTACTTCAGTTTATCACCAGCTGAGTCCCCAACTCTGCCTGGTGACCCTGCTACGTCCTTCTGGTCAACCTGCTTTTTCCCTCCCTGCAATGACCATTCACGCTTCCTCTATTCAAACTTCCTAGCACTCTCTCATTTTTTCACTCTCAACAGATAACTTGGCATCCATCTTTGCCAAAAATCCAAACCACTACCAAATTAACAAATACACGTGCATTTGCACACATCCTCACCCTCCTCTCCCCTTACAACAGACAAGGTCCCTCCTCTGGTCTAAGGCCAGCTCCTCCACATGCACTCTGAACTCCATTTCTTGCGGTCTGCTTAGGAACCTTCTGCTATTGACTATTCCCTCCCTTCTGAGGCTCCAACCATTTCTTCTCTACTGGCTCCTTTCCCCAAACTTTAAAATATGCTCAAGCTTCTCCTCATCTTAAAAAAAAAAAAAATTTGGGCTTCCCTGTTGGCGCAGTGGTTGAGAGTCCTCCTGCGATGCAGGGGACACGGGTTCGTGCCCCGGTCCGGGAAGATCCCACGTGCCGCGGAGCGGCTGGGCCGTGAGCCATGGCCGCTGAGCCTGCGCGTCCGGAGCCTGTGCTCCGCATCGGGAGAGGCCACAACAGTGAGAGGCCCGCGTACCACAAAAAAAAAACCTTCCACTCAATATTGTTAAGATTTCAGTTCTTCCCAACTTGATCTGTAGATTCAATGCAATCGCAATCAAAATCCCAGCAAATTATTTTGTGTATATTGACAAACTGACTTTAAAGTTTATATGAGAGCAAAACGACCCAGAATAGCCAATGCAATATCAAAGAACAAAGTCACAGTACTGAGACTTCAAGACTTACTATAAAGCTATAGTAATCAAGATACTATGGATGAGCAAAAGAATTAACAAATAGATCAATGGAACAGAATAGAGAGGCCAGAAATAGACCCACACAAATACAGTCAACTGATCTTTGGCAAAGGAGCAAAGGCAATTCAACGAAGAAAGGATAGTTTTTTCAACAAATGGCACTGGAACAACTGGATATCCATGTGCAAAAATATAAGTTTAGAACAGACCTTACACTTTTCACAAAAATTAACTCAAAATGGATCGTAGACCTAAGTGTAAAATTCAAAACTACAAAACTGCTACAAGATAATATAGGAGAAAATCTAGGTGATCTTGGTTTGGCAATGACTTTTTTTTTATTTTTGGCCACTCCGAGAAGCTTGTGGGCCCTTAGTTCCCTGACCAGGAATTGAACCCAGGCTCCTGGCAGTGAGAACCCCAAGTCCTAACCACTGGATGGCCAGGGAATCCCTTGGCAATGACTTTTTAAATGTAACAACAAAAGTACTATCCATGAAAAAATTTTGATAGATGAGACTCTATTCAAATGAAAGCTGCTCTGTGAAAGACACTGGTAAGAGAATGAAAAAACAAGCCACAGACTGTGAGAAAATATTGGCAAAACACAAATCGAGTAAAGGACTTGTATTAAAAATATACAAAGAATTCTTAAAACTCAACAATAAGTAAACAAACAAGCCAATTAAAAAATGAGCCAAAAAGGGAATTCCCTGGCCGTCCAGTGGTTAGGACTCTGTGCTCTCACTGCCGAGGGCCTGGGTTCAATCCCTGGTTGGGGAACTAAAATTCCACAAGCCATGTGGTGTGGCCAAAAAAAAAAAAAAAAAAGGCAAAAAGATCTTAGCAGACACCTCACCAAAGAAGATCTAGAGATGGCAAATAAGCATATGAAATGATGCTCCACATCATATGTCATGAGGGAAATGCAGAGGAAAACAACAAGATACTATTGTACTACATACCTGTTAGAATGGCTAAAATCCAAAACATCGACAATACCAGTCACTGGTGACTATATGGAGCAACAGGAACTCTCATTCGTTGCTCGTGGGAGAGCAAAATGGTACAGCTACTTTGAAAGACAGTTCAGCAATTTCTTACAAAGCTAAACCTAGCTTTACCATATGATCCAGCAACTGCAATCCTTGGCATTTCCTCAAAGGAAAACCTACGTCCACACAGAAACCTGCACATGTATGTTTTAGCAGCTTTATTCATAATTGCCAAAACTTGGAAGTAACCGAGATATCTTCTATAAGTGAATGGATAAATAAACTGTGGTACATCCACACAATGAAAAATTATTCTGCAATAGAAATGAGCTATTGAGCCACAAAAAAAAACATGGAGGAAACTTAAAGCCATGTTGCTAACTGAAAGAAGCCAGTTTGATAAGGTTACATACTGTATAATTCCAACTATATGATATTCTGTAAAAAGCAAAACTATAGTGACAGTAAAAAGATCAGGGGTTGCCAGGGGCTTGGAGAGAGGGAGGGATGGATAGGTGAATCACAGGGGATTTTAAGGGCAGTGAAGGTACTCTGTGTGATACTGTAATGATGGATACGTGACATTATACATTTGCCAAAACCCATAGAACTGTACAACACAAAGAGTGAACTCTACAGTAAAATATGGACTTTAGTTAGTAAAAATGTATCAATATTGCTCCATTAATTGTAACAAATGTACCACTAATGCAAGATGTTAATAGTAGGGGAAACTTTGTGTTTGGAGGGGGAGAAAGCATAACTGGAAACTCTCTGTACTTTCCATGCAATCTTTCCGTAAACCTAAACTTTAAGAAATAAAGTCTACTAATTCTAACAAAACAAAATGAAAACCACCTTTCTTTAATTCTATGCCCCCTTCCAGCTATTGTCATTTCTCTTCTCCCATCATAGCCAAACATCTTGAAAGGATTTGTCTAAGTTAATACAGAAAATAACAATTCACATTTGTTAAATTCTTACCATGTGCTAAACACTTTATGTAGACTGTTGTCTTTACTCCTCACAACAGTCCTGTGGCATTGGTACTATTTCTATAGATTTAGATCTTGAAGTGCGAGAAGTTTGAGTTACTTGGCCAACTTCACATCATTAGTAAGTGGTGGAACCAGTATTTGAGGACAGGCTGCTGGACCTTAGAGGTCGTGCTCTTCAATCACTGCTCAGGGGCTCCATTTCTCTCCAGGGTCTCGGCATAACATGGCCCTATAGACACCATTAAAGTGTAGTCTGTGTAAATGGTGCCTCCTGGGGTATAATCTGAACGGTGCTTCTGCAGCTGTGCCATGTGGTGGCCCTGCTTACCTCCCACCCAGCCTTCATCTCACTCCATCCCCATATCTTCATTGGACCTACTCTTGCCGAGGTCAGTGACTACATAAATCCAATGGACACTTTCCAATCTTCATCTTATTTGACCTCCCAGGAGCATCTGACATAGTTGACCACTCCTTTCTGTTTAAAACACTTTTTTTTCCCCCCAGACAGCATATTTCCTTGGTTTCTTCCTTCTTTCACTATTCCTCTTCTACCTGACCATTAAATGTGGGAGCTCCACAGGGTCTTGCCCTAAGTCCCCTTTTCTTGTCACCTTCCTACATGCTGTAGGTGATCTTCTCTTATGCTTCAGTTATCATCTGTATATCCAGGACTCCCACGTGTACACCTCCAATCTATTCAGCACCAACATTTGATTGTCTCACAGGCACCTTATACTAAAATGGTCAAAACGGAATCCTTTGCCATGCTTCACCCAAACCTGTTCCCTTTCATCGTACTGTGTAAAAATACATCCTAGCAGAAAACTGCCTAAGCATGTATGTATAGTTTATGAATAGCTATAATGTGAGATGACTATGTAATTACCACCTAAATACAGAGATGGAGCATTACCGGAAGCTCAGAAGTCATCCATCCTCTTCGATCATAATCAACTTCTTCCTTCCTAGAACAATGACTGCAGTCTTTGGTGGTGATCATTTCTTGCTTCTTGTTACATTAGCTTCACCACTTATGTATGTATGCCTAAACAAGGTAGTTTAGTTTTTTAAACTCTATGAAGGAATCACACTGTATGTTTTCACTTTTGTCTTGCTTTTTTCTCAACAAAATGTTCATGACATTTATGCATACTGCCATGTTTCACTATAGTTCATGTATTTTCAGCACTATATAGCACTCCATTGTGTGTCTACGCCATTATTATTTATTTTTTTAAAAAATATTTTAAAATTTATTTGGCTGCCCTGGGTCTTAGCTGCGGCATGTGGGATCTAGTTCCCTGACCAGGGATCAAACCTGGACCCCCTGCATTGGGAGCGTGGAGGCTTAACCACTGGACCACCAGGGAAGTCCCTACGCCATTATTTATGATGGTGAACATTGGGTTCACTTCCTGCTTCTATTGACCCTGGTGTATGTGTATACTGGTAACCGTATGCGTGGGTCTCTCTGGGTATATACCCAGGAGTGGACTTGCTGGGTCAGAAGGTGTTGTCAGCTTTACTAGACAATGCTAAACTGATTTCCAAAGGGACTGAACCAATCAACATTTCCTGGACTTTATGTGGGAGTCGCAGTTGCTCCACACACTTGGCAACATTTAGCACCATGTATTGTCAGAGTTTTGAATTTTTGCCAATCTGGTGGATGTGGTTTTATTTGTACCTCTCTGATGTCTAACAAGGCTGAGCACATTTTTAAGTGTTTATTTGCCATTTAGATTTCTTTTTCGGTGAGGCAAGGATTTAAGCTTTTGCCATTTATATGTCTGCATTCTCACTGTCTCTTAGATTGTTTTTCTGGGTAATTCCCTATTATCTGTGTCATTTCTCTGGTACTTTTTCCATGATTAAAAAAATATGTCCCTTATTTTTAGTTTCTTTCAGCCAGAGGTTTGTACTGGAAGACTTAGTCTGTTATTACTAAAAACTGGACTTCTGTTTTCTTTTAAAAAGTACTTTTAGGGCTTTCCTGGTGCGCAGTGGTTGAGAGTCCGCCTGCCGATGCAGGGGACACGGGTTTCGTGACCCGGTCTGGGAAGATCCCACATGCCACGGAGCGGCTGGGCCCCCGTGAGCCATGGCCGCTGAGCCTGCGCGTCCGGAGCCTGTGCTCCGCAACGGGAGAGGCCACGACAGTGAGAGGCCCGCGATACCGGAAAAAAAAAAAAAAAAAAGTACTTTTAAAGAAATATTTATGGCATACAAAAAGTGTAGATAATAATATAACTAATCACACATGTAGCCATGACTCAGCTAAAAAATGAAACATTGCTTGTAAAATTGAGGCCCATTTGTATATCCCTTTCCCCTCTCTTTCTCCCAAGATAATATCCTGAATTTTGGTTTCATCATTTCCATGCATATTTTTAATAATTTTCTACAAATATCTCTATAATATATATATATTTTGCATGTTTCTTAACTTCATATAAATGGTATTAAACTATGTGTATCTTTTTACCAACTGGCCTTTTTTTTTTTTTTTTGTCTCTGCTGCTTATCAACATGGTAAATTTCAAACACAGATGTATATATATATGTATCTGTATATATATAAATACAACATAATAGTAAAAATGAAAGAACTAAAGTTACATGTATCAACATTTTTTTACTATTTACTATATTACTACATTTTACTAATGTATTTTGGCTGCCTTGGGTCACCGTTTGCTGTGTGCAGGCTTTCTCATAGTTCTGGCAAGTGGTGCTTCTCTTGTTGCAGATCATGGGCTCTAGGCCACACGGGCTTCAGTAGTTGTGGCACACGGGCTCAGTTAGTTGTGGCTCAGGGGCTTAGTTGCTCCGCAACTGTGGGATCTTCCTGAACCAGGGCTCAAACCCATGTCCCCTGCATTGGCCGGCGGATTCTTAACCACTGCGCCACCAGGGAAGTCCCTAGAATTTTTAAAAACAAATTAGTAAAGACCTAGGATTGACTATTGAGAGAGTGTGAACCACTGGGAGCTATAGACCACAGAGGGGTTTACACTCCCTTTCAGGCTTTTCCTTCCAGGAGCCCCACCGGTCACCCATAGGAAGACAGTGGAAATGGGGGAGGGTTCTGAGAACCGCCCCTCCTCCCCGCTGCTGGCTATCACTGTTAAAATTCCACTCCTCTCAGACTTCATCTGCACGAGAAGGTCATCAAAACCTGTAGGCTGAGAGCACTGATGGAAATCCACTGAAATTGGGGAAGGGGATCAGGGAACAAAAGAAGCTCTTCCTTTCAGGGAGAACAGTAACACATGCTGGTCGCAGCAGTGCATCTGGGAAGAAGGGGGAACACTCGTGAGGGTCACTGCCCCCAAAACCCAGGTTCACAGTGCCTAAGACTGCTGCCTAAGACTCTGGTGATAACACAAGAGAACACGAATCCTCCTCTACTTCCCCACCACCGCATGAACAAGCGTCCAGTCAAATTAACAGGAATACACCTGGAGAGCTTGCAAGAGACAGACTCTCTGAGAAACAGCACAAAAGGAAGACGCAAGCCAAGTGGGGAGACACAAACAAGGTACCATGAAAGGAACTTGAAGACCCCAGTGCACTGCAAGTAACCGTACTAAAGGAAACTTCAAGCCCAGTCCAACTCCTGACTAGGTGAATGGAAATGAAACCTCACACTTGCATTGGGACTTGAGCCCGTGGGCTGGGACTCAAACCCAGCCAAAACCCAGACTGGGACTTGAACCCACTGTCTTTTAGTTAAAATCACACAGCTGGTCTCAGGACTTAATGAAACTCAGGCGAGAGAGGCCCTGCAATATGGGGGTGGTTAGTTTTTACAGGCTGGGTAATTTCATAGGCTAATGACTGGGAGGGTTATTTCAATTATCTGGGGGAAGGGGTGGGGATTTCCAGGAACTGGGCCATCACCCACTTTTTGGCCTTTTCATGGTTGGCCTCGGGGCCTGTGGGTGTTTCATTTAGCACGTGCTAATGTATTACAGTGAGCATATAATGAGGCTCAAGGTCCCTGGAAGTTGAATCTTCCACCATCTTGGACCTAGTTGGTTCTACCAGTTTATGTCATATTCTCAATGACTATGTCATTCTTTTAGGGTTGTCCTGCCCCCTTCCCTCCTGTTTCAGAAACCCTGACACTTAAAGGACTGGCAGAAGGAAAGAGATGCTCATCTTCAAGCATAAAAAAATATGTACATCAGTATCTATGGTGTTAGGCAGCATGTCCAGATTTCAACAAAAAGTCACAAGGCACACAGGAAGGACAGAAAAGACACAATCTGAAGAGACAAAGAATCATCTGGACAAGACTCAGATATGATATCAGATGTGGAATTTAAAATAACTGTGATTAATACGTTAAAGGCTTTAACGGAAAAGGTAGACAACGTGGCAAGATCAGATGGGTGATTTCAGCAGAGGAAACCATAAGAATCAAATGGAGATGCTTAAAATAAAACACGTAACAGAAATGAAGAAAGCCTTTGACAGGCTCATCGGTAGACCCGTACTGCCAAGAAAAGGGCTAGTGAACTTGAATATAAGTCTATGGGAATTTACCCAAAGGAATACCAGGTACCGCTTTATGGTCATAAATTTGATAACTTAGATGAAATGGACTGATTCTTTGAAAGACAAAGACCAAACTCACTCAAGGGGAAACAGATAACCTGAAAGAAATCAAGTTGATAGTTAAAAACCTTCCAGTAAATAGAACTCCAGGCTGAGATTTATTTCACTGATACATTATACCAACACTTAAGAAAGAAATAGTACCAATTCTACACAGTCTCTCCAGAGAATAGAAGAGGGAATACTTCCTCATCAGTTTTACAAAATTAGCTTTACTATATAATATCAAAAGCAGGCAAAGAAATTACAAGAAAATAAATTACAGACACCAGTATTCCTCATAAACATGGGTGCCAGAATTCTTCAACAAAATATCAACAATCAAATCAAGTAATATGTAGAAAGGATAATATATTGGGTTAAACATTCAGACATCAATCAATGTAATACATCACATCAATGGACCAAATAGGAAAAACCATATAATCATCTCAGTAGATGCTGAAAAAGAATTTGGCAAAATTTAAATTCATTCATGATAAAATCTTCCAGCAAACTAGGACTAGAGGGGAACTTCCTTAACCTAATAAAGAATATCTATGAGCAACCCACAGGTAACTTCAAATCTAATGGTGACAGAATGAATAAAGTTCAGGAACAAGACAGGATATCCTCTCTCACTCCAGTGACATAATAAGACATATGTGTTTGGTCTCTGCCCCCAGATCCTGACACAGAGCTCCTAAAACCCTTTGTAATTTCCTGAGTGATAGGGCTGCTAGGAGCATCTTTTGTTCTAAATTTGGTCTTTGGTTCCTGGCAGGACTCCTAAAACCCTTGGGATTTCCTAGGTAATAGGAGTGTCATTTGTTCTAACGAGGTGACTCTGGGTGGGCTCCTGGTGACTTCAGGATGGGAACTGTTCACCAGAAAGACTAAGCCATGATTAGCAGCTTGGAACTTTCAGGAAGGGGAGAGGGACTGGGGATTGAGTTAGTAATTGATTATGCTTACATGATGAGAACTCCATAAAAATCCCTAAACCATGGGGTTCAGAGAGCTTCCACGTTGCTGAACACATGCACGAGCTGGGAGGGCGGTGCTCCCCAAGCTCTGTGGGGACGGTACCGCCTGTATTCTGGACACTTCCAGACTTTGTTCTATGTACTTCTTTATCTGGCTTCTCATTTTTATCTTTTATAATATCCTTTATAATAAACCTATAATAGTAAACAAAGTGTTTCCCTGAGTTCTGTAAGTTGTTATAGCAAATTATGGAACCTGACGAGGGGGTCTTGGGGACCCCTAATTTGTCGCCACGTTGGACAGAAGTGTGGGTAACCTGCTAACTCTGGGTGCTTAGTGTCAAAACTGAACTAAATTGTAGCACACCCAGCAGGTGTGAAAACGGAAGGGTATCTTGCTGTGGAAAACCCACACATTTGGTGTCAGAAGTGTTGTGAATAGAAGCAGATCCTATCAACCTCTGTCAGAGAAGTGGGATTTTGCTAAACAGCCTTGGCTCATGGAAACTTGTGGTTTGGGAAAGAGAAGCATGAAAGGGTGCAGGATTGAGGAAGCTTTGATCCCGGATGGCTACCTAGTCACGCATAGTCTGAAACTGTCGCTGTGCTGTGATCAGTTACCAGTGGGATTTAGAAATGATGGTAGACTCAATTCCCAAGGAGTTGGCTTATTGGATACATAAGAAATGAAAAACAATAAGAAGCATGCTAAATACACAGTCCCTTAGTTATTTTTAGCTGACATAGTGAAAGTATAAAAGAGAGCGCTACAGACTAGGTGTTGGACGAAACTCAGACTGAGGTCAGTCTGAGCTTTGGCCACCGGCCTCAAAGCTGCTCCCAAGGGAAAAGTTATGCCAGGACAACAGAAAGCACCATAAGTCCTCTGCTTATGGAGAAGGTAGTCAACATCGGGGGGAGGACAAAACGAACAAGCTACTGAAACCAGGGAGTATAGTGAGAAGGAATTGTCTCATTTTGTAGACTGGTATCATCAACTTCCTAAAGAACCTTTACTGAGATGGACTGTGAGAGTATTTAATTTGGGGGCTGTGTCTTTGGTTTTGATGCTGCAGAGTGGAAGAGTGTGTTGGGTTGACACCGGACCACTGTTGAACAATCACAGATGGCTGGATGAAAGCTATTGTAAAGTGTGTTTATCCTGAGAGGAGGGACTACCCAGCTCCCCCTATAAATGCCAAATGGAACACCCCAGATGAAGCAGCTTATATGCTTCATGTACAAGCCCTGCAGGACTGGCTTTGTGATGCCCAGGATATTCACGTGCTGATCATACTTGTTACCCAGGTCATAGGAAATGCTGTGATTAAAGGGACCCGTTTAGTAGGCACACCTCGTATATCCTTCCTGCTGCAAAATTGGACGACAATCCCAGAAGCCCTATCAGACTCGCTGTCTCAACTTCCTTGTGTGATTCTTACTGATATCAAGACCATTAAAGTAACTAACAAGAAAATGGGGTGAGACAGAAGGGAGCGTCCAGGGCAGTCCCATCGGGGTGGAAGTCTTGAGATGGTTATTGAGAAATGAGGTGAATGATGGTGGACTTTTAATGGTGTTGAAACAAAGCTGTTGATAAATTCTACTGAAGGTTGGGTGGACCAATGGAATCCCCTGCTGGTCCCCCAACATTAAAAGGCCCTAAATTAGTTTGTTCCATTTACCCCATTTTGTGGGAGTTTTGAAAATCGGAAGGCAAAGATTATGATGAGAAATGTGTGGGGCAGTGTAAGGTAAACTGGTGGAGAGGCCAGGGTCTTCTTGTTCCACCCCCCCAACTGGGGACTCAAGGCCATATGCATGTGAGTGGATAAAATGGCTGGGATAGGGGGAGGAGGCTTTTCTGGGCTTGACAGGAGAGCCCTATGCACTGTGATTTCGAAACCTGTTGGTGAAGTCATAACAGGGCTAAGATTAGATTAGGAGGATATGCAGATGCCATGGTTGATGGAATTAAGGTGAAAGTTTGGATGAAATTGGTGTTGATGGTAGTTCCAAAACAAAGGCAGTATCCTTTTGGAAAGCCCGCATTAAGACTGTTGGATAGAAAGACTGATAGTAGAGGGTCATCTCTCATTGGGCTGAATTTCATGCTGTTTTCTAGCAGTGTTGAAAGAATTGAACAATGGTAAAAAGCCCTTATGTCTGGCTTTTTACAGACTCATGGGCAGTAGCCAGTGGCTTGGCCATATGGTCAAGGTAAATGGGCAATGGAAGACTGGACCGATACGGGGGTGCCTGTATGGGGCACGGCCAGGTGGAAATCACTCTGGGAATGCCCATCAGAAGAACCCCCTTCCAGATTCAGAAGGCGATTGAACGGGCAAGCCGACCTTCTGATGCACTCCCTTGAGGGGGCCACCTGGGTCTATGAAGTGAGCAGACATGTGGGTGGTGCAGCAATGCAGGATGGGCTGAATCAAGACAGAGTCCTCTTCACATTCTGAGGCACAGAATGCCAACAGGAACTGTCCTCTCTGTCAACAAGAGAGACAGACTGCAGAACCCAGAGACGGCTCTGGGGAGGATTCCCCAGGGAAAGCCCCACGCAGAGCTGGTAAGTGGATTGCATTGGACTAATGCAGGTAGACCTGGGGGCTATAAATGGCCTTAAAAAGAATAGACACTCTGGACTAGGCTTTGCACACATAGTGGTAGACATAAACGTCCAAAATACGATGAAAGAATTGGTACAGAAGACAACGTACTCATCTGGGCCGCTGAGCTCCATTTCTTCAGACCAAGGGATGTACTTTACAGTCCATCAGGTCCAATGGTGGGTAAAGAGATATCACATCAAATGGACAAACCATGTTGCGTTTCATCGTCAGAGTAACGGTCTAATAGCAATTTGGAACAGGTAGATGAAACATTTGCTATCTAGAACGCGGGAGATAACGGCATGAGAGGCTGGCTTACATGCCTCCCTGAGTGTGCACTCACACTCAACATGAGGGGGGCTTAGGGGGAGTCCCCTTGGATAGATTCCTCCAATTTCCTGGGGGATCTGGGAAAGGGGGTGGGGGAGAATGCTGGCGACACTATACAGCTCTTCTCCATATCACCACTACTTGCTTTTATCCTGTCTGCTCCAGTGGTCCCAGGGCCAGGGATACAACGGTGGGCGCTGGAAATGGGGATTACCCCTAAGCAAGAAACTGTAACTATACCTTTAAACTTTTATGCCAGAATTCCTAAGGGCCTGATAGGTAACAGTGAATGCTGCTATGTTGCCTAGTGGTGGGAGCAGCCCCCTAGCTCTGTACCTGTGTCACCTTCCCCTTTGCGAATAATGGGAGTGATTTGCTTTGTCTGGGGGATGGCAAATTACGCTCGGAGACAGATTGTCTTTGCCAACAGTTTAGCACAGGTTCACTGCAGGAATCAACAATTTCACAAGGCAACAGCGTACAGTATAATGTCTCTTAATAAGCCAATGAACTTACATACTCCAAACAGATGGTAGATTGATTACACTATTTTTTCCAGGGCAGGGGGAGATGAAAGGAATAAAGTCCAAATTTAGTTTCAAGGTTATATTTATTTATTTTTTATTTTTTTTTTCAAGGTTTATTTTTATACAGGTTGGTACTGCAGGGAGACACTTGACCAACCAAGAGCTGACTTGAGCTGCCGGCACAAAGTCCCTAATCCTAAGCATGTTGCTGGGAACAAAGGCACCGGTGTTGGGGGCAGGTTGGGCTGCTCTGAGGGTTATCATCACTCACTCCAGGGACCGTGGCTCTGCTTGCGACACTGCCCACGAGGAGTACCTCATCAATACAGGAAGAGATGTCCCCTCTCTTCCCAAGACTGCTGCGGTTTTAATACCACTGCCCACCAAGAGCAGCCCGGCCACGGCAGGTGCAAGTGTCTCAAAATTTGTCACAGAGCGGGATCAGCAAAGGGTAACTTTTTCCCAGACCGAACTCTGGATAATCCTCACACACTCTCAGTATTTACAGTCTAGATGTCCTCTTGCCATAGTTGCTTCTCCACGTGTTCTTACTGATAAGCCCCAGCCGGGCCCCTCAGCAACGGAGCTGAGTGGTTATCAAAGACAATAGATGAGAGATTGACATCCTGACACAATGTACTTCATTCTTACAGCAAAACAACTTTACTTCTTTTTTAATTAATTAACTTTTGGCTACTTTGGGTCTTCGTTGCTGCGCGCAGGCTTTCTCTAGTTGCGGCGAGCGGGGGCTACTCTTCGTTGCGGTGCGCAGGTTTCTCATTGTGGTGGCTTCTCTTGTTGCGGAACACGGGCTCTAGGCGCGTGGGCTCAGTAGCTGTGGCTCATGGTCTCTAGAGCCCAGGCTCAGTAGCTGTAGCACATGGGCTTAGTTGCTCCATGGCATGTGGGATCTTCCTGGACCAGGGCTTGAACCCATGTCCCCTGCCTTGACAGGCTTATTCTTATTCACTGCGCCACCAGGGAAGCCCTGGCCTGACTTCCTGACTCCATCTGGAACCACTTTCCCCTCCATTCACCACATCTTAGCTTAGACTTACAGGTGCCTAATTCCTCTAATGTCCCAAGGGCCAAGGGCCTTTGCACTAGCTGTTCCCTCTGTCTGGAACACCCTTCCTCTTGCTCTTCAGCTCAGATGTCACCTCCTCAAGAAGGACTTCCATGACCCCTCCATCTCAAGTAGCTATAGGGTGACTGTCACTTTCCCTATTTCAGTTTGCAGTATGATACTTACTGTTCCTTATTTTGTAACTTATTTTCATTACCTGCCTCATCTCATGAGAGAAGAACTCTTTTTTCAGTTCAGAAGGAAAGGTTTATTCTTTGATCGAAGAATGGAGAGGTGTGAGCTCCTGCTCTAGAGGACACACTATCTCCCGGAACTTTGTCATCTTAGCTCTGTATCTTCGATACCTAGAACAGTGCTTAGCACACAGTAGGTGCTCAGTGGGTAAACAGTTGAGATTTAATGAATGAATGAATACCTCCACGCCTGAGCTCTTTCTACCGTGACAGTTGCCTTCCCAGCTGTTGGCAACCAGAGGCTCCGCGAATCAGGTTTCTGCACAGACCACTTCGAGTCGGTCTGTTCAGAACAGTAGCTGCTGGCCACACATAGCTATTTAAATATGAAATTAAACTAAAGTAAAATTTCTGTTCCTCCACACTAATCACATTTCAAGTGTTTGTCAGCCATGTGTGTCCAGAGGCTACCATATTGGACAACGCAGATAATACTTTTTATCATAACAGAAAGTTCTATTGGACAATGCTGATAGACCTCTATGAATAGGACTAATCCCAAAGGGAAGGTTTCGGCCTCAAGCATGATTGCCTTTTGGGGTCTTGTTGCTCTGTAACGGCTTCTGTATAAACCATCCTATTTGACTAATAAGCCATTTTATCAAACAGGTGTTTTGAGGGTCATGATTTGAGGACCTCAGAGGTGTGCTACTTGGAACGAGTAACTCTTTTCATGATAAGTACATAAGAGTGAACAGATACCTGGAAGAAGATATCTTAACATAGAACCGTATGACTTTGTGCTAAGAAGTGTGATGGGGGATGAGTTAAGAATGGGTTGGGGAGGGTGAGTGGGCGGCAGTCCTAGATATTAAACTAAATTAACTCTAAAGTATAATTCCTTTAGGATGGATTGTTACATTAGAAATGCTTCAGGATGGACCTGGAGACTGTCATACAGAGTGAAGTAGGTCAGAAAGAGAAAAACAAATATCGCATATTAATGCATATGTGTGGAATCTAGAAAAATGGTACAGATGAACCTATTTGCAAGCAGAAATAGAGATAAAGACGTAGAGAACAAACATATGGACACAAGGGGGGAAAGAGAGGGGTGGGATGAATTGGGAGATTGGGATTGACATATATACACTACTGTGTATGAAACAGATAACTAATGAGAACCTGCTGTATAGCACAGGGAACTCTACTTAATGCTCTGTGGTGACCTAAATGGGAAGGAAATCCAAAAAAGAGGGGATATATGTGTACATAGAGCTAATTCACTTCACTGTACAGCAGAAACTAATACAACATTGTAAAGCAACTATACCCCAATATAAATAAATAAATAAAACCAGAAAAAAAGAAAAGAAATGCCTTCAGCTACAAGACCAATAATGTAGACCAAGCTCACTTATGAAAATATGAAATAAAATATTAGCAAACAGAATCGCAGAACTACATTAAAAGAAGAATACTTCAAGATCAAGTGTGGTTTATTCCAGAAAGTAAAGAGAGTTTAGTATTAGGAAACTGATTTATGTAATTCATCAGATTAATAGACTTAAGGGGAAAAGTAGTGAATTGTCTTTGTAGATGCTCAAAAGACATTTGTTTTCTTCTCATAAAAACTCAATATCCATTGGAATTTAAAAACTCAGTGAAATGGTAAGAGATGGATATTTCCTTAGCATAATAAAGTAAATATATCTATTTCAACTCCTGCTTAATAGGGACATACTGAAAATATTTCCATTAAAATCAGGATCAAGACAGCGATGTCCATTAATTACTACTACCATTACTACTGAACATTCTTCTGGAGGCATTAGGCAATGCATTTAGACAAGATTAAAATATATTAGAAGCATAAAGTTAGACAGCAGAGATTAATTTCACATTTTTTATAGTTGATAATCTAAGAGAATCAACTGAAAACCTATTTTAGTTGATAAGAGAATTCAGTAGGTGGCTGGGTAAAAATACAGAAATAAATTCCATTTCTAAGGCACTTACAAAGATGAAACATCTAGGAATGAATTTAAGAAATACTCAAGATCTATATTTTAAAAACATTAAACACTGAAATACTACTGAGAGACATAAGAGGAATCAACAAATAGAAAGGCATATCATGTTCTCGAAAGGAAGGCTAGCACCAGAAAGACGTGAAGGAGTTTTTTCTTTTCTTTTCTTTTCTCTTTTCTTTTCTTTTCTTTTCTACTAGATAAACTGATGTTCATGTGGAAAAACAAATAAGAAAATATGGTTGGGAGAATTTTGAAAAAGGAGGTTAAAAGGAGCCCCATAGATATTAAGATATAAAGCTAAAATATATAATTGGAAGACTGTAGTGCTAGGAAACTAAAAAACCAGATCTAAGAAAGAGAATTGAAAATCCAGAAGTAGGGCTTCCCTGGTGGCGCAGTGGTTGAGAGTCCGCCTGCCGATGCAGGGGACACGGGTTCGTGCCCCGGTCTGGGAGGATCCCACATGCCGCGGAGCGGCTGGGCCCGTGAGCCATGGCCGCTGAGCCTGCGCGTCCGGAGCCTGTCCTCCGCAACGGGAGAGGCCACAACAGTGAGAGGCCCGCGTAACGCATAAAAAAAAAAAAAAAAAAAAAAAAAAAAAAAAAAGAAAATCCAGAAGTAAATTCAAATTCACACACAAATTGAGTTTATGATAATGGTAGTGTTTTAAATTAGTGAAGAAAAAAATCATTGTTCAATAGATGATTTGGGGGATAACAAGATATTTCATAATTACCCAGTAGAAAATGGTAAGAGAAATGAACAGTTAGTGGAAAATAAGTTACAAATGACTCTTTAACATATGAAAGTGTTCAGTCACAATGAAATGAAAAACTTTACTCACAATAAGAAATGCAAATAAAAATGACATTGAGACACCATTTTTCACCTTTCAGATTGTGTTTGCTAGCACAGCAAGGTTGGTATTTGTGTATGAAAATGGCACTTATAAACTGCTGATGTTTAATCTCTATGAAGGACAATTTGGCAATATTTATCAAAATAAAGTATATGTATATTTTGACCCCCAATTTTATTTCTAGCAATTTTTTTTTTTTTTGTGGTACGCGGGCCTCTCACTGTTGTGGCCTCTCCCGTTGCGGAGCACAGGCTCCGGACGCACAGGCTCAACGGCCATGGCTCACGGGCCCAGCCACTCGGCAGCATGTGGGATCTTCCCGGACCGGGACACGAACCCGCGTCCCCTGCATCGGCAGGCGGACTCTCAACCACTGCTCCACCAGGGAAGCCCTCTAGCAAATTTTTGACAGCAATACTTCCACATGTGCAAAACGACATAGGTTACTGTAGAACTGTTTTTCATACTAAAGATTGGAAATTAATTAAAAATCATCCAAAGGATCTAGTTAAATGGTGCAGATATTGGGATCCCATACAATGAGATGCTATGAAGATATAACAATTAAAGAGGACGTTTTGATACCCATATGGAATTATGGCCAAGCTATTTTGATAAATGAAAAAGCCAAAAGGAAAAATATGCAAAGAATTTGCTGCCATTTGTGGAAAATAAGGAGGAAGTTATATATGTGTATATATTTGCTTGAATATGCATAAATCAGTAACTAACAGTAACATTGGTTGCTTCCAGGGAGGGGACACCTTGCTGGTTGAGGGGCAGTAGTGAAAGAGAAACATTTCACTGTCTACTCTTTGATACTTTTTGAATTTTGAGCCATGTGAATAAATTACCTACCCCCAAAGAGGAAATAAATAAAGTTAAAACTAAAAAAGAAAAGGAAAACTTGACTTATTGTGATTTACACATATGAGGGTTTGCTTTATCTCCCACAAAAAGAAGCCCAGAAGTAGGTGTTCACTGACTGTTGGTTCAGCTGCTCAATGATGCCTCACAAGCCAGGCTCTTTCTTTTCTTCCAGGACTTCCATCCTCAGAGAATTGGCTTTTTATCTCCATGGCTTTTCTTCATGATAGCAAGATGGCTGCCACAGTGCAGGCATCACGTCCTCACACAAGCATCCCCCAGACATGAAAGAAGGGACCAGGAAAGCCAAAACCTTTTTCCTGATAATGCTTTTTGTCCTGAGAAGGAAGATTTCCCTGTCCATGTCATTGGCCAGGATGGATCTCATGCTTATCCCAAACCAATTCCTAGCAAAGGGTAATGGGTTTACTGGCCCTTGAAATTGGGGGAAGGGCCTCCCATTCTGATATCAAGGAATCTTTGTCCTAGTACAGAAATAGTGTTCTGTTCCTAGGAAAGGTGCAGAAGTCTATTGGGTGGGTAGTAGACAGAGTCCACTCAGCTGTCAATGTGAACCACTCCATCTTTTGAAAAGAGAAATTCTTAATTACCCCAAGACCACATACCGCCACATCTCCCGTTGCACTGCCCTACACTCGATTTCGTCCATCTCCCTTGTGGACTGCGGCCTTAGCCTCACACTGGCCTCCTGCACCCATGTTGACATTGGCTGGACTCAGTGTTGGCTTTCTGGCCACCCTGTGTCGCAAGCATGACCGTGGCCTGCTCAGTGACCAGGACGTGCGCGGCCCAGTGTCCGGCCCTCTGAGGCGCCCACCCGACTCGCCCCCAGCCCCACCGCCCACCTCTTGTGCCGAGGCTGTGGTCAGGCCTAGCTGGGCACCAACCGAACCGTGTCTGACTTCAATGCCTTCTACCAGGCATGACAGCGACAGCAAGCGGGTGGGGCCAAGAAGGGCTTCTGCTGGGCCGAGACCCGAGACATGCTTCCGTCTTCCTTCTGATCACAGTCTTCATCATCACGGACTTTTTTTCTTAATCGCAGAGCAGAGGGGAGGCGAGCAGCCCCCAGCCAGCGTCCCCTACCCCCAAGAAAATGGCCTTGCCTGTCATCTTGAACCTGTTGTCTTCCATTGGCTACCTCTGCTGGGGTCCGAAGGAACTGCTCTCCCCTTCCTGTTCCCCGGCTGGCCAGCTTAGCCATTGACCTGCACGTCCTTACCCCTCTGGTCCAGGAAAGAGGCTTTTCCATGCCTAAGAAAGAGGCCCCCAATGAAGCATCCCCAGAGCCTGAGAGTGAGGGGTTTCCTGGAGGCTCTGGGGTGCCTGCTTCCAGATGTTGTCAATTTCTGGAACACTTGCTCTGGCTTCCTTGTAAAGCGAGACCCGTCTGCTCCTGCCCCACGTGTGCAGCGTGGGGTCCTCTGTAACCCTGAAATGTGCAATGTGGCCCGTTGCGGCTGCCAGAAGAAAAATTCCGGAGTTGTATGAAACTCATCTTTCTGTGAGTTCCGCAAGCCGCGGATGAGACCTATTGTAGATAAGGATGTGATCTGTGGGAACCTGGCCATTCTTCGGTGGTCAGCCCCAGACCCCACTCCCCCTTCTGTTGGTGGCGTGTGGGAGTGGGAAAGAAAACAAGGTCATGAGCATAAGGAATAAGGCTTCCTGTGCCCATGCTTATCTAGCGTATGACGTCGGAGAAGTTCCTCTGTGGGCATGATGGCAGAGGAACAAGTTGTTTGCTCTCTTGAGGTCTGTCACACTTATTATCCATGTTCTAATGGGCTCAGTGATTAAAATATGATGCCAGTAGAGTCAGGTTCATCCTCAGGACAGTGTGCCTGCCACCTACCTGGTCGTCCCTTGACCAGCCGGACCCATCACTAACTGTGCAGCTCATCCCTTCCCAGAAATAGAGCAACAAACCGGGAGTTTGAGTTGCCTGAATGTGGGAAGACCCTACGAGCCAAGTCCTTGAAACATGGTGACTTGAGACTGTGGGAACTGGGGGAGTTTGAGAAGACAGGACTGCTGAAGGACACTTCCTTATTCAGAGCTGGTTGAGGATTTCTTTTTTTTAACCTCTATGCCTAATTGGTGCTAAGCAGTGGGTCATCACTTGGCTAGAGGTGTGATAATCAGCTCTCTTAACCCTGAATCACTGCATGTGGGGCTTGAATTAGCTGTGAGATGGTAGGTACTCTAGTGTGTATGCACTGTTGAGTGTAAAGCCAGGGCAGGGTGGGGGGATAGAAAACCTTTGCAGGACATCTACTATAAGGATGAGCGCCTAAGTCTAGGTTCTGAACAAAGCCAGAAGTGCTTTGCTACTATTAATACCAATTTCTGCACTCAGTCTTTTGTGTGAAATCCTTGTATAATTGGGGATAAACCCATAGCTAGTTCAACTTGGTCTCTTGGGAACCATTCTGTTTTCTCTAGCCTTGGAGGTTGGGGGCAAGCTCTTAGTCATGGCTTTACAGTGACCATATGATTCAGTAGTAAAGATTTAAGCCCACTCTGGTTCAGACATGCTGGGCTCAGCGAGCCTTAGTCTGGGGGGAAGGGCATACGTGCTTTGAAAAAGAACATTTAGTGTTATTATGTTTCATATTTGGAAAACAAGAGGGAAAGTCTGTTCTTTTCAAAACACAAACTACAGGAAGTGAAGCTTAGTAAAATGTACAGAGGCTGGTGATTCTCAACCGAGGAGCTGTGGTATAACAGAGTGTCCCTGGGGCAAGATTCTATCAAAGTTTCCATCAAATGGGGCTGGGGTTCTTCGGGGGTTTGTTTGTAAAAACACTAGTGGTCTGTGATAGCTGGACCTTTCTCGTGGGCTCTCAAGTTTGTTTTCTCTCAGTGAAGATCACAGCCAAGAACATTCCTTGGGCCCCAGGACATGGAGGTAGATAGAAAATTCCAGAAGGTTTGGGGTGGGGGATGGGGTCCAGACTCTGTGAAACTTCTAGAACATTCCATGCAATTCCAAACAGGGTAGACAATAAAGTTTATAAACCATCCAAAAAAAAAAAAAAGAAGAGACTAGCTGGATTCAGACCTAATTACTCCATTATTAACTACCATTTTCTCCGGTAGTTCCATTAGCATCATTTCCTTAAAAAAATTTCCCTCCTTTTATTTTGTTGAAAAGAAAAAGGATAATTTTTTTTTTTTAATCTAAACACCTTGGAACAATGATTAAGGAATCACGTTGTCTAGTGCTAGGATATGGCAAGAACAGGAGGATTTAACTCTCTAAAAATACAGGTCACATTATTTACTTCTCAAAAAAGGAAGTTGGATTTAGCACTTTCAAGGTCAGCCTTAAATAACCCATCCATATCCAACCTTAAATAACCCTCCTCACCTTGAAGGGTCCCAGCAACAGAGTCATAACATTAGACCCAGATGGTGGCCTTTTATGGAAGGAGCGGTCGGCTGGCAGCAGCTCCCCTCACAATCCTTCAACCTAAGACCGAGCAGCATGGCAGATAAATTATGGGGGCCCAAACCTTTACAAACAATAAGAGGGCTTGAAAGATTTAAAGTTCTTTTTGGGGAAAAAAGAAAGTACAGGCATATTTGGAGATGTTGCAAGTTCCGTCCCAGACCACTACAATAAAGCGAATCACACGAATTTTTGAGTTTCCCACTGCATCTAAAAATTATACATATATGTAGTCTATTAAGTGTGCAATAATAGCATTATGTCTAAAAACCAACGTACACGGCTTCATTTAAAAATACTTTATTGCTGAAAAATGCTAACCATCATCAATAATGCAGGGTTGCCACAATTTGTAAACAAACAAACAAACAAAAAAACCCACACACAGTACAGCGGGGTACGCCTGCAAGACAAGAAGAAATAAGTAAAGGTCACGAGTGCTCCTTCTGGGTTGAAGGAGGCCGGCCTCTATCTCTTCACCAACCGAATGTGAACTGGGCCTCTAAATTTATGTCAATTTATGTCTAAAGTGTGTATCTTTCCCTTCATCCAACCTTTTGCCAAATACTTTTGCACTTTGCCTTGAGCCTGGGGGTTTGAGAGCTGGCTGAGACTTGATGCCGGTGAGACATGCAGGAGGTCTGATGACTTCAGAAAACCAGCCCATTTTACCCGTTCAGAGAAATTCTCTTTTTACCCAGCAGGCCTCTAGAGCCAGCCTAATTGGGGTTGGCGGGGGAGGGCGCATGGCAGCCATGTGCAGCTGAACTGGGCAAGTGACTTACCCTCCTGGGCCTCAGTGTCCTCATCTGTTAAATGGGAAGAGTCATGGTACCTACCTCCTGGGGGCGTTGTGCAGGTTGCATAAGGTCACGTTGCACAGCATTGAGAACGCTGCCTGCCACGCTGTCAGAGATTGCTGGCCAATACTGTCATCACCTGAACTCCATATCCCGGCCTCTTACACAAATACCTTGTGGGATTATGTTTCACAGCTTTGACCTGTGCCTTTGACACGGCCCCGGTGGAATAGTGTTCCTCTGTAAATCCCAAGGGACTTCTCTAGCGGTCCAGGGGTTAAGACTCCGCACTTTCCATTTTTAAAAAAATTTTTATAAGTTTATTTATTTATTTATGGCTGTGTTGGGTCTTCGTTGCTGCGCACGGGCTTTCTCTTAGTTGCAGCGAGTGGGGGCTACTCTTCATTGCGGTGCGTGGGCTTCTCATTGTCATGGCTTCTCTTGTTGCGGAGTGTGGGGTGTAGGTGCGCGGGCTTCAGTAGTTGTGGCACGTGGGCTCAGTAGTTGTGGCGCACGGGGTTTGTTGCTCTGTGGCATGTGGGATCTTCCTGGGCCAGGGCTCGAACCCGTATCCCTTGCATTGGCAGGCAGATTTTTAACCACTGCGCCACCAGGGAAGCCCAAGACTCCACACTTTCAAATGCGCAGGTTCGATCCCTGGTCAGGGAACTAGAATCCCATATGCCGTGTGGCACGGCCAAAAAAAAAAAAAAAAAATCCCACAGAAATCAATGATCTCGGTCTCAGTCTCCTCTTTATTTGCATGTGGTTACAATTCATAAATACACTCACCGTTTTCCTCCCCCTCCAAAATTCTCCCTTATACCTAAAACCCCACCCAAGCCCCTGGTTATAAGGATTCCCTTTCCTGTCTAGAAGGGGAGGGTGGTCCTCCCTGTCACTCCATCTTCATGTAGCGTCTCCCTCAGTCCATGTGAAGTGTGGGCCCTCGAAGGGCCTCTGAAGCTCAGGGATGATGGGCACCACAAATCCGCCAGAGGTCCCGGCCATGTCTTTGAGTGACCATGTGGCTGGCTCCCTTCCGTGCCATGCTTGGGGTACAGATGCCAGGGGGCTGGCAGTTAGCATCACATGTGCTGTCTGTGCCTGAGGCCGAGCTGGTGCTGCCCCAGTGGGCAGAGGGTCTGCAGTGGAGTCCCGGGCCTGCTCGGGCGGTGGTGAGAGTCCTGCGGGGGCACCATTCCCAGCCAGTGCTGGCCCTGCTCTCAGAGACGCGTCTGAGCCCCGGCCCCTCGGGGTCCAGCTCTCGGGGCCCTACCCAGGCCCTTGGTCAGTCCTGTGCGGGGAGGGCGGCCTCGAGGAGGAGGCGCTCTCAGGCCTCCCTTCTCCTGGCTTCTCCAGACAACATCAGGCGTGGGTGACAAATTGGGTCCTTGGCCCCGTTAGGGGGTGTGGCACCCCAGTGTCTCTGTCTCAGCCAGGTGCCAAGCTTTGCCATCCTCCTGGTAGGGTGTGGAGAGCCCGGGAGGGCTAGGGGCACCCTCTTCAGGGATGGGGTACGGAGGCTCTGGGGGAGCGGGGGTGTCTCCGGGGCCCCGTGCTCCCCCCAGTACTGGCCCGTTGTAGATGTAGATGTTGCCGGTGACAGTCACAGACCCGCCGGTGACGTGAATGCCATTGGTGCCTGTGGGAAGGAAGGCGGAGTAAGGAGTGAGGGGCAAGTTTGAGGGGAAGGCCTGTGTGACCCCAGCATCGGCCTCCAGCTTCCCCAGGGCCCCTGTCCGCCATCGCCATTTCCGCTCTGTCCCCCTCCATCGACGTTCTTGAGCTCTGTGTTTATTCCTCTGTTTCTTGGTTTTCAGTCTCTTCCCTTCTCTGTAGTCGGGACGCTCTGGCTGCTGGAGCTTCCTCTTGCACCAGGTTTAGTCTCCTCATTTCTGCCTGGCTCACACTCTCTCTCCCTGCCCACTCTCCCTCCCCACCCACTCTGCTCCCTGTGCCTGCCCCAGGCTCACCGTGGGCCACCTGGCCTTGCTCTGGGAGCTCAGCCTCCAGCTCCCTGGCCTGGCTCAGAGGACTCTGCTGTTGTAGCGCCTCTTCCTCCAAACCTGGGGATGCCGGGAGCCCGGCCGAAGCTGGGGTCAAGTCTCCAGAGGTGGGCAGAAGTGGCTCTACCAGGTCAGGGTACTGTGGGTTGACCCTCGGGGGCTCCCAGCTTCCTTCAGCAGTATTTGATTCCTCTCCCTGCAGGACAGAGGCCGAGAACCAAGCAGTGACGTGGGCCTCAGACCCCGTCTTTCTTTAATTCCTCCCCCTTCCCCACCCCACGCTTAGGCAGCTCAGTGCCCTCTTCTGATCCTCATCAGGCTCCCTGCCTCAGGGCCTTTGCACCTGATGTTTCCTCAGCTCCTGGAGCACTTTCCTCGATACATTCCGACGGCTGGCTCCCTGTGTTCTTCAGCTCTCTGCTCAAGTATCAGCTGCTCACAGAGGCCCTCTCTGTCCACTCTAAGATAATATACCCTCGTCTGTTGCCACTGTCACTGCCACCACCCTACCATGCTTTATTTAGCAATTATCACTACCTGAGGTACAGCTGTCTAACTTTATTCTGGCTCCACTGGTTTGTAACTCTGGGAGGACAGACACTTTGCTTTGCTCACTGCTGTTTCCGCTGTGCCCTGAACAGTGCCTAGCACTCCGTGTGCTTGATGAATTATTAGTTGAATGCATGAATGGTTGTTGAAGCGGCAGACTCTTTTCCTGCCTGCCCCCCACCTGGTTCACCTGTCCCCCTGCCCCTCCTTGCTGCCTCCTCAGCCTTCCCCATTACCTCTGGGTGCCTCTTGAGCAGGGATCCTGCAATAGAAAATGAAAGGGCAGGCCTCAGACCCTCAGGCTCTCCCCCTCCACACAAGCCATGATATGGCACTGCCCACCTTGGGCTCCCCACAAGGATCAGGTTATCATTACCCTTATCTCCAGCCTCAGAGTGGGGGGCTGGATGGAGGTGATGTCTATGTGGGGGGCAGGTGCTGGGCGTCTTGGGGGTGTGAAGGCGCAGAAGGGTCATCCCTGGGGGAGCTGAATATTCCCTCCAGCCCCCCTCCCCCATCTAGGTAGGCACAGACCCAGGCCCTGCATCCCTGCCTGCACCCTGCTCCTTCCTACCCAGCTTTCTGCAGAGAGAGGGGTGGCTCTTCCAGGTGCAGGCGAACACAGTGGTGAGAAGCAGCAAGGAGACCAGCGGCAGCAAGACGGCCAGCACCAGCATCATTCCTGCAGGACGGCAGACAGGACGGGGCATGAGGGCCCGAGGAGGCTGGGGGGTGGGCAGTTAAGGAAGAGCTCTCCAGTTCTCTGGCCACCTGGGCAGAAAAGGGAGAGCAGCTTTCCCTTTCCGGTCCCACTACAGTTCCTAAAGGAGGAGTTGGAGAAACTTCCCTCGGGTTACAGAGAAGGGGCACTAAGCCTGACTGGTGGGGGGACCTCCTGACAGCCAGCAGAAACTCTGCCGCAGATGGAGACGTTCGGGGTGGATGCGGGTGGCCACCGGCACGGGGGCAGCCTTGCGGGTGAGGACAGGCACTTGGGCAGTCGGTCTGCAAGGGCTGAAAGTGGGAGTGGGAAGCAATAAGGGAGGTGGGGAGTCTGTAAGCAGACTCAGGCCACAGGGTGAAGTCATGTCTCTGCGGACTTGACCATCTTACAGAGAGACCCACAGCTGCGGGAGCTGAGGTTGTCCTTCTGCAGCTGTGGAGGTGTTTACAGGGGTGACGGAGTCGGGATCCTGGCTTCTGAACTCTGCCTGTGGCTACCTGGCAGTGGAGGGCTGCCCGGTCTCCACCCGCGGCTCAGGGCAGGTCCCGGGAGGGAGGGAAGCGGAGGCTGGGTTTCTCAGGTGCCCACATGTAGCCATGGTAACCGCTGCCTTCCTATGGGCCTCATGCTGCCGTCAACAGCATGGAGTCTACCATGCCCGTCGCCTGTGTCACCTGTGCCTGAGGAAGATGGGGAGCACTTGGACATTTGCACGCTGGGAGTTTGCCCTTTGTGATCCGTCTAATTCCATGGCCTAAGGGAGTCCAGAATGGGAGGTGTGGGGAAAAACTAGACCCAGAGTCTTGGACACCCGGGCTCCTGCCCAGTTGTGTATTTTTCATATAAAAATGAGATTAGTTTACATACTCTCTAAAATTCCAGCTCTAAAATGCTGATCGTTTCTGATACACAGTTAGAAATTAATACGAGGATGTGGAAAATATTTATGATATAGTTGAATGAAAAATTAAGTTACAAATGACTGCACTTTTAGGAAAATAATTATTTTTTTCTATTGCACAGAAAAATGTATGGAAAGATATATTCAAAAGTGTTGAGTGTGGGGCTTCCCTGGTGGCGCAGTTGTTAAGAATCTGCCTGCCAATGTAAGGGACACAGGTTTGAGCCCTGGTCCGGGAAGATCCCACATGCCGCGGAGCAACTAAGCCCGTGAGCCACAACTACTGAGCCCACGTGCCACAACTACTGAAGCCTGCACGCCTAGAGCCCGTGCTCCCCAACGAGAGAAGCCACTGCAATGAGAAGCCTGTGCACCGCAAAGAACAGCAGTCCCCGCTCACTGCAACTAGAGGAAGCCTGTGCACAGCAATGAAGACCCAACGCAGCCAAAAATTTAAAAATTAATTAAAATTTAAAAAAAGAAAGTGTTGAGTGGATATGCTAGGTGATGGTTCTCTGGGTGAGGTTTAGTTCTGTTTATCTGAATTTTCTAATTTCCTGCAGTCTGCAAGTATTACGGCATGGGCTTTGGAGTAAGAGAGACTTAGAATAGGTCTTCATGACACCAGTTACCACGTGGATGATCTTGGGCCAAGTCACCTAACCTCTCTGGGATGCGGTTTCCTCATCTAGTCAGTGAGGATAATAATAAGACTATTTCACAGGATCATTATGAGGGTCAAATGAGTTATTGAAAGTCAAGTGTTCACAGAATGCCTGACGCACTAGCTCTCAATAAGTGGAAGCTATGATTATAAATACTTGGTAATTTTTTTAAGTTAAGGAAATAAACTTTCCCCTGATTAATAACAACCACAGTCATTAGAAACATCCTGTAATCCTCTATTAGGCGGGGAAACCAATGACTCCACAGAAAAGACCAAGAAAGCATCAAGTGTAGAATCTTCTCTCGAATAACGGAAGGTGTAACCCACTACAGAGACATCCAGTCTAGTAAATGGATTATGTGATGGTGGCATGTCCAAAACGATGACGGTGATGTCAGTTACAATTACATCTCCGTGTGGGTGTACTATTACATATAACTTATAAGTCATGTGTAGGACATATAACTTAAAAAGTGTGTGTGTATGTTTGTGTGTAATTAACCTGGCCCAGGGATACTCCAATTTCCCTTTGAGGAGCTTTTCTTCTTGCCTCAATTCTGACTGGAAAGGATTCATCATTTCCCCGTTCTTTTAGATGGCTAGAATTAAGGCATCTTCCCAGATGCCCCCTGCCCCTGCCCCTGGCCCCTCACCTGGCGTCTCGGAGGGCTCTGGCGGATTTCTGCAGCTGGTATCAGACCGGGAGGTGCCTGGTGCTGCCTCTACGAGGCCCTGGTCCTCACACCTGTGGAGGAAAGAGCCCAGCTCAGGTGGGCTCCTGGCGGTAAGTGGGAGGCGGTCCGTGGAGCTGAGCAGTGGAAGGGGCTGTCAGCAGCTGGGGCTGGGAGGGTGGGAGGAACACGGACCTGGCACCCTCACCTGGTGTGGGGCTGGCAGCGGGCGCTGGGGGAGGAGGTGTTCTGGAAGTGCCCTGCCTTACAGGGAACACAGTTGCTGTTAGCCTTCCTGTCTTCATCTGGCAAGAGAAATGCATGGCCAGCCAGGGTGAGTGGGCAAAGGGAGCCCACTGGATGGCCCCTTCCCTGACCACCCACTGCAATCCGTAGTTTGCAGCATCTTTCCCGATCTCCGAATTGCCCGAGCTTCCCCCCAGTGCTGGGAGGACCCCTGAGCCCTGCACCATCCCAGTTTCATTTCTCTGCAGGTCCCTTCTGTGAGCCTTGCTCAAGGAGGGAGAAGAGGCCTGGGGCCTCACCATGGACACAACCCCATGCACCCCGCCCCCTTCAAGATCACCCGCCTCCTCCCCCAACCCCTTTGCCCCCAGTGACCTCTGACCTTTGAGCTCGGCTTCAGTGCCAGGCGGGCAGTGGGAGAGTGACTCGCAGTGTACACACTCAGAGCCCCAAAAGACGCAGAAGAGTCCTGGCTGGCAGCGGCACTGGGTTTTGTGTTTGCTAGTGCAAGGCGTGATCTCCACGAAGCCCAGCACTGGTGGGGAGGCAGAGGGCTCAGCAGAGGGGCTGCGCTCCAGGAGATCCCAGCCCCCATCCCCGCCAGAACGCCCCACTCACTCTGGTCACAGGGGCGGCACAGCTGGCAGATGGAGAGATGGTTCCAGTGCTCGTTGTAGGAATTTTCGGGGCACGTGGCACAAGTGGTGTCCCGGTCGGGGCCACATTCAGCCGAGACGTGTGTGCCTAGGATGTGAGTGGGGCAGTGGGAGTGTCAGGGGACTAGGGTTCCCCCATGCCCTCTGCTGCCTGCTGTGTGACCCTGGGCCTGTCGCGGTGCCTACACGGGAGGGACAGCCAGTGTCTCTCACTCTCTGTTTCTGCCGGCGGGTACTCCTGGGAGCTGGCGTCCACCTTCCGTCTGAGGCAGCGATGTGGGCTGGAGCGCCCTGTGACCCACCTCCCCGTCCCAGACTTCCTGCGGCCCCCGTCTCTCACCTGGGGGGCAGCGGGAGCAGCAGACGCGATGCTTGGGCTCGTAGTACTCCGTTTCCCGGTCCCAGCAGGTTTGGTTCTCCGTGCGGTAGGGGGGCACCTTCCAGGGGAGATGGAGTGAGGCGAGAAGTGTTCAGCAGTCGGCTGGGAAGGGCAGAGGGGCTACAGAGAGGGCGGCCCAGACCCCTCTTCCCTGGCTGAGCCCACCCCCACCCGCCGGCCTGGGCCCCTCCCTCACCAGCTGGGGCTGGGATGCTGCCAGGAGACCCCAGAGGCCCAATATGAGCGGCCCCCAGGCCAGGCCGCGGGGGGAGGCGGCCCACGGCAGGCGCATGGCGGCCAGTCAGCCAGCCGAGCAGATGGGTGGAGGCCTGGGAGGAAGGTGGGAGGCCTGGACGTCCTGGGCAGTGGTGGCAACAGCCTCCCGAGCCCAGAGGCTGGGACAGGACTCGGCCGACTCGCCCCCGGGGGCCAGAGCGGCCGGGCCTGGCCTGGCCTCCAGGGCTCCAGCGCCGGGCTCAGGAAGTGGGAGTGGAGGAGCCGGCGGGGCGGGGACAGGGAGAGCTGGGAGCCGAGGCAGCCGTCTGTCGCAATCGGGAAGAGGAACAGGCTTGGCTGCCCGACGCAGGGCGGGAGGGGGTGGCGGGGAAAGCACGTGAGGGCAGCGGGGCCGGAACCGGGCCTCCTCCCTTCTTTGGAGGCCTGACTGGAGAGGAGGAGGCAGGGACAGGCCGGGCCCAGCCGGTGGGAAAGGGGTAGCAGAGCCAGGGCGCCCTCCTCGGCTGGGCCCCCGGAAGCCCAGCTGGGAACAGATGGGCTTCCAGACACAGCTGTGTCCACCCAGCAGGACACCAGATCCGAAAAGTGGATGGGCCTGGACCGTCAGACTTGGAGGGTGCAGAGAGCCACCGAGAGCCTCGGCCAGCCAGACCAGCATCTGGGAACCAGAAGTCCTAGTTGGCAGACTGTCTGGACACCCGGCTTCCCACCCGCTTTGACTTTTGAAGATAAACTACAAAGGAGTCACAAGCCAGCCAGCACTCGCTTCCCTGAGTCAGCCCAGTCCACACCCACCTCAGTGGACACAGGTCACCTACGAGATTCTCCAGAGGGTGCAGCGGTCCCTGCTCCCCTGTCCTCAGAGAAGGCGGTGGTGCATAGACCAAGTCCCCACGAGCAGGGCAGCTGGGCTGGGGCTGGGTGGCCACCACCCTCAGTCCCAGCCTCTCACCCAGGAGCCTTTGAATCCCTTTGAGCTGGAGGGAGCTGACAGCCCACCAGACCGGGCCCCTCACATTAAGGATGAGGACACAGAGGCCAGGGTGCCATGTAGAGGAGACCGGGATTCCAGGGGGACTCGGTCTGGTCCTTGTCCCTTTTCTTCCCACCATTTCCCTGCAACCCATTAACAGCATCCCAGCCCTTACCCAACCATGCCAGGGTGTCTGGTCTCCAAGTTCCTGTGCTCCTGGCTCACTCCCACTTGTCCTTGAGGGTCACCTGGGCTCTGGGAAGCACCTCCACCCCGGGCTGCCCAGCCTCCCTGCAGACCACTCCCTGTGACCCGCGGCTTATCATCCGCTGGCTGCTGGGCCTTGAGCTCAGCAACGGCCTGCCCCGGATCTGTAACTCTGGGCTCCCGAAGCTTCACACAGGGTCTGGCACGAACCGCGTGTCCGGTATATATTTATGGACTAAACCAATGATGCCTCGCCCACGTCACACAGCCAGTCCGTGGCAGAGCCAGCCTAGAGGCCGGGGCTCCAGATGTCTGGCTCCCAGCTCATTCCAGCAACCAGGCTCCCTCCTTGTGACTCAGGGGTGCCTCCCTAAGCATGACGGGCTGTCTGGAGAGAGGTCACCTGGGCATCACCCCTGCCCCCTCCTTGGAGGGCTCTGTTCACACATCCTAACCCTGGTTGGTCTGACTGGCTGGACAGCCTCCTGGTGGAAGAGTGGGAAGTCCAGGTCAGGGGTATGCCCCTGGTGGGGGGCGGATCACAAAAGGGTGAATCAGTCTGCCTGAGCTATAGACATCTCTCTCCTCTCCTGGTGCAGGCCTAGGACCCGCCCTCTGCCGGAGAACATCCGAGGCTGCCTGGGAAGGGAGGAAGTGTCAGAAAGGCACGCGCTGCTCAGGTCAAGAAAATGGGGTCTGGGACTGGACACACCACTGAGCTCTTAAATGCAGAAAGGTCTGTGTGCGCACCTTAGATCCCTTTTTCTATTTATTAACAAAAATTTTTAAATTGAAATTTAGTTGATTTACAATGTTGTATAGGTTTCAGGTGTACAGCAAGGTTATTCAGTTATATATATAACTGAACATATATTCAGTTATATATATAACTGAACATATATTCAGTTATATGAAATTTGAAGCATACATATTTTCAGATTTTATTCCATTCTGGTTTATTATAAGATATTGTATACAATTCCCTGTGTTAGACAGTAAATCCTTGCTGCCTATCTATTTTATATATAGTAGTGTGTATCTGTTAATCTCATACTCCTAATTTATCCTTTCCCCATCTCTTTCCCCTTCGGTGGCCATAAGTTTGTTTTCTACGTCTGTGAGTCTGTTTCTGTTTCGTATATAGATTCATCTGTATTATATTTTAGATTCCACACACAAGTGATATCATATAATATTTGTCTTCCTCTGTCTGACTTACTTCACTTAGTATGACAATCTCTTGGTCCATCCATGTTGCTGCAAATGGCAATATTTCATTCTTTTTTATGAGTAATATTCCATTATATATATATCTATATATATATCTCTCTCACATTCTTCTTATTTTTTTTTTTTTTATCTCACATTCTTCTTAAACCAATTGTCTGTTGCTGACGGTTGGGTTGTTTCTATGTCTTGGCTGCTGTAAATAGTACTGCTATGAGCATTAGAGTTGCACGCATTTTTTCGAATTAGAGTTTTCGTCTTTTCTGGATCTATACCCAGGAGAGAGATTGCCAGATCGTATGGTAGCTCTAGGTTTAGTTTTTTTCAGGAAACTCCACACTGTTTTCCATAGTGGCTGCACCAATTTACATTCCCACCAACAGTGTCAGAGGGTTCCCTTTTCGCCACATCCTCTCCAGCATTTATTATTTGTAGACTTTTTAAAAATTAATTAATTAATTTTTGGGCTGTGTTGGGTCTTGGTTGCTGTGTGCGGGCTTTCTCTAGTTGCGGTGAGCGGGGGCTGCTCTTCGTTGCAGTACGCGGGCTTTTCATTGCAGTGGCTTCTCTTTGTTGCGGAGCATGGGCTCTAGGTGCTCGGGCCTCCGTAGTTGCTGCACGTGGGCTCAGTAGTTGTGGCTCATGGGTTCTAGAGCACAGGCTCAGTAGTTGTGGCTCACAGGCTTAGTTGCTCCGTGGCATGTGGGATCTTCCCAAACCAGGCTCGAGTCCGTGTGCCCTGCATTGGCAGGCGGATTCTTAACCACTGCGTCACCAGGGAAGTCCCATTATTTGTAGACTTTTTGATGATGGACATTCTGACTGGTGTGAGGTGATATAGTGGTTTTGATTTGCCTTTCTCTAGTATTTAGCGATGTTGAGCATCTTTTCATGGGCCTGTTGGCCAACTGTGTGTCTTCTTTGGAAAATAGTCTATTTAGGTCTCTTTTTTTATTGTTATCATGGAAATCACGCATAATTTATACATATGGAAAAGGGGAGACAATAATACTGTGAACTCCCAGCCTCAACTCAGGTGGGTCTTATTTCTCCCATAAACCCTCTCCTACTCTTCTAATCGTCTCTTAATTATTGTGAAGCAAATCCCAGACATATATCATTTCATTTGAAAATATCTTAAGATTTTACTCAAAGACAGGGACTCTTTTTCCTTTAATTGAAGTATAACCTATAAACAATGAAATGCATAAAGTACACTAATCTTATGTGTACAGATCAATGAATTTTCACTTTTGTGGACTCCTGTGTATCTCCCAGAATACTTCCAGCACCCCAGAATGTTCCTGCATGCCCTTTCCAGGCAAAGCTCCCTGCATCACAGGTAAGCGCCGTCTCAGATCCTTTCAGCTCCAGCAGTCTGAACTATATTCTTTCTGCTGCTAGCATGAGCTGTCACTTCAGCTTTCAAGGACTCTCTGCGTCCTATGGAAAGAGCCCTAAGATCTGGACTTTAATCCTGGCCCCATCACTTCACCTCTCTGGGTCTCTTTTTTTGTGCCAAATCAACTGCTGCTTTGCTTGCAGCTCTGATCTGTTCTCCACCCTTCCCCTGCTCTGTTCTGTTCACTATTGGGAACTACATTTCCCAGAATGCTTTTCCCTCTGGCGTCCCTGTAGGCTCAGCCAGTGGGAAGACAGGTGGGTGGAGGACAATTTGGTGGGAAGAGGGAAGAAGCCAGGCAGATTCCTCTGCTTCTCTGCTTTCTGACACGGCGCGCGGCTGGTTGTGTTGCTTCCTTCCATCCTTCCACTATCCCATCCCCTGCCAGGCAGCCCCCACTATTTAGTTCCTGCCAAATAGCTCTGGAGGCTTCTGGGTCTGTAAGGCTTCTGTATAAGTTTGTCTTTCCGGCCCTAGAGATGTAGCTGCTTCCTGCTTTGCTATTTTCTGGGTTGCCTTGCTGTCCGCCACTGGCTTCTCAGCATTTCCATCAACTATGTACCAATTCTCTGTGTTAAATTTCTTCCATTTGAAAGACATAGAGTGTTTCCTCTTTCTGGACACTGATGGACAAATCTCATCCATAAATGGTTATTATGCCTGCCCTGCCTTCTCCGGGAGGGTGAGGGGAGCCTCACAAGGTGAGGAGTCCATGAACTCTTCACGGGCAGACATTGTCTCTGCTTCTTCCCTTTCGTGTTCTTCATCGGCTTCCTTGAGGTTTTGCTGATTTCCGTGGGGCAACACCAGACCCCAACTGAGTGCCCCATAGACCCCCAGAGTGTGTGGGAGTGAGGCTCTTCTCCAGGCCCTCTCCAGAGGGGGTGGCTGGGAGATCCTTCTTCCCAGAGGCCCATGGGAATCCAAAAGGAGGGTTTATAGGAATGGATTCTTTTTTTTTTTTTTTTTTTGGTTTTATTAGAGTATAGTTGATATACAATGTTGTGTTAGTTTCTGCTGTATAGCAAAGTGAATCAGTTGTACATATACATATATCCACTCTTTTTTAGACTTTTTTCGCATATAGGTCATTACAGAGTATTGAGTAGAGTTCCCTGTGCTAGCCAGTAGATCCTTATTAGTTAGCTATTTTATATATAGTAGTGTGTGTATGTCAGTCCCAATCTCCCAATTTATCTCTCCCCCTCCTTTCCCCCTGTGGATTCTTCTAAATAATCTTCTTTCTCCCCTCTTCCCCATACTGCTCTCAGCCAACTGCTGTCCTTGAATAGGGTCTGGTAAACACTGAGAAATGTGTAATTGATGAGGGTCGTCCTTCTCCAGAATATTTTCACTGGGGACAATCCCTCAGCCCAGTCGTTCTCAACTGGGGTGATTTTGCCCCCTAGAAGACATTTGGCAATATTTGGAGGAGTTTTTGATTGTCACAGTTCAGGGGGTACTATTGGCATCTAGTCGGTAGAGGCCAGGGATGCTGTTAAACATCGTACGGTGCACAGGACACGGCCACAACGAAGAATTATCCCAGTGTCAATAGTGCCAAGGTTGAGAAATTCAGCCTTAATCCAAAGGAATAAACTTCAAATGGTGAACTTCTAGGCACCGTGCCAGGTGATTGGACTAAGAGTGGCAGGGAGGGATTTTCTGGAACATCATTTTCGATTAAAGAGAAATTCATACTACATAAGCGCAGGTAAAAGGACACTGTTTTCCACAGTGGGCAGCCCAGTGTGGAGAGGCTAATTAGCTCTAAGCAGTAAGAATAAAAATTTACAATTACTTGAGTGACTCCTTTTCACCCTAGAAAGGATAGAGACTGAAATGAAAAGGTGAAGGAAATTTAGATAAATTAACAAACCACAAATTAATGGGTACTCAGAGGAAATTAGGATGTTGGATGTTTTGAGGGTATCTTCATTTATTTTTTTAATTTTTAAAAAATTCATAGGACTTCCCTGGTGGCGCAGTGGTTCAGACTCCGGCTGCCAATGCAGGGGATATGGATTCGATCCCTAGTCTGGGAAGATCCCCCACGCCGCGGAGCAACTAAGGCCGTGCACCGCAACTACTGAGCCTGCACTCTGGAGTTCGCGAGCCACAACTACTGAAGCCCACGGGCCTAGAGCCCGTGCTCCACGGCAAGAGAAGCCACCGCAATGAGAAGTCCGCGCACCGCAAGGAAGAGCAGCTCCCGCTCGCCACAACTAGAGAAAGCCCGCGTGCAGCAACGAAGACCCAATGCAGCCAAAAATCAGTTCTGTATTTCTCTACTTAAAATGGTGACTTACGACTCCTATTTCTAGATAATGAAACAAATCTTTTTGTCCTGCCCAAGTGACTCCAAATTTACTCCTTTTTTAGTAGCTTAATTGCTTTATCCTATGCATTTGAAGGTAAACTTCAAAAGGGGTTAGAGCAATCTTTAGAATTTAATTTGTATCTATGTTATACCCAGTATAGTGCTTCAGACAACAAACTGATTAAAATTGTTAATGGAAAAAAAATGGAGTCTAGTTGATTTACAATGTTAGTTTCTGCTGTACAGCAAAGTGATTCAGTTTTACACATATACACATTCTTTTCCATTATGGTTCATCACAGGATATTGAATATAGTTCCCTGTGCTCTATAGTAGGACTCCGTTGTTTATTCATCCTATGTATACTAGTTTGCCTCTGCTAATCCCAAACTTCAATCCATCCATCCCCCACCACCACCCTTTGGCAACCACAAGTCTGTTCTCTATGGCTGTGAGTTTGTTCTGTAGATAAGTTCGTTTGTGTCAAATTTTAGATTTGAGGATACTTTCTCATAGCACATCACTCTCTGTCAAAGATATACCTTGAGTCTTACCCAAGATGCTAATTCTGCTGTCTTCTGCAGAGTGGGGGGAGTCAACAAAGAGTGGCCACTAGACCCTGGGGCCACTGGTAATAAACCTAGTGCCTGTCTTCAGAGAACTCATAATATGATCCGTGCATATGGAAACACACACATACACGCATGCACACACGCACACACCGAGATAAGAGTGTACAGCAGTGCATGTTGGAGCGTGGGGGAGAAAGCGATCACTTCCACCATCTCCTGTCCCTGGGGAGCAAGAGGCAGGAAGACCCTCCGAACTCACAACCCTCATTCCACTGCAGACCTTCTAGTCTCCCCTCTCTCCCTGTAGCCTTTGCAGTTTATGGCCAAACCACAGGGTTAGAGGATGGCCAGTCCTGGGAGGGGGAAGGAAGGGCTGAGGCTCTGGGAGAGGCTGGGGGAGCTTCAAGACAAGACCTACAAGGCCCCGATGCCCCCCAGAACAGGCATCCACTTCTCTGGAAGTCAGGGAGCATCACTGAGCTTGGAAAGGGGAAGCTCAGCTCTCAATCTGGCCCCACCCCCAACTCCCAGGGTGATGTGGGCAAGTCACTTTGTTTCTGGGGCCTCAGTTCCCTGATGCATTAAGCAAGGGGCTAGATGCAGAGCCAGCTGGGAAGGGCTTTGGTGACCATCTGGGCTGCCTTACAACCCCACCCCCTCCCTTTCATTGAGAGCCTGGTGGCCCAGAGTGGTAAAGTGTCATTTTGTGGGTTTTTTTACATTCTTTTTTTTTTTTTAATGTTCTTTTCCACTGTGGTTTTTCCCAGGAGAAACTATCATTTTATAAGGCACAGAGCTCAAAAGCCAACGTGGAAGTCATAGAATAATGCCTAGACCGTGGTCCCATTCATGGAAAAAAACTATATATCTTGTTTTTAAAAAATACATGTAAGTCTATAAAAGCACCCAAAAAAGATGGACACAAATGACAGTGGCTCTCCTGGGCCAAGGGGTGGGAAAGGAATGGGACAGAGGGAGGCTTTTATTGTCCTGTAAACCTCCATGTTGTTGGAAAATTGTGTTGTGAAAAAAACGTGTTCAGGTATTTTTTTCTGCACCTTAAAAGATAATATTTAAAACAGAGCCATGACAAGTGCAGGTCTCAGATTTCTGCTTTTTTCACAACAACAAGCTTGCTCTGGCCCGTTCCAGATCTGGAATGCTGCTGTGTCTAAGCTACCACACCCTGGCAGGTGCTACAGGGACACGGCGCCTCGCTCTCCAGCTCAGCCCAGCCCAGGCCTCTCTATCCTGCTCACTGAGCCCTTGAGAGGAAAACGAAAACTATTTGCAGTGAGGCCTTGGGCCAGTGGTTGGATTTCAGGCACCAGCCAGCAAATAGGAAAGGCAGGGATGTGTCTCTCTGAACCTCTGAGATGGGACAGGCAGGGTGCTGCGTACCGCACCTGTAGGTAGGATGTCCCTTGGGAAGGTGGGGACGGTAGAGAGAGCTTCTCACGGAGCCTGGGAGATAATCCAGGACCCTGATGGCTGGTCAATCCACGGACTCTCTGTGGGAGTGTGTGAAGCTTCCTGGTGTTCAAAACCAGGTGCAGGGGAGCCCCGGTTCCCCAGGAGTCTGTGGCTGGTCTCCTTTGGGGTGTACGGCAAAAGCCCTGCAGACATCCCCGTGCCGAAGAACAATTCCGCTCTGTCCTTCACTCTACTGCTATTAGGTTTTGTGTGCACGGAAAACTGGCTTATCTTTGCGGGGTGCAATTTCTTCATCTGGAAAATAAAGAAAAAGCCAGCCTTTCCCTTCCAAGGGGAGCTGCCCCCTATGCGTGTCAGGGAAGCAATGGGGCGCGTTTGGAATCCTGGTCGACAGCAGCTCTCACTTTAAGAGGCCACAGGAGACGGGCGCAGACAGGGCTGTACCCTGAGCCCGCTTGTTCTGCAAGACCCAGCAGAGATGCCACCTTCTCCGGGAAGCCTTCCTGAGCCCCCCTGGGTGAGTGCCTCTCCCTCCCTCCCCGCCGCCAGGCTCACTCAGCACTTGGCCTCCGCAGCTGTCGCTAGGACCCTTGTCTTATGCCATCGGGGCCTGCCCTCTCCCACCCAGCTACATCAGTGCTCAGGCTGGGCCCCGGCGCCTGCACATCCCAGGCCTGCTCCTCCAGCAGGCGGGAGAAGCCAGTGGACGCCTCCTGCAGGGACACAGTGGCAGACCTCTCACCTGGCTGTGTGGTTTGCTCTCTGTGCCTCCTGGGCCCTGTTTTGAGGCCTCATTCTCTGATGCCTTCCCTCTTCACTTGGCGCTTCACTATTCTCTCGCTCGGTTGCTTGGGGCAGAGAGACTTTGGAGGAAAAGCACAGCCCCACATTGAGCTTTTCCTTCCTTCCAGGGCTGGTGCGGCCTTGGGCCAGGCCCGGCCTCTTCCTCCGCATCTCCCTGCACAGCCCACATCCCTCCCTGTCTCCTCAGTGCCCCCTGTCCCTGAGCTCCCTGGGCTCCGGGGTTCTGCCCAAGTGCCCTGCCTGGCCCCTTCTCCGAGCACACATTCCTGCAACCCCGTGACCACAACTGGGGACATTACACATTCCTGGCCTGGCAGCCAGTGATGTAAAAAAGAACAGAATGTCCCCAGGGCCCCGCCCAGCCCCCAGCTCCACCTGGGCCCCTCCCTGGGCTGGACAAGGTAGGGGTGCTGGTGAGGAGTCATGAGGGAAGAGGCTGGACCAGCTCGGACAGGGAGAAGGGTGCTCTGTGCCTGGTGCCAGGTGGGGCCGCGAGGTGTTCCCACCTCAGTGAGCGGGGAGGGAGGTTGCAGACACACCTTCTCCTTCCTCTCCAAGGCCTGGGGGTGAGGCTGATGCAGGGGTGCCTCTGGAGGGATTCCCCAGGGAGGGGCCCTGGCTCCTGGAAGCCCGCACAGGGGGGCCTTCCTGCTGTCCTTCAGGGGAGGGGCTGCTTTTGGGGCCGGCTCCCTCCTCCTCACCCCGCTTCTCTGCCTCTCCTCCCTCCCGGTCCTTCACCCTCTCCTGGTCCATCCACCTCCCTTCTCCTGCCTTCCCTGGTCTCCTGGTCTCCCCACCTTAGTCTCACTCGTCCTAACTTGTCCTTTTTCCCATGCTTTGCCCTCCTGGCTTTGTGTTCAGGGTCCTTCTCCTGGTTCAAGACCTCTGACCCTCCCCTGCCGTTCTGTCTCCTGGTCCCCCTGCCGGCCAGCTCCCCGCCATTCCGAGGCCCTGACTCTTCTCCCCGCCACCTCTCGCCTTCCCCGTCCCTGTGCGCCTGTTACCTGCCCTCAGGCACCCTCCTCCCACCGAGGAGCTCTCAGCTCTGACTCCTCCTCTGCCCCTCCCCCTGCCCGGCTCACCTTTAATTGAGATGCTAATGAGGCTTCTGTCGCTTCCATACCTGGCGGGCGGGCAGGCTGCACCTGTCAGGTGAGGGGGAGGAGAGGCCGGGCTGCCAGATCCAGCTGGAAAGGAACCAGTCCCAGTCCAGCCACAACCCGGGAGTGGGGAACCGGAGGCCACCCAGGCCTCTTGGAGCCCTGCAGTCCTCGGGGCCGAGGTCAGGGCCAGAGACCGGAGGGAGCGGGTGGCGGGGGTGGGGGGAAAGGAAGAGGGGCAGGATCAGAGAGGCAGGCGCACGGAGAGGAGACAGGCAAAGCAAGGGAGCCCAGAGACACCCAAAGAGAAGCAGGAGGCAGAGACGGGGACAGAGACGGAGAGAAGCTAACACACAGATCCCGGAGGAAGAAGACCAAAGAAAGGGATTGACTCAGCAGGGCAGAGACCGCAGTGGAGACAGAAGGGGAGATTCTAGGACAGAAACCAAAAGGTGGCCTTATCAGGGAAGCAGGGAGGTCACTCCAGGGAAGCTCCAGCTCTTCTCGCCCCGACTGCTGCAGGTCAGCTGGCTCCCGGGGAGGGGGGCGGGCAAGAGAGGGAGAAGGTGGGCTGAGGGTGGGCTGAGGGCATGGCCCCGAGATGACGATGGAGGCACCCAGAGCCCAGGACTCAGTCCTGCCCCTCGTCCTCCCCGACCCACCCAAGGGCTCATGAAGGGAGACAAGCATGAGGAGCCTGAGCCGGGCCCCGAACCTGCGGCGCCCCCGCCGTCCACGGACGAGGAGGAGCCCCTGCTGGAGTTCCACCACTCCTACCGGGAGCTCTTCCAGTTCTTCTGCAACAACACCACCATCCACGGCGCGATCCGCCTGGTGTGCTCACAGCACAACCGCATGAAGACGGCCTTCTGGGCTGTGCTCTGGCTTTGCACCTTCGGCATGATGTACTGGCAGTTCGGCCTGCTCTTCGGAGACTACTTCAGCTACCCCGTCAGCCTCAACATCAACCTCAACTCGGAGAAGCTCGTCTTCCCCGCCGTCACCGTCTGCACCCTCAATCCCTACAGGTCGGTCTCCTTCCGCCGCTTCCCCGAGCCTGGGAGGGGGCTCCAGAGGGTACAGGGGTGCCCACCGGGCAGGCAGATGCTCAGACCCAGAGGTAGGAGACGACACTCCTGTCCCGAGGCAGACCTCCCTTTGGGCAGGATAGGGAGCCCCTGACCTGATGGGCTGGCCTTCGCTCTGCCCAGTGACGCCTTCCTAGTTCCCCGGGGCTTCTCCAGAGCAGGCTTGGGGCACCGACAGCTTCCTCCTCCAGCCCTTCATCCTCCCGCAAGTGGGAGGGAGTGCTGATGAGGTCAAGATGATGAGAACTCCAGAAGGGCAGGGTAGGGATCAGCCCCTCCTCCGCGTCAGGCGATGAATCTGACGGAGGTTCTGCGGTGGGGCCACGGCAGGGGCGGTGGGATGGGCGGTGGCAGCTGGCAGGGGCCCGGCCCTGGTACGGTGGTCTTGGTTGAGCAGGGGGGTTTGTTCTGGAGAAAGCAAAGTGGCGGGTGGTAGCAAAGCATTCTGTGAGCCGGAGGTGGGGGGCGTGGAGAGTCACAGAGCCAGGAGAACAGGACAGCCCTGGTCAGGCTGTTCCCCCAGAGGCTCAGGTGACCCTGCTGGGCTGTACAGTCCACCTGCCCAGGTGACTGACTGTTACGTACTTGGGTGTGTCCTGAAGTTTTGGGTTTCATCACTGTTCTTTGCCAATTTTCGGTCCGGGAGCCAGAGGGTGTGGAGGTGACCATAGAGAAGACAGGAGGGCAGGGCTGGGTGTTTACACACACACACATTTTCTGTGTGTTCACTCAGTCCTGCCACACCTTGGGACACCCGAGGCAGGCCAGACACAGGGCTGGGCACCCGGCAAATGGGTTCACCAATAATTCCTGCAGTTGTTGCCGAGGGCCAGGTACTCTGCTAGGTATTTGAAAGATAGGATGGAAGAGACAGGCATATAAACCAATAACTTCAGCTCACTGTGATAGGTACCATAAAAATTGTGAGGTATAGTCTCTGTCTTCAAGGAGTGTAAGATTTACGAGTACACGTGTGTGTGATCGCAGGAGTGTGTGTGTGAGCACACAAACGGGGTGTGCGTGCGATTGTGGGTGACTGGGATTGGTCACATGTTGGGGGTGGCATGTTCTGTTGTGTCCGAAGGTGTGTCATGAACTAATAAGGGTTGGGACCTCCTGTCCTACAGAGAAACATTGCGGGGCCATTTCATTGATTAACCCCCTTATAAGGTCCAGGGTAAGAGGCCAGTTACCAAGAAGCTGCCTCACGCACCAGACACAGCTAAGTACCCCACAGGCATCTCCTTTAATTCTCCCAACCATCCTACGAGGCGGGTACTATTATCATCTGTGTTTTACACTTGAGGAAACTGAGGCAAAGAGAGATAAGGCACAAGGTCACAGAGATAGTGACTCCGTTTGCCTGATCACAAATCACAAACCCCGCCTCTTCTTAACACCCCAGATGCGAACGTGGAATAAATGGAATCTCCGCTCAGAAGTTTACATCTCCTTTCTGAGCTTGTTTTATTTGCCTTCTCAGCCTTCTTTCTCCTCCCCTGCTCCCTGTGACTTTGCTTCTCCTCTTCCCAACCTCGTGCTCCTCTGCCCTAAACTTTCCCTCCTCTTCCCACACCCTCATCCCCTGGGGCAGTGGCGGAGGGGAGGGAGGAGAGGGCAGGCAGGCCTGAGGACTAGGCTGTCAATAAAATACTTGTGGTTGAAAGATATGGGTGAGAGATGGACAGGGTGGGGGTGAGTCTGTTGAGGCCTGCGTATTTTCCAAGGCTCTGCAGGGAGCAAGGCCCTGAACAGTAGTGGAAAAAGCCCCCAGGGAATGAAAACCAGAGCCCCAGCCTCTGAGGCCTGCAGGCTGGGAGGCAGGTGTCCACACAGGAACAAAATCCCTCCTGCATGACTTAGTGGGGAGAGAACACAGCACCCTGGAAGGGAGGGGAGTCAGGAAAGCCTCCTCAAAGCCGGGCAAGGGTATTGAACGTCTACTACGCGCTTGATCCTGCCCTGGGTGCTTTATAAGCACTACCTCATTTAATCCTGACAAGCCCATGGAGATGGGCATTATTATTTCCATTTTTGCAGATGAGGAAGTGCAGGTGAAGTAACTGAGCAGGGTCAAACAGCAAATAATAAAAAAATGAACAACGATAATGGCTAACACATGCAGTACTTAACACAGTACTTCATAGTACAAACAAATGAAAATTTTCTATTAATTAAATGATTTAATCTTCACAGCAGACCTCTAATGTAGATACCAGTATTACTCCCATTTTACAGCTGAGGAAACTGAGGCCCAGAGAGGTTATGTAACTTGCCCAAGTTCACACAGGGAACCGGTGGTGAAACTGAGATTCAAAAATCCGCCCCCGCTCCCTCCCCCCCCATAGGAGCCAGTGCATCCTAGGTCAGCAGCTGAGTCACAGACCAAGTATGTTTGATCTCAAAGCTCTCTCTCCCATTGCACTTTAAGGAGGGGCCAGGCAAAGGCATCCAGGGTTGGGGGGCTGGTGGGAGTCTGTGGGGAAGAGCAGCAGGAGTCCGGAGGGAGGAGGGAGGAGGGAAGGATCCAGGCTATTGGTTCCTGCTCCAGGAGAGAGGCAGGGAAGGGTGGACAGGTTGATGCAGCCCGGTGGGGGTGGGTGGTAGCCTAAGTGTGACCAACACTGCTGGCTGGCATGGGTACTAGAGGCAGAGGCAAGATGGGTGACTTGGACAGGGGAAGCAGGGAGGAGGTGGAAATCGTGACCAGATGCCCACCTGCAGGCAGCTGGGCGTGGCCAGCAGAGGGGGAGGAAGAAGGGGGGGCGTGGTTCTGAGCTGTTCTATAACAGCCAGAAAAGGGGACAAGGCTGAAGACCTTCATGCTAAGCAAGGAGGTGCTGAGAATCCAATGTGAAAGGTCAGCTACAGCAGTCCCCTCCTTTCTGGTTAACAAAGGGCTTTCTTCACCCCAGAGACAGGGCCAGACATATCCACATCAAAGCCCAAGAACTTATTTTTCATCCAGTCCTCGGAGGGATTGAGGCCGATTCTAAGGAAGAGCTTGGCATTCTTAGACAGCAAAGAAGGTCATGGAATCTTCCTTCCTGGAGATGGCAGAGCAGGGGGCATGGCGGTGAGGAGAAGGGCAGTGCCCCAAAGAGCTGCATTGAGGCAGGGGAAGGCTCTGAGCCGACCCTGCACTCCCACAGGATCTGGAAGGCAGGCTCTGCATCGGCAGGCCTGGCAGGGACAGAAAGCCCAGACCCTTAGACCTGACACTCTCCCAACCCCCTCCCAGGGATGGACTCCTTCACGTCAGGAACCTTACTACCTCTGTAGCAGCTGTTGCTGGAAAGTTCTTCCCTAGGTAGAGCTGCAGCTTACCTCACCGTCACTTCTACCCTCCGGTCCTGGTTCTGTCTCTTTGGAGAAACTCTAAAGACATCTTCTTCTTTGCCCGATGGGCCATCAGTTCAGGTGCGCCTGACTGTGCCACACTTTGCCAAGTCCACTGTCGCGATCTGATCTTCATCACAAGCTTGCTGGGTAAGGAGGGGCCTATCAGCTCAGAGTCAGAGGAGAAGACGGAGGTTCTGAGACCCTAAAGGCTTTGCAAAGGTCACCCAGCTGCTAGGTGGACGAGTCAGAAATGGAATCTGGTCTCAGGCTCCACGTTTGTTAAGACCACAAAGTCACAGGGCAGGTGAGCGGCAGGCAGTGCTCCTGTCTCCTCAGCCTTCTCTGCTTCAACAACAGGTTACTATTATCGTTCGCTTTAAAGAACAGTCATGACGATAATAACAACAGCGGCAGTTATACAGTAGCCACTCGGCCGGGTATTTTCCTCAGTACTTTTGATATATTAGCTCATTTAATCCTCACCACCACACCATGCAGCAGGTGCTCCCATTTTACAGATGATGAAACAGAAGCCCAGAGAAGATAAAGTAACTTCTCCAAGGCTAACCATCTAGAAAGTGGCGAGGCTAGGAAATGAGCGTGGAAAGCTGATTAGGTCTCAGTTCCTGTACCGTTTCCTTCTACTGCTGTTCTTTTAATGACCAGCAACAAACAAATCTCAGAATGTCAAACACACACCTGCCACCTGAGCTACATTTTCTCCTGGGAGAGGATGAGGGATAGCCGGCTAGACTTTTATGAGGGAGGTAGCGGAGGAGGACTGAGGACTTGGACTAGGCAGTGGCTGCACACTAGGACCTCCCGGGACTCTTGTAAAAACTACCTTGTTTGGGCCCCACCCGATCCCACCAAATCTGACTCTGGTGATTGAAGCCCTGCCCTGATGGTTCACTTTTTCTTTAATTGAGGCAAATTTACATACAGTAAAATGCACAAATCTTAGGTGCTCTTTGAGGCTTGGCGATCAAGATGTTGAACATTTCCATTAGCTGGTGACCCTTTGTAGTCAATTCCTTTCCCTCTCCCACTGTCATCTTCTGACTTCTGTCACCATCCATTAGCGTTTTCTGTTCTTAGACTTCACATAAATGGACTCACACACTATGAATTTTCTTGTATGTGTGTCTAGCTTATTTTGCTCGGCTTCATGTTTCTGAAATTCTTTCATGTGGTTTTTTGTTTGTTTGTCTGTCTTTGTTTTTTTTCTGTATCAGTCCCTTTTTACTGCTGAGCAGTGGTGATGGACATGTGGGTTCTTTCAAGCTTTTTGACTATTATGAATAAAGCTGCTGTGAGCATTCACATACAAGTCTTTACGTGTTCATTGCTCTTGGGCAAATAGCTAGAAGTGGAATTGGGTGAAATATACAGAGGGTTATAAGGTAGATGTAGATTTAACTTTAACTACCAAACTGTCCTCCAGACTGGTGGTACCATTTTAAACTCCCACCAGCAGCAATTCCAGATGCTCCACGTTCTCATCAACACTTGAGGTTGTCAGTGTCTTACTTTTAGCCTAATGGATGTTAAATGGTACCTCATTATGGATTTCATTTGCATTTACTTGAAGACTAATTATCTCGAGCACCTTTTCATGTGTTTAGTGACCATTTGTATATTTTGGGGGTTCATTTTTAAAACAATTTGTCTTTTTCTTGTTGATTCATAAGAAGTTTTTATATTTCAGGATTTCTTCTTTAAGTATATTTTTTAAAATATTTATTTATTTGGTTGCACCGGGTCTTAGTTGCGGCATGTGGGCTCCTTAGTTGTGGCATACATGTGGGATCTAGTTCCCTGACCAGGGATGGAATCCAGGCCTGATGCATCGGGAGTGAGGAGTCCTATCCACTGTGCCACCAGGGAAGTCCCTAGATATTCTTTATTCCAAGGAATTTTGCCCACCCCAAGGACATGAAGATCTCTTCTATATTTTCTTCTATAGTCTTTATGGTTCTGAATTTTTTGTTTAGGTCTATGATTCAGCTTGACTTAATTTTTGTATATGGACTAAGGTAGAGGTTGAGGTTCTTTGTTTTTTCTTTCTTTCTTTTTTTTCATGCACTATCCAGTTGTTCCAGCACCACCTATTTTAAAAAAATTATTTTCGCCATTGAGTTGAACTGGTGCTTTGGTCAAAAATCAGTTGACCATATATCTGTGATTATATTTCTGGACTCTATTCCGTGCCATTGATCTTTCGTTTATCCTTACATTAGCACTACACTGTTTTGATTACTGTGGCTTTACAGTCTTAAACTCAGGTAGAGTAAGTCCTCTAACTTGGCTCTTCTTTTCCAAAATCGTTTTGGTCATTCTAGGGTCTTTGCATTTCCATATCAATCTTAGAATCAGCCTGTGAATTTCTTCCAAAATGTCCACTGAAATTTTGATAGACACTTGAGTTGAATCTAGAGAGCAATCTGGGAGACCTCATGAGTTTCTTTTTCCTTCTTTTTTTTTTTTAATATTTACTTATTTATTTATTTGGCTGGGTTGGGTCTTTGTTGCCGCGCACGGGCTTTCTCTAGTTGTGGCGTGTGGCGGCTACTCTTCGTTGGGGTGTGTGGGTTTCTCATCGCTGTGGCTTCTCTTGTTGCGGAGCACAGGCTCTAGGCACACAGGCTTCAGTAGTTGTGGCACCTGGGCCCAGCAGTTGTGGCTTGCAGGCTCTAGAGCGTGGGCTCAGTATTTGTGGCGCACGGGCTTAGCTGCTCCGTGGCACGTGGGATCTTCTCGGACCAGGGCTCAAACCCATGTCCCCTGCATTGGCAGGCGGATTCTTAACCACTGAGCCACCAGGGAAGTCCCCCTCATGAGTTTCTGATCCATGAACATCTGCAACCCCTTTTATTTTGGTCTTGGTGGTTTGTTTCAGCAGGATTTTCGGTGTACAGGTCTTGCACTTCTTTCATTAGATTTATCCAGTGTTTGATGTTGTTTATGCTGTTTAATATGGTGTTGTATTTGATTTCGTTTTCCAAATATTTGTTGCTAGTTTGTAGAAATACAATTAATTTTTGTACATCGGCTTTGTGTCTTGCAACCTCGTTTAATTTCTAGGTGTTCTAGGTGTTTGTTTTGTTTTGGTAGATTCTATCCCTAAGGACCTGCTACTCTAGACTTTCGTGATGCAGAATATAGGCCTTGTATTGAGAAGAAGCAATGTGAGGATTTATACTGGACGGTGCTTAACTTACAGTGTTTGGGCCCCACCCGAAACTCATTAAAACTGAGTCTCCTCTGGTGTATGGTAGGCGGGAGGGGGCGCGGCGTATGCAGCATTGGCATTGGCATTTTTTAAGTTCCTTGGAAGATTCTAGAAGTGCAGTTGAGAACCCCAGACTTAGAATGTGTCAGGTGGCAGACGGACCCAAAAGCCACCCTCGCCGGGGCGGGAAGGGGCGGGGGAATGGGGCGGGATGGCGCGCGCATCGAGGGTCCCTGGAGTGTCTGGGGCCGGCCCGTCCACCCCCCACTCCCGCCCTGGGAAGGGTCAGACAAGTTCCGGGTTCCCTTCCAGGCCAGGGCTAGGTGGGAGGAGAGCGCCTCCCGCCTCTCCCTCACGATAAACACGCGGCAGTAAATGCCGTCACCGCCGGAGCTCACTGTCGCCTCCTGTTATTCCGCGGACACACCTGTCTGCACGCCCCCTCGCCCCCGAGATAGCCTGGGGGACCCCAGAACTATTCCCCGCAGGCTTCTCCGGGATGAACCGACCTCTCCGGTTACAGACAGGGAAACTGAGGCCCAGGGGCGCCGGGGATTGTCGCGAGGCCGCCGCCTCCTGGTCCGACCCTTTGCCATCGCCCCTCCCAGGTACACGGAAATGAAAAAGGACCTGGAGGAGCTGGACCGCATCACAGAGCAGACGCTCTTCGACCTGTACAAGTACAACTCCTCCAACACCCTCGTGGCCCACGCCCGCGGCCGCCGCGACCTGCGGGAGTCCCTGCCGCACCCCCTGCAGCGCCTGCAGGTCCCGGCTCCGCCCCACGCCTCCAGCAGAGTCCGCCGATCCAACTCCAGCCTGAGTGACAATAACCCGCAGGTGAACAGGAAGGACTGGAAGATCGGCTTCCAACTGGTAAGGCCCCGCCCCCTCGCCCCGCCCCTCTGGTGCGGCCCGGAGCCCGGGACTCCGCTCCGCTCCCTTTTCCTACCCACCTCTGCTGCCAGTGATACGAGGCGGACCCAGTCCGCTGGCTGGCAAAATGAATAAGTTAAATACTTAAATATGGCTTGAAAAATAAAATTAAATGGCATCTCTCTGGGCTCCAGCTTGTGGAGGCTCCTCGCTGGGGGCCTCTGTGGGAGCGTTTATGGGGTGGGAAGTCAGATCTACTGTGGAAAAGGCGCTTTCTGAATTCCAATCCCCCCCAGTGGGACTCAGTTGGGACCCTCCAGTGTGATGGGGCACTGGGGCTCCGCCGGCCTAAGACAGAGAATAGGGAGACAGTAACAAGGAAACTTTAAAAATAAATGGGAGAGAAGCAGAGAGAAGAAAGAGAGGCCCCTTTAGTGAGGGCGGAGCATGGTACCCGGAGACCGGGGTTCCAGTCCCCGCTCTGGTGCTGGCATGAACCACTTGATTCCTCAGTCTTCCCGTCTGTGAAATGGGGAGAAGAATCCTTGCTCCACCCTCCTCGGACTGCATAAATGACCCCGAGGTGTGTGCAGCTCCCGGTCTCCTCCATTAATCCTCTGCTCTCCGGGACCGTTCTTCTCGGGGCTTCTGTTTCTTCCCACTCTGGCTCCCCACCGCTGTCTATCCGTCTTCAGGACCCCAGACTATCCATTCCTTGACCTTGGCCCCCGTCCTGCTTACCCTTGCTGCTGGTCCTCTGACTCTCTGGTCTCTGTGTCTAGTGCAACCAGAACAACTCGGACTGCTTCTACCGGACGTACTCATCAGGGGTGGATGCAGTGAGGGAGTGGTACCGCTTCCACTACATCAACATTCTGTCCAGACGTCAGGACACTCCATTGCTGGAGGAGGAAGCGCTGGGCAAATTCATCTTCGCCTGCCGCTTCAACCAGGTCTCCTGCAATGAGGCGTGAGTCTGTCCCTGAGGCCTGGCTTCGTGCTCCCCATGGGGTCTCCTTCCCTGCGCCAGCCTGAGGCCCAGCATGGCCAGCACCCCGGAATGCTGGTTGACTAAATAAATGCTTGCGGGTGGGGAGGAGGGAGAAGCATTGACTTCAGGTCCAAACCTCTGCCCCAGGGATTGTCCTGCAGAATTTCTGCTGCTCCCTGCAGGGCTGGGTCTGAGTGAAGCAGCTTCAAATGGATGCCCTGGGAAGGCTGGGGTTGAGGTCCGGCTTTGAGAAACCAAGGGCTGGAAGCATGGTTCTCCATTTTTCTAAGGCCTCTTTCTCACTAGCATCAAACTCCAGAGTGCCTGGAAGGTCATCTGGTCCCCTGCCCCGCTTGCTCAGATGACGCGGCAGTAGTGGTATAGTGGACACGTCACGGACTGAGTCAGAGTCTAACACCTCAGTTCCTGCTCTGGCTGTTTCTTCCAGGCCAGGTGACTCTGAGCATTTCACATCACTCTTCGGAGCCTACTTCTTTGTAACGTGGGGGAAAGGAGATTCATTCAATGTTCATTGAACAAGTATTTTTGACTGTCTGGGCTGTGTGCCCGTCACTGTTGTAGACATTTGGGATACATCAAAGAAGAAGAAGAAAAATCCTTGTCCTTTTGGCACTTTTTCTTTCTTTTTCTTCTTTTTTTTCTTTCTTTCTTTTTTTGGCCACACCGTGCGGCATGCTGGATCTTAGTTCACTGACCAAGGATTGAACCCACGCCCCCCGCAGTGGAAGTTCAGGGTCTTAACCGCTAGACTGCCAGGGAAGTCCCTTGGCACTTTTTCTTAAGTGATGAAGATGATGATAACATCTATCTCCAAGTGCAAGAGATGACGAGTTGAGAGCACTTTACACACTGCAGTGACTGGTGGGTCTCATTACTCCTGGGAAATGATACTCACACAGACGAAGTGACTTGCCCTAGGCCACCAGGCCAGCCCGAGCCAAGGGTCCTCCCCACTCTACTGCAATGCTCGCCAGGCATTCTTTCAGTCACATCTCCTGTCATAATGTCCTTGCAAAGAGGTCGTGGCAGCTGCCAGCTCTCTGAGGGCTGGGAGAGGCTGGGGTAAAGGGAGGTCCCCTTCTGTAGCCTCTGGCCCCTCCGACCCCCGCCTTCCCCTCCCTATTGCTCCGTGTTCAGGCACCATCTCCCTGCCTCTGCCTGGCTGAGGAAGGGCGTTGACACAGCGTCTCCACTCTACGGGGACCCCTGCCCTTTCCTGTCACTAGGGCCACGTGTCACCTGGTTCTGCCACCACCCCTCACCTGGAACACACACTCTGCCCAGCGCACACCTTTATTCCTGTCTCTTGTTTCTGTGTTTGTTTGAGGACAGAAGCTGCCACTGGGGAAGTGAGACCAGTACCTGAGCCTGGGTCAGCCCACACCTGCCCCCGACTTCTCTGTCACCCTCTCACTTTGCCTGCCCCAGGCTGCCGCCTCCCCATCAATGGAAAGTCCATCGTTCATCTCAGTCCTGATGCTTAGGTCACTTCCTCAGTTCAGAGCCTCATTTATCACCGGGATTATTATAACCCTTCTACTTTGTCTCTCTGCCTCTCAATCCTCCCTTTATTCTGCGACCACAGGAAGCTTTAATACTTCAGGGTTCTGCCCGCACTTCACTGTACTTAACTATTCCAGTCAGGCCCGTTTAAAATCCTTCAGTGTCCCCCTGGCCTTCGGAATTGAGTTCAGTCCTCTCCTCCCCCGTGTCCAACACCCTTTCCCCTCTCTCTATAATCTTTTTTTTAATAACAGCTTTATTGAGGGACTTCTCTGGCGGTCCAGTGGGTAAGACTCCGTGCGCCCAATGCAGGGGGCCCGGGTTCGATCCCTGGTTGGGGAGCTAGATCCCACATGCATGCCGCAACTAAAAGATCCTGCGAGCCACAACTAAGACCCAGCGCAGCCTAAATAAAAAAATAAGTATAAAAAAAAAACAGGGGCTTCCCTGGTGGCGCAGTGGTTTAGCGTCCGCCTGCCGATGCAGGGGACACGGGTTCGTGCCCCGGTCCGGGAAGATCCCACATGCTGCGGAGCGGCTGGGACCGTGAGCCATGGCCACTGAGCCTGCGCGTCCGGAGCCTGTGCTCCGCAACGGGAGAGGCCACAACAGTGAGAGGCCCGCGTACCACAAAAAAAAAAAACAACAACAAAAAACCCAGCTTTATTGAGATATAATTCACATACCACAAAATTCATCCTTTTAATGGCTACAGTTCATTTGTTTTTAGTATATTCACAGAACTGTGCAACTATTACCACTGTCTAATTATAGAATATTTTCCTCGCTCCCTGTTCCTTCCCCTCCTCCAAGCCTTGGCAACCACTATTCTACTTTCTGTCTCTATGGATTGCCTACTGGGGACATTACATATAAATGGAATCACACGATATGTGGTCTTCTGTGACTGGCTTCTTTCGCTTAGCATCCTGTTTTCAAGTTTCATCCATGTTTCAGTGTGTATCAGTAATACATGCCTTTTTTTTTTTTTTTTTTTTTTGGCCACGTTGAGAGGCATGTGGGATCTTAGTTCACCAACCAGGAGTCAAACTGGTGCCCCCTGCAGTGGAAGCGCGTAGCCCTAACCACTGGACAGCCAGGGAATCCCCCCAGTTCCTGCCTTTTTTCTGACTAAATAGTTTTCCATTGTATGCAGAAGCCACATTTTGTTTACCTCTTCTTCGGTGGATGGACGTTTGGGTTGCTTTCACTTTTTGGCTATTATGAATAATGCTGCTATGAGCATTCTTGTACACGTTTCTGTATGGATGTATATTTTCATTTCTCTTAGGAGATACCTAGGAGTGGAATTACTGGGTCACATAGTAATTTTATATTTAACATTTAGAGGAATTGTCAGACTGTTTTCCAAGTAGCTGCGCTGTTTTGCATTCTCCCCAGCGGTGTGTGAGGGTTGCAAATTCTCCCCAGCCTCCCCTCGTTATATCTGTCCTTTTGACTTTAGATGTCTTAACGAATCCCTATACTCTTTTTAAAAAAATTTATTTATTTTATTTTTGGCTGTGTTGGGTCTTCGTTGCTGTGCTCAGGCTTTCTCTAGTTGGGGCGAGCGGGGGCTACTCTTCGTTGCGGTGCTTGGGCTTCTTATTGTGGTGGCTTCTCTTGGTGCAGAGCATGGGCTCTAGGTGTGCAGGCATCAGTAGTTGTGGCATGCGGGCTCTAGAGCGCAGGCTCAGTAGTTGTGGGGCATGGGCTTAGTTGCTCCGTGGCATGTGGGATCTTCCCGGACCAGGCCTCGAACCCGTGTCCCCTGCATTGGCAGGCGGATTCTTAACTACTGTGCCACCAGGGAAGCCCCTGAATCCCTCTACTCTTAATAGCAAATTTGTATAGCTCTTACTGAGCGCTAAGCACCGTTCTGAGTGTAATCTAACCCTCCCAGCACCCCTGTGAGGTCAGTAGTACGACTATCGCCATTTTATCGACGAGGAAACTGCAGCACAAAGAGATCAAGTACCGGGGCTGGTCCTCCAGCTAACACTGGTTAGAGCTAGGATTCAAGTACAAGCTGTTTTGTTCTGGAGCGCGTGCTCTTCACCGTCACGTTATACTGCTGCTCATATACACATTCTCATAATGTGTTTACTGTGTTTCTCTTTGTATGTGTTTTTACCCAGTGTGTATGTAATGTGGACATAAATGGCGTTGTGTTATGTATCTCACGTCACTTTCTATTTTGTAAACTAAGCTCTGTGAGTTTAAGAATGATCCATGGTGCTGTGTCTACGCTGTTGATTCCACCTGCTGCAAACAGCCCGTGGTGTGCCTCTGTCACACCGTCCCTGTCCCTCTCCTCTGAGCAGGGCTCACAGGCCTTGCAGGACTGGCCGCTTCTTTCTTCCTCCCTCCCTGAGGGAAGCCTTTGTTCTGGAAATGCTGACTTCCTCGCCCTTCCCAGAATGTGCACCAGTACTCCACACCCCTGCGCCTTTGCTCTTCAAGGCCGATGGAGCATTCCAGATCATCTAGTTCCATCTCCTCCTTTCACAGATGAGGAGAGTAAGCTTAGGGAAAAACGGCTGCTCAAGGCCGTGCAGCCAGCGCCCCGCTCCTGACCTCCGTCCAGCCTTCTTTCCTCTCCTACTTCTCTTCCTTCCTCCTCTGCCTCTCTTGGCCCAAAGCCTCGTCCCCCTCTTCTCCCTGCTCCCCTCACTGGCTCCCAGAGGGCAGGGTAGTTAGAACACAGATCCCCTCTGTTCCCGTGTGGGCTCTAGCTGCAGCCCCGCACAGCCTCCCTGTTGGGGGAACCTGTGATTTGCTGTCAAATCGTGTTCCTGTTGCAACACAAATCTGTGATTCCTTTCTCTCTGTTCCCAAACTTATCCCAGCCCAGCTTTGGACCTACCAGTGGGAGGCATGCTGACGTGAGAGGCCCAGTTCCTGCCCTCGCATCTGACCTTCCTCCTTGAAGCTTTGTGCTCACGGGTCCCACTCTCTTCCCCCCGGACCCCCCTTCCCTTCCGTTCATTTGTCAGCTAGTTGTTAACGATCTCCTGTATCTCCAGTGTGCCAGGAACCACACCACTACCCTAGAGATGATTCGGACATGAGTGAGCTGTGGCTCCTGTCCTCAAGGAGGTTATAAACCAAATGGGGAACTAAGAGTTAGACATGCGAGAAGCTAGGGATGCTGCAGGAGTACATAATGCAGCACAGTGACGGGAGGGTCACAAGGCCAGTGAGGTCAGTTGGCCTCACTGTAGGGTGGAAGGGAAGGAGCCTGGGTAGAAGGAGCCTGGGCTAGAAGATAACTGATCTGCGTTGGTGTCCCATCTCATCCTTGCTGCTTGTGTGACCTTGGGCAGCTACTTGATCTCTCCGAGCCCGTGCTCCCTCTTCCGTGAAGTAGGGATGATGCCCAGTGGAGTGACTGAGGGCTTGTGGGCAAGGCTCCCAGCGCTGTGTTGGCACATAGTAGGTGATCAGGAAACAAAGGGCTCTGAAAGTCTTCCTCTCCCTGACCCCCTGCACTTTCCCCTCTGACCCCGCTCTCTCTCTCCTGCATAGGAATTACTCCCACTTCCACCACCCGATGTATGGGAACTGCTACACTTTCAACGACAAGAACACCTCCAACCTCTGGATGTCCTTCATGCCTGGGGTCAACAACGGTGCGCCATCCCTGACCTCGGCCCCAGCCCCTCCCCCGCGCTGTGCACCCACATTTACCCACCTTGAGCCCGCGTCCTAGTGATGCTTGGGGCCTCACTGCAGCATGCCCATCTGTATCCCAGAAAGATCCTCTTTGTTTTTTCTCCCCCGTGGGCATCACGTGGTGCATTCCAGGTGTGGTAGGAATCCTGTCCCAGTCCTGCCTTCCGCTGCCCCTCACCCCAACCCCGCATCCAGCTCAGGGGTTGCCAAACCCATTTGCAGGTCTTCCTGAACTTGCTGCACTGGGAGGCTTAGAGACGAGGCAGGGTGGGCGGGTGGGTTTCCACCCCCAGATGCTTCTCCCAGACCCCCCTCACTCTGTTCCCTCTGCACCCCCAGGTCTGTCCCTGACGCTGCGGACGGAGCAGAATGACTTCATCCCGCTGCTGTCCACGGTGACCGGGGCCAGGGTGATGGTGCACGGGCAGGATGAGCCTGCCTTTATGGATGATGGAGGCTTTAACCTGCGGCCTGGTGTGGAGACCTCCATCAGCATGAGTAAGGCAAGGAGGCTGACTGGGAGGCCTGGGAGGAGAGCCTCAGATGAAGGGCGGGGAGAGGGCCTGGGGGGTGACAAGATGAAGGGCGGGGAGAGGGCCTGGGAGGAGAGCCTCAGATGAAGGGCGGGGAGAGGGCCGGGGAGGGGTGACAGCCAGAGGACCGAAAGAGGTCGTGCAGGGGGAGCCTCGAGTGCGTGGAGGTCTTCAGGAGCAGAAATCAGGGGTGAGGGCCCCGGCCGAGTGGGTGTTAGGAAGTAGGGATCCAGAGGGGTGAAGCTCGGGCGAGAGCACCGAGAAGGGGTGCGGGGCATGCTTGGGGTTCCAGGGGATGCTCCGGGCCCAGTGTCCTTGGAAGTAGTCCCGGGCGTGTGTTTGGAAATGGTGAGGCAGATAGGAGAGGAGGTAAGGTAGGACATACAGCCTGGGACTGAGGGAAGACAGAGGCCAGGAAGAGGCCTTGACAACCAGAGGTCTGACCTCTGACCTCTGACTTCTCCATGTCTCCGCATTCGCAGGAAGCCGTGGACAGACTTGGGGGTGACTATGGCGACTGCACCAAGAATGGCAGCGATGTCCCAGTGGAGAACCTTTACGGTACCAAGTACACACAGCAGGTGAGGCTCAGCCTGTTTCTATGGCGACCATCTCCCAGCCCTGCAGTGCAGGTCAGCCAAAGCCACAGGGTGTGTGGGGACGGGTGGAGAGAGGGATGGAGGCGCATTGCGGGGACTGGTTTGTGCTCCCCTCCCCTGCCGTTTGGAGCTGCGTCGGGGAGGGCAGTCCTGACCCCCTCCCCCTTCATTCTCTCCTCCTGCAGGTGTGTATCCATTCCTGCTTCCAGGTGAACATGATCAGGGAGTGTGGCTGTGCCTACATCTTCTACCCGCAGCCCAGGGGTGTGGAGTTCTGTGACTACAGGAAGCATAATTCCTGGGGTGAGACTGCGGGAGGCCCAGACCCACACCCCACTTGAGCCCAGGACAATCCCAGGAGCCCTGCACCCTCAGTGCCCTGGCTGTGGCTTCCGGCTCCCACGGTCTCTGGCGGGTTCTCCTGCCGACTCTTGCGTTCCGGCCCTTAGATGCTACCCCTCTCTGTTTTCCTCTCACTCTCTGTGTCTCTCCTCTATCTCTGTTCCTCCCTCACAGTTTCTCTCTCTCTCCGTTTTGGCTTCTGTGTGTTTATAATGGGATGGCCCCATTTAAAAATAACTCGCAGCAAAAAGGAAGGAAGAGCCATGAAGCAGATCTCTCCCGGGTTCTGCGCTCTGACTGTAGCTTCCCGGCTCACTCCCCAGGGCGCCAGCCAGGCCGGTGCTGGGCACTGGCACTGGGGGCAGGAAGAAAATACTAGACGTTACTTGCATCTGCCTCATTCCCTAACATCTTCCATTTTATGTATGTTTTATAATGTACATAATGTATCAGTGCAATAGGAGTGGGTATGTCATTTAGAAACCCAATACATAGATTGGAATGGCTTACGGAGGAACGTTTTACCTAGAATCTGGAGGGCACTAGATTCTCCTCCTGACCCTGGTCTAGGAGCCGACCAATCCCTTTTCCTTTTTTCTACAGCTGAGTTATTCAGCAGGGAAGCTGTGCTTAGAGAGAAAGAAAATCCCCAAGAGACTAGAAGATAGAGGGCAGGCGTCCCTGTGCACATGCCCTTACCTGGCACAGCTGACCCCTCCAAGGGGACATGGCAGGGGCACAGCAGACCCTAGAGCTGCATGCTGCTTCTGTCTTGGCTCTGCTGTGTTCATCTTTCTGCCTACTTCCTTTCCTGGCTCTGCTGCACTCAGCTTTCCCCCTGCCTGTGCTCTGCAGTCGGCCTTCCGGCCTTCCGATTCCTGGCCCTCTGGCCTTAGAGCATCACAGCGCATCAGAGCTGGAGGGAAGCTCAGAGGGCGTCTGGCCTGACGGGCTTCTTTCTCAGATGAACAAGCTGAGGTTCCCGAGGGAAGACGCGATGTCCCAGGACGCGCAGAGCAGGGACTCTGCCCACTGCTCCCCCGACCCCCAAACAGTGATTGCTAAGTGGTTGTGAATTTGAAAAAGATCTTCGAGAGAAAAATAACACTGCTGTTTGCTGAGAAGCTGTGAGGATGAGGGAGAGGAGCTTGGCTGAAAACACAGTCTGTTGAGTTTCCTGAGGATGGCTTACTCCCAGAGAAAAGGGCCTAGCTGTTTCCCACTCTTCCTAATTAAAGATTAATTATGTAATTAATAATATAAACCCTGGTAGACAGAGAGATTTGGGTCAGAAATGAAGAAGGACTTCCGGACGGGTGACTAAAAGTAGCAAGAATGACAAAATAACCTGACTTAGAACTTGGGAAATAGGGGTGAAGGGCGAATTCATGGTCCCATTATTTTTTTTCCTTGGTAACAGCTTTATTGAGGTAATTCATTTCCCGGATAACTCACCCAGTGAACGTGTACCGTGGAACTTTAGTGTACTTTCAGTTTTTAGCACAGTCATAGAGCTGTGTATCAATCAACACAATTTAGAACCTTTTCATCACTCCAGAAAGAAACTACGTACCCATTAGCCCTCTCCATCTCCCCTTTCCCTGCGACCACAGGCTCTCTCCCTGCCCCTACCATCCCATGCCCCTCATAACCACTAATCTCCTTTCTATCTACCATAAGATTTACCTGTGTTGGACATTTCTTATATCACAATATGTGATCCTTTGTGATCGGCTTATTTTCATTAGCATAATGTTTTCAAGGTTCATCGCTTTGTAGCACACATCAGTACTTCATCCCTTTCTATGGCTGAATAATATTCATTGTGTGGATGGACCACATCTTGTTCATCAGTTGATGGACCTTTGGGTTGTTTCCGTTTTTTGGCTCTTGTGAATAATGCTGCTCTGAACGTCTGTGTACAAGTTTTGTGTTGAGTTTTCAGTTCTCTTGGGTGTGGAATTGCTGGTGCATAGAGAAGTTCTATGTTTAACCTTTTGAGGAGCCGCCAGACTGTTTTCCACGACGGTGGTACCATTTTACATTCCCGGCAGTGATGAGTTCCAGTTTCTCCACATCCTCACCAACACTTGTTATTGTCTTTTTCCATTATAGCCATCCTAGTGGGTGTGAAGGGGTATCTCGCCGTGTCTCATTATTCTTACACTAAAATTGTTCCCATTTCCTTCTTTGACTTTTAAATGTTTGTCCATATCCTGTGCATCTTCACAGAGGTGTACCCTGGTTGATTTTATTTTTTATTGGGCTTAGCTTAATTTCTTCAACATCTTCTGGTGCTGCCACTCGGGAGGCATCACCGTGACGCTACGTAATACTCTTGTGAAGTGGGCGCCAGGGATCTTGGGAGACCTCTTGGGTGTGGGGCGGAGAAGGCTGAGGGGGCCTAGGGAAATGAGCACATCTCTGCACCCACAGGCTACTGCTACTATAAGCTCCAGGACGCCTTCTCCTCAGACCGCCTGGGCTGTTTCACCAAGTGCCGGAAGCCATGCAAGTGAGCATCCCCCCCACCCCCCCGGAGCGCAGGTTGGGCAGCTGGCTGCTTGGCTAGGTAGAATACGGGGTCCTCAGCCCAGCTTTGAGTGGGAGAGCCTCACCCCCCAATCACTGAGCACCTTCTCCGTCCCCAGTATGACCACCTACAAGCTCTCTGCCGGTTACTCACGATGGCCCTCGGTGACATCCCAGGTAAAGTGTGTGTGTGTGTAACATTGTGGTCTTCTGGGCATATGCTTATGGTTGTGTATGACCCCACCCCATCCCTGTAAGCCTGAAGACTCTGGGGTGACCCCATTGACACCCCAATCCTTTCCCAGGACTGGGTCTTCCAGATGCTGTCCCTACAGAACAATTACACCGTCAAGAACAAGAGGTCAGTCCTACCCTGGTTCCGGCCCCGGGAAAGGAATCTTTTGGAGGGAAAACAGACCTGGGAAGAGGGGTCATTGATACGGTTGATTGGAGGAGGGTGTTTCCGAGCGGCAGAGAAGTTAACCCTCTGCCATTTCTTCCCACCCTCTCCCCAACGCCAAAGAGATGGGGTTGCCAAACTCAACATCTTCTTCAAGGAGCTGAACTACAAAACCAACTCTGAGTCTCCCTCTGTCACGGTGCGTCCTGCCTCACTGAGGCTGGGGTTCTCGTGGGGATCTTAGCGGGGTGGCTGTCCGTAAAGACGAGGGATGGCCTCTGTGGGCCAGAGGGTTTGGGCCTCGAAGGCGGAAAGGGGATAGGGCAAGGGTGAGGATTAGAAGGTGGGAAGGAGGATGCTCGCTGGGGGTGAAGTCTCTGGGGCAGGGGGTGACGGACGATGGGGAGAAGGCCCCTGAGACAGGTCTGGGTTTCAGCCGTCCCCGTCGTGGCCTGGTTCTCAGCTTTCCCTGGAAGAAACCAACCAGTGGCCGTGTGCTCCCAGGGGAGGGGAGCAGAGGCCAGGGCCCCGGGACCAGGAGAGGCTGAGCGGGCTGGCCGAGGGCCTACGGGCAGGTGGGCAGGGTTCCTCTGCTGAGTGGTCAGTGTGCCTCTCCCCCTTACAGATGGTCACCCTCCTGTCCAACCTGGGTAGCCAGTGGAGCCTGTGGTTCGGCTCCTCCGTGCTGTCTGTGGTGGAGATGGCCGAGCTCATCTTTGACCTCCTGGCCATCACATTCCTCATGCTGCTCCGGAGGTTCCAAAGTCAATACTGGTCTCCAGGCCGAGGGGGCAGGGGTGCCCAGGAGGTGGCCTCCACTCCACCTTCCTCCCTCCCCTCCCGTTTCTGCCCCCACCCCGCGTCTCCACCAGCATCCCTGGCGGACCCTGCCACCTCCCTGGCCTTGTCAGCCCCTCCACCTGCCTATGCCACCCTGGGCCCCCGCCTGGCTCCATCGGGCTCCATGGAGGCCAGCTCGTCTGCCCACACTCCGGGGGAGCCCTGAGAGGGAAGGGCGGTGTCCCCTCCCCACGGCAGGCACTTCCCTCGGTGGGCGGGGACCAGCCTTGGCAGGATTAGAGAATGTTTGGGGCTGCCTCTCAGAGCTGCCCAGCTGCCTGTGCTGTGGGGCAGGGAAGCAGGCTGGATAGGGGGCTGAGGAAATTGTCTGGAGAACCATGGCCAGCATGGCCTCGGTTCCTGCCCTGTACCCGCTGGTCCTGCCTCAAGAACACTCCGGTTTCCCCACCCGAGTGCAGACAAGTCCTCTTTTCCCTTGGATCAGCCAAGCCAAACTTGGATCTTTGACAAAGAACTTTCCTTGGAAACAACTGACCACCAGAACAAAACACAAACAAGGGCACACAAAGCCATGCACGGTTTCCTCCTCAAAGATGACTGGATTCAGCCCCAGAATGGCCCTCCACGCTGCTTTCCAGGGACACAGACATTTGCTCCTCTTCTTGAACTTGGGTGGGGAACCCCACCCAAAAGCCCCCTTGGTTGGTTGCTAGGCAATTCCCTTTCCCTGACTCTCAGGGCAGGGGCTGGAACAGCTCAGTGTAGTAAAGACTTGGCCATTCCCAGTCGGAGTCCCAGGACTCTTCCAGCCTCACGACCCCATGCCCCCACGGAGCCACACCCCAGCGCCTCTGCCCTGCATCCCTGTCCTTTGGAACTCTGTGTCTCTGCTCAAGCTATTTCCTTAGCCTGGAAGCTTCTCCCACCATCTGCTGGAGAACTCCTATGCATCCTTTAAACTCCAGCTCAGATACCATTACTTCTGTGCAGGCTTCTGCCCCGTCTTGTCTTGCCCAGGCGTGACCACTTCCCTATCCTGTGGACTCCCATAGCACACCAGAACATCCATGGAACTGCAGATGTTGCATTTTACTTTCCTGTTTGTTTGTGTCTGCGTCCCCAGCTAGGCTGAGCTCGTTGTGGTCGGGATTGAGTCTTGTTCATTTATGGATCCTCAGGGTCTAGCCCAGTATCCTGCTTGGAGCAAGTAGGCAGGTACTTAATAAATGTTGCTGCATAAAGAATGTCTGGAGTGCTGGATGGGGGCACCATGAAAGGGTCAGGGAGTGGATGCAAGTCCTGGGTCACTGTCCAAGCACCTGGGAGGTCCCGGCTTGGGGGGAAGGGACAGTCTCCCGTACCCCTGGCTGCACTACGGAAATGACCATTCTTCGGGGGCCTTAGGAGAGACAAACTATCTTGTTAGTTCCTCCATGGGCATTGCTGAGCATCTGCTATGTGCCCATCACCATGTTCAGGTGGGAGGTGAAGACAGGTGCCCTTCCGTCAGGAGACCTGCTGTGCGGCTCCTGGGATGATGTGCCCCTGTCCGCGGCCTGAACCTCCTTTCCTTCCCAGCCTTGGTTACCACCACGTGTAACCCTCTGCATTCGCTGAGTACCACTCACCACGCAGCTGCAGCGTCTCCGCCCTCATCTGCCTTGTCTGCAGCATCCTCACCTGCCTGCCTCCCCAACAGCTGCCCGCTCGTGGTGGAGGAGTATGAGAAACAGGCCAGGCTCCTAGGAACCTCAAAGCCTGTACATTCTCACTCACGTCATCACAGAGAGAGCAGCATTGGGAATCTCTCCAGCTTTTATTTATTTTTATTATTTTTTTTTGCGGTACGCGGGCCTCTCACTGTTGTGGCCTCTCCCGTTGCGGAGCACAGGCTCCGGACGCGCAGGCCCAGCGGCCATGGCTCACGGGCCCAGCCGCTCCGCGGCACGTGGGATCTTCCCGGACCGGGGCACGAACCCGTGTCCCCTGCATCGGCAGGCGGACTCTAAACCACTGCGCCACCAGGGAAGCCCCAGCTTTTATTTTAACAAAGGACAATTGAGGGATGTCTGAATCGAACCCGGGTTTCCAGACCCCCCCGGTTCCTTCCCCCATTCCAGCATCACACCTGGAACTCAGAAGTCAGCCTTCCTCATCCTCTTTGGGACCACTTCCCCTGCTGCCTTGGTCTTACTCCCCTCAATTGTAATCTCACCGTCCTGAGGAGCCACGTGAATCTTGGGAAAGCTGGGGGATGGTGGAGGGAGCGGGAAGGTAGGAAAGGTCGTGACGAGGAAGTGGTGTGACGACTCCTGACTTCCCTTTCGTAGACACAAGACGATGAGGGGAAAATGCTGGTGTCACAACAGTTTCCTCTCAGAGCCCTCAGGTTCAGCCTGCTCTTGTGCTCTCTGGCCACAGCCTATCGTCAGTCCTGCCCCAGCCCTCCCTGGCTCCGTATCCCCTGGCTGCGTGGGCAGGACCTGCGGGGCAAAGCCGGAGCTATTGCGGATGACAGCAATCAGCCACGCTCCCCCTCCTTCCCCTTCTCCCCCAGCCTGCGCTGGAGTTTCTCCTGCCAAAGGCATGTCCACCTTGAGCTGTTTCCTCCTCTCCTCCATCCCTCTTCTTTGTGTTACTCCTGGACACTAGGGTAGTTTGTTTGTTTTTTTTACCTTTAAAAATAGTTTATTTCCTTCTTCACCAACACACAAAGATACGCACCTTCTGACCATTATTCAAGGCATCACAAATTCCATAAAAACTTCTATTAATGTATTTGTCTTACATGATTCAAGATAAAGTGGATTTTAAAAGCAAACGGATGCCGGTTACGGGGGCCGGGAGGGGACTAGGGCAGGTACCAGTAATGCAGGGCATGCGTTTTTCTAGAGTGTTTATTGAAATCGCCAGTAACCTGCACACTTGCATCGTATGAGTAGTTATCCAAAATTAGCACATCCAGGAGAGGTGCTCCTAGTTTCTCTGTCCCAGGTTGATCAGACTGGTAGAGAAGAGAGTTGCAGTTGCCTCGCTTTCCTTACTGAGCTTATCAGGTGAAGTGACTTGCCCAAGTTCATGATTCTTACAGAACCAGCTTGGAAGCCAGGTCTTCTGTGACTCAGCCTGTTTTCCTGTGACACATGGAGCTGGGATGTCAGGGGCTGGAACCCACGTCACCCCGACTGAGAGAGAGCTCAGTGCCCTTTTGATGACTCTGCTACTGTGGGGCCCGTGTGTGTGAGTCTGTGTGTGTGTGACACGTGATGGAGAGACAGGGCTCTGTTATCTAAAGCTCTTTATACTCTTTATCCTTTGCTTCATGAGCCCTAACAGCCAATCCTAGTTTGCCCCTGTCCTATTTCTCCAGCTCTCCCATTGTCTCCCTCGCCATGATTTCTTCTTCCCCTGGAGGGATTATGCTCATATACCCTCACCTCCTCCAAGAGACTGGTTAGTTGTTCATATCCCTAGATCCATGCACCCCTCACCATCTTTTGTTTTGTTTTGTTTTGTTTTGTTGCGGTACGCGGGCCTCTCACCGCTGCGGCCCCCCCCACTGCGGAGCACAGGCTCTGGACGCACAGGCTCAGCGGCCATGGCTCACGGGCCCAGCCGCTCCGCGGCATGCGGGATCTTCCCGGACCGGGGCACGAACCCGTGTCCCCTACATCGGCAGGCGGACTCTCAACCACTGCGCCACCAGGGAAGCCCCTCACCATCTTTTCTTTTAAACAGAATTTTATTGAACAGTTGAATACCACGTGTCTCAAGACTTTAAACCTGCTGAGTGAATAGGCATTTATCCTAAACAATGAAAGAAATTCTCCTTTTGTGCCGGGCTATGTGTAATGGCATTGACGGTTGGCACAGACTACTAAAAATTCCTTGTAACATTAAAAATAGGACATTGACACCTGAAACTAACACAACACTGTAAATCAACTATATTTCAATAAAAATTAAACAAAAAATAGGATACTGAAGTTATTATTGTGAATACAAATGATTACCGTTGCTACCACTGACTGAATGCTTAGTATACGGCAAAGCCTTGCTAAACACTTTACAGGCGTTTGCTCATCAACGCGTGCTTCCCAGTTCTTACATGAGGAGCCTGTGGCTCTTCTGGCGTCTTTACACTGGAAACTGGGCAATTGACTCTTGCACTTTATTTCAGTGACTCTGCTTCTATAAGAGCTCTGCTTCGGGTCCATGCGTACTGTACCTGGAGCCTCCCTGTGTGTTGGTGGAGGCGACCTCCTTCCTCTGTGAGTCCAGCTTCAACCCTCTGGTTCCTCTGAAGCTGGAGGATGGGGTGGAGTGAAGTCAGCCAGAAGTGGGGGCGTCCAAGCTCCGTTCACATCCACAGCTCTGTTCCTGGGATCACAGAGGGGCACCAGGAAAGGGCCAGGGAGGGTGGATAGCAGCGTGGGGAGTCAGCTGGTGGATCAAGAGGCAAAGGGGTGAGTAGCTCTGATTCCAAGTCACAAAGCCCTAGGACCTCACTCCTGTCTGGTCTCCCTGCATTTCCAGCAACGTCAGCGGCTGGAGGACCCGGGGCCTGGACTGGGTCTAGGGAAGGTCATTGTGGCCGGAGAATATTTGGGTGAATGTTGTACCCTTGTTGTGGGATTCATTTGGGAGATGTCCTGCACAGATAAGCATGGCATAAAACACCCAAAGAGGGACTTCCCTGATGGTCCAGTGGTTAAGAGTCCGCCTTCCAATGCAGGGGACGTGGGTTCCATCCCTGGTTGGGGAACTAGGCCCACCTGCTGCAACTACTGAACCCCCACGTCTCAACTAGAGAGCCCGCATGCTGCAACTACAGAGCCCACATGCTCTGGAGCCTGTGCGCCACAACTAGAGAGAAGCCCATGCGCTCCAACGAAAGATCCCGCGTGCTGCAACTAAGACCCGACGCAGCCAAAAATAAATAAATATTAAAAAAAAAATACCAAAGAATCGGGGTGGGGGGTCTGACTCAGAAGGACTGATGGAAAGCGGTAATTATGTGTCGTAGCAAAATGGGCCCTTAGTCTGAAGTCAGGAGTCTGGGGGCTGGGCTGGCTCTGCAGGGCACATGACCTGCGTGTCTCTGGCCCTCAGTTTTCTCGATTATAAAACAACGGGGCTGCGGTAGATTATCTCCGAGCACAATTCGTATTGATGTATCGTAATATTTGGGAAAGGGGCACTGGGAACGTACTAGTAATACCTGATGGAGAGAGCTGTAATTCCACAGCGTTGTCACGGATGTGATCTCATTAGGACTCATGACATCATCTTCCCCACGAAGGTAGGCCAGGCACTGTCGCTCTCATTTCAAAACCGAGGTCTTTTGAGAGGTCCCACCACCGTTTGGAGGCAGAGCCAGGATCCGCTGTAGGGAGCATCGCCCAGCAAAGACTGGATGAGAACTGGGGCGGAGGGGGTGGGGCAGGGAGGTGCGGGGCGGCAGGGCCTCAAGTCAGGGTTAGGCTTTACTCTGAGGTTTGGGCTGGAGGCGTAAATTCCTAAGAAAGTGAGAGACTACGGTGTCAGTGGAGAACTCCGGGGAAAGGGGAAGGGGTTCTAAGGAACACTGAGGACGTGTCTGGCATCAGACGCTTACCTGCCGGTGTCAATAAATCCTGCCGGCAACCTCACGAGACAGCGGCTCTCCATTTTGCAAACTGGAACACAGCACCCGAGTTTGTCCAACACCACCCACGTAAAAAGTAGAGAATCCTGAGCTGGAACCCAGCGAATCTGACTCCAAAGCCCCGAGTCCTTCTACTGTGGTTCATTTGGGAAAGGCCGGGCGATGGGGGGAGGGGGCAGGGGGCCGGCGCTCCTGGGTGTCTGGGTGGGAGTGGTCAGACCCGCGCACGTGGCAGGGCAGCTGGATCCGGGCGCCCGCGCTCGCACTGGGTACAGTTAAGGCACCTTGGCCCCCTCCTCCCCCCTCCTCCCCCCTCCTCCCCCCTCCTCCCCCCTTCCTCCCGCCTCCTCCCGCCTCCTCCCGCCCCCACCCGCCCCCACCCGCCTCCACCCCGGCTCTTCCTGTCCTGAAGTTGCAACACCTCCCTCTCCCTTCCCCTCCCACCTCCTCTCTGCTTGACTTCTCTCGGAGTTCTCCGAACTCAGGCTGCAGTGCCGGCCTTCCGGGTTTGAGGTCCCCGGGACCCGGCTGTGATCCGCGCCCCAGTCTCAACCCTCCACTCCCCTGCCCGACGCCCGGGCTCCACCCCGGACCCTGCTCATCCTGGGACTGTGTCGCTGCCACTGTCGCCTGTGTCCATCACTGCCTGAGCCCGGATGGGGGAGTGAAAGGCCACAGCTGGCCGGACATGGGCCTCCCCACCGTGCCTGGCCTGCTGCTGCCACTGGTGAGACGGGGGACGGAGGGCGGAGTGGGCCGATGGGCCAGCGGCGCCTGGGGCGGGAGAGAGCCGAGGGCCGGGCCCCAGCCTCAGGCCTGCGCGGCCTGACCTCAAACACTGCCCCATTCATTCGCTGCCCTGAGTCGGGAGCAAGGGAGAAGTTTGAAAGGCAGGGAGGGAAAGGGGTTCCCAGGCTGCCAGGAAGACGGGGGCAGGTGCCCACGGCGGGGGCGGGGGAGTTTGTTAGGAAACCCAAAGGAGTGGGAGACAGAAGGTCTGTCCTCTCAGAGTCCGGATGGTTCTGCATTGTGTCCGGCAGGTCAGCAGTCTTGGGCCGTGGACAGGCGAGGCTGCCGGTGAGCCCGGCTGAGCACACCCTGCTGGAGGGCAGGGACTGGACGCCAGCGAAGTGGGGAAACTGAGTCTGGGAGAGGCCCTGGCTTGGGGCGGGTAGGCTTGGGATGCTGTGTGTTGGAGGCATTTGGGAGGGGGATCGGTAGCCGGATAGGCCTCCCCAGGCCCAGGCCTCCCACCCGGGGGGCACTCTTCACCCTGGATCTGTGGCCACTGTCTGTGGGCCTGACCCTCCTGCCCCGCCTCAGAGCCCTGGACCTGCCCCCCAAGCCCTTCCCACGGACCCAGACAACAGAGCACTTGCTTTCTTCTTCCACAGCTCAGTTTGGGGAAGTTGGTAGACAGTTGTTTTCGTCACTGGAAAATGTCCCTTTCTCTTGCTTCAGCCCTGTTTCAATGTATCCCTGACCCCTCCACGTCCTGCAGTCGTCCTGCGCAGAAACCCAGCCCCTCGCCTCCACCTAGCTGGGGGCACTGCGTTGGTCACTTTCTTCAGGGTTCCTGCTCTTCCCTGGCCCAACCGCCACTCCCCACCTCTCCTCCCCCCACCACTCCTCCCCCACCTCTCTTCCCCCCACCTCTTCTTCCCCCAGGGTCTTGTACTGTGTCGCCAAATCATCCCTTTCTTTTCTGTCCCATCTCCTCAGACTTCTCGAGTCTCCTTTCTGAACCTTTCTCTCCAGTTCCTCCCGCTCCCTCTGCTTTAGTCCACGTTTCTAGACCCTAGTTCCCTGTGCAGCACCCCGCCACCTCCTGTGGCCCCAGGCCCACCTTTCCCTCCTGTGCAGGCTGTCCTCCCCAGGGGCTCTCCCTGCTCCCCATCCAGCTGCCCTGCCTTCTCTTGTCTCCTGGCAGTAAATCCCCCCGTCCTGTCCTGACTCCCTCAGGGACTAGCTGCCTGGACTTGAGCAGGTTAACATAACCCTTCATGCCTTGCTTCTTTCTCTCTAAGGTGGACAGAATCGTCACTACCTCATAATGTCGTTGAAGATGAAATAGATAGATATATATTAAGTATTCCATTCATTTCTGCCTGCTCGGCACTAGATACTCTTTTAGGTGCTGGACTTACAACAGTGAACAAAAGTCTCCGCCTTCATGGAGTCTCTATTCTAGTACAGGAACAGGGTATAGCAAACAGAAAGCACTCAATAAACGTTAGCTTTCCTATTGTTAATAGTATCAGTAGTGGTTGTAATTACTCAGTGGCTTCTGCGTTTGGAAAACAGAGGTACGGGGGAGCCTGAACAGATGAAGGAATGTGCCTGGGGCTGCAGCTGATCCAGCCCGGGTTGGGGTGTGACAGCTAAGGGACCAAGCTCAGCCTGGAGCTGGAGGGGAAACAGGAGGTGTGCGGTGCTGGGTGAGGCTGTCCACGGGCTTTCCAACTGCCCGCCACTCAATGGGCAATGCAGGGAACTGTGATTGTGTGGCGGCGGGGGGGGGGGGGGCGTGGAGGTGGGGGAAAAATGCGGGAGAGACTGTAACAGAGCACATAAGATCTTGCTGCTCTCAACGAGCTGACAGTCTTGGAGCCAAGACAGCTTACAGCAAAAACTGATTTTAGAGCACTCCGGGGAGAAATGCCCACAAAAGCATTGCGATGTGGTGCCCTGGAACACCCATGGGAGGCAGAACCGGGAGGGTTGTGAGCGCCGTCCTGCTGCCTTTTCCGCTCAGTGGACCTCAGCTCCAGCGCCCGCGCTCCCTGCAGAGACGCAGAGTCCACAGTCGCCCGTCTCTGACCCAACTGAGAGCTCAAGCCGTGTATTCACCTGGGCATCCCTGCGGGACCTGCGCCTCTACCGTGCTCCGTAACTGTTTGTTGAATGAATAAAGGATGGAATGAGGGACGAAATGCCTCATAGAAGAGTGGTTTTGGAGTTGAGCTTTAAAGCCACTCACTGGCAGTAGGCTGGAAAGAAAGGGGACTGGTTTGAGGTAGAGCGGAGGAATGGAGAGATGGGATTTTGTGTTGGGGGCTGGTGGTGGCAGGAAGCTGAGCACCTTGGCTGCCGGGGAAGGACCCTGTTGAGGAACAAGAAGAAGTGAGAAAGAGAAAATTGGAGGAAGTGGGGGAAGGGATGGAGAGAGAGTCCTGACTGTGGTCCCAGGTAGAGGAATTCATTCATTCATTCATAAATGGTTCTCTCAGGGCCGCTGCACCTGGGCATGTGTCCAGTATAGCAGTGAGGTACCTCTGCAAGTTCTCATTCAGGGAAAGAGTGACCCATGGAAATGATGTTTGAGGTCCGGCCCCAGAAAGGAAGATTCCCACACCTGTGGGTGCAAGTTGAAGCTTAAGTGCAGATAGGAAAGCGTGTAGGATGGATTGGAGCAGGAAAAAGGCGGGAAGACGGTTGCAGTGATCCGGGTGTGAGGCAACCCCTGGACTTGGAAAGGATTGAGAGGTGACATGGGACGTCTGGCAAGATGGACTACAGACCGGATGGTAGCACAGGAGGGATGGGGGCTTTGAGGAGAGAAGGGTGGCAAAGAGAACTTGATGGTGTGACATTTGTCCAGGTCAGGAGGTCGATGGATTTCCTTTGGGGCATGTTGAGGGTCTGGAGAATAGCCAAGTGAAGTGGGCATCTAACAGGCTAGAGCAGAGGTTCTCAGACTCATATCTGCCTTTGTGTCGTTCGTAAGTGACACAAAACCTTCACTCACCAGGGATGCTCAAAAGGAGAGGAAGGCTTGTCAGCATCTCCTGTGAGGGTGTTTGCGGTTGTGCTTGTGTGTGGGAAGGAGAGGGGAACCCTCCCCTGGAGATAAATATATGCCTACAGGGAGGCACTGACTCCCATCTTCCCACTTTGGTTTTCACTGGCCTTGACTGGAGTGGAAGACAGATAGTCATGAAATCACCCAGTCAAACCATATTTATTGCCCTCTTCCATTTCTGGGTGCGGAGGACTGGACATTATCTCTGACCAAAACACTTTCTCATCTCTCATCGCATAGTTTATGGTCTGTTTGGGGAGACCGTATCTACTCACCCTAGGTAGTTATGGTAAGAGCCCAAAATAGGTATAATTTACTCATATTTTTAAAGTTCACAGAGTGGTTGTGTATCTCATGAGCTGGAGTGGGGGGAAACCTCATTAACGGGGGCTTTCGGGGAGGGAGGCCGGGCCTCAACTGGGCCTTGGAGGAGAAGCTGTCGTGAGCTCCCCAAAGATTTTGACATCAAATGAACACAAGACATTTTAAGTTAATGAACAGATGAATGCAGGACGGGACAGTGAGGTTGCTGGGTGGGAGCTAGACCACAGGGTCGCTCTGCTGTCCACCCCTCTGCCCCCAAGCTGCAGCCTCAGCACAGGAAGTCACACTTAAAAGCCTCCCTAGGCGGAAATTATGGGGGAGCTGGAGGGGTGCTGGGCCACCCCTTCAACTGTCTCTCCACAGGCACCCCGGCTTCCTGCGCTTCCCCTGCTCCAGGCCACAGGCACTCAGGCTGCCTGGGGTCTGGGCGCTCAGAGTTCACCCCCTATCTCCGCTGTTTTTCTGCAAGATGCAGCGGCCAAGCACTGGAGCCAGCCAGTGCCAAGGAATGGTGCCTGCTGGCTCCTGGGGTCGGAGTGGGCTGGCCCCGGGGGCTGCTGGGGACTGGGGGGGACCCGGGGAAATGGTGCTGCTTGTCTTACATCCCGTCTTGCTCGCTCCCTCCCGGAACTGGGTGCTCAGGGCTCTGGAGTTTTGCCTGTGCTGTGGGAGGGGCGTGTGGAGCCTCAGAACCACCGCATTTCCTAAGGATTGTTTGAGGACCCCAGGGAGGTGCCCAAGCCCAACCCAGCTGGCCAGAACCAGTCAGGCTGTGGGAAGGCAGTGAACCCGGGTGGGAGGGCAGCCTTGGTTTGCTCCCTTCTGGAACTGGGAAGTGTCGGGGGCGGGGTGGGGCTCACGTGAGAAGCCAGGGAAAGGACAAACCCGCAGAGAGACTGGCTGAACCCGGAGGAGGAGCCTGGACGGGGCTGGGTCTGAAGGAAGGATGCTGAGGGGTGGGAAGGAGCTGAGTGGCCCTCAGGGAGGGGCGGGTAGTGACCTGATGGGAGGAAGCAGGGGGTCGGCCGAGACTTCCCTTTGGGATGGAATGGGATAGGGAGCCGTTTCCCGAAAAAGTGGGCCAAGGGGGACTGAGGCCCATTGCCTGGCTCCTGGGAGGAGAAGGGAAGGAAAGGGGCCTCTGAGTGGGGATTGGAGGGAGAGACTGGCCCACAGGATCGGGTCCCAATTGCAGGCTGGTCCCTTCAGCCTTTTTGCTGACTCATGACCCTTGAGGAGCTGGGGAAGCTGCTGGTTCCCTCTCCCTCCCCTAGATTCCCTCCCTCCCTCTGGCCTGAGTCACCGGGCAGAGCTTCTGGGAAGAGATTTCCCTTTCCCGGATCTGACTTAACCCCCAAAGTGCTGGAGATCGCGGTGGGAGGCACGTGGACTGAGAAGGTGCCTCTCCCTCCTCCCTGGGAAGGACCCCCACCCCACCCCAACCCGCCGCCGTTCTTTTTCCTGATGCTGTCTCTGCCGGTTGGCTCTGCTCCCAGCCTCCAGGATGGAATTCCAAGTGCCAGTGACCTTAGGTGCTGTGAGCCCTTCTTCGGGGAAAGGAACCACACTCTCAGGACTGGGAAGTCCTTCCCATAAACACTCCAAACTTTTCCTGTTGCTCTGGAAGCCTCAGCCCTGTTCTCAGGGGAGGTGGCACAGCGCTGGAGTGGCCAGGGAAGGGTGCTGCCTCTGGGTGGGGAGGGCGCCCTACACCCCTGGGGGGTGGCAGCTGGGTTTCTGAATGTGGCTTCCCCTGTGTGGGGCTGGGGCGGGGGCTTGGGCTTCAGGGCCGCTGCAGCGACACCTAGCGGGGGACTTGGGTGTGACCTGCCTACAGCCTTGGGCTCCCAGGCCCTCCTGTCCTGGGCTGGGGTTTCTGGGATCTGATTAGCCTTTTGCTCCCAAAGTTTAACATCCTTGGAGGACATCCTCTTATCTTCATATAAGGCGGGCTTTATAGCAGAGAAAACAAAATCAAGGGCCAGGGAAAGCCAGGAAGAGGCTGGTAGGAGGTGAAACAGCAAAGTCTGGGTTGGAGCTCAACACAGCCTCCTGGCTGTGCCGTCCCAGCTCTAAAGCCAGGGCTGGGCGAGTGATTCCGGGACGGGGGGCCCGGCCTGGGGCCGGAAAACAGGCTCCCCGGACACCCCGATGTGCAGAGGGCAGAGGGACTCCCTGGCACGCCCTCAGCTCCTGGCTCGGTGGTCTTTGAGCCAGACCCCCAGCCTCCAGCCGGCTACGATTACATGTAACCTCCATGCCTGTGCCCACTCCCGCCCCACCTATACCTCATCACCTTTCTACCCCCATCCCTGACCCTGAACTTGCCCTTTTTCTCCACTCCCCATTTGCCCTGGCCAACCTGGGGTATTGGTGCAGGTTTACTGGGGGAAGGGGATGCAGCACGGAGTCCGAGGGCAGGCTCCTGAGTGAGGTTTTGGTACAGATTTACAAAGAAACTCTTCCTGTGGCTTCTGCCCGCTGTCCAGGAATGGCCCCCACGGGGACATCACTCACCTCCACTCCAATCTGATGTTACAAAAAACCTTTTTAATGGCATAACATAGTTCAGGAAAGTGCACAGATCCTAACTGTTCCCCTCCGTGAATGTGCACAAAGTGGATGCACTGTGAACGCAGCACCCAGATGGAGAAATGCCACCCCAATCTTTGGGGCTACTCGTCGGAAGGAAGGGCCTGTTCCCAACCCAGAAAACTCCTTGAACATCTGCCCTGTGTCCAGCAGTAACAGCTGCTTTAGGGAGATAAGGATACAATACAGCCCGTGCCTGGAGTTTACCAACCTTGAGTTGGAAGGACAGAAACGCACGCACAGGACAACCAGAGAACAACTAGATGGCACTGTACCGGCAGCCTAGGCTTAGAGGAGAACGTGGCGTGTGAGCGGGAGTGGCCTGGGGAGAATGTTCCGCTGAGAAGAGACTTGAGCTGGGAAGGCTTTAGACTCGCTCCCTCTGAGACCCCACCCCTCCCTCTCCTGATGGGGTCTTCTCCATCTGACTCTTCCCCAGGTGCTCCGGGCTCTGTTGGTGGATGTGTACCCCGCGGGGATTCATGGGCTGGTCCCTCACCCCGGGGACCGGGAGAAGAGAGAGAGTTCATGTCCCCAAGGGAAATATAGCCACCCTCAAAATAATTCCATTTGCTGCACGAAGTGCCACAAAGGTAGGAGGAGGGGGTAACCGTGGGGCTCCTCAGGGGGCCCTGCTTCTCCCTTTGCTCTTTCCTGATGTTCCGGGACGTGGGGGCCCTGACTTGGCTGCCTCTCCAGGGCTGGGAGTTTCTCCCTCCTTTCCTCTCCCGGGGACTTCGGGGAGGTACCCGGGCCGTCCTGGGGCTGGGGCTCCTGGCTGCAGCCTAACCCCGACCCCCCAATCACAGGTACCTACCTGTACAATGATTGTCCGGGCCCGGGGCTGGACACGGACTGCAGGGTGTGTGCCCGCGGCACCTTTACCGCTTCGGAGAACCACCTCAGACAATGTCTGAGCTGCTCCAAGTGCCGGAAAGGTAAGTCTCAGCAGGGGGGCGGGGCTCTAAGCCGACTGGGTCAGGTGGGTGTGCGCGTCTTGTCTCCAGGGGAAGGTACGAAGCTGTGCTGCTGCGGGCGGGCAGGGATGCATGTGCGCAAGTGAACCGAACGCATGGGTGTGAGCGTGCGTTACCCAGAGAGACACACCCGCTGGGGACAGCGGGAGCTCATACCCCACCTACTCCCCGCACCAGAAATGTTCCAGGTGGAGATTGCTCCTTGCGCAGTGGACCAGGATACCGTGTGTGGCTGCAGGAAGAACCAGTATCGGAAGTATTGGAGTGAAACTCTGTTCCAGTGTCTGAACTGCAGCCTCTGCCCCAACGGCACGGTGCACCACTCCTGTGAGCATGGCCCTCCCGACCCAGCTGGTCACCCCGTCTCCGGAGGGCGGTCTCCAGCTTGCTGTACCCCTGCCCCCGCTGGTTCTCCCTCCGGCCCTCAGGGTGCTGGGCCATCCTCCTTCAGCTGTGCCGCATCTCTCCCTACAGGCAAGGAGAGACAGGACACCGTCTGCCACTGCCATGTGGGGTTCTTTCTAAGAGAAGCTGAGTGCGTCTCCTGTGCTCAGTGAGTACTTCTGCTGGCTGCTGGGCACCAGATCGGCATGGGAGAGGGAGACTGTGGGAGGTGCTCTGGCTCCTCCAGGCTGTTTGGATGGGAGACACTTCATGTCAAGATACCAGACAGTCCTCCCTGCCCCCAACTTGTTCCTAAAATCTCATGAAGTCTCTGTGGATAGAGGCGCATACCGCAAGGACTTGAAGTTCTTTTTAGACATTCAGATGTTTTTTGGAAGACGTTCAGATTCTTGGGCAACAGACCCTACTATGGATTCTAGGAATACACTTTTACATCTCTGAAATCATACTACATCTTACAACAGCTGACGGTGTATCATGGTTCAGTTGGCACCTGTGCATGTGTGTGTGTGTGTGTGTGTGTATGTAGGATGTAAATCACAATGTCTCTGATTATTGATCTTAGGTTTAATGCAGTATGCACTTTCCTCCCCAGTCCCTTTGACCACACCTCCTCACTCTTTCTGGCTCTGCAGAGGCTGTTCTTGCACACTTGCTTGCAAAGAGGAAGCTGAGGGTTCTAAAGTTGAATTGCCCTGGGTTTAACATCTCAGGCTGTGTGAGCTTGGGCAAGTGACTTAACATCTCTGAGCCTTAGTTGTTTTTACCTTTAAAGTAAGGATAATGACACCAGGTTGGCAAAGCTGTAAGAACCACAAAAAATAGCCACAAAGTGTCTGACAAGAAACTATGTTCTTTTTCCCACGAGTCTCTTCCCCTTAAAAGCACTTCTACACCCCTTCCATGTGGTTCTCACCAGGAGCTTGTGAGGTGGGCAAAATAACCTCTCCCTGCTTTCAGATTCCTGCTGAGAACTCACCTCGTCAAGTTCCTTCTAGGACCCCTGATGTAGTTCTCATTAGTCCATGCTGCCCAGTGCCAGCTCCAAAACGGGAAGGTGCGCTTGTTCTAGAGTGTTCTCTGGCTGCCCCCAGCAAGATGTGTTTTTTAGTTGTTCACATGCGTGCTAGACCCCTCTCTCGAAGTTAGGTGCTGTCATCAGCAGTGTCATCTAGAGAAAAAGCTCTTTAACCTTTTTTTCACTGGATTCTCATCAGTAAAACAGTGATAAAATAACAATTCAATGACAGTCAGCATTTATTGAGGGCTTACTATATGTCAGGCATAATTATCTCACTTAATCCTCAATCTTGACAGTGGGTAGGACCCCTGTTTTACTGATGAGGAAACTGAGGCTCACAGGTGAAGTGATTTGCCTGGAGTCACACTGCTAGCCAATGAATGGGGCTGGAATTCATACCTGACTCTGACTGCTTTTAACTCTTTTTCTACATAGCGTCTTTTTTTTTCTTTTTTCTTTTTTTTTTTTTTTTTTTTTTTTTGCGGTACGCGGGCCTCTCACTGTTGTGGCCTCTCCCGTTGTGGAGCACAGGCTCCGGACGCGCAGGCTCAGCGGCCATGGCTCACGGGCCCAGCTGCTCCGCGGCATGTGGGATCCTCCCAGAGCCGGGCACGAACCTCTGTCCCCTGCATCGGCAGGCGGACTCTCAACCACTGCGCCACCAGGGAAGCCCTCTACATAGCTTCTTCAAGATCAAATCCAGCTCTAAAATGAAATGATTTGGGGATTAACTAATGTTTCTTTCCTCTGCATCAATTCCCAAGATAGGATTAATTTCCATTATATCAAGAGATAGCTAAAATATTTGTAAAGCCAAGACTTTCCAACAATCTGTGTGGTTTTTTTCTTTTTCTTTTTTTCCTGTATTCCTCTTACGGTGGGCCCCTACTCACCAGCACTCTCTCTTCTTTTAGCTGTAAGAACACGGAGTGCGAGAAGTTATGTCCAGCTCTACCTGTGACTAGTAACAACTCTCAGGACCCAGGTGAGGAGAATTATCCTGGTGCCCATGCCCATGGACCCTTTCCTAGTCATGCCTCTCCCCATCCGTCCTGCCCTGCTACCTCCAGAGCCCCTCTCCTCTGACCACAATCCGCTCTGTTTCCAGGCACTACAGTACTGTTACCCCTGGTGATCATATTTGGTCTTTGCCTGGCATCCTTCCTCCTCATTGTTTTAGCATGCCGATACCAGCGGTGGAAGCCCAAGCTCTACTCCATCAGTGAGTGGGGCCTTTGGGAAGGGAAAGGGTGCTGGTAGGAATGCAGGAGGAGGCTTCAGAGGAGGCGGGAGGGAGGGGTGCACAGGCATGGAGGGAGATGAGTGTCCCCTTAGTTTGCTGGCGAGGACCCCACTGGCACGAGGTGGTCTTGGACGGCTGGTGAGAGCTCATACTGCATCAGTAGCTCTCTCGTCCCTGGGGCCACATAGGCCCTGAAGCATGTCACCACAAGTACCCACCGCCAGCCCCATGATGGGCGCCAGGGTTGAGAGAGGAAGTGAAATCTGTGACGCTTTGTCTCTTTTTTCTCAGTTTGTGGGCAGTCGGCTCCTGTAAAGGAGGTAAGGTGAAACCGGGGAACTACCCGCAGTCTTCCCTGACTGTCCGTTGCCATCTTGTAACACCCAAATCACCCGGAATCACCCTTCGTCCTGGGGCTCCCCTGATTCCCTCTAGCCCCAACTCCCGTCCGGAACCCAGAAGGAGGGCTGGGGCTGTATTTCCTCTTCCCCGCTAATGCTGTGCCTTCTCTCTCTCTCAGGGGGAGCCAGAGCCCCTGGCCCCGGCCCCAAGCTTCAGTCCCATCCCGAGCTTCAGTCCTGCCTCCAGTCCCACCTTCACCCCCCGTGACCCGCCGTGGTCCAACTTCAGAGTCACATCACTCCCCAGAGAGATGGCCCCGCCCCACCAAGGGGCTGGCCCCATCCTCCCTGCGCCTCCAGCCTCCACCCCCGTCCCCACCCCTGTGCAGAAGTGGGAGGCCAGCGCCCACGGCGCCCCCAGCGCCCCCGCTCCGCTCGCAGATGGTGAGTTCCTCATTCATCCTCGCAGGGAACCCCGGCCGGGGAGGCGGGTGGGCGTGGGCCGGGCGGGGAGGGCCGCCGCTCCGGGCTCACCGCGCCGCATCCCGGCAGCTGACCCCGCGACACTGTACGCTGTGGTGGACGGCGTGCCCCCGTTGCGCTGGAAGGAGTTCGTGCGGCGGCTGGGGCTGAGTGATCACGAAATCGAGCGGCTGGAGCTGCAGAACTTGCGCTGCCTGCGCGAGGCGCAGTACAGCATGCTGGCGGCCTGGCGGCGGCGCACCCCGCGGCGCGAGGCCACGCTGGAGCTGCTGGGCCGCGTGCTCCGCGACATGGACCTGCTCGGCTGCCTGGAGGACATCGAGGAAGCGCTGGGCGGCTCCGCCCCGCTCGCGCCCGAGCCCCGCCTTCCCCGATGAGGCCACGCCCCGGCCCCTGCCGGCAGCCCTGAGACGGCTGCTTCCTGCCCCAGGCAGCCTGGAAGGACCTGCGAGATGCCCTCTGGATCCCCGTTTTTCTGGAGGGGAAGGGTCTTGGCGGAGCAGGCATGATCCGGCAGCCACTTAACCTGGTGCTACTCCCTCAGTGTATATCTCAGCTGCCTGAGCATTGCCAGCGGGTGAGCTGTGTGTAGTGTGTGTGTCAGTGTGTGTGTCTGTGTGATGTGGAGTGTGTGTTACTCGTGAGAGAGGCTGAGTGTGCCAGGAGCCCAGGCGGTGGCTGCGGGGATGAGGGGCGCCTCATTGCCCATTTTGGACTTGGAGAACCCAGCAAGGCTGCTTGGGGGCCCCTGGTTGGTCCCTGAGCCCGTTTCACAGTAGATAAGCAATCTTTGTTTCCATTATGTACACTAATAGAACCTTTGTCCCCCTGCCTGGACAAGCACAGAGTAAGCCGAAGTGTCCCAAGGCAGGGGAGGCACAGAACAAAGGGCCCTCCCGCTGGAGCTGTGGACTTTTGTAAATACACTAAAAGCCCGGAATTAAAGCTCTGCTCCTGGAGGGAGTGGCCTTTCTGCGTGGTGCGTGTGGGAGGCGGGGCCAGAGCCGTGATCCTGGCGGAGTAGGGGGGCGGGGGGATACCTCACCCTCGTGCAGCCCAGTAACAGAGGAGTCACCTGTGCTCAGCCTGTGACTCCTCACCCGCCAGGTTCTCTTTGCACCGCCCTCATCTAGTGCTGGTTGGACGGCCATCTTTATGCACAACTTTATGTGGGACTCGTGTGTCTGTGGCACATCGGTGTACAGCTCTTGATCCCCAAAGTCCTCAGAGCAGGAAGGGCAGGGTGCCTGGGGAAGTGTCCTTGAGGTAGAATCCAGGGGTGGAGGTGGTGACCAGCACTCTTAGGGAGGTATTCCCTCACGCCTCTCTGCAAAGGCAAGAGGCAGGTGTCAGGTAGGCAGACATGGGGTGAAGAGTGAGGCTAAAGGCCCCTCCCCGCCATGACCCCCCTCTGGTCCTGCCCTCCTGTGTTGTCCCGCCACCCCCACCCCTGCCCCGGCATCCCCTCTGGCTCCATACTGGCCTTCCCCTCCGCTCCATCCCACGCCAGCTTCCCTTCTGCACTTACGATGTGGACAGGGGCGTGTCCAGGTGTATGACGTGAAGCCCCCGCATCCTCTGCAGTTGGACCCGAGTCAGCTTCCGAGGTCTGCTGTCCCCAGGCTCGGGGACTCTCTCAATCCTTTGGCTGGCCAGTTCCTCCCGGATCTCTTGGAGCATGTCCTCGGCCCGGAGCGGGTGAGGGGAGGGGCTGTAGCCGGGTCCCAGGAAGGGCCCCTCTTCCTCATCCCATGAGGATTCCCAGGGGCTTTCCCCAGAAGAGTCAGTGTGGGTCAGGGAGGGGGAGAGCTGCCCCCGAAGTCGGGCCCTATGTAAGGTTTCCACTACCACATTCTCTCCACCCGAGGTCCCGCCTTCTTCCTCAGACCAGGTCGGTGGGTCTCCCCTGGGAAGGCTGCCTCCTTTCTGGACACTTGCCTCTGGCAGTTCAGGGGTGCTTCGGCGTTGGGGAGCTTGGGGGTCAGGAGGGTGGAGATGCAAAGGAACATCTCGGAGGTCCAGGGTGGAGAAGGTGCGGCGAGGGTCCTGCCGAAGGACCTTGGAGCGTAGACGGCTTGGCAGAAAGTGGGACGCCTTGGGGGAGCCTGGGATCAGAGTGCCATAGCCAGAGTCCGAGGTATCATCTGGTACCAAGGGAGCACCTTCATCTGTGTCTTCTGTCACCACCAGCTGGGGGATGACGGTCGAGGACTCAGGAGTCCTACAGTTACTAGCAAATGGTCAGAGTCAGATGCTGAGGGGTCAAGTTCCAAGTCCAGGGAGTCTACCTTGATCCCTCCATCCAGAAATGGGCCCTCCTCCAGACTTATTTTGGTATCACTTTTACACTGCACTGATTGTTTTTCTCATCTCACTGGCTAGACTATAAGCTCCTTTAAGGCATTTTAGCCCCTGCACTCAGTCCAGAAACTTGTTATCAAGTATTTGCTGAGTGCTTCCCGAGCTCCCCTGAGGTTATCCCCCAGTGATGGAGTCTTTTTTTCTCTATAACCGTGCTGCTCAACAGCTGTGTTATTTTGGGTGAAACTCTCACGCTCTCTGGGGATTTGAACTAGCCGGGTCCCTGCAGTTCTGACATTCCGCAAACCCATACTGGCCTTCACTCTCCATCCCCGGCCTGGGGAACCTGATTCTCTCAGGGAATTTGTGCCTCTCGTGCCTGTTTCCTTCACCCTGTGCCAGCCGTAGGCTGGCTAACCCCATAGGCTGTCTCATGTGGCCTTTCGCACGGCTGGTGTCAACCTGTAGCCTGGGTTCCTCAGTCTGGTCCCAGTCCCCCCAAAAGCTGTAATACCATTTCCCAACCTTGTGGGCTCCTCTGCCCTCCCTCCCTGCCTGCAGCCCCCCTCCTCTGGGAGGCCTTGTACGCCCTGTAGGTCTTACCTTCCCTCTGTGCTGCTCTCAGAGCCTTCCACCGAAGGCATGGAGGGCCTGGGGCCTGGGGACTCCCCGTCCCGGTCCTGATAGAGGGCCAGGAGCTCCCTCTTCTGTTGGATGTACTCCTCTGCCTTCAGCTTTTGCAGGGTGACCTGGGGTGGGGATACTTTCATTAAGAGCTCTCATTTATTGAGCACCTGCTGTACGCCAGGCACCATGCTAAGTGCTTTACATACATTATCTTGCTTTCTCTTCACCACCACCGCCCTATGAGGCAGATGTTTCTGCTCCTACTTTACTCCTGAGAAACAGAGACTCTGAGGTTAAGTAACTGCCACGGTCATGCCGCGGTCATGGGAAAGTAGGACAGAGCCAGTGTTTGAACTCTTGAGCTGGTCCTAGGATGTGTGGGGTAAACATAAGGCCCCTTTTCCTACTTGTACGTTCTTCCTGCCTCTCACATCCCCTTGGCAAGCCAAGGTCTGGTCTGTTTCTTCCTTCAGGAAGTCCTCCCTGATTGGTGGTGATGGTGGCATAATTACTCTGAATGATGCTGGGCCCTCAGGTTACTCTTTCTCCTACCACCAGGGTGGGCAGGGGCAGGCTTTGTCCTGGGTTGAGGACTTTGTTGTCCTTCAGAGTTGACAACAAGACCACCCCAAGAGGAATGGAGAGAGGATACATTATATTTTGTCTTCCTCAGCATTTTCATACAGGCGCCACCGGAATAAAATAGTAATATCTGAGAAGTGGTTTATGAAGCACCTCTACATGCAGGCGGTCATTTGACACACACCATCACCCTGCAGTGTATTAGCCAATTTTACAGATGGGAAAACAAGACTTAGAAAGATGAGTGGACTTGATCCAGGGCGCACAGGTAGAGAGAAGCAGAATTGGGGCTGGGTCTTTCTCTGTGAGTCCTAGTTCAGTAACTGCACTATTTTTCAAGGGCAGCCTTAGAAAGGGTCAGGAATTACCAAAGGACAACTTTCTCTTGGGGGAGGGATGGCAAGGGAACCCTTGGAGAGGCCAAAGGCGGAGGCTTGGCAAAAAGAGGTGGTGGAGGCTACTGGGGGCGGTGCTGATACCAGCACCGGCTGGAATGGCCTTATCATTGTGCACATATTGAAGTACTTTCATGCTGGTGAGCAAAGGGCTACTGCCCAAGCCTCCCACCTTCCTTCACCAGGACTACCCTGCCCTCCAAGATCCAGCAAAGGAGGGATAACATCTGGCACAGCAGGGGGCCTCTAGGATCATCACCACCACCACCACCACCACCACCCACCCACCCTATCCCCGCCTCCCCAAGCTCTACTCTGATTGGTTGATGCCCGTTCCATTCTGGTTATTAAAGTAATTTGAATATGCCCCTCCCCTCACCCCCTTCAGGTATATGAACAGCAATTCTTAGGCAACTCTGGACCTTCCCAAAGCCTCTCCAGAAACACAACGGGGTGGGGGGTAGCTGGGTCTGTACAAGAGACATGTTGGAGAAAAGGATGAACAGGGACAGGAAAATGACCTCAGCCTTGTATTTCCAATTTTCCTGCCCTGGCTTCCCAGCCACGGTCTCATGCAAGGATTCTCAGCAGTCTCACAAGACTTGCACTGTCGGCCAGAGCCAGGGATGATGGTGTCTGGGGGCAGGAGACCAGCACACCAGGCCAGGTCCTGTGACCTTTTCCGCATCTCCCAGCTGTGCAGAGTAACGAGGGTGGGAGGAGCCGCTCTTGGGGTCAGGGTGAGGCTGGGGCAGCCTGCTGAGATGCCCTTTGGCCCCATATGACTCAAGTTCAAGTTTATCTTTGGGATGTCCAGGATAGAGATGGTGTGTGGAGGAAAAGAACTGGGAGGAAGGCAGCTGGGGGGTGGTCTGGAAGGAACGTCTGTCCCATACAAGCATCTCCACTAAACTCTCCCGTGGGCCCACCTGGGAAGAAGCAGGGAGGCAAGGGGTGGGGTGGGGATGGAGGACCCGACACCTCAGGTGCCAGGGACCGGGCTGTTTGAAGGGCCCCCGGCCACCCCAAAGGCTCTCTAGCAACCCTGGGAGGATTTTCACAGCTTGGGTAGGAGGAGAGACGTGTTGGGGGCAGGGTGGGAAAGGAAGAGGAAACTGGTACCTGGGCCTGAATGTGACAGCCCCACAAAGCCGGGAAAAGGGAGGGCTCCCCCGACGCCAGGGTTCTTCTTCATTGCCCTGGTGGGGAACTGAAGCCTTGGGAAGAAATGCCTCCTCTCCCTGCTGCCCCTGGAGCGGCTCCCAAATTCACCCGCTGCCCTCCCCAAGTCTCCCATCACGGACGAAAACCATCTCTTGAAGGTGCCCTCGGCCAGGCACCCCTGGCCTTTAGAAGATGTTGGCATCTTCTAAAGTTGACAACAATAAACATGTATGGAACCCCCATTAAGTGCCAGGCGCGTGTCAAGCAGCTTACAAACATAACTCTCCTGTCTGTCCTGCAAGGTGGTTCCCATCATCCCTGCAGTTCCCAGGTGGGGCCGGAGCTGAGAGAATTGACGCAGATAATGAGTGAGAGCTGGGCTGCGGGCCCTCCGAGCCCACCTCTTTCCTCCGTTCACGTCTTGGCCTCGTCTCTGATAGCTCCTTGTTCCCAGCACTGGTTCATTTTCCTCTTCCCAGCCCCTAAATATGGGCATTTCCCAAGATTCAGTGTCTCTCCTCTTGAGAAGCTCATTTTCTCTAAAAGCTGAAGCCACACAGCCAGACCCGCTAGGAATAAATCTACATATGTACGATTCTGTAAGGCGGAGAAAAAACACCCTGACCCCTAGGATCAGTAGGTATTCTACGGTCCTCTTCAGTTTACAAGGACTGGTGGTAACTGCGAAAAGGATTTTCCCTAAGACTTTGGTGTGAGGCAGTAGCAGGACAAACTCATTTCAAAGTTTCAGGGTTCTTGGTTTTGCAAGGGGACGTGGGGAGCTTGTGCGCTGCTCGGTTAGGTATTGGAAATGCCTTCTCTACCTCAGTTAGCGTGGAGTAAAACTCCTGGGGGCTAAATTAGTTTGTGTAATAAAATACCAGCAATCTTTAGTGGTTCCCCTGGGGGTTCTAAGGAGAAGGTGGGGGGGTCTCTTCTTGGGCTGGGGGGCGGTGGTGTAGAGAGGAGGCCCCACTGCAAAGAGAGAGGGGACTCTGATCCGGCCTGGAGCAGGGGTCAGGGCAGATGACCCACACCCTGTCCCCTACCTCTGGCTTCCTGGACGCTGTCACCATCGTGTTTAGGTATCCAAGGAAATGACAGCCCCGAAGGGCTGGAGGACACAAGATCTTGAGGTTCAAGATCTTTCATCCTTTTTTCTTTTAATTTTTTAATGGCATAAACCTCCTATTTATTTTTTACTCTCATAATTCCGAATCTTTAAGTACAGTGTTTAAACAGAGACTAAGCTCTGGTTTTCCTTTTCTCGAATAAGCTCTCCACATCTTGATACGATGCCATAGGTAAGACTCTGGGAAGAATGCTTAAAATTGTTTAAAGGACAAGACTGTTTTTACGCATCCTCCAAAGTTTCAAAGCCCTAATTACCCGATGTGCAAACGACAAATCATTGTAATCTGCTCATTAAAGCAAGTCCTATGAGTAGCACTACTTTGATTTAAACTCTTTAAAAATAGTGCCGTTGCATTCTTTAGAAATCGTCTACACTATGATTTCTTGTTCAAAATGCCTCTTCTTTTTATAAAAAATTGAGGTGTAATTGACATATTAGTTTCACGTGTACAACATAATGATTCCACATTTGTGTACATATGAAGTGATCCACACGACGTCTAGTGAACATTCGTCACCGTTGTTACAGTTTTTTCCTTGCGAAAAGAACTTTTAGGACCTGCTCTCTTAGCAATTTTCATAGTTCACCCTCATTTCTCATCTGAACTCTAGTCTGTGTTTCCACAAACCCCTGAAAGGTCTCCACTTGGCTGTCTCCCATTACCTCATTTCCAAAGTGCTTCTGATTAAAAGTAAACCTTGCTACCCATGCCCCACGCCACCCAGGAAGCAACAACTAGACAAACAGGTTTTCCTTTCTAATGATCCCAGTTGTCATTGCCAAAGCAGCCTTTCACACAGGAACCTCGGAAGCAAGTCATCCTTTGTCCTGGTGGTCCTGAGTTACCAAGGCACCAAGTTGCCTACTTAATCTGAATGGTTTCTTTGAATCTTCCCTATGAGACAAGGACTGTTATTATTTATATCCATTTTGCAGGTGAAGAAACGGAAGACTAGGGAGGCCACATAACCCACCAAGGGTCACCCAGCTAGTAAGGGGCAGAGCTGGGGTCTGAACCATGGGCTCGGTAGAGGCTTCTATCGGTCTCCCTAAGGCTCACCTGTCTCTTCTTTCTTCTTCAGCTCCTTTCTTCTTCTTTTCTTCTTTTTTTGCACCATGTCCCTAAGGCCGTGGCACTCAACCTCTATGTTTCATCCGCAAACTAGTACGGGAAATCTCCTGCCACCAATCTCTCCTGCCCCCAGCCCACCTGTCACATTGCCACCTGACAGTTCAAGACAAAACACACGGATTTCACCATGGCCTTCCCTTGCTCAAAGAATCTATGGTGGCTCTGGTGTCAACTTGGCAACCCAATTCAATTCAGTCTCGTCCAGCCCACCCTCTTCTACGGGCGCTGGGGTCCCCTAGAACTTGGCGTCTCATCACTGGCTCCACACAAAACCCTTCCCTCCAGACTCAGACAGACATGCTGGTTGTCCCCCAAATAAATCCAGCCCAATTTCTCCCTTGAGTCTTCTGCTCAGGGTCTTCCCCATCCTTAAAGTCCAACTCAAATCTTCCCTCTTCTTCGGCAATCCTGCTCCTGTAGTGGGTTGAACAGTGGCCCCAGAAAGATGGGTCTAGGTCCTGACCCCCAGAATCTGTGAATGTGAGTGGCCTTGTTTCGAAAAAGGGTCTTTGCAGATGTGCATAGACCCTCAGTGCAGGATCTCAAGAAGAGGTCATCCTGGATTTTGGGTTAATGACCGGTGTCTTTCTAAGAGACAGGAAAGGGAGATTGGGACACAGAGACACATGGAGAGGAAGACCACGTGAAGATAGAGGCAGAGAGTGGAGTGATGCTGCCATAGGCTAAGGAACACCTGGAGCCCCCAGGAGCCAGAAGAGGCCGGGAAGGATGCTCCCCTAGAGCTATGGAGAGGAAGCATTGCCCGGCTGACATGTTGATTTTCAACTTCCCGCCTCCAGAACTGCGAGAGAATGTTTCTGTTGCTTTAAGGCACCAAGCAGTAACCAATATGGCTCCATCCGGGTCTCCCTCCTTTTGAACTCCTTCGGCTTTTGTTGCATAAATCTGTCCCCACTGCATCACTCCACTCCACTAGTTAACATTTTTACTGCCTCTGTGTCACTTGCAGGACAAAGTTCAAGTTCCCCGGCACGGCATCCAGGGATGGGCATGATCTGGTGGCACCTCCCTCCTGGCCTCTCTGCCGTTGTGCCGCCCTTGTGCTTGGTGCCCTGGTAACGCCAACCACTCAGCTGATGGTGAACTCAACACACACAACTGCTTCCGATTTCCGACCCTCGCACACTCTGCTCTCCATCTGGAATGCCTTTCCTGCCCACCTTGTTCCCCTGACGTGCTCCTAGATATCCGCCCGCGGTGCTCAGAAAGTAGCTCCTCTGCGAAGCCTCCTCTGTCCTCTGAAGCACCTGTCCTCTGCACTGTCCCTCTCCCAACCAACCCACCAGGCAGAGCGAACCACTCCCTTCCCTGTCCTAACTCCGTTCCGTCCGCACGTTTCTGTTATTTGCGTACTTGTTTGTCTAGCTAGGCTGCAGCGTGTATTCTGTGAGGGAAGAAATGGCATTGTATTCTTTTCTGATTCCCCAGCACCCAGCCTGTGCGCACCCAGCAGGTGCCCCGTTCATGTCTGCCGAACGGAAGCTCAAGTTCAGCAGTTAATTGTTTCACAGCCCCGGAACCTTCAGGGGAGGCTATCTTGGCTCTCCCAGGGACTGGTACCCTAGCTGGCCAAAGGCTTTCTTCTGTGCTCTTTTTTTTTATACTTTTTTTTTTTTTGGCCACACCATGCAGCTTGCAGGATCTTAGTTCCCTGACCAGGGATTGAACCTGCACCCTCGGCAGTGAAAGCGTGGAGTCCTAGCCACTGGACCGTCAGGGAAGTCCCTCTTCCATCCTCTTAAGGTTGGTCAAGGCTGTGTCTCCATCTCGAGGGTGCACCGGAGGGGCAGGAGGTCCAGTCTGAAGCTGTGTGCACCCCACCCTCTCTCTCCCCTTCCTCCACTCTTGTGCACCGGATCTGAGCTCCGGGGCCCCGCCATCCCCCTGCTCCCACACCTGGCTTCACATACCTGGGCCTGCTGGGTCCTCTCCAGCCACAGGGCACGGTCTGTAGCGCTGGGACAGTGCACAGTGAGGGCGCTGGAGACACACTGGAATTCGGTGAGGTGGATAAGCAGGAAGCTGCCTGGGTGGAGGAGAAGGTCTGCTTCCAGGGCTGGACTTTATCTGATCCCCTTCCCAACCTCTCCTTCTCCAGCTGATGGGAAGGGAGAAGGAAAAGTTTCCCCCAGGAAAGACATACTCGCATCTCGGAGCGGTCGGCACACAAGCTTCTCCAGCATGAGGGGCGGGCGGATAACCTTGGCTTTGTCTGCCCTGCGAAGGGGCTTGGTCACCAAGAGGACATCAGAGAAGAGGAACAGGTACACATCCAGCTGGGGGCAAGCGAAGAGAGAGACGAGGGTCAGCTGGAGCAGGGAGCAGGCGGGACAGGGGTCAGGGCTCACGCATGGGTGTGTGGGCGGGTGCAGAGCTGTGGGATAAGACAGCTGGGAGCCGTGCTGCTTTGGGCCCATCTCTCACTTTACAGGTAGGAAAGTGGCTGACTCAGGGCCATGCCAGCAAGCAGAGCAAAGCCAGAACCACGTCCTCTTCCCAACACACACAGAAACACACACAAAGACACACACAGACACACATAGACACAGACACACACACAGACACACACAGAGACACACACAGACACACACATACAAAGGCACAGACACACATACACACACACATACACACATAGATACGCACATAGACACACACAGACACACACACAGATACACATACAGACACCCACAGACACACATAAATACACACAGAGACACATAGACACACAGAGACACATATAGACACACACATAGATACACACATAGACACACACACAGGGACACACACACATAGACACATACAGACACACATAGATACAGACACACACACACACACATAGACACATACAGACACACACATAGACATACGGACACCCACAGACACACATAGATACACACAGAGACACATAGATACAGACACACACACAGACACACACATAGATACACACATAGACACATACAGACACACACATAGATATACACACAGATACACACAGACACACATAGACACATACATACACACATAGACACATACAGACACACACATAGACATACGGACACCCACAGACACACATAGATACACACAGAAACACACAGACACACACAGATACACACACAGACACACATAGATACACACATAGACACATACAGACACACACATAGACATACGGACACCCACAGACACACATAGATACACATAGACACAGACACACACACAGACACACATAGATACACACATAGACACACACAGACACACACACACAGATACACACACAGACACACATAGATACACACATAGACACACACAGACACACACATAGACATACAGACACCCACAGACACACATAAATACACACAGAGACACATAGACACACAGAGACACATACAAACACACACATAGATACACACAGACACACACAGACACACACAGACACACAAAGATACACACACACATAGATACACACATAGACACATACAGACACACACATAGACATATGGACACCCACAGACACACATAGATACACACAGAAACACACAGACACACACAGATACACACACAGACACACATAGATACACACATAGACACACACACAGATACACACACAGACACACATAGATACACACATAGACACATACAGACACACATAGATACAGACACACACACAGACACACACATAGATACACACATAGACACATACAGACACACACATAGATATACACACAGATACACACACACACAGACACATACAGACACACACATAGACATACGGACACCCACAGACACACACAGAGACACATAGACACACACAGACACACACACACACAGACACACACACACACACACACACCCCTCTTCTCCCATTCCCAGCCTTCTGACGCATCCCGTGTCCCACCGTCTCTCCCTTCTTTCTCTTAGTTCTCTCCCATCTTCTTCGCTCCTCCCACAGCCCCCTCACCTTCCCTTCTCGTCCCTCCTTCATGCGTGCAGGCCCCTCAAGCAGCAGCTGCCTGGTGTGCTCAGAAGCAACCCCCAGCATGGGGGCCATCAGGTCCAGCGTGGAGAACGGACGCAGGTTCTGAGGGGTGCAGAGAGCACAGGAGCGGGGCACTGGGCATCCTGCCTCTTGGAGGACAGGAAGCATCCCAGTGCCTTCGTTTCACTCCTTTGCACCTGGCCCCTGGGACCCTCACCCTCGGGAAGGAAGGATGGGCACACACAGCCCACGGCACCTCTGCCTCTCCCGCTGCAGGCCTCGGCTTCATCCGTTTTCCTGGGGGCCTTGCTTTTTTGGACGCCCCCTTCCCTCCGCCTCTCTCACCTTCTCCACCTCCTCGCTGGACGGCTCCAGGACCTCGTAGGGCCCGATGCGCTGGGCTGCAGCCGCCAAGCTCTCCTGCTCTTCACCCTGGCGCACCTGCTTGTTGATGTGTCGGAGGAATGACTCCACCGCCGCGATCTAGGTGAGGGTGGGGTGTGGAGGGAGGACAGCTCAGCTCCTCGTCTGTACATCCCACCCAGACAACGACACCAGTGCCACGCCGGCACACACACGTAAGGAAAGAGACCTCAAGAGTCCCTGGAGATGCGTCCCCACTCACCAGCCCCCAACTCCCAAGGGTCCAGCCCCAGTGGCCCCTACCATGGCGGTCAGGGCCTCCCGGGCGCGGGCCTCGGGACTCCTCTCGAGCACAGCCTGGAGCAGCAGTGGGTACTTGGTGATGCGCTGGTGGGGCTTGATGAGGAGGTCCCCCAGCGTCTGCCTCCCCGAGCGCTTGTGCTTCTCACACCACTGCCAGGGAAGGTGGGCAGGGGTCAGGGGGCTGCAAGCCACCCTCCTGCCCCGCCCCGGGGATACCCTCAGCCTTGGAGCAAGGTCCGCCGCATCCCCCTTCCCCAGCAGCCCCTCTCCCACCTGCACGAAGGTGTGGAAGAGAGGGTTGTTGTCCTGCTGCTTCCAGGCGTAGGCCATGGTCTGCTTCACTCGCAGGCAGTACAGGACGTAGGGCTGGAAGCGCTGGCTGAACTGGAGGGACAGGTGTGGGGCGGGGAGCGGGCAGGGGAAGGAGCCTGGCCTAGATCCTTAGTCCAGCTCCCGCCAATCCCAACCCCCCACCACTTCCAGCCCCCCTCTCTGGATTCCAAGGAGGAGTTGAGGTTCCGAGGGGCCGACCCGCTGCTGCCCTCTGAGCTCCATCCTCAGCCCCCGCCACGCCCCACTGCTCTGGACCTCACCCGCCATCAATAATTTAGCTGGACCGTTTTCAGGGCACTGCGGATCCCATTTCAGCCCGGCCACGGGGTGGTGACCTGAGGCTTGCCCAGAGCCCTGCTCCTGGGGAAGAGGGCCACCAACGGCCCCCAGGAGACTGTCCCCCTGCCTCTCTACCCCAATCCAACTCTGCAAGGCCACGTTTCCCTGGCCAGTGAACTGGGAGGAAGTCAGATCCTGGGCCTCTTGCTTTCTCTTATCACCCTTCACGCTCTGGGTACCCTGTGGCCTTTCACATCCCCTCCCCCTAGGCCCCTGAGGGGCAAGTCGCTTAGGCCCCTGCTGCTTGTTGTCGATGGGTCTCTGTCCCGGACATAAGATTTCATGGTCGGTGAGAGCTTAGGTGTAGCCCTTCCCTGAGATAGCTGCCCTCCCTCTGGGGGCTCCAGAAGCCCAAAGAACCTTCGGGACAGAGGTCACACTGGTGGAATGAAGGTAAGAGGTGAGGTGGTATTTAGGGGTAGGGGTCGTGCCCTTGGACCCCCTCGATCACAGCAGGGTGCCAGTGGTATGAGCATTCCAGCGGACAGGACCCCTTGGGGCTCTCCCAGTCGTGCCCCATCCAGATGGGGCCCTTCTCCCCGCCTCACCGACAGGAAGCCGTTTTGCAGGCTGACAGGGTCCAGAGGCTGGCCCGAGGCTCGTGTCTCCTCCAGGGTGGGCCCCAGCACCTCTTCCCAAAAGCTCTGGTGGGCTCGGATCAGGCTAGGGACATTTCCAAACAGGGTCTCAGCTGACACCTGGAGGAGGGAGCGGAACATGCCTCGGCAGGTGACCTGCGGGCAGCACGGGCGGTGGGCAGGCAGGGACGGCTAAGCCCGAGTGGCAGGGGCTGGGTGGGACCTGCAGCCTGCTTGGGGTCTAGAGCAAGGAGGGGAGTGGGGAGGGCAGGGTAAATGGGGGTTGCAATTCCGCTCTGTGACCCCGCCCCCACTCCCTGGGTCCCACACCCCGAGTGCCCACTCACTTCTGTCAGCAGCCCCACTCGTTGCAAGTTCAGCAAACCGGCGGCTAGGAGCTGGATGCAGGGAGGGCTTTCAGCGTCTGACCTCCTCCTCTCAGACCCCGGCCTAGCCAGCCCTTCACAGCATCCCCACCCCCACCTTCATACCGCGAGCCTCTCTCCCAAGACACCGGGCGGGTCTCAGGTCAGGGGGATCTTGATGTCCTGCCCCTTCTCCCCAACAGCCGTGCCCCTTCCGGTCTGGAGAACCGGGTGGGGGGAGTGATTCGAGGGACACGGTAAAGGTCCAAGGATGGGGCCCGGGGGCGGGGCTGCCGGGGATGTGGCGGGGGTAGGGCGGCTCACATCCGTCATGATCTTGAGCTTCCGCACGTAGATGAGCTCGGTGGTCAGTAGCTCCCACAGCGCTTCCTGCTGGTGGCAGAGCTCCCGGCTCATCTCCTGGGTGGGGATAGGGCTGGTTCAGCTGGGGAATGATGGCAAGACCAGCAGCTGCCATCTGCTGAATGCTACCAGATCTACTGCACAGAAACCTTTAACCCTCCACCAATCCTCCAGTGTGTAGGGGGTGTTATCCCCAGGTCACAGAGGAGGCGACCGAGATGCAGAGAGGTTTGCTGTCTTGACGGAGGTCTCGCTAGTATGTGGCAGGGCCGGGATCTGAAGCTACAGCAAGATGCCTCCAAGTGCTGTCCCTGCAGACCCCACTTCCCAAGGCCTTTCCCTCCTCTGGGGCAGAGGTGAGGGGTGTGTGTGTGTGTGTGTGTGTGTGTGTGTGTGTGTGTGTGTCTAGGACCCCCACGGGGTCAGACACTGTGTCCCGGGCCCACCTTGTGTCCAGGCACCAGCTCCTTCCAGGACTTCTCAATGGCCAGGCTGCTGTCACCGTCCTCTCCGATCTCCCAGTGCCGCCGGTCCTCTGGGGGCAGGCGGGGCATCCCAAACATGCTGAACGTGTGCAGCCTCACCTCCAGCTTGTGGGCTCTGGTGACTTCCTGGGGGCACCGAGAGGGGATTAGTCCTGGCCGCTTCCTGGCCCGGGAACGGCTGCGTGTGTGTGTGTGTGTGTGTGTGTGTGTGTGTGTGTGTGTGTGTGTGTGCTGGCAAGTTGCCCTGAGCTTGAGTGAGGACATGCAGGCCCGAGGGACAAGGATCAATCCTGGCTGGGATTACAGGGTACAGGGTGCTGCCGGAACACGCATGGAGAGGCAGAAAGGTCTGCAGAAAGGTCCCTGGACAGAGGGGTCTGACCTGGGCTCCCTGACCAGAAAGATAGCTTCCAGGGCTCTCCTGAGACAGAACCCTTCAGAGGGACCTTCAGGTGGAGACCAGAACGGGACTTAGGGAACCAGTGGTCTCAGGAACATTTTGACACTTGCCCATCAAACGGACATCTTTATGAGGCAGCCTGGCTTAGAGATGCTCCCCTGAGAGGTCTCTAGACAGAGCCGCACCCTGCTTCTTGGAGGGCTCCCATGTTCTCAGCTCTGATGGTCTCTGGAGGACGTCGCAGCTCAGGCTGTGAGCTTGGGGATGGGAAGAGAGGGACCCCTTACCTTGAGTTTGGGGAAGTGAGGTGTCCCAACCCCAAAGGGGCCTCCATGCCTCTTCTCAGGCTCTGGTTCTCGCAGCCTCAGGGGAGACAGGCCTCGGGCCGGGCCAGAACCCTTGGTAAAGCGGACATAGCCTTGGAGGTGTCGGCCACTGGGATCCTGGAGGAGGAGTGGGGGAGTTCTGGGGGTGTCCTCTCCCCACAGAAGTCCCAGACAATCAGTGGGGCCTGGCTTGGCTCCGGACAGCATCCCCTACACCAGCAAGTTGGGCCGGCTCACCTCTCCCCTCAAACCAGTTTGGTGAGAGCCACTGTGGCCCTGAGTCACAGCAGCCACTTCCAGGGAGGCCACTGAGCCAGGCAGGGGCCCGCCGGGCCCAGGTCCCCAGGGGGCCTCGTGCAGAACAGCAGCTCTGGCACGCACATGCCCAGGCTCTGCGTGTGTCCCAGTGTCCCCCTCCAGTCCCACTCCCGTGTGTGCTCCCTGCACCACGGCCGTGCCTGCACGGCGCCCGGTGCACACGCATTCTGGGGCCCTCACAGCCTCCTGCGCACGTGGGGATGGGGGCACTCACACGTGCGGCCTCCTCCCCGGGGCATGTCCCATCCAGCTGGGAGTGGCTGCCCTTCCGTGTGCGAAGCTGAGGCCTGGCCCAGAAGTCTCCTCCTGGGCAGGCCTGGTCACATTCCTTGATCTGCCCATGGCCTGATTTACCCCACAGACATCCTAGTCTCCCTTCCCACCCTCAGCTGCCTCCCAGGGCCAAACCCTCCTCCAGTCAGGCAGGGGGTACCCTCGGCCGGAAGCAGAACTGACCTCAAGGTGGAGGGAGAGCCTAGAGGCTGAGAGAAAGACTGCTGCACCTCCACGCCCATTTCTTTGGTTAGCACTGGAGGCCGACAGGAGGGTGGAGCTGGGGTGGAGGTGGGCAAGCCCTCACACCCCTCCCCACCTGTAGAGCAGGAACACCTTGAACCTTTGTTCTTCTTCCAGGCCTGACTCAGAGGCAGGCAGGTTTCAAGGAGCCCACCAGCTCCTCCCAAGTAGAGGTGGGAGTCTGGGAGGTGCCAAACCCTGGGTTTGGTGACCTTCCCCACCAGCTCTGTGCCTGTGACCAGTCTAACAGCACTGAGGGCCTGGCCCCTCCTGGCTCTCTGCCTCACCTGCCCCATCTGTCTGGGATGGGTGTGGAGTCCCAGGAACCTGGCCCAGCACGGCCATCCTCACAACCCACGAAAGAAGGCAGGGGTGCGGGCTAAGAATAGAGCAGTCCAAGGCCTGGCAAGGGGACAGAGACTTGAAAGCCTGGGTGTCCTCCCCCCTGCCCCACCCCGGTCACCTTTGGGACACAGCCTGGACTCACCAGCACGGGGCCTCCTCGGGGATAGAGGCTACCAGGAGTACTCAGGGTGGAGGTCTGAAGCCGGCCCCCATAGGTCTCAATGCGGGAGGCCACCAGTCCTTGGAGGCGACCCTCATTGGGAGGATCAAAGGCGTGCATCCCTTCTCTCCTGGGTCACCTCCCAAGGGTCATAACTCCAATGTTCAGGAGAAAGAGACCCGCTGAGGCTGCAGAGAGAAAATAAGGAATGGAAGGGCCAACCTTGATCAGTGGGTGACACCAGGCTCGAGACAGAGGAGGGAGGGGGAGGGGAAGAGAGGGAAGGGGAGAGGGAAGGCCAAGGCTACTTGCTGGGAGAGCACAGCTGCCTCATCTACGACTTGGTTGGGGTCGGGCACACCCCGACACGCTGGGTCGGAAGCCCCTTGGAACCGTGCCCCTTCCCTCACATTTGCGCATTTTGGGTACCAGCTCCTACCCTGGCCTCAAAGGATGCTGAGGTCCTAAGAGTAGCTGGGAGCAAGGGTCCTTCGGTTCCTGGATGCCCCCAGGCATTCAGGATGCCCCTTGCACCTAGCTACACCCTCCCCTCCTCCAAACACGGGAGTGGGGGATGAGTGTCTGGGGTGGCGAGCTGGAGGGGGCCCGTTGGATGCAGCCCCGCCTGCCACCTGTTTTTGCACAGCCCACAAGCTAAGAATGTTTTTTACATGTTAAATAGTTGGAAAAAGTCAAAAGAAGAATAATATTTCACAACATACGAAGATTATATGAAATTCAAATTTCCATGTCCATAAATAAAGTGTTATGGGAACACAGCCACATCACCTCCTTGGCCAGTTGTCTGTGACTACGTTCCTGCTAGCTGTGACAGAGACCACAGCGGCTTCAGAGTCTGAAGTATTTACTCTCTGGTCTTTTACTGAAAAGCTTGCCCCACCCCTTACCTGGACCCTCCAGGCCACAGACAGCTATCCGGCCGCTGGCCTTACAGACGAGCCGAGGGGGAGCAGGCTCTGTTAGGTCTTCCCCAGCCAATGGGAACTCCTCCGTGGGGCTGGGAGCCTCGCGCGCGGGGCGCCATCCCCTCCCCCTAAACCTGATAGAGGACCCGCTCACTGGGGCGGCAGGGCCTGGAGAGGAGAGACCTCCTAAGCAGGTGCTGGTCTCCCTCCAGGTGGCCCCAGAATCCCGCGCAGCCCGCCCCTTACTTTTCCTCTGATTTATGAGCAGGGGACAACGTTCCTTGTCTCCCGGGCCCCCTCCCAATAATCCTCCCTCCTAGGGCTCTGAGTCCCTCTTCCTCCCCGGGGTCCTTTCCGAGCTTTGACCCGGCTTCCCCTTCTCTCGGCCCCGCGCCCCCAGCCCCGGCGCCCCGCCCCAGCCCTCCCGCCACTCACCTGTGTCCGCAGGTGTCCCGGCGCCCGCTGCCCGCGCTGCCAGCCCCCCGGTCGCCGATTGCTCCCCCGGCGATGCCCACCTCGCGGCCCGGCCGGGTGTGGGACCGAGCGGCCCGCGGGACCAGTGCAGCGCAGCGCGGGGCCGGGCCGGGAGGGGCGGGGCCACGGGCTGGCTCCTCCCCCTCCCGCGGGCACCGGACCCGCGGCGCAGTGGGCGCCCATGGGGCCCTGGGGACCGAGCGGCTCTGCCCGGGCTGCGGCCACCACCTTCCCCCGCCGAGGAGGGCTCGCTCCTCAGGGACCCCTCCCCGCTTCCCCTCGCCCCTGAAGTCGCCACCCACCCTGGCTTGCCCGCCGCCCTCGCGCGCTGCAAACCCCCCGCGCCCCCCTCCCCCCGGCCGGGCGGCGGTGATGACTGAGTGACCCGCAGCAGGTGCCCACCTCGCTTTGCGCGTGCTGTGAGTGACTGACTAGCCCTCCACTGCCCTGGTCTCGGCCCCGTCTTCCTCCTTTAACCAGGCAGGGGAGCAGGACCCGCAGCAGAAGGGGTGTCGGGGTTCACGGACCCCGGGGGCTCTGCCCCCACCTCTGGCTGTGGAGTCCAAAGTGTGACCCTTATCTCTGCTTGCCGGCTCCAGCCATCTGGTAGAAGGTTGGACTTCACCTTTGCTCTAGGGATGACGTCTGGTGCCAGACTGAGGCTGACCCAACACTTCTCCCATTAACCAAGTCTGGGGCTTGGGAGGACAGGGGTATCAGATGGGGGCACCCACGCTCTTCACTGGCAAACAACCACATTGAAGGCTTCAGGAGGGCGTCCCAGCACCTACAGCCGGCAGCAAAATAAAGGGCGCATTTTCACATTCCCAGATCAGGACACATCATCTGACAGAAACGCTCGACATGGAATCAGAAGTGTCCACGGATGTGTGGTAATTGTCTTCTCACAATCATGAAGCTGAAGACCCAGTGTGGGGGGAGAGGTGGGGGGAGCAGGCCTGAATGCCTCCAGCCCGCCACCCTGTCCTGGTTCTTCCTTCTGTAAAATGGCTACGCGGGGACTTCCCTGGTGGCGCAGTGGTTAAGCATCCGCCTGCCAATGCAGGGGACACGGGTTCGAGCCCTGGTCCGGGAAGATCCCACATGCCGCGGAACAAGTAAGCCTGTGCGCCACAACTACTGAGGCCCGCGCACCTAGAGCCCGTGCTCCGCAACAAGAGAAGCCACCGCAGTGAGAAGCCCGCGCACCACAACAAAGAGTAGCCCCCGCTCGCCGCAACTAGAGAAAGCCCGCGTGCAGCAATGAAGACCCAACACAGCCAAAAATAAATTTAAAATAAATAAATAAATTTATTTTAAAAAATGGCTATGCGGTGAAGTGTACAGACATCCTCTCATTGTATCACTGGGGAAAGGGTGTCCAATCTCTCTCCTCTCTTTGCTGGCATATTAAACCCACAAATGATCTGAAGTGTTCCAATCCTCGACTCTGATGACTCTGTTGGATCTGGAAGAGGAATCTTTATCCTTTGATACTTTCTAATTTCGTCTGCCCTCCACTATTCTCTTGTTCTGAGCTTGCTGTTATGCGATTGCTCTGTTAGTTCAGAAGGGCTGTTGGCACCTCCAGCTCTCCGCATCCTACCGCCTGCTTCCTGCCTCCCAGTTGATCCGGATCCGTTTTAGGGAGAGAAGTTGTGTGGGGCAGGAATTGCGGTGGACAGAAGCCCTTTTTCCCATTCCTCGTGTGTGTGTGTGTGTGTGTGTGTGTGTGTGTGTGTGTGTGGGTGGGTGTCTGAGAGAGAGAGAGGGATTCAGGGATGACAAGAGTAGCCATGAGGGAAAGAGAGCCAGTAAACAGGAGGTGCTGATTACTGGCAGTATTAAATGACACCCCACACACTGCTGGTGCCAAGGGTGTCCTCCCAAGTGGAAGGAGTAAGAGAGGAATGGAAACTGAGAGAACACCAGAGGCAAGCCCGGACTTACAGGCGCTGAGAGAGCTGGCTACACTGGGCCAGTGGACACAGGAACGTTAACCCTTTCACTTGTCTCGAGGCTGAGATCCAACCTCCACCCGCCACTGCCCCAGGGCCGGTCTCCAGCCTCTCTGGGAGGAGACATTATCTGGGAAAGAAGCTGGAGGAGTGGCCGCAGGAACGTGTGGGGTGGGAGGCCGGACTCCTGTGTTCTATCTGTTCCATTCTGGCCTCGTCAGATGGTTCGTCTCACAGCCTGCCTGGTCCCTTCTGCGCTGTGGAGAGGAGACCCCTGCCTGCGACAGGCTCAGAGGGGAACACAGCTCAGGGAGCTGAATGAAGCCGGAAGAGCTGTCAGGTTGGCGGGTTGGCCTCTACTGGGGGGCACCTGGGTACGTGTCTTTCTCCCCACCCCGCCTTCCCTCACATTCTGCGCCCCCCCACACACTTTTTTTGGCCGTGCCACACAGCTTGTGGGATCTTAGTTCCCTGACCAGGAATTGAACCTGAGCCCTCGGCAGTGAAAGCGCGGAGTCCTAACCACAGGACCACCAGGGAGTTCCCCCTAGCCTGAGTCCTATCCCTCCTCGGTGCCTCCGTTTCTGCCCCAGTGCAGATGGTCCCCATCAAGTCCCCAGCTGGACCCCACAGCTAGTGAGGTGTCTGTCTGTCCAAGAGCAGAGCTCTGAGGATCAAAAGCCTCTGTCCAGTACAGCATGAGGGTGACTTCTGGAGCTGGCGTAGTGGGCCCTTAGTCCCTTCTCCCCTTCCTCATGGGCAGAAAGGTCAGGGAGGCTCCCTTGATCCCTGAACTCTGCCAGCCCACACCTCTCAGGGCAGGGCGGGGGCCAGCTGGGTTAATGAGGAGCTAGCAGGCACTGGCAGTGAGGGAGCTGATGGGAGGTGTGTCTTCCTCCCTCCAGAGCTGGGGGCGGGAGAAGCTGAGGGCTCAGAGCTGGGAGGTACCAGGTCATGTGAAGCAGATAAAACCAGGAGGCCAGGCCATGGGGCACAGCTGACAGCTCCTCAGACCAGAACTGATGCCCTCCGTCCCTGCCCCACTTACTGGCAGTGTTCTCTGTGCAAGGCACTAGGAGTATATAGAATATGCATTCCTAGTATGAAGACTAGTATAAGAATAGTATAATTCCTAGTATAGAGATAGCCCCTGACTTCCAGGAAATTACAAACTAATGGGGAGACAGACTAATGCGGGACAGAACATTGATCTATAAGTTACATATAAGGAATGAGCCAGGAGCTGGGGGAGTACTTTGGGGGGACTAATAACTACATAAGGGAGCCACGGAAGGCTTCACAGAGGAGGTGAACTTTGTGCCGGGACTCTAAGGTTGAGTAGGAGTTTGTTGACCAGAGTAGGAGGGAAGGGCATTTCTGGAGGAGGGAACGGCATGAGCAACGACACAGAGAAGTGTTTAGAAAGAAAGAGGGAAAGGGTAGGCTTCCCAAAGCCTCCTGAGAGCCTCCGCTGTCCTGGGGACATCCCACCGCAGTTGCCGATTTCTGGGTGGTGGCTTCAGAAGACAAACCTCTTGCTGGCATGCAAGGCCCTCCAAGGCATGGCCCCAGTCATACTTCCTGCTTTCACTTTCTGCTCCCCTGCTCCGTCCCTGGATGTGTCCCCATCCTCTGACTCTGCCTGGGCTTCCCTGGCTCCACGCCTTTGCTCAAGCACTCCCCCCAGCTGGCATAACTAACGTTCCTGACCCCTTGTCCCCCCATCTCCATTTCTGCCTCCTTCAAGGTCCTGCTTCCTTCAGGACATTTTCCTGAGGATCCTCCAACCAGAGTGATGGCTTTCCTCCCCACTTTCAATGCCTTGGCCATTGTGTTTCTTTGAAAGGCACCACTCATACTCTGCCTAATTCTGCTGCTGTTGGCTTATGTGCACACGCCCTTCACTAGACTCCTTGAGGGCAGGGAGCCCCTAGCACAGGAGCCTGTGCAGGCCTGGCATTGGTGTCTGTGGAGTTGAACGGCCTGGATTTGCTAAAGGACCCAGATAGAATGGACTTGCAGGTAGATGTGCCTACGCTGTCATCTCTCTGCCCCTGCCCAAAAGGACGGTCTTTGTTTTTTAAATACCTGGAATTCTTCCCTAACTTCAGTTGTGCATTGCTGGTTCGTTACTGCCCCTTCAGCATCTCTTCAGTGGCGCTCCTTCTAAAGGCTTCTGGCCCCTTAAGACAACCATGCCACATAAGTTGTACCTTGTGCACCAGTTCTGATGGATTAGTAGTGGGTGTCCTAGAATATTATGTCCAGAACGATTCTCTGGATGATGACGGCTCTGGAGAGAGAAAACCCGGGCTTAGCAGTGCCTGCCTTGGTGGGAACAAAGGGCTCCCTCTGCCTCAGGGAGTTTATCAGATGCTTTTCTCACATTAAGCCAAGACCGGGGCACTGAGAGAGTGTGGCCTTTGCCTCTGGTGGAAGGTGATGGGGAAAGTGCATAGGAGCGGAGCTGGGGGCCCCAAAGGCCCTGCTTGGGATCTCCTGAGGCAGACCTTGGAGTCAGGTGTGTGAATGTTCGGGTCTGTGCTCTGGCCAGGCCCCCTCCTGCTCCTGACACAATGGGTCCCCGGAGGGGCTGTGGCATCGTAGCAAGACTGGGAGGGCCTCCATGGTTCAGGATGCCCGGCACTTCCTCAGGAAGGCCAAGGCGATGGCACCGAGTCCCCACCTGTGGGACCCCACTCCTTTCTCCTCCCAGGGAGCTCAGGCCTTCAAGAATGAGGAGAAGGTAGCAAAAGTGAAAAATCTCTGGAGGCGTTTTAGTTCGTGGCCTTGACTTGCCTCCTTGTCCTTGGGAGCCGTGTTCTCCCCTAGTGGCAATTCCTGGAACTGCAGGTAGATTTGACTTGGTCTGTGGGCCAGGAGTGGCCTTTCCCAGCTGGATGGAGGCCATGTGGTCTCACAACCTGACACTCCTCCCTGTGCAGAAAGGCTGCCTAATGTCCTTGGCAGACGGTCCTCACTGCTGCCTGACAACCGCCAGCGAGGCTGCTGCCCAGTCCGTGCCTTTGTTCGAGTGGCTCTGATCAGTGACATCCCCTTCCTCCAGACAGTCATTTGGTTTCCTCCCTCAGGTCTGTGCTGACACCGGGTGTCCACCTGCTCAGTCCCTGAGTGACTCAAAAGCACACGGAGGGCTTCCCTGGTGGCGCAGTGGTGGAGAGTCCGCCTGCCGATGCAGGGGACACGGGTTCGTGCCCCGGTCCGGGAAGATCCCGCATGCCGCGGAACGGCTGGGCCCGTGAGCCATGGCCGCTGGGCCTGCGCGTCCGGAGCCTGTGCTCCGCAACGGGAGAGGCCAGAGCGGTGAGAGGCCCACGTACCGAAAAAACAACAACAACAACAAAACACAAAAAGCACACGGAATGAAGAGTCTTAAGGCTTTGGGTCAGTCCTTGTACATGTTTCCAAAGCTCGAACAGCTCTCCCTGCCCCCTGCCCCCAAACCATGGTCAGCTTCTATGAGCTCTCTGGCCGCTGTCACTGAGTCCAGGCTCACAGCCAGCCCTTGCCGTGACATGTGTATTCTGAGGCTCATTTGCCCAGAGAGACCGTGTGGGCGCATCTCGCTATGACACTTCTGGCCCAGCCCAGGAAGATGGGCAGATATTTTACTCCTAGAGCAGACGCTGCCACAACAGTCCCAAATTGCTTTTTCTAATTTAATTTGACAACCCTGAATTTCAGGAAGTTCCTTCTCATCACTGACCCACATACCACCTGCTCAAGCTTATAGTAATTTCCTCATGCTCTGGGGAATACCCTTCTCTGAATCACAGGCCCCTCTGTGGATAACTGGACCACAATTCGGGTCATTTTAGCAGCATTCAGAAGCCTTGGATCCTCTCCCCATCCTTCAGAGACCCAGGTTCTCAGTTTGGGGTCACGTGGGCAGCCCCTAGGTTTCAGGAGCCGTCCTACGTGCCCGGCGCTGTGCTCGGTGTAGAACAGTCAACCTTCTCCTCAGCACAACCCAGTGGAGCAGGGCTGCTGGTATTATCCCCGCTTGCTAGATGCAAGAATGAGTCTCAGGGGTAAAGTAACTTGGCTAAGGACACAAAACCAGCATGTGGAACAGCTGGGATCCAATCCCTACATCCAACAGGGCTTCAGAGCGGGCATTTGGTCCAACCATGAGCCTCCACCAGAAGACCTCTGTGAGCATTTGGGCGCATGCATCCTCTGACCTCGCCCCTATTTTATGCGCGTCTCCACTCTAATTTTGCATTGATCCTTTCCATCCGCCTAGGTGACCTTCAGTCATGGCCTCATGTGTTCCTTCCTGTCTTTGTTCAAAGGCAGGGCCCTTCAGAAGGGCTTCTGGGGCAGGTGAACTTGACTTCCCCAAGTCTCCACCCTTGTATGTAAAATGAGGATAATACTACTACACTTTAGGACTGTTATAATAATAACAGCTAACTTTTTAATAAAGCAATTACTAGGTGCAGGAATAATTTAGCACTTGACATGTGTAATTTCATTTAATCCTCACAAAAGCCCTACGAGTTAGATATTAGCCTCATTATAACAGATGAGGGAACAGGCTCGGAGAGGTTACATGACACGCTCGTGAGGACAAAGTTAGCAAGGGGAAAAGCCAGGATTTGAACTCACATTTGTCTGACCCCAAAGCCTGCACTTCTCACCGCTCTCCCGTAGACGATAAGTGGGTTACTGTGGGTAAGCCTGCCGTGGGGGAAGAAAACCAGAAGAAACCAGCTGCCTTGGTTCCATCCTAAAGGTCAGCTTAGCATTCAAAGAAACTGCCTTGAGCAGTGCTGTTGGCCCTTGCTCAGGGCTGCATCCTGCAGCACAAGGACCTGCGGCTCACCACCAGCAAGAGGTCCTTAAAAGAGCATTTTCATGGGACGTTCCTGGCAGTCCAGTGGTTAAGACTCTGAGCTTCCCCTCTCCTTGCTTCCACTGCAGGGGGCACGGGTTCGATCCCTGGTTGGGGAACTAAGATCCCTCATGCTACGCGGTGAAAAAGCATCTTCACACATCACCCCGTCCCCAAAATATCACTGCGCACAGCATCTGTGCAGCCTCTCCACTCTTCTGTCTCCTCCCAAGCCCTCTTCCTGATTGCCCGTCCCAAAGCCCCATCCCCTTGCCTTTATAAAGTCACCTGCCCTGGTCCTCTCTTTGGCAGATTTTTCTGGGAAGCCACCGCGCTTAAAATCAGGTAGTAGGGCTTCCCTGGTGGTTCAGTGGTTAAGAATGCGCCTGCCAATGCAGGGGACATGGGTTCAAGCCCTGCTCCGGGAAGATCCCACATGCCACGGAGCAACTAAGTCTGTGCGCCACAACTACTGAGCCCGCGTGCCACAGCTACTGAAGCCCACGTGCCTAGAGCGCGTGCTCCGCAACAAGAGAAGCCACTGCAATGAGAAGCCCGCGCACCGCAACGAAGAGTAGCCCCCGCTCGCCGCAACTAGAGAAAGCCGGCAAGCAGCAACAAAGACCCAACGCAGCCAAAAATAAATAAATAGATTAAAAAAAAATCGGTTAGTAAACTCACGTGAGAATGGAACATGCTTGTACTTGGCATCTGGACTCAGTGCATATCCAAGGCCGACAGAAAATCCTCATGGTTGAGGGGACAACCGAGAGGTGATTTAGAGAACTACCTTCCTCAGGGGCCCCCTCCCCCGTCCCATCTCCATTTTCCTTCCCCTCCATCAGTACCTCGCGGAGGGAGGAAGAAGGGGAGCTATTTGTCCCTCCTGACTCACCATAGGACCCATTTCTGCACGTTCTGCACCACCCAGATCAATTCCCGCCTGACCCTCGGGCCTCTCCAGCCTCCGCGCCCTTTCCTACCTTTGACTCCTGTTGCTTTCATCACCCCTGCCACTCGTCCTGCCTTTGTTGTTACCAAACTTTCCGCGGTGGGTGTCACGTCTCCTTAACTAGGCTGTGTGCTCCTTGAAGGTAGGACCTTGTCCCTTCCACGGAGCCCATGAAGGTGCTGTCTGCACCAGCTGATGGAACTTGAAATAGATACTAACTAAAGATTGGACAGGGACGTGGCTGTGGGATGAGGGTTAAGAATGTGGCCTCTCTGGGTTTCCCTGGTGGTGCAGTGGTTGAGAGGCCGCCTGCATCGCAGGGGACGCGGGTTCGCGCCCCGGTCCGGGAAGATCCCACATGCCGCGGAGCGGCTGGGCCCGTGAGCCATGGCCACTGAGCCTGCGCGTCCGGAGCCTGTGCTCCGCAACGGGAGAGGCCACGACAGTGAGAGGCCCGCGTACCACACACAAAAAAAAAAAAAAAAAAAGAATCACATGACAGTTTCCTGAAATGTTCCTTGAGACTGTTCCCTTCTAGAGAACCAACTGGTGGCTGCCCAGGGAGGTTGGGGGTAGGAGATGGAGTGGAAGTTAGGGGTTAGCAGATGCAAACGATCGTACATAGGATGGCTAAACAACAATGTCCTGCTGTAGAGCACAGGGAACTCTATTCAATAGCCTGTGATAAACCATCATGGAAAAGAGTATGAACAAGAATGCATATATATGTATAACTGAGTCACTTTGCTGTGCAGTAGAAAATAACACAACATTGTAACCCATCTATACTTCAATAAAATACATTTTTGAAAATACCGTTGTCTTCAAACTCTGTGCTTGTTACCACTACCAAAAGAATTTTGGAAAACTGTATACATCCTTGCATATTTTTTAGACCTAAATTTTTTCTTTAGAGTTTTAAATGTAATTTAAAAAATTTTAATCAATATTAACTTTAAAAGTAAAACTATTCACTTTTAAATTTTATATAAAGAATAAAGTTTGTAAAAAACTTGCAAAATAATATAATGACTTCTTGTATGCCTTTTCCTAGATGCATTAATTATTAATGTGTTAAACTTAAAAAGAAATGTTTTGGGGGGATTGTACTTCCCCAGGGAGGTGGCCAGAGCTGTTCCTTAAACTTGTTCAGAGAGGCGGCAATAGTACAGTTGTCTAGCTCAAGTGTGGAGTCAGGCAGCCTTGATTTGAACGCTAGTTCTGACACTTAATTAGCTCTGTGGCCTGGGCAAGTTATTTAATCTCTCTGTATCCCAAAATCTATCTCATATGGTTGTATGAGGACCAAGTGAGTTAATATTATAAAGCACTTACAATGTTACCTGACATAGTGTATGTTCAGTTTATGTTTATGGTACAAATAAAATGCACCAATAAACAAATAATTATTTATTGTTAGAATAATTAGGCTTCAGAGCGTATTAACAAGAAGAAGAGAAGACACTATAATACTAGTAAGTTGTAGGCTTACAAAAGATGTATTTCATGATTGTTGTTAAATGCATTATTTACAGGAGAATCACATAACATTGTTGTTAAAGTTAATCTAATAAGAACATGGTAGGAATAAACAAATGAGCAGAGAAATGATTGATGATTGACAGCAGGCAGGAGACGTATCCAAATTTAAAACAAAAAAGAATGATTTTCCATTATCCAAGAATTTGGGGGCAAAAGTTAATGAAACATTTTTTCTACAGGTCATTAAATGTTTGCAAAAATATAAAACACTGAAGTGCCTCTGATACATGTTCCTTTTATTTAAAGACATCGTGTTCAGCTGTTGAAAGTAAATGTGAAACTTTTCACTTCCTCCTCCTGGAAGTCATGCAAATATGCAAAGGAGAAAACAGACCCAGACAGGACGGCTGAGGGTGCCAGCTGAGCTCTGGCACGGCTGAGAATAGCCAGGGCACGGGTGCGCCTCACAGCGGATCGGCATCGAATGCCCAGACGCTCTTTCAGAATCATGAATATTTTTAAGACAGACGGATAAGGCATGGTGCTTGGCCATGTGTCTGTCACCTGCGTGACATAAAGTATGATCACCTTCAGAACTTCACCTGTTTTGTGCTCAAGGGATTCGCCCTCAGGAATCAGGCATTCTTAGACAATTGGGGGTGTATGGAAATGAGTACCATCATCGGGCTTCCTTGGTGGTCCAGTGGTTAAGACTCCACCCTTCTGCTCCTCGGGGCGTGGGTTCCATCCCTGGTCCAGGAAGTTCTGCATGCCTTGAGGTGCAGCCCCTCTGTGACATATCTGAATCCAGAACACCCCAACATGGGCCAAAGTATCTTTTTATTTTAGTTTTTTATTTTTATTTTTTAGCACTGCTTTATGTACTCATTTTCTATTAAATTCTTTAAAAAGGTTTTTTTTTTATTGAAGTATAGTTGATTTACAATGTTGTATTGGTTTCAGGTGTACAGCAAAGTGAATCAGTTATACATATACATATACATATATCCACTCTTTTTTAGATTCTTTTCCCATACAGGCCATTACAGAGTATTGAGTTCCCTGTGCCATACAGTAGGTCCTTATTGGTTATCTATTTTATATATAGTAGTGTATATATGTCAGTCCCAATCTCCCAATTTATCCTTCCCCTCCCTTCCCCCTGGTAACCGTAAGTTTGTTTTCTACATCTGTGACTCTATTTCTGTTTTGTAAATAAGTTCATTTTTACCCTTTTTTTAGGTTCCTCATATAAGAGATATCATATGATAGTGGTCTTTCTCTGTCTGACTTGCTTCACTCAGTATGACAATCTCTAGGTCCATCCACAAAATATCTTCGTTTTATTAATTTCACATTGTGCCCATAACAAAAATACATACATGACAGAGAAGACATGAAGATGTGTCACAGGCTTGCGGTGATTCGATTAAAAGAGGATTCATCAAAACTGACATTTTGGTGTCTTTTGTTTGGGGCCACAAAGCTTTTGCATTCCAAGCACTGATAATAATTAACAATAATTCATAACAAAATCCAGGAGCGGGGAGAGGCTGAGGCATACCTGAAGCATCTCACGTGGCATGGATTAAACACCTTCCCTCTCCATTAGACAAAATTATTTTCAGCAATAATCATAAAAAGAAATGATGACATTTCATGTTTGTCCTGACCCAACAAAAAAAGTCTAACCTGTAATTTGCCCTCCTTTTCACTGTTTAAAAATTTTAAACGCACATAAAAAGTCCAAGTAGGGCTTCCCTGGTGGCGCAGTGGTTGAGAGGCCACCTGCCGATGCAGGGGACGCGGGTTCGTGCCCCGGTCCGGGAAGATCCCACATGCCGCGGAGCGGCTAGGCCCGTGAGCCCTGGCCGCTGAGCCTGCGCGTCCGGAGCCTGTGCTCCGCAACGGGAGAGGCCACAACAGTGAGAGGCCCGCGTACCACACACACACAAAAAAAAAAGTCCAAGTAGACAGAGGTAAATAACTCAATTCATTTCTTTTGTCTTTATAGTCAAGGTGCTGTCATGGTTTCCTTTGATTCTACTGTTTGAACCCAGATACGTGTTGCAGAGATGGAGGTGCTGACCTGGCGTGAAGGGAGCTCGATGATTCCGAAGGAGGGAATCCTCATAAACTCACTCTGGAAAGGGGTCCATGGGGCTGAGTTGGTGGGTGTCTGGGGCCCACTGTATAACTGGCGTTTTCAGGATTAAATTCTGTGTTGAATATAATGTTTTTTAAAGGTTAAATTACACAAATAGGCCAATTTGAAGTTTACATATCTATTATTGAAAGCCAGTGGAAACCACATTTGTGTAGATTCAGAACTTAGACCAACAAAATATTTTTTCAGGGAGGAATATGTTATCAATGAGGTTGTTTATTTTATTTTTATTAAACATTTTCCCCCAATATATATTTATTTATTTATTTATTTTTATTTGGTTGCGCCAGGTCTTAGTTGTGGCAGGCAGGCTCCTTAGTTGCGGCTTGCTGGCTCCTTAGTTGTGGCTCGCAGGCTCCTTAGTTGTGGCATGCAAACTCTTAGTTGCGGCATGCATGTGGGATGTAGTTCCCTGACCAGGGATTGAACCCGGGCCCCCCTGCACTGAGAGCATGGAGCCTTAACCACTGTGGCACCAGGGAAGTCCCTACTGATGGTTGTTTAGAATCGCCCCGAGGTGATAATGTAGAGCAGCCCATTTGGCGGGTGGTTAATGTTTTAAAATTCTCTATGGACGATGCAGCCTATTGCCCGCCCACAGTGGTGGTTGCAGGGTCGGGGGAAGTCCCACTACCCTCCTCTTGCACACGGTTGATAAGAGGCCCACCTTTCCTTTATAAGGTGGCAGAACAGTCAACAGCCAGGTGGGACATAGACCCAGCGGATACCTTGAGTGCAGGCAGGAAGAAGGTGATAGAGAGTTTGAGTTGGTGGCAATCGATTCTCTTCCAATGGTGTGTTGAGTACTCCTTGGACCGAGGCAGAGGGACTTGCCCTCAGGCTGGCAGAGGGGGAAGGAGCCTGGGCTCTGGAGGACTCCATGGAGAGCGCCCTGATTTCACTGATGTGAGAAATAAGATTCCACTTTTCATGGGGTTTCTGACACTTCCAGCAGTCAGGGAAGGTCCCGAGATTTCAGGGGCCTGAGATCTAAAGGATGAATAGGTGTTTTCTGAGTAAAAAGAAGAGGGAAGAAAATTTCATGGAGCTGGAAGCTCAGATAGGAAAGTCAAGAGCCAAGAGCCAGGGCTTCCCTGGTGGTGCCGTGGTTGGGAATCCGCCTGCCAATGCAGGGGACACGGGTTCGAGCCCTGGCTGGGAAGATCCCACATGCCGCGGAGGAACTAAGCCCATGTGCCACAACTACTGAAGCCCGCACGCCACAACTACTGAAGCCCATGTGCCCTAGAGCCCGTGCTCCGTAACGAGAGAAGCCACTGCAATGAGAAGCCCGCGCACTGCAACGACGAAGAGTAGCCCCCGCGCGCCGCAACTAGAGGAAGCCCGCGCACAGCAACGAATACCCAACGCAGCCAAAAATAAAATAAAATTAAAAAAGAGCCAAGAGCCAGCATGGTGAGTTTGAGGAATGGAAATACGCTCAGGTTCGAGAGGACCCTGGGGGTCGTGAGCAGGAACTCCAGAAGAATGGCTAATGACTCATCTGGGTTTGTTGGCCTGGGCCAGTGCCATGGTCTGGGACCTCTGTGTTCTAGGAGGTTTTCAGAGGCCAATCCAGAAATCCAGGGCCCTGCCCTCCCAGGGTTGCCCTGGGCAACCTCTGTTAGTAAAGAATACTGTTTACTACCCTGTGACTCATACTCACCTGTGGTTTCTATAGTTGCCACCAACAATGAGGCATAAATCCATTCCTGGAGGGTGGGGTCCGCAGGGTGAGGCCATCCTCTTCCTTCTCTGGCTCAGAACCTGGCAGTTTCCCAGACTATAGCAGAGGGGGAAGAGAGAGTTTGTCTACTGAATCTCAGGTGTGGGTTTCCTTGGGAGGGGAAGGAGCTGAGTGGGGTAGAGGGACAGATCTCTGCAGTCGGGCCTGGGGGTACACACAGTGCAACCCCCAAGCTGATCAGAAGCTCCCTCTCTCTAGATAATTATGGGGAGAGTCCAAGAGATGGAGAGAGAGAGAGAGCGCGCGCGCAAGCCTCTGGTACAGAAAAGTTACAGCAAGACTCAGGGGACCCAGGCACTTTCTTCACCAGAGACAAATGGGGTTTGGTCCCCAGGGTGGTGGTGGGATGATGGGCCAGATTCAGAAATGCAAAGCTGGGGTCGGTGGGTGGGGCATGGGTACGTACACAAAGGAACCAGAAGCAAGGAAGCCACAGGGACAGACAGTCTTTTTAAAAGACCATTTCAGGGAGATGCAAGAGGAAGGAGATTTGGGTATATGTGTATATGTATAGCCGATTCACTTTGTTATAAAGCAGAAACTAACACACCATTGTAAAGCAATTATACTCCAATAAGGACGTTAAAAATAAATAAATAAATAAAAGACCATCTCATATGTATAACTGATTCACTTTGCTGTACACCTGAAACTAACACAACATTGTAAATCAACTAGACTCCAATTAAAAAAAAAAAAACCCATCTCATCCCATACGTTTGCACAAAGTCTTACAGGTTACAAAGCACCTGTGCGCCTACTTTCTCATTTGCTTTTTACAGAAGCCATGTGAGGAAAAGCCAGAGCAGGGAATACAATCTATCCTACAACGAGGAGACTAAGGCTTATCGAAGTTGACTAACACAGTCAAGGTCAAAAGCAAGACGAGAATCTAGACCTCCTGGCTCACAGTCCAGTGCCCTTTCCACTAAACCAATGTTTTTCAAACTTTGGCATCTACAGACTGCTTTAGTGGGTGTCTGTTACACACAAAGTACTAGAATTTTTGATACATTTAAAAAATTATCACAAGTGTTAGAATAGCATAATGAAACATTTATTTTAAAAAGTAATAAATCAGGGACTTCCCTGGTGGCGAAGTGGTTAAGAATCCGCCTGCCAATGCAGGGGACACGGGTTCGAGCCCTGGTCTGGGAAGATCCCACATGCTGCGGAGCAACTAAGCCCATGTGCCACAACTACTGAGCTTGCGCTCTAGAGCCCGCGAGCCACAACTACTGAGCCTGCGTGTCACAACTACTGAGCCCGTGTGCCTAGAGCCCATGCTCCACAACAAGAGAAGCCACCACAATGAGAAGCCTGTGCACCGCAACGAAGAGTAGCCCCTGCTCGCCACAACTAGAGAAAGCCCGTGCGCAGCAACGAAGACCCAACGCAGCCAAAAATAAATAAATAAACTTATTTAAAAAAAAGAAGTAATAAATCAACGAGAAATATATACGTGTAACCTTCACTAGGGTATTTATATTGAGCTGGATATCAGATAGTTTGAGTCATGGCTCAGGTTTGAGTCACAGCCAGACAGTTTTTTTTCTTTTTTTTTTCCTGTTTCCACTGAATTAGGACAAGTTAAGGAACGTCACTGAGTGCTTCATGAGACAGTCCTGGATAACAGATGAAACTTATACTCAGCCGTGCAGAGCATTCTCAGGGAAGGTGGTTTGCTGAATGGTCAGAATCCAAATGTGCAGTTTGGAGGACTGACCATTTTCACCTGGGAGGTCGGTCAGCTGGATTCCTTATCCAGTCTTTGGCTTGGTTCAGCTTTGGAAAGTATTTCTTGTTCTGATGTAGAATTACAAGCTTTATGTGTGTGTGTGTGTGTGTGTGTTAAAATATCCACAACACAAAGCTTTTTTTATCTAAGTGGTTTTAAAATATGCCCAATTATATGTTTTTTATTTCGTTTTCAAAGAAATCAAATGTTGGGACATCGTAAAACTTTGATGATGCAACTGTGCCAGAGTTCTAGCTTTAAGAAATCCTGATATTTTATGTCCAGCGTTACAACTGTGAAATTCTGGTTTGGGGTGATAGATTCTGATATATCACTAAGATATACTACTTGAGCAAACCATGTGCGTTTGGAAGAATGCTCTTTATTGGCACTATCAGTCACGAAGTGTCATCCCACGTTTCAAAATCTCACGTAATGAAAAGGAAAAAGTAAAACTATCCTAATTTCCAGACGACATGGTCTAATATATTAAAAGAAACCCTAAAGAATTTATAAAAACAAACAAAAAACCCCACCACAATAACAACAAAAAACAAATAAAAACTCCAACCCTGATTAGAGCTAATAAATAAGTTCAGTAAAGTTGAAGGATATAAGATATAAAAAATCAGCTTCATTTCTATGTACTAGCAGTGAACAATCTGAAAGTGAAATTAAGAAGACAATTCCATTTATAATACCATCAAAAAGAATAAAATACTTAGGAATAAATTGAACCAGAGAAGTGCAAGACTTGTATACTATGAAACACTTCTGAAAGAAATTAAAGAAGGTTTAAATAAATCTAAAGACATCCGTGTTCACTGTCTGGAAAATTTAAGATCTGCCATCTGTTAAGATGGCAATGTTTGCTGAACTGACCTACAGATTCACTGAAATCCCTATTAATACTGCTTTTTTTTTTCCAGAAATGGACAAGCAAATCCTAAATTTCATATAGAATTGCAAGGGACCAAGAATAACCAGTACAATCTTGAAAAGACAGGAGTAAAGTTGAAGGACTCATTTACCAATTTCAAAACTTACTACAAAGCTATAGTAATCAAGACAGTGTGGTATTAGTATAAGGATAGCCATAGATCAATGGGATAGAATTGAGAGTCCAGAAATAAACCCATATGTTTATGGTCAATCAATTTTTGAGAAGGGTGCCAAGACCATTAAATGGGGAAAGAATAGCTTTTTCAACAAAGGATGCTGGGACAACTCAATATCCACATGCAAAAGAATGAATCTGAACCCTTACTTCATACCATGTACAAAACTTAACTCAAAATAGATCAAAGACCTAAATGTAAGAGCTAAAACTATAGAAATTTAGAAGTAAACATATGTGAAAGTCTGTGTGACCTTGGATTAGGCAGTAGATTTTTAGAAATGATAACAAAAGCACAAGCAATCAGGAGAAGAAACCAGATAAACTGGACTTCATCAAAGATAAAACTTTTGTGGGCTTCCCTTGTGGCGCAGTGGTTGAGAGAGTCCGCCTGCCGATGCAGGGGACGCAGGTTCATGCCCCGGTCCGGGAAGATCCCACATGCCACGGAGCGGCTGTGCCCGTGAGCCGTGGCCGCTGAGCCTGCGCGTCCGGAGCCTGTGCTCCACAACGGGAGAGGCCACAGCAGTGAGAGGCCCGTGTACCTCCCCCCCCACCACACACACACACACAAAAAACTTTTGTGAATCAGAGAATTCCCTGGCGGTCCAGTGGTTAGGACTCTACACTTTCAGTGTTGAGGGAGCATGTTCAACCCCTGGTCAGGGAACTGCAAGCCATGTGGTATAGCCAATAAATAAATAAATAAAACTAAGCCAAGAATAAGAAATAAAATAAAATAAAACTTTTGTGGGTCAAAGAACACTAACAAGAAAGTGAAAATACAACCCACAGAATGGGAGAAAACATTTGCAAATCATATATCTGATAAGGGGGCTAGTGTCCAGAGTATATAAAGGATTCTTACAACTCAACAAGAAAAAGACAACCCAGTTAAAAAACGGGCAAATGGTTTGAATAGATATTTCTCCAAAGAAGATAAACGAATGGTCAAAAATCACATGAAAAGATGTTTTTAACATCTTTAGTTACTAGGGGAATGTAAATCAGAACCACAAGGAGGTGCTACTTCACATCCCCTGGGATAGTTACAACAACAACAACGACAACGACAAGTGTGGGCGGGCATGTAGAAAAAGTGGAATCTTCATACATTGCTGCTGGGAATGTAAAACGTTTCGGCTGCTGCGGAAAGCAGTTTCGCAGTTTCGCAAAAGGTAAAACATAAAATTACCAGAGGACTCAGCAATTTCATTCCTGGGAGAACTGAAAACATACGTTCACACGCAAGCTCGTACATGAATGTTCATGGGAGCATTATTCAAAATAGCCAAAAAACAGAAACAGCCCAATGTCCATCAACTGATGAATAGGTAAACAAAGTGGGGTCTATCCATACAGTGGAATATTACTCAGCCGTGAAGAGGAGTGAAGTACTATTACGTGCTATGACATGGATGAACCTCGAAAGCATGGTGCCAGGTGAAACAAGCCAGTCACAAAAGGCCACAGAGTGTATGATGCCATTTATATGAAATGTCTAGAACAGGTAAAGCCATAGAGACAGAAAGTAGATTAGCAGTTGCCAGTGGTTGGGGGAGGCTGGGAATCCGGATTAATGGCTAATAGGTATGGGGTTTCTTTCTGGGGTGATAAGAATGTTCTGGAAGTAGATAGTGGTGCTGGTTGCATGACATAGTGAATATACTAAAAGTCACTGAAGTGTACACTTTTAAATGGTGATTATTATTTTTTTAATAAATTTATTTATTTTGGGCTGCACTGGGTCATCAATGCTGCACGTGGGCTTTTTCTAGTTGCGGCGAGTGGGGGCTACTCTTCGTTGAGGTGCACGGGCTTCTCATTGCAGTGGCTTCTCCTGTTGTGGAGCACGGGCTCTAGTCTTGCGGGCTTCAGTAGTTGCGGCACGCGGGCTCAGTAGTTGTGCCTCGCGGGCTCTAGAGCGCAGGCTCAGTAGTTGTGGCACATGGGCTTAGTTGCTCCGCGGCACGTGGGATCTTCCTGGGCCAGGGCTCAAACCCATGTCCCCTGCGTTGGCAGGCGGATTCTTAACCACTGGGCCACCAGGGAACCCCTAAAATGGTGAATTTTATGTTATGTGAATTATATCTCAATAAAATGCTAAAACAAAACAAGACTCATGCGAACTACTTTGCCCTCCAGCATCCGTGTACTTCCTAGGGGTTGCGGGTAGGAAACAGGTTCTTGTACTTGCTGCCTATTTCTGTGACCACATTGAAAAGAATGTGTCCTTAGTGACTGCTGTTTGACTCATGGTGAAAATGTTTTCTATTTCCTTCAACACTGAATTGGGTTCAGGACACGTATTGAGGGCTATCAGTGGTTCTCCGTGAATTAAACAGCGTTGGAACTGGAATTCATATGATGATAATAATAATAACTCACCTTCACTGAGTGCTTTCTATTCAGTATATGCCAGACATTGCCCTAAATGCTTTATATGTAGTTCTTCACTAATTTTTACCACAACTGTATGAAACAGGCATTGCTATTACTGTTATCAACATCATTCCCAATTTTCAGAGGGAAAAACTGAGGCTCAGAGTTAGACAACCTCCTTTATTAGAATTTAGACCTCCTGCCTTCTTGCTGCCAAAGCCAGTGCTTCATCTGTCCTGATTCCAGTGTGTCTTTTTCATTTACCAAATAATCTCTAATAAGACAAAGTCTTTTTCTCTTGCAGTGGAGAATTTTAGAGATGAACGGAACAGAAACTCATTGACTACTTTGCCATCATATCTGTTCCCCCTTCTGAAAGCTATTGCACCGTCTGGATATGAGGATTTTCACCAGCCACAAAGAGAACTGAATGCTGACATCCGTACCCGACGGTGATTGATCTTGAACCTAGTTTGCCACTGTTCTCTGACATCCAGCAGTGGCGATAAAACTGCTTTCTAAGCATCTATGTCACTAACTTCACAACTGGTTTGTCTGTCTTCTCTGTTGTGTGTCTTGTACTCGTGTTTGCTCTGAAGAGTGAGGGCAACTTGGAGTGATGTGCTATATTCCTGGGGCCTTTCTCTCTATCACAAACTTAAATTTTTATTCTGGGAAATGCTATATTGAAGTTATTCTGGAAAAAATCAGTAGGCTCTAACTCTGAGCGATACACAAGCTTTAATGACTTTGAACCTCGATTTGACATTTTAGAGCTGATAATGCACTGGGGACAGGGGTGAATAGTCAATAAAATCCAGTTTCCAGATAATGTTTGTGGTAGTTCCTATTTGCAGTTTCTTTTTTCTTACTGTACAAAATAATCACTCACATTTTCCTTCATCCCAGCACTTTTAGACATATTATATCCCCACTGAAACCCAGTTCACAGTTTATGAATGGCATTGTTCCGAGTTGTCAGGTCCCTATTACTACCTTAATTGCTACATTTACAAGTCAAGGAAGCACTTTTGAGCAATTCATGAGTTTTTCTAATTTGGGGGTATAACATAGCACAACAATATGAACATATAAAGCACATTCTAAAAGGTAAACAAAAACATGCATACGACAGGAAAATGATTCACCAGAGTCCCGTGTCCCCATTAATTAAATCTTTAGGAATCTGAAATCTTTAGGATTGTAATAATTATTAATTTAATGAGACGCTGTGACAGCTGTAATCAATGCCACATTTCGAATTTGTGAAAAGTGGAGAACTAAGGTGCTTATTACTTTTTTCCCTGAAACTACCAGTCTACCTGAGGGCCCAGTGATACAACTTTTCTTGGAAACATTTCAAGTCTCCAAGAGTTGTTGTTTTTTTACAAAAATTAATTAATTAATTAATTTATTTTTGGCTGCGTTGGGTCTTCGTTGCTGCCCGCAGGCTTTCTCTAGTTGCAGCGAGCGGGGGCTACTCTTCGTGGCGGTGCTCGGGCTTCTCACTGCGGTGGCTTCTTTTGTTGCGGAGCACAGGCTCTAGGCACGTGGGCTTCAGTAGTTGTGGCGCGCGGGCTCAGTAGTTGTGCCTCGTGGGCTCTAGAGCGCAGGCTCAGTAGTCGTGGCGCACGGGCTTAGTTGCTTCGCCGCATGTGGGATCTTCCCGGACCAGGGCTCGAACCCGTGTCCCCTGCACTGGTAGGCGTTTCTTAACCATTGCGCCACCAGGGAAGTCCTCCAAGAGTTTTTGTTTGGTTTTCTTTTTGGCTGTGCCACACCAGATGCGGGATCTTGGTTCCTGGATCAGGGATCGAGCACGCGCTCCCTGCAGTGGAAGCACGGAGTCTTAACCACTGGACTGCCAGGGAAGTCCCTCAGTGCTCCAAGAGACTTTAAATTCCTAAGAGATGGGCTGCGGGAGAAGAAGTGTGGACAGAGGTCATCCGAGGTGCCGAGGGTAGGCTCGGAGCAGGGACTCGGAATCCTGCATTTCTCCCCCGGCCTGGGAATCCTAGGCAACAATTCTATCCCACCGCCAGGCGGCGCTGTAGAACTAGGGATGGCAGCCCTGGCCCTGCGGGGCTGCTTTAGTTATTCCCCAGGCATTCCTGACCGCTAACACTTCGCTTTGTTTTTCCCCATTATATTCAGGTTCTTAACCTGGTGACTGTGGTCAGGCTTCTGATGGTCAGTGAACACCTAGAATTTATGTGTAAAATATGTGTTCAGCTTCATTTTTCTATCTAGAGGGAGGTTTTATAGTTTTGATCAGACTCAAAGTAATAGTATCCCCTTGAGAGAGCAGAATGCAATGATGTTAGGTACTAATACGCTGACATCTATCGGTGGCGAGCACTTGTTATATATAATTTAACACAATAATCCTCAAAATAACCTTGCAAGATATCCCCGTTTTACAGAAAACGAAACCCCAAAACCCCTGAAGTTCACACAGCTAATGACACACAGCTAATAAGTGATGAGGCTGGAATTTAACTCCAAGAACGCCTGCTTCTCACTGTGCTGTTGCTACGCCGAGAAAAAAAGCCAGAGACTCACTCATTCATCAGCAAAGATGTAGGAGGGACTGAGTGTGCGTCCAGCACCCTGTACTGGGTGCTGGGGTAGAGGGGGATCCGGACAGCTCTGCTTCCTGCCTTCTTGGGGCTTAGTGCCTGGAGGTGATGGCAGCGATGGTGGCCATGTCAGCAGGAAACAGGCAGTAAACAAATAAGCCTGTAATTGCAAACTGAGAAAAGTGCTCTGAAGGAAGTAAAGGGGACAGCGACATAGAAAAATGGGGAAATCCACAGATAGTTTGGCCAGGGAAAACCTGAGCATATTAGCTCAGAGTAAAGGGTGGGGATTGCCATGGGAAAAGGTGGAGCCTTCCGGGGGGGACGAGCCTGGTGTGGGTACGCAGAGGCAGCTGGTGCGGCTGAACAGGGCGACCCAGAGCACAGGTGAGGGTGACAGAGGAGTAGAAGTCATCGGGGCTTTCTACACCAAGTAAGGAATTCAGATCCTATTCTCATAATAGGAAGCCATTCTAGGGTTTAAAGCAGGAGAGAAATGCCAGCTAATTTATGTTTTTCTTATTTTTAATTGTAAAAGAACCCCAGCACAATGCCAAATTTACCATCTTAACCATTTTTTTAGGTTTACAGTTCGGTAGTGTTAAGTACATTCACATTTTGTGCAATCAATTTCCAGAACTCTTTTCATTCTGTAAAACTAAAATTCTGTACCCATCAAACAACGTCCCATGTCCATCTCCCCGGCCCCGCATTCCCTGGCAACCACCGTTCCACTTCTTGCTGTCTCTGTGGGTTTGGCCACAGTAGGGACCTCATGTAAGTGGAATCATACACTATATGTGTGTGACTGACTTACTTCACTTAACATAATGTTCTCAAGGTTCCTCTATGTTCTAGCATGAATCAAGAGGCCCAGGATCGGAGGCCGCGGTGACGGATGGTTCTCCCACGTGGCTGCTGCCTGGCAGAGCGAGAGCAGAGTCACGGGGACAGCAGGTGTTGAGCCAGGAGCCGAGTCCTCAGGGAAGGAGGGGAAGTGGCCAAGAGGCCAGAGGACAACAGCAAGAAGGGGCACCAGGAGGAAGGGGAACGGGAGCTAAAGCTGATCGCCCAGATTCTTCAAGGATGTTTATACAGGGGTGGCAGGGGTGGTGGTGGGACGACACTTCTAGAAGCAGCCATGAGGAGCCAGGAGGATGCAAACCTCGCTTACTGCCCCTCAGGTATGTTGGGAATGTGAGAATAAGATCAAGGCTGGGTTTAGGGAAGACTTTTCTTACCTGGACAGGGTATGAAGCATGAAGACGGGCAGCGAAAGGAGCCCTAGGAGGCGTCTTTTCTTCTGGGAGAGGTTTGGGAGAAAAACTGACCCCTCCACTACTCTTCATTTCCTGTCTCCCCATTTTTTTTTGGCGGACTCTTAATCACTGGACCACCAGGGAAGTCCCTCTCTCCATCTCCTTGATGACTGTTGGGGCTGCCTGGCCTCTTTGGCGAGAGCTTTCATTTATCTATGGAGCTCCATGAAATGTAGACACTCACTCTTCTAGGCACTGGAGAGACAGCGGTGAATAAAATAGAGGAAAAGAAATCCCAGCCCCACAGAGCTGGCTTCCCAGCAGGGGGATTTGTTTAGGTGGGTTCTCATGCAAAAGCATCCAGCAGGGTAACTTACTCACCGGTGCTGGAATCTGTATGTGGGCTGAGTTCCACCGTGAGTCACATGGGTTGCCTGCAGGAAGAGAGAGGGGAGATGACATTGAGAAAATGGAAAGAGCCCCAGGGCTTGGGACTGAGGCCTGGGTCCCAGCAACCTTGAACGAGTCATTTGCTTTTCCTGGGACTTTACCTGTTAGCTGATCTGTAAAGGGGCAGGATAATTCCTCATTCCCCAGTTGTTGTGGAGTTAAAGTGTTGCCTAAACAATTAAGTGGTCTACAAATTGTCATTAAAGGGACTTCCCTGGTGGCGAAGTGGTTAAGAATCCGCCTGCCAGTGCAGGGGACACGGGTTCGAGCCCTGGTCCGGGAAGATCCCACATGCGGCAGAGTAACTAAGCCTGTGCGCCACAACTACTGAGCCTGCACTCTAGAGCCCACAAGCCACAACTGTTAAGCCGCTCTAGAGCCCGTGAACCACAACCACTGAGCCCACGTGCCACAACTACTGAAGCCCAAGCACCTAGAGCCTGTGCTCCGCAACAAGAGAAGCCAGCGCAATGAGAAGCCCGCGCACCGCAACGAAGAGTAGCCCTCGCTCGCAGCAACTAGAGAAAGCCCGCGCGCAGCAACGAAGACCCAACGCAGCCAAAAATAAATATTTAAAAAAAAATTGTCATTACACCATGACTTAGGCCTTCATTTTCTTATCTGAGTATGGGTGCATAATGGCAACTGCCTCCCCCAGGGTGGCTGTATGAATTAAACGCATAAACTAAGCACAGAAGGCTTCCACAGCTCCTCAGCTCAGAAGGTGGAGTCGCCTAGGGGCGAGGGGGCGGGGCCACCGGGGCGGGGGGGGGGGGGGAGGGGGCGGGGCGCAGAGCGCCGGGAGGGGCAGCGGGGAGTCAGGGCGGCCGCCAGGGGGCGCCACAGGGCGGCGGGGGCGGTGGGGGTAGAGGGAGCGGGTCCCGGGGAGGCGGGTGGCTCACGGCGGCGGGAAGGAAGATGAGTCAGCTGCCCTCTGGCTTCCCGCGCCCCGCCGCGACCCGGCCGCCGCCCGCAGCTGACCCTCGGGAGGGCCCCCGAGGGCGCCACCCTGCCGCCGGCCGGGCCCGGGCTTCCCCAAAGCACCAGGGGGTGCGCTGGGCCCAGCGCTCGGCGTTTTCACCTTTGGGGCCGGGGCTTCGGGAGGAGACTTCGTGCGCGTCTGGGCCCGGGCGCGCCCAGGCTGATCCAAGGGCGGCGGGTGCCAGTTCGGGAGACGGCGGAGGCGCTGCCCGGGGGCCCGAGCTGGGCGGTGGCACTTCCTGCGGGCGGGGGGGATGGGGAGGGGCGTGGTTGCCTGGAGAACTGCTCCCAACAAGGCGGCCGGGCCCTCTGGGATGCTCCGGGTGCCGGGTGGGCTGCGGGCGGCGCGCAGAAACTCGCCCTCACGCCAAAGCCACACGCGGAAAGCCGGCCTTGTACCTTGGCGTGCCGTCTGTTTTCGCCTCTTCCCAGACTAAGTCAGAAGGAAGAGGAACCCTAGTCCCGGCTGCAGGTTGACAGGTGCCCGGTGTCCAGAGAGGGTCTGGCTCAGCACCTCCGGGGTCAAAGACGCCCGAGGCCTTGCGGAGCCTGGGCCCTGGCTTCGCGTGGGAGATCCGGCCCAGGCAGGAAGGTGATTTGTCCAAAGGCCTCAGAGGAGGCCGAGCTCCTGGGTCTGGACCTCCTGCTCACCAGGCCACGGGAAGTGCTTAAAATAGTTCCTGGCGCATAGTCAGTCGTAATGTATAATAAATAATATATGTATATATGTGTCTCATAGCTCATCTTTATGGGGCGCTTACTGCATGCCCGGTATTGTTGCAAGTGTTCTTCATGGATGAATTGTTTGATTCTCACCACCGCACTAAGACATAGATACTATTCGTATCACCCTATGGCAGCTGAGGAAACATGCTCAGAGAAGTTAGGTAACCTGCCCAACATCACACAGCTAGGAAGTATAGTGTGGGAGTTAAACCCAGACCCCCTGACCTCAGAGGCCGTATGCATGAGGCTGACTTCAAATATTGTTGAGGTCCAGGTGTTGACACAGAAATTAACCAGTCGATCTAAGAAAGAAATGGGAAATTTTATTCACGCCAAACTGAGGGTTATAACCTGGGAACAGCCTCTCCGAAAGCTCTGAGAACTCTTTGGCCTGTTAGAGGTCAAAGCACAGTTACGTAAGTTTTGAGCGAGGGCTGTATATTAAATGACGTATTATTGACAGTTTACATAATCCAGATCCCCTCGTACAAAGCGTGGTCATGGGTCATCGTGGCCTCTTACAAGATTAAGAAGGAAGGTTATCTCTTAAGGAGTTGTGACCCTTTATGAGATTAAGAAAGAATGTGATCTCCAAAGGAGATCGGGTTAATGCAGATGCAACACACACACACACACACACACACACACACACACACACACGAGGAGGGAGGAAGCCCAGATGGGCAAAGAAAAATTTTATATTTATGTTTCTTGTCTTACCATAAAATTTGAATTTTATTTCATCACAGGGGTATGCTGCAGATGGCTTGCTTCTCAGGGTGTCTGAAGAGCATAGTGTTAAACCGAGAGCTAGCTCCGTGCTGGGGGAGGGGGTCCGGTGAGCCCTGCCCCTCCTTCTGGGGCCCCAGTTCCGCAGTTTCCCATGTGCCACAGTGCGGAAGAGAAGCACTGGGCATCCCTCTTGTCCAGTCATTGGCTATATCCCTACTGTAACCGAAAGTGGGGTCTGGCTGCTCGCTGCTCAAAAGCCAATAAAGAGGCCAGGCTGCTGGAAAGGAGAGTTTGCTTTACTTTGGATGCCAGCAACCCCGGGGGGTGGGGGGGAGGGTGGACACCTGTCCAAAGACTGAATTCCCGCCCCCCCCCCCCCCCCGCCCCGCCCCATCAATCAGGAGGCAAGAGCTTTTGTAGACCGAGGGAGGGGGCTGCCTGCAGAAAGAGCGCAATCAGCTCGGACACTCATCTTTTTTTTTTTTTTTTTTGCGGTACGCGGGCCTCTCACTGCTGTGGCCTCTCCCGTTGCAGACCACAGGCTCCGGACGCGCAGGCTCAGCGGCCATGGCTCACGGGCCCAGCCGCTCCGCGGCATGTGGGATCCTCCCGGACCGGGGCACGAACCTGCGGACACTCATCTTGAAATTAGTCATGGGGTGGTCTGATCAGTATCATCTTGATTGTTTTAGGTACAGTTAGTCTTTAGTTTCAGGGTCGGTTTGTTCCCATTTCCTTGAGGCCATTTCTCAGAATTGTGGCAGCTTGTGTCATGGCTACAGCCTGGTCATCATGTAGTTCACTTCTTCCAGGTTTCAGTGGAAGAGGTTTCAGTGTCTATAAGACACTGGTTTCAGTGGTGGAGGTTTCAGTGTCTATAAGACAGCTCACAGGATATGGCTCAGAATATTATCTATAGCCCTTGAGGAGGAACTAAAGGTCCTTGACTTTGCTTAATGACTAAATTATTATTATTATTTGGTCTCCTTCGACTGTTTTCCTTTGTTTCTGCATTTTCTCATTTCTCTGATTAACTTTATTCTTTGGCTAAAGTTTTTCCACAGACAAAAGGCAGGCAGAGGACATGGGGGCCAGGGTCCTGCTCCGTTTCACTATGGCCCCAGGACCTGGTCTCCAGCCCCCACCATTCCCCCTGCTCAGTCTGGTGGACCACACTCACTGCTTTGGGGAACGTTGCCTTTAGCAGAGCTTCCCAAATACCTGCCAACAGAGTGAGGCCTACTTGTGGTTCTTTAGAATCCCAAGCTGGGGAGCACGTTAAACACACAGATCCCAGCCCACTGCAGAGCTGTGATTCTCAGCCTTGATCATACATTGGTACTCAGTGGACTTGATGCCTAGGTCTTCCCCCACCCTGCTGCGGAGATTCTGACTGAGTTGATCTGGGGGTCCCCCTGGGTGTTGGGATGATCCTCGTGGGCAGCTGAGATTGAGCACCGCTGCTCTGATGGTTGAGTCCGTAAGGTTGAGGTGGCCCTAGGAATCTCTATTTTTAAGAACGTGCTTGTGTGATTTTCAGGTGCTGCCGTGTTTGCAAACCTCTGATGTGGAACTCACTTTCTTCTAATTGGCTTTGAAGAGTGTCCCAGATTCTTCTAATGGGACCATCTGCGTCACGTGTGGGAGCTGCTTCACAGCTTGTCCCGGAAACTTTGCATCAATTCTCCCATACAAGAAAGGGAGCAGGGGTCCCTGCTCAGCCTCTCCTGGCCCCTGTCTCAGTTTACAGGATTTCTCTCCTTGCCAGGCACCAGCATTCTTGCCCACCCAGTCATGTTCATTTCTCAAAGCTTCTGGGCAGTGTGGTCAGCTCCTCTGAGCTGGTGGTCACCTGGAGCTCGGGACCCTTGAACTCTTGAACACCAACAGCTGTGTTGGCAGCCCAAGGACCTTAGGGAACCCTCACTTCCATCCTCTTTCCCCAGGTGTTAGTAGACTGTGTTATCACGACAAGTGAGCTGGGTGGAGTGACTGCTTTCCCCCCCTCCTCTGGGACGTGCTGTTAAACCTCTTTTTCAGTGTTGCCTTCTGCCCTGAAGTAGTTACGTCTGCCGTCTCCCAGCCTGATAGGCTTTTCTGTGTCTGTGGCTACTATGTGTTCTTCTGGATACTCGGTGCATATGTTGGGTGATAGGCTTGGAGTCTGGGAACCTGAGTTCTGGACTGTGTGCCCCAGGTCATATCACAGCCCCCGCCCCCCCCAGTCCTCTCCCCTTCACTCTGAGTTTTCTGGCATCTCTCTGCTCCTCCCACCCCAATCTCTGTCCCTGCCCAAGTGCTGCACCCTCCACCCAGAGCTGCCATCCATTGTTCTCCTTGGGAATGGATGCATCATGGGAAATCACTCTGTCTGGGCCCAAGGAGGAAGGAAAGAGGGATGGGAATGGAATGGGCGGGTGATGGAAAAAGTGACTGCCAGCCGTTCCCTGGACTTGGGCCTGGAAGGCAGCTCAGTGCGGTTGCCGTGGTGACAGTCAGACAAGCACACTGCTGTTTCCCTGTCCTACGAACTGAAGAGTACTTGTTGTGCCTTTTCCTGCCTGCTCTGATAGCCTCGGGCCCGCATCTGGGATGGGGTACAGACCCCCAGGTTTAACTCTCGTGCCTCAGTTTCCCAGCCTGACCAAAGGAAGAGAAAGAGAATGTGCTGGGTATTCCATTAGCCCCTGCAGACCTTCCAAGCTTCCCCACCTGCTCTGCACCTTAGCAGGCTGACCTTGGTGGACCCCTTCTCCTGGGCTCCCTTGTCTTCTGGCTTCGGGTCAGCACCCCAGGGGGCTTCATCATCCCGGCTGGTTTCTCTCAACCCCACCTGCCCCTCTGTGATCAACCCCTCCACCAAACTCTCCCTGATCACCCCTTTCTCTCTGTTTGCTGCTGGGGGCCTGACTACTGGAGAAGTCATCTTAACAAGGAGGAAGGAAGGAGGGCAGTCACTTAAGGACTCCTTTCTCTGCCGTGAGGCTCTGGCAGGATGGCTATGTGGGTGGGGTAGCCTTGTAGGTGTAATCTGAGATGTACCCAGAAGGCGGCCCTGCCCAGAAATAGCCAGGCTGAAATCCTGAAGTTCAAGGGTCACTCTCTGGGTTAAAAAGTTTCTCTGTAAAGATCCCACATTCCCTGGGAAGGTGAGCACATTCCCTTCATTCATTTCTCGACATGTCTTAGTTTTAGCAGGTAAGAAGCTTGACCGTAAGCTTCAGAATGCAAGGACTGTGGCTGTCTTCCTTGTGTAGATATGGGTGGTATGGGGCCTGGTGAGTAGACTTAAAATAATATCTGCTGAATAAATTCATTGCCCTTTCAATACATGTTTCTTGAGCACCTACTGTGTTCCAGGTGTTCTAGGTTCTTGGGATACATTAATGAACAAAACCAGTAAAGATCCCCCTCAAACAGAGAGACAGACAGTACATTTTATATGCATACATATACATATACGTATGTGTGCGTGTGTCCAAAGCCTGCCACCCTCTCTGAAGAACCCCACTGAACCCCACAACCCCACCCAGACTTCCTCTGTCCCCACTGCTCTAAGCAGACCAATCTCTTTGTGTTTCCTTGGTATATCTGATCTCAGAGACAGTTGACAAGGAAAACAGAGGCTCCTAACAAATGAGACAATTGTGGATCCTAGGAGTTTTTAAAGTGGATATTTTATAATAAACTCCACATTGGTGAAGTTTAATGCAGTGTAACTGACTGTATTTAAAACACTCAGGTACGGGGACTTCCCTGGTGGTCCAGTGGTTAAGAATTTGCACTTCCACTGTAGCGGGTGCAAGTTCGACCCCTGGTCGGGGAACTAAGATCCTGCATGCCAAGTGGCCACACAAACAAAAAACCAAACCCAAACAAAACAAACCCCCAAAAAACCAATCCAAGATGGAGATATAGGAGACTCCTGAACTCACCTTCTCCCACAAATACAGCAAATCTACAGTGACATGTGGAGAAATTCCACCAAAAAATCCAGAAATCAGCTGAGTGGCTTCTACACATTGGATGAATGAGAAAATATTCAAATCAAAGTGCGTAGGAAGGGCTGAGACACACTGGCCATAAACCCCAACCTACACAATGCCGTGCCGTCAGGAGGGAACTCAAATCCAGTGTCCCCCTGAGGAGCCAAGGCTTTGGATGTAATATCTTGCACCCCAACTTTAAGACTTCCACCTTTGGGGGATGGACCCCCCAAAACACCTAGCTCTGAAAGTCAACGGGACTTGCATCCATGGGGCCCACAAGGCTATAGCAAACAAAGCAATAGTTCTTAATGAGCTACACCCCACCCCCACCCCCAAGGCTTAGTGCAGAGGGAGAAGACAGAAATGTCCATCTCCCAGTCTTTCCCTGAAGACTCCTATTTGCATATCTTAAAAACTGTTGCCTCAGCATCTGGCTTCCAATCAGTCTGCATCCAGATCTGCAGACTGAGATCTTCCACTTTGGGACACTGACAGTTCTTAGCACACCCTCAACTACTGGGAGCCATGGAGAGCAAAGAAATCAGCTTGGACAATCACAAAGTCTTGAAAGACAACCAAGAACTCAGGCTGAGCTGAATGATAAAGTTCATCTGCTACTTGAGACCAGCCTGTCAAGATTGGGAGAGATGGCTGTTCTGTCTGTTGCACAGAAAACAACATGGAAAGTCAAGGAAAATAAAGAAACAGAAGAATATGTTTCAAGCAAGAGAACAAGATAAGAAGTGGACATAAGCAATTTACTTGATAAAGTGCTCAAAGTAATGGTCATAAAGATGCTCACTGAGGTCAGGAGAACAACGCATGGCCAAAGTGAGAATTTCAACAAAGAGATAGGAAAATATAAGAAAGTACCAAGCAGAAATCACAGAGCTGAAGAATTCAATTATTGAATTGAGAAATTCAATAGAGAGGATCAACAGCAGACTAGATCAAGTGGAAGAAAGGATCAGAGAACTTGAAGACATGACAGTGGATTCCATCCAATTAGAGGGCAAAAAGAAAAAAGGATAAAAAAGAGTAAAGATAGCTTAAGGGACTTATAGGACACCATAAAGTGGACTAATATTTGCATTATAGGAGTTCCATGAGGAGAAGAGAGAGAGGAAGGGGCAGAAAGTTTATTCAAAGAAATAATGGCTGAAAACTTCCCTCACCCAGGGAAAGAAACAGATATTCAGATCTAGTGAGCCTAGAAAGTTCCATCAAGATGAAACCAAAGAGATCCACACTGAGACAGAGTATAATTAAATTGTCAAAATTAAAGACAAGGAGAGAATTTTAAAATCAGCAAGAGGATCGCTTCTCATGCTTTTGGCTACGATCAAGTGTAAAATCAGCAAGAGGAAAAAAAATATTTGCTACATACAAGGGAATCCCCATAAGACTACCTGCAGATTTTTCAGCAGAAACTTTGTAGGCCAGAAGGGAATGGCATGATATGGACATATGCAAAATGCTGAAAGAAAAAAAAACAAAAACCTGCCAACCAAGACTACTACCCAGCAAACTTGTGTTTCAGAACTGAAGGAGAGAAAGACTTTTCCAGACAGGCAAAAGCTGAGGCTGTTCATCATCATTAGACTGTCCTTAAAAGAAATGTTAAAGGGTGTTCTTCAACCTGAAATGAAAGGACACTAATTAGTAACAGAAAAACATATGAAAGTATAAATGTCACTGGTGTAGGTAAATATATAGTTAAATTCAAAATACTCTAATGTAATGGTGGTGGGTAAATCACTTATAAATGTAGTATAAAGGTTAAAAGACGAAAGTATTATAAATAACTATAACTACATTAATTTGTTAATGGGTACACAAGGTAAAAAAATATAAATGGTGACATCAAAAACATAAAATGTATGTGTGGGGAAAGTAAGAATCTAGAGCTTTAGTATGTGTCCAAAGTTAAGTTGTTAACAGCTTAAAATAGGGTGTTATAAATATAAGCTGTTTTACATAAGCTTCATGGTCATCACAAGCAAAAGCCTATAGTAAATATACAAAAGATAAAAAGAAAGGACTCCAAAAGATACTACTATAGGATATCATCAAATCACCAAAGAAAAGAGTGAGAGAAGAAGAAAGGAACAAAGGAATTACAAAATAGCCAGGAAACAATTAACAAAAGGACAATAACAAGTCCATACCTATCAATGATTACTTTAAATGTAAATGGACTAAATTCTCCAATCAAAAGATATAGAGTGGCTGAATGCCATAAAAAAACAAGACCAACTATATGCTGCCTACAAGAGACTGACTTCAGCCTTAAGGACTAATATAGACTGAAAGTGAAGGTATGGAAAAAGATATTCCAGGCAAATGGAAACCAAAAGAAAGCAGGGATAGTTATACCTATATCAGACAATATAGACTTTAAGCCGAAGACTGTTACAAGAGACAAAGGGGTCAATCCAACAAGAAGACATAACATTTGTAACTATTTATGTATCCAACATGGGAGCGCCTAAATAAATAAAGCAAATATCAATTGACCTGAAGGGAGAAATAGGCAGCAATATAATAATAACAGGGAACTTCACTACCTCACTTTCAACAGTGGACAAATCATCCAGCAGGAAAATCCATAAGGAAACATTATACTTGAGCTACACATTAGACCAGATGGACCTAACAGACATTTACAAAACATTCCACTTAACAGTATCAGAATGCACATTCTTCTCAAATGCACATGGAAGAGTCTCCAGGATAGATCATATGTTAGGCCACAAAACAAGTCAATAAATTTAAGAAGATTGAAATCATATCATAGCATTGTTTCCAACCACAACGGTATGAAACTAGAAATCAATTATAAGAAAACTGGAAAATTCACCAATATGTAGATATCAAACATGCTGCAGAACAACCAATGGGTTGAAGAAGAAATTGAAAGAGAAAAAAAATCTTGAGAAAAATGAAAATGGAAATACAACATACCCAAACTCATGGGATGCAGCAAAAGCAGTTCTAAGTGGGAAGTGTATAGCGATAAATGCCTACATTAAGAAAAAAGAAAGATCTCCTATAAACAACCTAACTTTATACCCCAAGGAACTAAGAACAAGCTAAGCCCAAAGTTAGTAGAAGAAAGGAGATTACAATGATCAGAGCAGAAATAAATGAAATATAGACAATTAAATAGAGCAATGAAACTAAGAGCTGTTTTTTGGGAAAGATAAACAAAATAGACAAAACTTTAGTTAGACTCATCAAGAAAAAAAGAGAGAGGACTCAAAATTACAAACGAAAGAGGAGACATTACAACTGATACAAATGACCACACAAATACAAAGGATCATAAGAGACTGCTATGAACAATTATATGCCAACAAATCGGACAACCTAAAAGAAATGGATACATTACTAAAACATACAACCTATCAAGACTGAATGATGAAGAAACAGACAATCTGAACAGACCAATTAGTACTAGTAAGGAGATTAGATCAGTAACCAGATCCTCCCAAGATGGAAAAGTCCAGGACCAAGTGGCTTCACTGGTGAATTCTACAAAACACTTAAAGAAGCATTAATAAAAATACTTCTCAAATTCTTCTACAAAAATAGAAGAGGAGAAACACTTTCAAACTCATTTTATAAGGCCAGCATTAGGCTGATATTAAAACCACTATGCCACTATGGAAAATGGTATGAAGGTTCTTCAAAAATTAAAAATAGAACTACCATATAATCCGGCAACCCCATTCTAGGTATCTATCCAAGGAAAGGAAAACAGGATATCAAAGAGATATCTGCACTCCATGTTCATTGCAGCATTATTCACAATAGCCAAGATATGGAAACAACCTAAGTGTCCACTGATGGATGAATGGATAAAGAAGATGTATATACAACGGAATGTTATTCAGCCACGAGAAAGATGGAAATCCCACTGTTTGTGAAACAGGGATGGAACTTGAGGGCTTTATGCTAAGTGAAGTAAGCCAGACAGAGAAAGACAAATACTCCATGTCATTACTCATAGGTGGAATTTTAAAAGAAAAAGAAAGTCAAACTCATAAGAAACAGAATGTAGAAAAGAGGTTGCCAGGGCCTGGGTGGGGGGTGGGGAATAGGGAGAGGTTGGTAAAGGGTACAAACTTTCAGCTATAAGATGAATAGGGTCTGAGGATCTAATGTAAAACAAGGTGACTTTAGGTGATAACAATGTATTGTATAATTGAAATTGTTAAGACAGTAGAACTTAAGTGTTCTTACCGAAAAACAAAAAACCAAAAAAAAACCGGAAGATAAATATGTGAGGTGATGGATGTGTTAATTAACTAGATAGGGGGAATCCTTTCATAATGTATATGTATATCAAATAACCATGATGTACTCCTTAAATACCTTGCAATTTTATATGTCGATTATACCTCATTAAGACTGAAATAAAATAAATCAGGTAGTTTATGTGTGTGTGTGTGTGTGTGTGTGTGTGTGTGTGTGTGTCAGTGTTCTTAGTTGCAAAATATAAAACTCATTCATGTTTTGGTCAGAAAAGGAATTTATTTTAGGATATTTGATTCCCAGGGAACTTCCAGTAGGACCAGAGAACCCAGCTTGCAGGCTACACAGACCCTATCTCTAACTAGATCAGCGAAGGCTTGTGTCCATCTCTGGTCATGGGCAGTGCATCTCATATGGCCAACACTGGTCCCCCAGACACTGGAACCTCCTCTCCAGCAAGCCCCAGACCCCCACGCCTCTATCTCCTTCATCACCAGGAGATGCAGCCCCCCTGGTACCTGCTTCCTCACACTCTTTCTTCACTTCCCCAATTTTAAACCTCAGGTGGTTTCCTCTGGTGGGTGAAGCTTAGGTCACATGGCTGCTACCTGGCTACAAAGGAGACTGGGAAAGCAAGTTTTCTGGCTTCTACCAGGCTCTGTCAGTCTGTGTGCTTGGTTTCGTCAACAGAAACTGACTCTGGTTAACTTAAGTGGAGGGAATTTATTGCAGGAAAGACAAGAGGAAAGTGCGGGGAGAGGGAAGGGGAAAGGGGGGCAGTCTTTTGAGGAGCATCTACCATGTGCTCTGTCATCCGCATTCTTTCTTTTAATTCTCACATCAACCTTGTGGATTAGGTATTGTCACTCTCACTTCACAGACGAAGCCACTGAGGCTCAGTGAGGTTAAGGGACTTGCCTAAGATCATATAGCTAGTAAGTAGCAGATGTAGAGATAAAATCTAGAACTTTCTGATTTAAAATCCCACGCTGTTTCTGCGGTTTACTTTTCTCTATTTTTGTGTGCATGGATTTGCCCAAAATCTCCAAATACTTTCACCACTGCTGGATTCCTGGCAACAACAGCAAGTGGGGTGGCTGCCAGGGGCTGTGGCGACAGAGGCGGCAGGAAGCTGGGTCGTGCCTGTGTGGGCCCTTTGTAGTCAGGTATTTATAAACCTGGACCTTCTCCCTTGTAACAAATATCAGAGGTATTTCTTCTGGCTCTCAGACTCGGGAAGGGTACCTTCCCTCTGTTCATAGGATACTTCCAGGAGAGGCAGCTCCCCAGGGGTCAGGTGAGGCCAGGCCAGCCTTGGGGGTGAACTAAGGCTCTTGGACTGCAGGTATCCTAGGGATTTGGGATATACCATAGGATCCCCGGCCCACAGCCCCTTCTGAGAGATACTGTCCTGGATCCTGTGGCCCTGTCTCCTTTGGCCATGGATGGGTGGTCCAGCACCAGCACCCACCTAAGGGCAGCCCCACCACAGGCTGGCCAGGGGTCCTTGATAGGGCTTTGGTGTCAGGGCTGTGCCCACATCGGTGTGCTGGGGCTGGGCTGGGCCTTGTGGTAGAGCGGGGAGAAGCAGGAAGTTGCCCAGAAACAGCAGAAAAAGAGGCAGCCCGCCCGAGAGGTGGTCGGGCTCTAGAGTGCCCCGGGTCCTGGGCAATGTCCCCTTCCTGAGTTACGGGGCCCCCAGTGTGGCTGTTACTGGGGGTCCCTGGAATCCTTTAGACCCTTCTTCCTGTGACTTCCTTACAAGTACATTTTTAGACCTAATTGAGTGAGTGACTGTGGTGACCAGACGGGGTGAATGAGGACAGTCCCAGATCACAGAACCTGATGTGGTCTGCCTGCCACATCCTTGAGGGCCGCAGCTGGGGGGCTGTAGCTGCCCACACTTGGGTCTCTGGCTCCTGCGGTTCAGATTCACAGGGACGCCTCAGGCCCAGAGGCTGAAGAAGGGTAAGATGTGGACTCTAAAAGCCCAGGGAGAGGGAAAGGAAGGGCCAGAGGGACCAGGGGTGGAATGGTGGGCTTCCAGTCATGACATCACCACGGAGCTTGGCCGTGGGGTGTGTTTTCAGTAGAGTGTTACTCACCACAGTCGAAGCACTAGTTTGTCTTTTAAAGCGTACGTGTCTTCATTTAACCATTTCAAAATTCAGAAGGCACAGAAGGGAATCGGCTGAAAGTCTCCCTCCTTCCCGGCCGCCAGCTCCCCTCCCCCAGGCAACCATTGCAGAGTTGTCGGCATCCTTCCAGAAATGTTTCATGACTTAGAAGCAAGCACACTCACATCCCCCTCTTATTACACAAATGTTAGCACACGATTCCCGTTGTCCTGCGCCTGGTTTTCCTCATTGTGAAGAACGGACTAACTCTCCCCCTGGGTGAGGGTAAATTCGAGGTCATCCCTGTAGCAGGGGCGTTTTCCCAAGCAACTTTCTGCCCGGCATGGTGGGCGGCAGCCCTTTCTGGCCAGGCCCTTAGGGAGGGTGTTTGCGCGAGTGTGTGTGTGTGTGTGTGTGTGAAAATGAGTGTATACACGTGTGTGTATGTGAGTGTGAATGTGTGTGTCTGCATGTGAATATGTGTGTGTATGTGTGAGTGTGTGTGCGTGTGTGAGTGTACGCGCGTGCCTCCAGGAAGACCTTGGGAGAGCCCTAGTGCTGCAGCCCCACGCTGCACTGTGGTTCTAGGTTTGTTGTCTTAACCCTCCTCGGACTTGGTTTCCTTCCCGCAAGTAAGGGTGACAAAAATATCCCTTGGGGTTGTCGCGAGGGTGGCATGAGGATGTGCTGGGAAACCGTCTTGTGACTCGTCATGTCCCTGAGGGGAGGGGTTATTCTCGGCTGGACAGATAGGAAGAGGTTCTCCCTTTCCTCTCGAGGGCGGGTCTGCCCTTCTCGGCTGGCCTCCTGCCCACCTCCTCATTCCCCGGACGGTGACATCATCTCCTCCGGGGGAGTAAGGGAAGGTGGTGTCCCAGCTGGCATCTGCCCCACCTCCCCTCCCTCCCGCCCTCCCTTGGGCACCTGAAACCTTCCGCCTCTGCCCCCTACTCCCCAGGTCTTCCACCTTCCCCTCCTTCGGGGCTCCATCCAGCCAGCATTCCAACATGCTCAGATTTTTCCTGTTTTAAAAAGTAAACCCTCCCCTGACTCCCACATCACCGTCAGCTGCTGTTTTTCTCCCCCACTTTGGAGTCAAACTCCTCGAAAGATGAGCTTAGGCTCAGAGCATCACCCCCTCCAGCGCCTTCACTCCTAGGCCCGTCATGTTTTCTAATCGAACGCTTATCGAGCTCTGTGTATCAGGTGCTGTTCTAGGTGCTTGCGTGTGGTGACCCCCTGAATCCTCAGACAGCCACCCAAAGAGGCAGGTACTATTACTAAGCCATTTGACAGACTAGGAGACCGAAGGGGAGAGGCTAAGTGTGGTCACACTGAGCAGAGCCCACACCCAGGGAGGGAGTGGCTTCAAAACCAGGCCGTCTACCTCCCGTGCGTGTGGCCCCAGGAAACCGGTCAGCAGCCAGCTCCTGGTCCAAACAACGGCACCTGCCGGTGGGTTTTGCCTCTCCCGTCCTGTCTTGGCTTGGGACGCCTTGGTTTCTTCAATCTTGGTGTTCCTCTTTCTCTTCCCATTCTGCTCCCTTCCCTTGGTGAGCGCACCCATTCCAGGGCTCACTGTGGGCTCACCGACCTCCTTCTTATGCCCCCACCCCAGCCCCCAGATCTGCCTCTGACCCAAGTCTCTTGCTGCCATTGCCACTCTACTTGCCGTCCTCCTTTGGAGGTGGCAGAGGTATTCTAAACAGCCCCCAACTGGATGCAGGCCATGCTCAGAAGTTTGTATTTTCTCATTCAGGTGCGGGAAGCCAAGGAGGGCTGCTAGTCAGAGATGGGGAGGGGCCGGGGGCTGGTGGCGTTTGATCAGATTAGGGCTTTAGAAAGACTCCAGCCTGCACTGTTCACCGTGTCAGTTAACTCCTCTGTAGCACCAGGGGTCTCAGCTTACAGGTCACTTTCTCAGGAGGTTTTTCCTAAGCCCGTCTCCCTGTGTGCTCTCCAAGTCCTTGTCTGGCACTGTCAGATTGCTTCTTACTCTGGACTGTAATTGTCCATTTCCTGGTTTGTGGCCCTGCACCCCATGTTTGGTGAGTCTGTTTCCCTTTAGATCTGATGGCACCATGCCTTGCATGCAGAGGGCACTCCATATATGTGTGCTGAGTGGTACTTCGTTGACGCAGACCTCTGTGGAGCTGTGGGAGGGAAAGGAGTTGCAAGGCGGTGGTTTAGGTCAAGAGAAATCAAAGGGGGGGGAGGGATAAAGTAGGAGCTTGGGATGAACATACAGACACCACTGTACATAAAATAGATAAATAAGGACCTACTGTCTAGCACAGGGAGCTACAGTCAGTATTTTGTAATAACCTGTAAGGGAAAAGAATCTGTTTATTTTATCTCTACTATATATAAAATAGATAAACAACAAGGACCTATGTATAGCACAGGGAACTACTCAATATTTTGTAATAACCTGTAAGGGAAAAGAATTATATACAATGTGTGTATACACACATATATACACACAACATTGTATATAATACAAATCTGTGCCCAGCGTCTCTCAACTTCCCCTTCAGGGGCCGTGAGAAGAGCCTGCGTTCAAATGGGGAGGATCTGGGTTCATATCCCGCTCCACCACCTGCTGCAGTGTGATCTAGAGAAAGTTCCTTAACTGGTTTGTTTCTCATTGACATAGGTCACCTGAAACCACAGGACAATGGGCCAGGGCTCTGCTCCTGCCCTGTCCCCAACTGTCCTTGTGCAAATGGGCCCCCTCTCTGTTCCCCAACTGCAAGATGAGAGCCGTGGCCAGATCCTTTCCAAGGGCACTTCCGTGTTTAAGCCCCTTTACCTCCATGTATATTTAGATTTTTGCCTCTGAAAGTTCAACCCAGCAGGGAACATCTCTCCCGGAGGAAGAAGGTGGTGATGTTTCACCGGGCCATCGTACACCCACAAGACAGCACGCCCCTGTCCACCCCGAGGAGCAATGACAGAAGATGTTTATGCAGATGGAACAGCCCTCACCAGAGTGTGTCATCCACCCGACGCTTGGAGCTGCTTGGGAATCACACTGACTCTGGGTACCTAGGCTGGAAGATCTGATAAGACCCACAGCTGATAGAACCCCACAGTGTCTGTGCAAAGCTCATCTCTTTCAGCTTCACAACAGCCCTGGGGGCAGTGACCTTGGCTGCAGGGTGGGCTGTCAGCCTGGAGCCCCAGGAAGAGCTGGTGTTTTGGTTCAAGATTGAAGGCTGCTTGCTGCAGAATGTCAGAGGAGGTTGGTCTTTTTTTCTACTCAGGCCTTCAACTCGTTGGATGAGACCCATCCACATTATGGAAGGCAGTCTGCTTCACTCAATTCCACAGATTTAAGTGTAAATCCCATCCAAAAACAGCCCCACAGAAACAACCCAGAATAACGTTTGTCTGCATGTCTGAGCACTGTGGTCTAGCCACGGTGACACATCAAATTAACCATCGCAGGGGCTTTCCTGTTTAATCCCTACAACCTGGGAGGTAGGTATTGGGATCTCCATTGAAGGTAAGGAAGCAGAGGCTCAGAGCAGTGATGAGGTTAACTCAGGGCTGCGGTGCATGCCGTCACCAAGGGGCATCTCCCATGACTGCACTGAGAAAGTTCTCTGGGTGTTACTCGAAAACCGGCACCCAAGGTGCCCAAAGCAGAGACCCATGAGGTCATGATTAGACCCTGATGGAAAGGGATAGCCCTGTCAATTTTTATTCATGGCTCTGTTCCTTCTAAGACTGACAAGGGTCTGGGCTTGGGGATGCTGTATCAACTAAGCAACCTATTTATGATAATAATAATATCATCATCTGACTTTGATTTGGTGCTTTACAGGGTTATAACTTCAGAGTGTGTTAGAGCTGAGCATCCATAGTGAAGAGGGGACAGTACCTCTCTGCTCTTTGCGTTGTAGCTCATTAGAAGGAATCTGCATGTCAATAAGCTAAGCACATCCAGACCACTTACGGCGCTGGAAATATTCCTGGTGGAAATAGCGATGAATCCTTTTTATTTATGTAACAAGTTTTCCCAGGCTTCATTGGACTGTGGGTACTAAAGAAGTGACAATTATGTTAGTAACTAAAGAAAAAAAAAAAAAAACAGCAGCTGGGTCAGCACACCTGTCGACATCTAGAAAATACTGGCTGATTTCTTCATCCTCCATTGTGGAAAGTCCAATGTCTTCCCCACCGTTTCTAAGGTGGCCTGGGGTGGAGGTCCGGGTGCCTTCTCTTGGTCAAGTGACCCTGACTTCCTGCTTCTTCCCGGACAGCAATACTGTTTGTCAATCTAGCAACCTTTTCCCTTTGTTTCAAAATCCACCTTCTCCCGCCCCACCGCGAGGCATCCGTGTCTGTGGCAGGCTTTCCAGGTGCCCAGGGAGATCGAGGGAACGTATAGAGCAGCAGTGACGGTTGAAGACTGGATATTAGCCCACATGTTCTTACGAAACGAGCTTCTTGCGGCATTTCCGGCATTTCTGCAGCCCAGCTCTGGCTCCCTGTTATTGAGCATCCCTCCCTCTTTCCCCACCTTCACTCCTCTTCCTTCCTTTGCCCTCTCATCACTATCCTCTTCCTCTCAGAAACAAAAATTAAATTCCTCCCATTTTCTTTTGTGGGGAAATTCCACCTTCTCTCGCCCAGAGCGCTCATCTTGGCTCCAGGCCTCGCCCCTGCCGGCCGGGGAGTGGGCAGAGGCTTCCTGAGAATTCTTTGTGAGAGAGGATGGCCTCCTTCCCCCTGGGTCCGTCTCCTTTACCCACAGGAGCTGGCGCTGCTCTTCCCAGCACCGGCCGGGTGAGAAGGCCGCCTGTCTCGCCTGGGCAGGTGAATGTCCATTGTGAGGACAGATCCCCATCTACCTCAGCTGGAGGCCCCCGGCTGTGACCCCACACGACTTTGGGACTCGTCCTCCCCTGTGACTTGTCCACAGTGAGTGGGCACCTGGCTTGAGGGCAGGAGGGTCTTGTCTGGAAAGTGCACCTGACATTCTGGGGTCCGGCCAACTCTGTGCTCAGGTGGGCACCCAGCATAGTGTCCACAGTATCCCCCTCCACTGGGAATACTTCAGGCTCTTGTATTCGGGGCCCCTCCTCTGCCTCTTAGGCACCTATGTACCCTGTTTCCTGTTATGGACACTGAAGGCTGGGCCTCAAGCGCCAGGGAGTTCAGATTCCCAGGCTCCGGAGGCCTTTGCGTACCTGAGAGGCGTGTGCCTAGCAGAGGAGGCTGGGACTGTGGGCTTTGGAGGCAAACAGACGTGGCTTAAATCCTGACTCCATCACTTACTGTGTGGTTTTGGGCAAATTACTTATCCTCTCTGAGCTGTAGTTTCTTCATTCGTAAAAATGGGCGTTAGAGCATCTCTGTCGTGAGTGCTGCTGAGAGGATCCAAGTTGGTGAGATATGGCAGTATCTTGGCCCAAGACCTACCTGTTCAGTCTCAGGTCCAGGGAGCAGAGAGCCTGGCCCCTGCCCTCTAGAGCCTCAGAGAAAAGCCCCACGAGAGGCCATTGGGAGATCTGATCTGTGGTTCCAGCCAAGCTCATTAATGAAGGCAGCGGGGGCTGTATCCCCTTGGAGGCAGTTCTATGTGGCCAACCTGAGCCCTGGGAGTCCAGGAAGCTCATTCATGCAAGTCAAGATGCTCCATTTCCCTGAATAATCCCCCCAGATAACTCAGCCTTGGGCGTGGCAGGGATGCCCTCTTCTGTGTTCAGAGCCTTCCTCTCGGTGTGAGCTGGCAAACTGCACTCCAGGGTGGGCAGCCCTTGTTTAGGTGAATGCTTGTGGTCTCTTAGCCAGAGCTTGGACAGGAGAGGAGGTTGGAAAGAAAAAAATCAAGCTCAGGGTATTCTTGCAATAATTTTTAGTGACACCTTTCTGTGGTGAGGCAGTGCTGCCTCTAGACTGGGGTGAGGTCCCGATTTCACCACTCCCCACCCAGTGTGCTCTTCCACTCTCTACCCCCTGCATGGACTTGAGCCCAGGAGCTCTGGGCCCCGCGGCCAGGCCTCAGTTCCAGGGGTCAGCTTGGCGGTGTGGGATCATGGGAGACTGAGCTGCCGGAATGATGCTGACATGCTGATTCTGTGTGACTCCAATTATCTATCTAGATAGGAGCCCAGAAAAGAATATCTGGGCGGGGCTCAGCCGTCCTGGAGGTGGCCCTAGTGGCCGGACCATCCAGACAATGTCCTGCCCTCCAGGAGCCTATTTTCTCCTTGGGGAGACAAACTGGGGGGACTGGGCTGTGAAAAGAAAGAAAGCAGGTTAAGGGGGATAGATTACAATGAGGAGGCCAGCTGGGGAGTCCCCACTGATAGGATGGCACTTGAAGAGCAGTGAGAAGTATGCCGGTGTGTATCTGGGGGAGAGTTTTTCAGGCAGAAGAACAGGAAGGTGGCAGCCTGCTTGGCCTGAGCCAGAGAGAAAACGACGAGGACAGAGAGGTAGTGGGGACCAGATCCAGCAGAGTGGTTGCAGGGCCTTGTAAAGATTGGCTTTCACTCCAAGAAAGATGCAAAACCGTTGCGGGGTTTGAGCAGAGGAGTACATGATCTGACGTATAGTTTTGTTTTGTTTTGTTTTGTTTTAGTCTTTATTTTCAGTAGGCGGGCCTCTCACTGCTGTGGCTGCTCCCGTTGCGGAGCACAGGCTCCGGACGCGCAGGCTCAGTGGCCATGGCTCACGGGCCCAGCCGCTCCGCGGCATGTGGGATCTTCCCGGACCGGGGCACGAACCCGTGTCCCCCTCATCGGCAGGTGGACTCTCAACCACTGCGCCACGAGGGAAGCCCTGACGTATAGTTTTAAAGGCACGACTCAGACCCATTTGTGTTCACTGCTATATAGTATTTCATCATGTGACAAAAACAATTTACTTGTCCACTCTCCCGCCGGGAACTCTCTGGCTGCTCTTTGCAATAATAAACAGCCCTGTTAAGAACAAGGCTTTACACATCTCCTAGTGTGCCCATGTAAGCACTTCTGTTGGGTAGGTACCTAGGAGAGGAATTTCTGATGGATGATATCATCTTACGATGTCATAAAAAAAATGCCAAGTGGTTTTCCAAAGTGGTTGTAGCTATTTACACTTCTCCTGGCCATACCCAAGAGAGCTGGTTGCTGTATCTATCTCCCAGTTTAGAGCTCCTTCCCAGACTCCCCTCCTGAACTTCATATATTGAACTTCTGACCATGTATCCCTCTGTTTGGACTGCTGACTGATGTAGGTAAAATTCGATGCCCGATTCCCTCACCAGCAAATCTCTTCCTAAAGTCTGCGCTTATCAGTAAAAGGCAGCTCCATACTTTCCACTGCTCAGGTCAAACACCTCGGTGTCCTCCTGACTCCTATCAGCAAATGCTATTAGACTGACCTTCCTAATTAGATCCTCCTCCCCTCCTCCCCTGGTCTAAACCACCGTCATCTCTCACCTGGATTAATCCAATGGTATCTTAACCTGCATCCTCTTCCTTGGTTTCCCTAGAATCTATTCTCCAAACAGAGGGAGCTTTTGAAGACCTGAGTCAGATCAGGACCCTTCCTCTCCCCCAACCCTGCAATGGCAGCCCACCTCATTTAGACTAAAACCCAAAGTCCTTGGAATAGCCTGTGAGGCCATCCGTCTCTTGTTTCCTGTCTGACCCCCTCCCTGTGACTCTCTTGATCTCGCTGGTCTCTGCACTGTCCCTGGGACCCGCCGGCACCCTGCTGCCTTAGGCTCTTGCACTGGCTGTTATACTGAAACAGCTTCAACGTTCTGCTTTATTTGTTTATTGTCTGTTTCCCTCAATAAAAGGCGCTTTACAGGCAGAGCCTTTGTTTTTTCACTGTTGTATCTCCAGCACCTAGAACAGTGCTTGGTACAATGTGGGTCCTGGGTTGCTGTTGATTGAATGAATCATTGAGTGGGTGATTTATTATGAGCTGTATAATCTAAACCAGACAAAGAGGAAGTGACATCGGGCGGGGTGAGAGGCAGGGGCAGGTGGCAAGGTCAAGGGATGGAAGGCTCTGGATAGGGTGGGAAAATGGCTGGGTTCAAATTTCTAGAGGAAGGAGTCTGAGAGACAGGAGGAGATGAGATGGTGCATACCTGGACTGAGTGATGAAGGGGCTTTTTGTTCTCCTGCCTCACTGGCTACTTCGTCTCAGTCCACCTTTGCTGGTTCCTTCTCAACTTTTTGGTCTCTAAGGCTGGGGCAAAGCCGTGAAAAAAATCGAGGCCAGTGCCTTTCAAAGTGAGAGACACAGCCCATCAGTGGATTGTAAAATTAAGTTAGTGCATCTCTAAAAATGAAATAGAACAGAACAGGAAGTAGCAGAGATCAATGTGTGTAGGAAGGGTGAGTTTCATATGACAAAGCCTTATTTTATTGAGGTCTGTACCCATGGTGCCTGTGTGTCCTGAGTCACACATATGATTGGTTCATAGACAAACAAATTTGAAAGCCATTGGCACTGAGAGTGGGTGAGGAGGTGGCAGAGCTCAGAGGCCAGGGGGTTGGAGGAATTTTATTGTGAATCTTGAAATCACCAATGCTTCATAGGGGTAGCGCTGGAGAGCATACTTTACCAGGGTCAAAACTCTTCAAGAAATGCCCAGGAGTCTGAAGGTGGTCCTTCCTCCTTGCCCCAAGATTTCTGGCTCTAACTCTTTCCAGTGGTCCCCCAGCCCTGAGCAGCTGCTGGCTCCTTGCCTACCAGCGATTCCAACCTGCCTCAGTATCCTAGCAACCTGCCTCCAATGCTGGGTCACAGCCCCGGGGTGGGTTTCCTCACTCAGACCTCTCACTCTTTCCAGGTGTGTTCATCAGGACAGCAACACAATGTCAAGGTCAGTCACCATCTTTGGAGCCCTTCTATGTGCCTACAAGCAACCCTGCAGGGCACAAATTACTTCTCATTTTATAGGGGAGAGTCAGGAGTTCAGAGGTTGAGTGCCTTGCGCAAGGTAACTCAGCATCAGAGGCAGGATTTGAACTCAGGTCCATCTCACTCCTCAGTGTAGCCTTTGCAAAGCACCTCCCAACCTCCCCCACCAGCTGACTGATCTCCTCTTACAGACCATCCTCACAGCATAAGATTCAGATTTCATGCTTCAATACAACTACAAAGCACCTATTTCATAGATGTTGGATTCTATAGCTCTGACACCAGTTCTCCAACAGCAGCTGGGTATCCTACAGGTCAACGTGGTTCTGACACCATCTACCCAGAGACAGCATCGAATTCCACAGGGTGGGGGCTCGGTCCCACAAGACTGCTCACCCCCCCACCCACTTCAGATGTCACTGCACATCCAAGTCGTTAACCGTGCTCTGACTGACTGGCTACATACCAGAGGTTCCCACTACCCTGTCCGTGGGTTCCATTAATTTGCTAGAACGGCTACGAGAACTCAGGGAAACAGTTTACTCACTAGACTGAGTTTATTACAAAGGATATTAAAGCATAGGAGTCAACAGCCGGATGAAGAGACATATGGGGTGAGGTGTCCAAGGCAGAAGCTTCTGTCCCCGGGGAGCCTGAGGCCCAGCACGGCACACGTGGATGTGTTCTGGTTCACCAACTTGGAAGCTCTTCACACCCCATCCTTTTGGGTTTTTATGGAGGCTTCATTATGTAAACATGGTCGATTCAATCATTGGCCATTGGGAGATTTAACCTCTAGCTCGTCTCCCCTTAGCAGAGGTCAAGGGGTGAGACTGAAATGCCCAACCCTCCAATCACCTAGTTGGTTCCCCTGACAACCAGCCCCATCTTTAGGTGCATTCCAAAAGTCACCTCATTAACATAACCTCGGGTGTGGTTGAAAGGAGTTGGTTAAAACAGTACACCTTTATTGTTCTTATCACTAAGGAAATTCCAAGGGTTTTAGGAGCTCTGTGCCAGAAACAGGATGAAGACCAAATACATTTCTTTTTATAAATCACAATATCACAGGCTCTCCCACAGAGCTGAAGTGTAAACATTAAAATTCTTGAATGACTACTGTCCCCACAGAATGCCAGCCCTGCACCCAGAGCTGTGATGATGGGGATGCAGAGAAAGAGGGAAGACCCGGTGCTGGCACTGCAGAAAGTTACCATCAGGGGACTTGAGGCCTTAGGGAGTTTCCACACTTAACAAGTGACAAAACTGAGGCCTGTGTCACAAGGCAGGAAAGAGTTAGAAGCCTTGGAGCAAGGAGTAATGGTCGTTGTAATTGTTTACAGACTCCTGGTCCCTCCTTGTCATTTCTTGAGGTTTTAGTGCCCTGTAACATACCTTTCCCGCCAACTCTGTCCCTATAACATCTTGGTGGCTTTTCAGAATCCAGGTCTCCTGCCCAGTATCTTATACCTTTCACAGGTTGAGATGATAAAAGGAAAACATAGGACACATATGAATCTGATTATGATGTTAGTGAAACCAAGCGGGACCCTGTGGGGCTCCTGAGCATGGAAGCCTTTCTGTGTCCCCTGTTTCTTGTTTGTAGGGAACAGACTCCAGCCTCCATGACCTTCCCTGAGCTCCAAAAGACAGAGTTGAACAGTTGCTAGGCAGGGAAGGGAGGGGATGCAGAGACAAGGGAGGAGCAGCCCAGAAACAATAGCGCAGCCTTGGGGCAGGTCCTGGTTCCGCTTCAAGGGATACACATGACAATGTGTTTGAAGATGTTAGCATTCTTTTTTTTGGCCCTGCCGCTTGGCTTGTGGGATTTAGTTCCCCAGCCAGGGATTGGGGATCAAACCCAGGCCCACAGCAGTGAAAGAGCCAAGTCCTAACCACTGGAATAGCAGGGAATTCCAAGCATTCTTCATTGCAGAGAAGATCACAATTTGATAACCTCAAGAAGCTCATCAGGAGACCCCCTGAGGCCAGATCAAAGGAACCAGAGAAGTTCATCAAGAGACCACATGAGACCAGATTAAAGGAATGCAGGGCTTCCCTGGTGGCTCAGTGGTTGAGAGTCCGCCTGCCGATACAGGGGACAAGCATTCGTGCCCCAGTCCGGGAAGATCCCACATGCCGTGGAGCGGCTGGGCCAGGGGGCCATGGCCGCTGAGCCTGCGCGTCCGGAGCCTGTGCTCCGCAACGGGAGAGGCCACAACAGTGAGAGGCCCACATACTGAAAAAGAAAGAAAAAAGGAATACAGGCCCTGCACGCACCCTGATCCTTACCAGCAACTTCACCCTTGAACCATTGTTATAAAACTCCTCACCAAATCCCCCTGGGTTTGGACACAGTTTTTGAGGCACGAGCCCATTGTGTCCCCCTTTGCCTGGCAAAGCAATAAAGCTATTCTTTTCTACCTCACCCAAAACTCTGTCTCTGAGATTTGATTCAGCACTGGTGCACAGAGACTGAGTTTTCGGCATCATTAGGGCCTGTCCAATACCATGTCCTACCCCAGGTACAGGTGTCCAGAGGCCATGTACCCCAGGTGAGGCTGGGATCCTCCCCAGCCCTGGGCCTGGGCCTGGGGAATGAGTCTTGTCTGACCCATTATGGTAATTCAGCTCCATGTGCTTTGATTTTAAATGTGTATATGATCAATTCTGGCCAATGAGATGTGAGGGAATCTCTTCTAAGAAAATTCTGGGAATAGTTTTCATATTCTTGAAAAAGAGACACAATGAGGAAACATTATTTCTTCCCTATTTTAGACAGAGACTTTGTAGGAGATGAAGCCCTGAGTTGCTTCTGGCACCATGTGACCTCAAAGGGACAAATCCAAGTGCAAACGCTATGGAACAGCTCTACCTCTGAACTTCCTATCTGTGAGGTAAGTTCCTTAGTGCTCCTGCTATCCGTAGCCCACAGCATCCTAACCAGCATTGAGTGGCCCTGCCTCTAAGGACTGTGGAATGTCAAGCGGAGCGGGCGTCAGTGGCAGCTGGATCTGTGATGGTAGTGTGACCCGAAACACTGGGTTCACTTCTCAGTGGATGTCATGCCAAGACACAACCAAGGCAAAGAGCGTGAGAAGGAAGGACTTGTTATTTGCAGCAAGTAAGATTTTCCCCAAAGCAGTGTCTTCCCAACAGTAAAACTGGCAAAGTTTTAAGCTGAGGGTACGTGCGTATTCATGGAGGGGCTTGGGTGGCTGACAGAGGCCAAGCTTCACTTGAAGTCACAAGGGTCAGAAAAGGTCAACGTCATCCTCACTTAGGTTCCAGTTGATCTGGTGGTGGAGCGCTTCAGGCTAATCTTTACCATTGAAACAGGAAGGGGAGTCTTTGCAACTGATGTATTAGCTTTGCTATTGTTACTTCTCTTGCCTGATAACAGCCCTTTAGCCCTGCATTCTTTTGTTACCTTCGATTGTTAATTACTGAGACCTGTCCAAGGACACTCATGGTGGCCAGGCTTAGCTCTCCAAATGACTTAGGCCCAAAATGGCTTCTCTTCTGTCATGAAAGCCGTGCCTGGTCCCTACTTTCTCTGCTTACATAACCAGTTAAGGTGAAGCATGGCATCGGATGGCGCTGCCGGTAAGGACTGTACCAGGTCAGGCAACCGGTGGCAGCTGGATCTGTGATGCTAGTTGCTGTAACAGACAAGCCGGAAAGTCTCAGTTTTTGTACAAACTATTTCTCACTGTGTCACTGTCACTGCACAGTCAGTCCTGACAAGGTGGCCTTTCCCGTGCTCCTTCAGACACCCAAGATCCTTCCTTCCTTCCTCTGGGTCCTCGGGGTTCTACTCACTTAGCTGGTGAGGAAAACACACCTGCTTCTTAAACACACGGCTACCAGGAGACTAGTTGAGCAGCCATTCCAGCAGCAACTGCTTCCTCCGGGAAGGGAGCAGGACCTCTGACCTTCAGCGGGTGACCTCTGCCACAGCTACTGTGGCGGCTGAAGAGGATCTGAGCCGGCCTAGAAGGAAGGAGGGACCTAGGGAGGAAGAGAGGGAGGGTCTTCCAGTGGGTAGCGCTGGGCCCAGTGAAGAGCTGATTGGGGTAAGGCCTGCATTTGGGGTGGAGAGGTATGTGCATTTGGGGAGAAAGAAAGAGACCAGATTATAGTGCCCTGAATGTGTCAGTCTGCTTTGTGTTGTGTTTGGAACTCTTATGCAGATGGGCTGTACCTGTAACAGGGAAGAGACAAATCAGGCTACATGTTGGATCTGTTTCTTTTACTTGAACCTTTGCTCTCCGCTGCTTTGGTTCACTGAAAGGATACTGTCTCTACATAATGGCCTGCCTCGGGGAACCCTGCTCCTCTACTTGAATGTTAAGCCAAAGTGCCTTTGTTTAGGGAAACATCCCGACCCTGTCTACCTGTGGATGGCTGCAAGAAAGAAATTAACACATTCCCTCACAGAGGAGGGCCACTCCAGGGGATATTTGCAAAACTTACGACCTTTTTACTTTACTTCCTCATCTCCTTCCTCTCTCTGTGCTATATAAGAAACTGCCATCCAAACCCTGATAAGATGCTTATTTTGAGACTTTAGTTTGCCAATTCACTGGCCTGTCACGTGGCGAGCAGAGTGAGCTTGGACTCAGTAACATATGTGGGACCTCACTGCTAATCACTGGGTTCTGGGATGAATCCCACAGTATCCCATGGCATGGATAAAGGAATGAGCTTTATTTATTTATTGGGGCATGGGGACAGGAAATATTGACAAGCCCGGGGCCAGCAAGACCAAGTTGGCGTGTTTCAGGGAACAGCTCCTGGCCCTTTCTGTAGGGCAAATTCTAAAGCAGCCTTGTTAGTGAAGGACATGTTAGTGCAAGTTCGTGTGCCCGACGCACCGTGAGACCAAATATACCAAAACGCAAGGGGACGGCTGACTCATGCCCTAAGAAGCCCCGAGCTCTCCGAAGGGTTTCGGCAAAGCCTTTTTAAAAGCCAGGTGAGGGGTGGGGCCGGGTCGCAGGGTCTGTGATCAGCTCGTGAACAGTTCTCTGATTGGCTGATGGTGAGGTAACAGGGCGGTGTCACAGGGGTTAACATGATCAGTCCTTGGGCTCCAGGTGGCCTGGGGCTACGTTCTCAGGTCATCCAGTAGTTAACATCTTCCTTGGTGGGGGGTTTTCACATCTGCAAAACAACTCAGGAAATGTGCATCAAATACTGTTACATAGGTCCTTCAGAGAGGAGCTAAAGCAAAGGGTATGGGGGAGGACCCCATAGGGTCCTGATTGGTTACAGACCCACAAGCTGCTTGGGGTCAGCCAGCCTGGGTTTTGGTGCTTGACGGGCACTGGGAACAGCCCAGCACCTGGAGACCTCGGCTTAGGACGTGGCTGTTCCCTGTAAGTTGTGGGAAGCTGAGCGTGGGGCAGCCCTTCCCGCTCAGAACAGGGAATCCCTGAGCCGCTTTCAGACAGCCCTGCTCCTGGCAGAGCTGGGCCTGAGGATTTTGTAATCTTTGAGGAGGTGAAATTCCAACATTCTCGTTACCTTACCTTTGGTGTAGCTTCGTGGGAGGAGTCAGAGCCCTGGGATTCAAAATAACAATTCGATCAGTGCGTGCCTACTATGTGGTGGGCACCTTATATTTGCACCTAGTAGGTTAGCAGGGCCCGTGGGTTGCAGTGTCACAGCGACTCTGCCTTGTTCTTAACTTGTGCTCCGTGGGGCAGTTCTCCCTGGCCCAGCAGTGATGTACAGTCCCAACACTTCCCTGATGACTTTTAGGATAAGGTCTACAGCGGCTTCGAGTTGCAAAACAGCTTTCATTCCAGAATGACAAGGTTCAGTCTCAGATAATAGCCACAGCTTCCAATTATAGTCAAAGTTATGACCATTTTCTTTGGGCCTCGAGGGACCTGCTCCTGGGGGAGGGGCATGGCTCACCCCTGCTCTCCTAAGTGTTTTTTCTGAGTTCCCAGTCAGTGAAGGTTCAGAAATCCCATGCCAACGATCAGAAGTGTAGGATGTGGTACTCCCTAAATCAGCCTCTTGGCAGCCGGCAGAGGTGCCGGCAACAGTGGGGACGTGGCCTCTCCTCAGAGTCTGTCCCAGCTCTCAGGGCCCCTCTTCTGAGCTTCTAGGGCCCGGGAACCCCACATCTGCTCTCTGTTCCCCTAGCCCTAGGGTTGGTAGCTGTTTCCCGTGGTTATTATTATTGTTTTATCGAGGTATAGTTGCTTTACAATGTTGGGTTAGTGAATCAGCTGTACTTATACATACATCCCCTTTTTTGGATTTCCTTCCCGTTTAGGTCACCACAGAGCATTAAGTAGAGTTCTGTGTGCTCTACAGTATGTTCCCATCAGTTACCTATTTTATTTTTTTAAATTTGTTTTTATTTAAAAAATTTTTTTGTGGTACGCGGGCCTCTCACTGTTGCGGCCTCTCCTGTTGTGGAGCACAGGCTCCGGACACGCAGGCTCAGCGGTCATGGCTCACGGGCCCAGCTGCTCCGCGGCATGTGGGATCTTCCCGGACCCACGCACAAACCCGTGTCCCCTGCATCGGCAGGCGGACTCTCAACCACTGCGCCACCAGGGAAGCCCCAGTTACCTATTTTATACACAGTTCTAATAGTGAATATATGTCAATCCCAATTTCCCAGTTCATCCCACCCCTCCCCTTTCCCCCTTGGTTTGCATACATTTGTTCTCTACGTCTGTGTCTCTATTTCTACCTTGCAAACAGGTTCATCTGTACCATTTCTAGATTCCACATATATGCGTTAATATATGGTATTTGTTTCTCTCTTTCTGACTTACTTCACTCTTACAGTCTCTAGGTCCATTCATGTCTCTACAAGTGACCCAATTTCGTTCCTTTTTACGGCTAATATTCCATTGTATATATGTACCACATCTTCTTTATCCATTCATCTGTCGGTGGACATTTGGGTTGTTTCCCATGTCCTGCCTATTGTAAATAGTGCTGCAATGAACAAAACTACAATGAGATATCACCTCACACTGGTCAGAATGGCCATCATCAAAAAATCTACAAACAGGGCTTCCCTGGTGGCGCAGTGGTTGAGAGACCGCCTGCCGATGGAGGGGACACAGGTTCGTGTCCTGGTCCGGGAAGATACCACATGCCGTGGAGCGGCTAGGCCCGTGAGCCATGGCCACTGGGCCTGCGCGTCCAGAGCCTGTGCTCTGCAATGGGAGAGGCCACAACAGTGAGAGGCCTGCTTACCGCAAAAAAAAAAAAAAAAAAATCTACAAACAATAAATGCTGGAGAGGGTGTGGAGAAAAGGGAACCCTCGCACTGTTGGTGGGAATGTAAATTGATACAGCCACTATGGAGAACAGTATGGAGGTTCCTTAAAAAACTAAGAACAGAATTACCATATGACCCAGCAATCCCACTACTGGGCATATACCCTGAGAAAACCATAATTCAAAAAGACACATGTAGCCGTGGTTATTATTTCTTCATTCCCTGTATTCTCTTTTTGATTTTTCAGTCCTCCAAAACTTGTTTAACCAATTCCCTATATTAAATTCTCTCTGATGAATTACCTATTTTGGACTCTGTCTTCTTGACCAGACCGTGATTATACACTGGTTATTTAACAATTTCCAATCCACCACAATTGAAAGCAGATGTAAATTATACTGAATATAACAACCAGTTATTTATGAAGGAAATGATGAAATATTTGCTTATGCCAGCCAGGGTTTGATAAAATACTACTCTCCAGGGGAGAGAGATTTGTACTTAACTGAAGTGCTATGACCTTTCTTCTCTGCCTTTGCTTTACACCAAAAGTTGCCCAGAATGTCATTCATGGACCAAACTGTGAACTGGACAAGAGCTGATGCCAAGTTTCAAAACGGCTTAAGCCACGCCCCCCACCCTGTTACTATAGCGACCCACAGGTCAGAGGTGTTATCTGTAGGGATAGTTAAGGAGTCAAAAGATAATTGAAGGCAGGTTACAAGCAGAGGGTTTTTGTTTTTTTTTTTAACAATTTGTTCCCTTACCTACTGCTCTGTAAGACAAGCTCAAGAATTTCTGTTAGTCACCAGTTTCTGTTAACCCTGTGGGATACAGTTTCCTTTTCCAGAATGTCATGTAGTTGGAATCACACAGCTGGTAGCCTTTTCGGATTGGCTTCTTTCACTTGGTAATATGCATTTAAGGTTCCTCCAGGTCCTTCTGCAGCTCGATAGCTCATTTCTTTTTAATACTTTTTATTTCCAAAACTACCCCAGAGATATGTTTTATCAGCTCCAACTTACACATGAAGAAACCAAGGCCAAGGACCATGTTTGCTGAATGCCAGGGACAGGTCTTTTGAATGTACATCTGTTTCAGTGTCTCTGCCCTGTGGGGGACCAGAATTTGTCACCTCCAAATGTGTCTCTTTGGCATGTTAATTTTTTTAAGCGGGTTATTTTATAAGAAACAGGAGACCTGAAAGAAACTCTGCAAACCAAGGAGGAGTCACCCTTGTGTAAGAAACACTGACATTTATAAGGGAAATCTCCATTTCTAAGATGTCTTTCTTGTTGTACCAGGAAGAGAATGACCAGATCTCTAGAAACTCTAGAAACATCCTTGGAGAAGCAATGACTTTAAACTGAATCACAGGGGCTTCCCTGATGGCGGAATGGTTAAGAATCTGCCTGCCAGTGCAGGGGACACGGGTTCGAACCCTGGTCCGGGAAGTTCCCACATGCTGCGGAGCAACTAAGCCCGTGTGCCACAACTACTGAGCCCGCGAGCCACAACTACTGAAGACCCCACGCTCTAGAGCCTGTGCTCCACAACAAGAGAAGCCACCACAATGAGAAGCCCACGCACCGCAACGATGAGTAGCCCCTGCTCGCTGCAACTAGAGAAAGCCCGTGCACAGCATTGAAGACCCAACGCAGCCAAAAAGAAAATTAAATAAATAAATAAATAAACCGCGTCACAACCTTACCCTTGTTTGCTGGGCTTTTCCTGGTCACCTCCCCTAACTGGCTCTCCCCGCCCTCCGCAACCTCTTTTGTCTTCTGCTGAGGGTGGTATTTAAGGTGAGGCTTACTCAGGTTTCCATCTCCCATGTAGGCGGGTTAGAAACTTTCATTTGATTTTCTCCTGTTAATCTGTCTCATGTCAATTTAATTCTTAAATCAGCCAAAGGAGCCTGGAGGGTAGAGGAAAATGTCTTCCTCCCTCCCCGATAGCCCCTCCCCCATGGCTGTGGGTCTTCTCTAGGCCGGCTTGGGCTTTGTGGTCCTGGGCAAGTCCACACCTTGTTTTTGTTAAAATTTTACCTATTTATTTATTTAGTTTTGGCTGCTTTGGGTCTTTGTTGCTGCGTGCCGGCTTTCTTTAGTTGAGGTGAGCGGGGGCTACTCATCGTTGTGGTGCGCGGACTTCTCACTGCGGTGGCTTCTCTTGTTGCGGAGCACGGGCTCTAGGCGTGCGGGCTTCAGTAGTTGTGGCACGCGGGCTCAGCAGTTGTAGCTCACAGGCTCTAGAGCACAGGCTCAGTAGTTGTGGCACACGGGTTTAGTTGCTCCGTGGCGTGTGGGATATTGCTGGACCAGGGCTCGAACAGTGTCCCCTGCATTGGCAGTCAGATTCTTTATTTTTTTTTGCGGTACGCGGGCCTCTCACTGTTGTGGCCTCTCCCGTTGCGTAGCACAGGCTCAGCGGCCATGGCTCACGGGCCTAGCCACTCTGCGGCACGTGGGATCTTCCCGGACCGGGGCACGAACCCGTGTCCCCTGCATCGGCAGGCGGACTCTCAACCACTGCGCCACCAGGGAAGCCCCCAGGCAGATTCTTAACCACGGCGTCGAAGAGAAGTCCCATGTCTCTTTGCCTCTTATTTCCCCATGTGTTGAGAATGTAGAATAATCCACGTGTCTCCCTGTCAACTGAAAGAAAAAATGCACACCCTAAAAGTTGAGAATTATGTTTTATGTGGTGGACTTTCTGAGGACTTAAGCTCAGGAGACAGCCTCTCAGGTAGCTCTGAGGGACTGCTCTGAAGAGGTAAGGGGAGGGCCAGGATACACAGGAGTTTCTGCAAAAATTCCCAAGTAGTCGGAACATCAAAAATTACTGTTGGATTCCCTGGCGGTCCAGTGGTTAGAACTCTGTGCTTCCACTGCAGGGGGCACAGGTTCCATCCCTGATCAGGGAATTAGGATCCCGCATGCCATGCGGTGCAGCCAAAATAAATAAATAAATAAAAAGCTTACTGTTAATTAAAGAAAAACCACCAGATATCTCAAGTTAATGAATCTAGTGCTTTTCTATGTATGGGAAGATGCAAGAGTCTGGGTTCAGTGAAATCCATCCCTTTGATGTGCACCTTAATTATCTAGGGCCTGCTTTTCTCCATCCTGAATCCCCTTTGGTACACAGTCGGGGCCGCTGCAGTGGCTGGTGGCTTGGCGGCCACAACATTCTTTGTTTACTGATATAGCAGGCAACAGTTTTCATCCACAGGGAAAAATGAGGACTATAGCCTGGGAGACAGCCTCTCAGGTAGCTCTGAGGAACTGCTCCAAAGAGGTAGGGGGCAGGTCAGTACATGTATGATTTTAGTGAAGGGGGATCCATGCAGTGAAGCCCACATTTTGGCAGAAGGTGGCTGCTCGTCGCGAGGGACAGATATCTCTGTTGATGATTTTAGCGCTTTTCTAGGTGTGAGAAGATGCGAGAATTTGGGCTCATAAGATCTTCTCCTGAAAATATCTAACTATCTGAGGGACTGTTCTGCCGGTTTTGCCCAGAACACAGAGACCCTCACTCCGGATCTCCACCCTGGACTCCTTTCAGGATGTGTTGAAGGTCAGCGGCTGCAGTGGCTCACGACTTCGTTCTTGTAGAACAAGATGGTGAGCGACAATCTTTAGCTGGCAACCCTGACTCCCAGGGCCGTACTGAGGGTCAGCTGGACAGCCCAAACTCTGCTGAGATCTATGGGTCCCTGCAGGGGGTGTTAGAACGGCCCGCACTGGGTCCCTCACTGCCTGACTTGGCCAAAAGGTCAGCTCTGCCTCCGTGGGGCATTGCAAAGTAGAGGGGATTCTATCCTGGAATCAGATCTGATCCTGTCTGCATCGCCACAGGGGAAGCAGATGGTTTGGGGAAATCCAATTTAAAAGGAAAGAAATCGAATTAGCTCTCCAGGGGTCTGCCAGCCAATGCCTGAGTGAAAACTATTACATTAGCTGCTCAGGCCTCTCCAAGCCAGCATTAAAACTGTGGGTGGGGTGGGCTGAGCCAGAGAGCAGAGAACTTAGCTTGGTGGAATAAAGTCCTAAGACTCTGATGATCCCTGGCTTGGGACCCAGGAACCTGCAGCTGACTCTGCCATTGACTTTCCACGGTTCTTAGACCCTCCCTGTAACTTCCCTTTCCCCAAGACCCACACGCGTAATCCCAGCCCTCCCGGAGTGTGGTCACACTTATGTAAGGAGAACATACTTCAACAGGCCTATTTACTCCGAGTATTCCATTGAAGATCCCCTTGGGGTGAGTGCTATGGGGCGGAATCATCTAGGGAGGCTGTCCCAGGTGGTCCTTGAGCCAGTCAGCTCTAACGGGGAAATGTGTCCAAGGAAGTTCTTTTTGCCTAATTTCCTGTGCTTGGGAGACCATGGGGCATCCTGAACGTGGACACTGCTCCCTTCACCATAACCCCTGGGACCAGGGATCAGTGTCCTGACAAGAGGTGCCAGTAGGGATGGTTCTTATTGGATGGTGCCAACTACCGTTTAGATCCGTGTTTTGGGGCTGCGTCGGGTCTTAGTTGCGGCACGTGGGGTCTTCACTGAGGCGAGCGGGGTCTTTCGTTGCGGTGTGGACAATGATCTTTGCTGTGGCTCGTGAGCCTCTCTCTAGTTGTGGCTCCAGGGCGCGTGGGCTCTGTAGTTATGGCGCATGGGCTTAGTTGCCCCGCGGCATGCGGGATCTTAGTTCCCCGACCAGGGATCGAATCTGCGTCCCCTGCATTGGAAGGCGGATTCTTTTTTCTTTTTTGCGGTACGCGGGCCTCTCACTGTCGTGGCCTCTCCCGTTGCGGAGCACAGGCTCCGGACGCGCAGGCTCAGCGGCCATGGCTCACGGGCCCAGCCGCTCCGCGGCATGTGGGATCTTCCCGGACCGGGTCACGAACCCGTGTCCCCTGCATCGGCCTGCGGACTGTCAACCACTGCGCCACCAGGGAAGCCCGAAGGTGGATTCTTTACCACTGGACCACCTGGGAAGTCCCTAGATCCTTTCTGCTAAGGGAGCTTCATTGTGAGATCAGAGAGAAGCAGAGATGCCATATACAGAGCTGGGATGAGCCCCTGTCCTGGGCTTCTGTCAGGTCTGTTGTACAATGCAGACGAGAAGCACAGAAATGTAGAAGTCATGGTGTGGCTGCCAAGATGCTGAATATCCTTCCCCAGAATCCCATTAGTTAAGGGTTGGGGTGCTCTTTTCTTTGCATCTTTGTTACCCAAAAAATGGGGTCGCTTCTTGGTGGACGTCAAGCCAAAAGACTCAGCCAAGCCAAAGAGCGGGAAGAGGAAGGATTTATCACTTGCAACAAGTAAGGAGGACACCGGGGGTCTTTCCCAAAGCAGGGTCCTTTCCGAAACAGCAAAATTGGGGAAGATTTAAGGTAAGGGTCTGTGCATATTCAGGAAGGGGCTTGAGTTGAGGAGAATTCAGCCTAGAATTGGGGCAAAAGTTGACGGAGTCCCAGCTTTAGTTGATTGAAATCCTAGGGTCAGAAAAGGTCAACATCTGGGAGTTCCCTGGTGGCCTGGTGGTTAGGATTCTGGGCTTTCACGGCTGTGGCCCGGGTTCAATTCCTGGCTGGGGAACTGAGATCTCTGCGGCCAAAAAAAAAAAAGAAGTCAAGATCATCATTCCTATCTCCACCTGTGTTGGGGCCTTATTTCAAAGATATGTATCAGACTGTTATGCTCCTTGGGGAGGAACTAGGACCCTGTTTTATGGCTCAACTATTGTTTCTTGACTGCTTTTCCTGTGTTCCTGCATTCCTTTGTTCCCTTAAGATCATTGATTACTGAGACCTGTTCGAGGGCAAGCACTGGGTCCAGGCTTAGACCACAAACTGGCTTCGGCCAAGGACGGCTTCTCTGATGTCAAGAAAACTATGCCTGGTTCTCTTTCTCTGGGGACCCCCTACCCTATCTGCTCACATCCTGAACAGCCCAACCATGGCACTGAATATGAAAAAAACATGCAACAATTTCAGAGATAAAGCATTATTTTGAAATATTTTGGGGTTGTCCATGGAAATATTCACCATTCCTATTACTTTAATCTTTACTAGAGGTCCTCCCCTCACCCTTGCTCCCACCCCTGCACCCCAAGTGAAAAAAAAATAGAGAGAGCTCTGGTTTCGTGAGTATTTGCTGGGAGACCTATGTCTTTATGAGATCTCTAAGATGCAAGGGATGTAGGAGTTCTTCAAGTCCCCACCTCCAGGCTCTCCTGTTCCCCCGCCGCTCCCCATAGCCCAGGGCCCACTGCTCTATTAGGCAGCCCTGGTTTCAAGTTTTCTTTGCATTATGCCAAAATCTGTTCCCTGTGAGTGCTACCCATGAACTCTCGCTGTGGCCCCTGGGACAACATATACCCCTGGTCCACCTTATAGTTCTCTAGATACTTGCAAACAAAGTTTGTTGTGTTGTTGGTTCCCCATCCTTGCCCAGGTTCGAATCCCCTGGTCCCTCACTCTTTCCTTGGAAGGCAGGGTTCCAGGGCTGCCCCCTCCGGGTCTCTGGAGCCGGTCACCTTCCTTTTTGAGGAGGCCCCAGACTGGACCATGATACTGCTCTGGGGCCTGACTGCTGCATCCGTGGCTTTATTTTCTCCCTCCACCTGGACATCTACCTCTCTGGATGGAGTCCAGGACAGCCTTACCTCACAGATTTGGCTTCTGTTAGGTTTGTGATAAGCTACATTTTCATGTCTTTTTCCAAATGATATTGTTTTCTATCTTGTATTTATGGAATTGAGGTCTTCCAATCAAAAGGTGTTCCAGTATGTTTTTGTTAAATCTCCTCCTGCGATATTAATCCTGGGAGGCACCACTGTGTAAAATGTGCAATAAGACCAAAAAAGTACAGACCTGGATTCCAATATGTATCTAGTATATTAACTGGATGATCTCGGGACAAATATGTAACTTCTCTGAACCTCAAGCTCTCCAGCTGTAAGATGGAATCAAACACAACTGGGAATTCCCTGGCGGTCCAGTGGTTAGGACTCAGCACTTTCACTACCAGGGCCCAGGTTCGATCCCTGGTTGGGGAACTAAGATCCCACAAGCCGTGTGGCGCGGTCAAAAGAAACCAAACCAAAACAACACCAGCGAGACACTCATATCCCATGTGCCCCTTTTTCACTTTCACTGTAGATTGGAAGAACTAGATACTCGTGTTCTCAGCTTCCTTTAGAGCTCTGAGTACCCCTGTGTCGGATTTTGGCTAATGATTCACAGATGGAGTTGGCTTCCAGTCTGTCGGGAGAAGCTTTTGCCTTTTAGATAGAAAGGGTAGTTGTACGGAGCATTCGCCCTTCTCCCCACTTCCTGCTGTGAATGTAGAGATGTTCGGAGTTGTGGCAGCTACCTTGTGACCATGGGGTACAAGCCGAGAGAATCACAGCGATGCCATTTTTGACAGTACCTTGCTACTAAATCAACACCTGGGGTTGCCTCTGGATTTAACATATGGGGGATAAACACTATTATCCAACCAGACAAACACGTTATTAACTTACTCAGCTCCTTGAAGAGTAAGGATCAGGGACTCTGCTAAACGTATTATACTGATTGCTTGACCTCATTTACTGATTATTTATTCCTGTTAAGATATATCCTTTGGGTGTTATAATCCATTATTCTAGAGGTCTCTTTGAACTATAATTTGTTACCCAAGTTACTGGATATTTCTCAGAGCTTTGTGAAACCTACAGTGTTTAATAATATTCCAAGTTATCATTAAAAACATTGACCAAGGTAGGGCAAAGCAGGGCCCTGTAGCTCCCTGGTGGAGCCCTCTGCCCTTGTATGGGGGCTGGATTCACCCAGCTATGGATCCGCCTACTCGCGCTGTTTAGGTCCACTCATACTTTTCCATCTTGTGCCCAAGAAGCTCATAAGATGCCCTAGCCTGTCAGTGAAATAAAAATTCACTGTACCCCTGGAGTGTCTTAATGCACTAGTTAAAACCTCCTTCCTGGGGGAGGGAAGCAACAGAGGTCTGGAACGAGTGCTGGGATACAGAGGGGGTCTTGGCTCCAACCTTGCACCACTTGACTCTACTCTGGAGGATGAGGGATGTGGAGATGTGGGCCCTTGTGAGGAGAGTGCCAGGAGTGTGGGGATTTTCAAGCACTTTCTGTCCTGAAGGGCACCAGGTGCAGTAATAACCTTTTACTGTCCAGCTGTCTCTATCATATTTGTTGCCCTTGGGCTGCATTTCACAGTTGAACCCAGAGGCCAACACACCCGCTATATCCTCTTTTGCTCAAGGGGATTCTTTCTGGACCCACAGCTATTGTTGCTATTGGCTGTCAATTGCCTGTTTGTAAAAACTTCCTGAGAGCTCTGGGCCATCTTGGTTTTCCCTCTGCTGCAGAGCTTCCCCTGGTCCTGGTGGCCAGCAGAGCAGGCTTGTTCCGGCTGGACTGAGGGCAGCGAGGGTGGACCAGCTGGCTCCTTCCCGGGTATCTGCCAGCTCTCATGATCCCTCCTCTCCCGGTCCTGGGCCCGGCCTGCAGGTCAGAGGCTGGCCGGGTCCTTATGACGTGCTGATCCCCCCACCTGACAGCTGACTGGTCAGGGGTAGATATTCCACTGCAACTGGGTCAGACTTTCTCTCCTAAAAACTTCAAGTGGGGGGCTTCTCTGGTGGTGCAGCGGTTGAGAATCTGCCTGCTAATGCAGGGGACACAGGTTCGATCCCTGGTCTGGGAGGATCCCACATAACGCGGAGCAACTAGGTCCGTGAGCCACAACTACTGAGCCTGCGCGTCTGGAGCCTGTGCTCCGCAACAAGAGAGGCCGCGACAGTGAGAGGCCCGTGCACCGCGATGAAGAGTGGCCCCCGCTTGCCACAACTAGAGAAAGCCCTCGCACAGAAATGAAGACCCAACACAGCAAAAACAAACAAATAAATAATTAAAAAGCCAAGCATTTGAAGCCCTTTTTTTTTTTTTTTTTTTTTTGGTGGTACGTGGGCCTCTCACTGTTGTGGCCTCTCCCGTTGCGGAGCACAGGCTCCGGACGCGCAGGCTCAGCAGCCATAGCTCACGGGCCCAGCCGCTCCGCGGCATGTGGGATCTTCCCGGACTGGGGCACGAACCCGCGTCCCCTGCATCGGCAGGCGGACTCTCAACCACTGCGCCACCAGGGAAGCCCTGAAGCCCTTTTTTAAAAAACAAAAAACAAAAAGCTTCCAGTGGGGCTGATGGAGGTTGTCTCTGTGTAAGCCTGGAGCTGAACACCTGCTCTCTTTCCACCCCTCATAGACTGAGTAGCAGAGACAATTGGTGTCTTTGGAGAGCAGAACACAGCACCCAGAAGCGGAGAGCTGCACGAGTGCCCAGTCCGTGGTTCCAGGGTCTTCTACAGCTTAACTGTGTTTCCACGTTTGGGTTCCATGAGATACTACCTGTGTTCTTAATATACTGTTCGCTTTCGCTGAAGCTACCCAGGTGGTCCATTATTTATGACAAACAGAAAGACAGGGTATAACTCTGAGGTATTCCTCAGTTTACGTAGCAGCAATCTGTTTTGCTGACTCCACTCTCTCCAGCAAGGAAACCAGGACTGGGAAGTGTGTGTATATGGGACCTGCTTTTCCTAGAGGGAGCTGGCAGTCACGAGCAGGGTGGATATTACCTTTTTTTTGGCGTGCAGGATCTTGGTTCCCTGACCAGGTATTGAGCCCATGGCCCCTGCAGTGGAAGCACAGAGTCCCAACCACTGGACCGCCAGGGAAGTCCCCAGGGTGAATACTACCATTATTCAGGGATTGTTATGCTGTGAATTAAGACAGTCTCACTCACTGTGAGATAAAACAAACGATGGGCCTGTTATTCCCACAACTGAAATAGCCTTCAAGTGCTCAAATTAGTAAGGGACTGAGGCCACAGAACAGCACAGAGACCCAAGGATGCGAACCCAGCTTGGATTTGTTTTGTTAACTGTGGTAAAATAAACCTAGCACACAACTTACCATTTTAACCACCTTCAGGTGTACAGCTCGCTGGCACTGCGCACATTTCACGGTGCTGAGAAGCCATCATCACTATCTACTTCCACGCCTTTTTCTGTATCCCAAACGGAAACTCAATAACTCCCCATTCTCCTCTCCCCAGCCCCTGGTTACCTCCAATCTACTTACTGTCTCTCTGAATCTGCCTATTCTAGGTACCTCACATAATTGGGATCGTCCAGTATTTGTTCTTTTCTGTCTGGCTTATTTTGCTTGGCATAATGTCTTCGAGGCTCAGCCGTGTCGCAGCATGTGTTGGAATTTCATTTCTTTTTGAGGCGAAACCATACAGAGTCCCCTACATACAAACGAGTTCCTTTCCGAGATGACGTTTGTAAGTCCAATTTGTTCGTACGTCCAACAAAGTTAGCCGAGGTACCCAACTAACACAATCGGCTACATACCGCTGCTTTTACACTTGCTTCCGGACATCCTGGGCTTGAAATAAAAATACTGTACTACTCTACTCTACACAGTACCGTACAAAGTACACAAAAGCGTAACCACTCGTAGAGGATGCACGCACGTGACAAGGTACGCCAGACACGAGAACTAACTTAGGTGACTGGACATGCGAAGGCATGCTGGCATCTTTGAAAGTTTGCAACTTGAAGGTTCGTACGTAGGGGGCTTACCGTATTCTGTTGTACGGATCGACCACATTTTGTTTATCCCTTCACCTGCTGATGGACATTTTTGGGTTGTTTTCACCTTTTGCCTCTCGTGAATAATGCTGCTGTGAACGTCGGTGTTCTCATTTTTTAATGTAATGGTGTTCAGGGCCATTTTCGTTCTCTCTCTCTTTTTTTAATGTGGAGAAAGAGCCCAGACTGAATCAAGGAGTGGAAGATAAAAACAGGTTTGCTACGCTTCTGTACTTCCCCTCTTGTGGTGCTCATCTCACTCCGTCGTAATTGCTGGCTTGATGCTCTGAACCGCTCACTAGATTTTAGGCTTTCTGAGTGAAGACTGTCTCCCGCACGGTGGCTTGGTGAGGGTGACTGACATCCCCCAGCATGCCTCTTCCTCCTCCTTTCTGGTTAGAGTGGAGCACAACCGGAGGTGGAAATGGAGCAGCAGGCCTTCCGCAGCTCACACAGGTGGCTGCCGCTTTGCTGGCTTACTCAGGTTCTCCACATCCCAGCCGGTGTGTGTTCGGGTCCACCGCGTCGGGTCCTCGCCTCTGCGGGACCCACGTCACCATCATCAAGAACAAGAACAGACGCGAATTTGTCTGTCCTCGTGGGCTCCACATTCTCGATCTCGCCCACGTTACATCAAACTGTCCTCCCTGACTCTCTGCCTGTGGGCGTCAAGTTCCAACGTCGGAAGCAAAGATCATAGTCTTATAGAGACTGCTTAACCAGCTCCAGCGATTGTGTAAGGTCAGATCCCTGTAAAAAAAGTCATTTAATATTCTGCTTCTGTTTAAACCCCGATGAGTATACCCTCATTTACTCAATCAACAAATCTTGAGTACCTACCATGCACTAGGCAATAGGTGCTAGGTGCTGAGGGTGTAGCAGGGAATAAAACAAAAAGTCTGGGCCACGGGGGACCTCATGTTTACTACTGTATCCTCAAGACACATCACATTCCTGCAAGAAAGAGTCCCGGGCTAGGCTCCAGTGTTGATGTGTGAACAACGGTGAGATCTTGGATTAAAATCCCTTCATCCCTCCATGCCCTGATTTCTTCACTAGTAAAGTAGGGAGACCAACCTTCCCACCTACTTCTCACGTACGCACAGAGCAAAGAGCAGCTGAAAAACATTTGCAAACATAAGCAGCTCTAAAAAAAATGTAGGGAAGCAAAACCCCAGAACCAGTTTGGGATGTTGTCATCATCTTTTATTATGTATCAAATTGTCTTTAACATAAGTTACAACCTGATTAAACTTGATAGACATTTTTTATCTATTTAAAGACACACACAAAAATCTCTTTATATACAATATCTTTTGCCTAGAGCCTAGCAAATATAGTACCTTTCAATGCAGGATTTCTGCTTAACATAATAAGCAAAAACAAATGACCAAAAAAATATAAACCAGAGCAAACCCAAATCCCTTAACTATGAATATCAATATTGAATAAAGCATTAAAAACACAAACGTAGAATAACTTTTTTGTTTAGAAATGCAGAATGAATACTAAAGTCAGTGGCAAAGAAAAACAAAAAAAAAAAAACCACACACACAAAAAAACACAGAACCCCGAGGAAATAACCAACAGTCTTCAGGGGTGAACTTTCCTGCTCACGGCTGCAGCGCTGACTCTAGACCATCTCTCGGTTCCTGCGGATGGCACAGCACAGGATCATGCTGAAGACCATGCCAAATATCTGGAAGACAGGAAGGGGTGCGAGCAATTATGTGGCGGGAAGGCGGAGGGAGAGGGGAAGACAGGAGACATGCCGGCCGCTACAAATGACAAGGAGAAGGTGCCCACGAGGCCAAATGAGGTAAAGGGCGTGAAGCAGGAGAAATGTAAGTAAGACAGTGGAGGGAATGCTGACCAGGGGGATTCTGAGTGTGCAGCCGTCGGCCGCTGCAGGCCGCACAAGCCAGCTCCCTGGGGACTCTCAAGGTGAGCGTTCTTAAATTGAATGCTCCAACGCCAGCTATTCCCATAGTGTCTGCAGGCCAATACTTTCACTTCCCTCTTTGTGTACGTCTGTGTCTTCTATTCTAGTTTTAAAGGTATTGTCATGCCTTTTACTGAAAGCTGCTTCAAGCCTTTCCTAGATGCAGAGGAGGGGTGTCAATTACCACTAAGACAGGAAGCGATTCTCTCTCTGGGGGAGTCTTTGCAAGGGGCAGAGGAAGGCTGTGTCCCCTACAGTCTCATCACTCCCTTGTGGGGGAAGACGGGTGACCCCAGGGAAGCTGGTTGGCCCCTGGTGGCTTCTGGGGGCTCCTGACATGAGAGTAGATTGTTGGAAGCTTTCAGTCTCCTCCTGGTTTTCCACCTTGGGGTGTCTTTCTGACCACAGTGGGAGGTGAGACAGTTCACATCCATGTTGCTTTTACTGAACTATTTTCGTGGGGCAAAGAAAAGCAGGTGCACGGTGAAAACATGTTCTTAAGATTATCCCAGGATCACTAACAGGTCTGGGTGATCTACATCCTTGCTGTTCCAAGTGTGGTCCGTGAACCAGACACAGTGGAATCACCTTACATTTATCCCTGCACCTTAACGGTTATGGGAATGGATTCTGGAGACACAGTGAGTTCAAATCCCAGATGCTTCACTCCTGACCTCAGAGACTTTGATCAATGTACTCAACCTCTCTGTCTCTCCAGGCCCGAGTCTGTAAAATGGGAATACGAACAGTTCCCACTTCGTGGATACGGCGAGGCTTAAATCAGTTGATAAATTAGTTGATCAGTTGATAAATTAGTTGATTAGCTAAAACAGTGCCTGGCCAGAGCAAGGGCTTAATCAATCTTAACTACTTAGATTCCCTCCCGATGCCCCCCGGCACTCACCATCACCACTGCAATCCCGATGCCCACGGCGCCGATGATGTGGAATTTGTTTTGGAAGACCTCTTCGATGGCCTCAGGGCAGGACTTGGGGGGGGGGGCAAACCAAGACCCAGGTCACACACGGTCCTGCTCCAGGCTCCCCCCTACCCCCCCACGGCACCCAGCTCATACCCGGAGCGCCGGTGGTCCCAGAGCAAGGGCTGGGGACCGGCTGGTGGATGGAAAGGAGAACCAGGAGAGAGATGGGAGGTGGGTCCCCAAAATTTGGGCAAGAAATCCGGGAGGGAAGAGGGATGAGCCCTTGCTTTGGGGTCCATGTCTTATGTGGCCATAGGGTTACCTCCTATTATTCTGAAGTTTGGACATTGGCTCTAGCTCACAACCATGAGCTGCTCACAAGTCTATAAAGCAGGAGTCCAGGCCTGGGAGCATCGCCCATGCATGACGGCTGGAGGGCCCAATCGTAGCAGGGAGCTAGAACACTTTGTTATTTCCCTGGCCTTTGTTTTGCTGCCCTTGAGGAAACAGAGGCCCAGGGCAGGGGAGAAAGGAGATGGCCACCTTGGGTTCTTCCCAGGGGGAAGAGGTGTTTAGGAAGCACTGGGATGCTGTCCTCCCAGATCAAGGGAGCTGAATGCAAGTCCACTTTGGCAGGATTTGCCCAGAGCAGCTGGGCCGGGCACAAGGGTCTTGCGCGTAAGCTTACCTTCGTCGTGAGGTTGTCGAGTATGTCCTTTTTGGGGCAGATGTCTGAGATAAATTGTTCTACTCCCCCAGCCAAACCACAGCAGTCCAGCTGCAGAGGGAAGGACAGGGATGGGGGTGGGAGAGATAAATAAAGAGGACTGAAATAGAGATGCACACACGTTCTGAAGAAAGGCAAGGAGAAGGGCAGCGTCTTAGCGAAGCCGGTGTACCGCGTAGTGGATGGCTTTCAGCGTCTCCCGCTGGGGCTCGTCCTTGTTTTTCAGCTTGTTGTAGGTGTCCCTGTAAAATTCCTGGACTTCCTTGATCACCTGGGATGCACAGACAAGAGAGGAGCAGAGATGGCTACTTTATGAACGAACGTCACCTGTTCCGTCTCGTTCACGTGCAGCCACAAGTTCCCGGAGCGGACAAGCCACTGGACTAGGACCTCCCCGCCTCGGGGCCTCCGGGGTCCCCCCTCATCTCCTCCCACATCCTCTAGGAACTGCTCCAGCCATTTCCCCTTCTTTTTGCACCTTTGGTTGGTCCCTTCAGCCCCACTTGGCTCTTTCCTGTCTACCTAGAAACAAAATTAAATTGCCTCAAACTAAGTAACTAAAACCAAAAAGCCTACTCCTGATTCGGCTAGTTTTTCAGGCTTCCATCTTTTTTCCTTCACTCACAGACTGGGTGACTTCTGGCAAATTAGCAAACCTCTATGTACCTGAGTTTCTGCGTACGTAGAATGGAGATCATAATAGTCCCCACCTCAGACGTTATGGCGAGGATTTAAAGGAGATATTGCATGAAGCCTGTAGCACAGTGTCTGGTGCAAACAGGGGAGAAGGGCTATTGTTTCATAATACGAAGGAAGTGGCATTACGCTTCTGCACCGCGTGCATCCGGGTTTAAGAATGCCTGCAGGGCTTCCCTGGTGGCGCAGTGGTTGGGAGTCCGCCTGCCGATGCAGGGGACGCGGGTTCGTGCCCCGGTCCGGGAAGATCCCACATGCCGCGGAGCGGCTGGGTCCGTGAGCCACGGCCGCTGAGCCTGCGCGTCCGGAGCCTGTGCTCCGCAGCGGGAGAGGCCCCAACAGTGAGAGGCCCACGTACCGCAAAAAAAAAAAAAAAAATGCCTGTATCCAGGGTCTCTCTTCTTTGGCCCCTCCTGCTAAACATGACAAGACAGCCCTTCCTGAAACACTGTTCTGAGGCAGCCCACCCTGGCCCCCCCACTGAGCCCACCCTCAGCTGTGCTCAGACCCTTTCTTTGCCGGGAAGGTCCAGCCTCCACCAGCTTTCCTCCTGAAATCCTCTCTCTCCTTCCGGGTTTAGGTCAACACCCCTCTCTCTCCGTGAAGCCGGAAGAGAGTCCCCTTCCCCACGCCGGCTTTCAAATCTCACGGGGCTTCTGATTATAAATGGCTTCTGTGACACTAGTCAAATGCATGTCTTTCTCCCACAGTAGGTGTCAAAGCTCCTTGAAGTGGGGACCACCACCCACGCATCTCTGGACCCCCCCGGCGAGCGGGGTACAGCTCTTGGCTGGTGGTGGCACTGATTTAGAGACGAGGGGAGGGACCGGGGGGTGGGTGTGGTGGGGTCCGGGCCAGACAAAGCCATATTTCCCTGAGTCGTGTTCCAGAGAAGTTGAGGGGAGGGCTGCTGAGGTGTGAGGGGCAGACACACTGACCCAACAATACTGCCCGAACACCCACTCCGTGCCAGCGCCGTCCAGGGCACGGGAAGCAGTGGCCGGCACTCACCCACCCAGGGTAGTGTGAACACTCGCATTCCCTTCCCTGGGGTGCTCCCCTCAGAGGCACGTCTGATGGCTGAAGGCCAAAGGCCAAAGCAAGGGACCAGCTGGGACACCCTTCCACCGCCATCACCCCATCCCCTAACTCCCAAGAGACCTTACGGGAAAAACCTACCTCATCCTTGTGGGAGTATCCCCAGATGGCCGCAGCTATTTCAATGGCAAATATCACCAAGAGGAAGCCAAAGAACTGGAAGGGAAAGGGCTGGAGTGAGGCACAGTCCCAGGCGGCCGGCGGGAACAAGCATCTGGGGACCCGGCCTCTGGGGGCGGGAAGGGATGCCTGGAAGGGACGGGAGGGGGTCTACAGAACTACCAGCGCTCTGCCAAGGCCAGGAGGGGAAAGCCGCAGGAGGAGAGAGTGGCACAGACCCCAGAACTGATATTTCTTAGGTGTCAACGAAGAGTCAGCGATAAAACACCTTCACCTGCTCACAAAAACCACAGAGATTTGAGGAAAGAAGGAGGTGAATACAATCCGGAGTTGGAGGAAAATTGTAACAAAGTTTGAAACAAGAAAGGGAGGCGAAGGTACCTGTGGATTCAGGGAAAAAAGCAAACGTGGTCCTCGACAAAGGGAAAAACAAAGTCCTGGCATTTAGTTGCCTAAGGGAAGTGATAAGACAGAGGCTCCAGAAAGGAAGAGAGGCAAGCGTGTCATCCTGGGGCCACCCGCTCTGCCCCATCCCGCCCCCTGGGCTGTGGGATCTCGGGTGGGCACAGAGGGGACACTCACCAATCCCAGCATGCACTGGGACTCCTGCACAGCCCCACAGCAGCCCAGGAAACCCACCAGCATCATGAGGGCACCGGCTCCAATCAGAATGTAAACTCCTGAGGGCACAGGGCAGAGGACAGGACAAGGGGTTGTTAGCGGGGACGTGTCGGTGCTTCTTGATCTCGTTCCCTCTCTGCATCCTTACTGCCCCCGTCAAGGGCACAAGAGGCCCAAACAGCCTCCTCCCACCTGTCTCTCTTCTGACACCCACCCATCAAGCCCCCATTCCCACCTTACCCTCAGCCCTCCTGGAAGGTGCCCACTGCCCCCGCCCTAGGACACAGAACATCCACGGGAGCCCCAGATTCTACTCAGGACGGACCGGTCCAGTCTGCATCCGTCTCCAGCTGGATGGACCCACTCCCGCTAGTTAAATTAGACTCTCCAAACTTGGGCTAACTTCCTGAGGCTCTGACAAACCCCCTGCTGGCCTCTACCTGACACAAGAGGTGAGGAGAGCAAGGCTTCAGCAGGAAGGGGCTGTGCACACGCAGACACCCACGCTCTGGGCGGGCCAGCTCTGCCATATTCCCAGAGGGGATGCCTTCCCGCCCTGCTGCCTGGTGGCAGCCAGGCCTGCACAGTTAGCAACGTCCGAGGGCACGAGAACCCTGCTCTAGTGCAAAGAACAGCCTGGGTGTCAGAAGACCCTTGTTCTGGTCCCAACTCTGCTACTAACTGCTGTGTGACCTTGGGTAAGATCACAATTTCCTTATTTCCTTAACAGTAAAATGAGGGGTTGGTTGCTAGAAAATTTCAAAAGATCCCTTATAGCACAGCAGTGAGATCTCACAGCTGCAACTCAGTTACACCAGGTTAAGAGTGGAAAGGATCCTCCTTGCTAGAGGGAAGGTGAGTGACAAGGTTTCTAAGCACTCAGTTGGGGTGTCCAGTGCAGAAAGGGTGGTGAAGGGCTGTGAGTTCCACAACTCTGGCCTGGGACAGAGGGACACAGTGGGACACAGCCCTGGCCCTAGTCATTCCACACTCCCCCAGGGAATGCCCAGAGGGGCCCATCGTTCAGTTATATTCTTGAGAAGCACAGCTGACCTGCAGTGACCACCCCCTTCCCCGGTTCCCTCCGCCACCCCCCAGCGGCCCCGGGAAAACTGGCAAAGAAGTCCTAGGCCTCCCTGGCATCTGTCCACTGCTGGGAGGGGCCTCCTGTCACACGGCGAGAGCCCCAAATGCCTGGGTTTGAAAGCCGGCTCTGTGACCCTGGGAAGGCCACTTATCTCTCTGTGTAACTGTCTTCCATCTGCAAACTGGGGACAGGAAAAATGCCCACTGCAAGGATTGCTGTGAGGATTAGGCCATATGCTCCAAATGTCCACAACAAGTGCTAGCTACTGCTAATCTTTCTAACTTTAACTTAAAAAATTTGAATCTTTTATTAAGGTATAGTTGACGCACAGTCAGCTACTGTCAATCTTCACAATACGAAGGATGGACGACAATTGTGATGCCGAATTTCACAGACGTGTTGCTCCCTCCCTGCTGTCCCCTCGCTGGGAGCAGGGAGACCTCCCTAAAGTAGGCACGCTTCCCCACAATACACAACAGGACGCTGCGACGAGAACCCCGGCAGGTGTCACAGTGATTTCACCGTCCCACATCCGTACCCTCCTCCCAGGCCGGAGCTGTGTAGGCAGCAAACCTCACAGCGGCCCGTGGCTGAGACTCCCGGGCAGCACAGCGAGGGGCGCACACAAGGGAGCGTTTGTCCTCTGCCCATCCCCTCCCCACATCTGTCGTGATGTCAAGTCACGTGGCCTTGCTGGCAAACCCCGATGAATATGGGTATTGTCCCCGTGCACGCCCGGCCCAGACTGGGCAAGGGGACAAATGCAGCTTGTCTTGGAGTCAAGTCCCATCCTCCTGGGTCGTCCACTCCATGGGGCCACAGGCTGGACTTGGGGAGGCAGGTCCGCCCCGCCCACACAGGGGCACTGCAGGAGAAGGGGCAGCGCTTTCGGGTCTGGGCTCTGACTTGGGGACCCCAGTGAGCGGTAACACTGCCCCTGTTTCTCCCCGTCTCCTCCTCTCTCCCCACTGGGGCAAGACAGCAAAGGATGAGGTCCCTCCTTTGAGCTCCATCGCAGGGCTGAGTGGGGATGATCACACAGACGTGCTCTCTCTCCGTCCAGATCCTAGCCTGGCCGGGCGACCCTGGCAGAAGGCAGAGGAGTCAGGGTGGCGGCAACAGAGAGCCACTAAAGGAAAACGCATTTCCCACGCAGAGAGAACATTCTCCTAATGGGCCTGTCGGTTAATATTAAATATTCAATCTTGGGCTCAGCAGATGAAGATTTTAGGTCCAAGGGTCTTGGTTTTAAATCTTGCTTGGACAGATGCTAGATCTGGGGTGTCTTGGCTTCACCCTCTCCATCCAGTGGGGGATGAAGATGAGCAATTCCCTGGTGGCTGTTTTTGGGGATTTTGGACGGCAGCCGTCAAGCCATAGGGCGGCTCAGCTATGAGTAGCAACCCCAGAAGCCTTCCGTCCACTGCAGGGTGAGGGCTTCCCCTTGGACAGGCTCCGCCTGGTCTACACCCCGAGCTTGTGAGCAGGGGCTGACGGTGATAAATGACAAAGCATTCCCCTTTATAAAACAAGTGGATGTTAGCTTTCAGTCTGACTCATGGAAAAAGTTATTTGTCACGGAGCCTTCTCTGGGATTTTACTGTATTCACTTGCTTAAGGGCTGTTTGTTCTGCTTTCTTCAGGCTGACATTACAGGCCCAGTCCAAAAAAAAAAAAAAAAGCTTCTAGCGGAGCAGTAGCGTCTGCCGTGTCCTTTACACAAAAGCCTTCTTTTCCACCTGTTGATCGGGGCTCCCGGCCTGGGGAAGGCAGGGGACACGTCAGCCTCCCGTCATCACCTCCATCCCATCTTGCAAAGAGTGCTCCCCACACGTTTGTGTGCAGAACAAACTCTGGCCGAGCCCCTGGCCTCCACTTGCTGAGAACAGCTTACCGTCTCCAAATAAGTCAAGCAGGGGTTCCGAGGAACCCTAAGTCTGCTCCCCGATGGCTCTCTCCCCGTCCCTGTCCATCCCACTGATGGCTGGACCAAGGACTGAAGAAGGGCTGCTGGGCTGGGACCGAGAAGAAGAAGTTCCCCAATTCGTTTGCAGCCTGGGATTATGGATACTGTTGATGGCCTGAATCGCCAGGGCCCAAACTGGAGAGAAGGCCCATATGAGGCTGCCAGCCGTTCTGGATCCGCTAGAGACTGTTCTGAACGTTGCAAAGTTGCTTCCCTCGCTTCTCTGCCTGATTATGCATTTGTTCTCTACCTTGAAAGCTGTGGCCCCGCTGGAGAAAAGACACCCCTGGGTCCTTCAGGTTTCCTGAAGGGTCAGCTGCATGGCCAGGCTGGCCTGTGGGTTGCCCTGCAGATGGTCTGTGCCCTAGTGCAAGGGACGGTCACCCCATGATGTCAGGAAGAGCAGCCGGGATGGAGCTGGCACCCTCTGCTGGAAGAGGGGCTGTGGGTCAATGCAAAGGCTGATGTCACAGCCCGAGGGGGAAGGGGACACAGAGAACGAAGCCTCCTTGGCCCTTTGCCCGGCTGTGACAATTATTCAGTTGCCCAAAGCACTCAGCGAAGCGCGGGGCCCAGCCAGGCCCAAGTGGTCAGTCGCTGACTGTGTTCTATGTGATGTCACTTGCATCACCCTCCAAGCCCTGGGCTTCTGCCAGCAGAATGAAGTCTTCAAAGCTGAGCCCTTTCCCAGGAAGGGGGTCCAGTGCAGAGGATTTGTATCTGTCTATGAGAGCTCAGCGGGCAGTGGCCACTTGTCCCTCAGTAGGGGTTTTGCTGTGTCTCTTTGGGATGTGCCTTCGGACCAGCTCCTGGCCCCCTCAGGTAGGACCACGGGCCATCAGAAGGACGCCACAATGACCAGGGAACCTGAGTCCTGGGAGATTCCTGGCCCCTCTGGCTGTATGCTTGTCACTCTCCTGCCACCTGCCTGACTTTCCTACCTGTCACCTGCTGGGCTGCTGGTGCCGGGGGCCTGTCTCCCCCAACCACAATTGGGGCAAAGTCAAAAGGCCTAGGGAGGGACTTCCCTGGCGGTCCAGTCAGTGGTTGGTACTCCATGCTTTCACTGCTGAGGGCCCAGGTTCAATCCCTGGTCGGGGAACTAAGAGCCCATAAGCCACGAGGCCAAAAAAATAAAAAAGAGTGAATATATGTATAACTGACTCACTTTGATGTACACCTGAAACTAACACAACATTGTAAATCAACTATACTCCAATAAAAAAAAAAAATACACAGAATGAGCCAGAGTCCTAGATAACAAAACAGAAACTGGTCGTTGGAAGCGACCAGAGGTATGGAGTCAGGTACCCACAGAGCATGGGGAGGCCGGGGACTCGCTCTAGGACAATGCCACCTGCTTGCACACGCCTGCTCCCAGATCTGCTCTCCCTGCGGAGGGTCCCCAGCTCCCTGTTGTGACGTGACATGGAAAGCTCAAGGCCTGTCCTCAGCCCCTGCCCCTACCCTGCAGTCCCACTGCCCCAGCTCACAGAGTGGCATTCCAGGCCTGCCGAGGCTGCCAAAAACCTCACAAAAGAATGCTGTAGCTAAAACAAGTCAGGGCCCTATGGAAACCTGCTCCCTAAAAACCCTGTGTGTGTAGTTTTCAATGTACTTTTTTTTTTTTTTAAACTTTATTTATTTATTTTTGGCTGCATCGGGTCTTCGTTGCTGCGCACAGGCTTTCTCTAGTTGCGGCGAGTGGCGGCCACTCTTCGCTGCGGTGCGCGGGCTTCTCATTGCGGTGGCTTCTCTTGTTGCGGAGCACAGGGTCTAGGCGCGCGGGCTAGTTGTGGCGTGTGGCTCAGTAGCTGTGGCTCACGGGCTTAGTTGCTCCGCAGCATGTGGGATCTTCCCAGACCAGGGCTCGAACCCGTGTCCCCTGCATTGGCATGTGGATTCTTCACCACTGCGCCACCAGGGAAGAGCGTGTGTGTGTAGTTTTAAAAAAAAGTATGCTGTGCTTTTCTTTCCCTTACTTTCTTTCTGACAATTGGGAGACACTCCCTAAAAAACCCCAACTAACAGCACCACCAAAAAGAAATGAAGGCAGGGAAACCATCCCCAGACCCAGGCGCCTGCGGGGCCACCAGCTGGAGGCTGGCCCTGGGAGGCGGCCTCGAGGGGGTCATGCACCACTGGCCACCGCGTTCTTCCTGAAGGTCTGGGTGATAGCGCTCTTCAGACTGTTTGCTCCGTCTTTTTTTAAAAATAACTTCTTTGGTGGGTGGAAAGGAAATGACCAAACTTACACTTTGAGCCTGATGACATGACAGCATCCTCCTAAAAATAGGGGGCTGCTTTTGTTTCTTGCAAATGAAGTGTTTTCTATCCCCCAACCAGGCGAGGGGAGAGCCGAGAGGATCTGTGAGCTGACTCAGAAACCAGGGAACTGCCTCAGACAGGCCCCGGCCCTCCCACTCCTGTTAGAGATGCTTACACGGCAATATGCTGGTGAAAGTGACAGAACGATGCTAGAAAAAGATGCCAAAGGACCCGTGTGCAGAAAGAAACTTGCTAAATCGATTTATCTTCAAACTGGAAGCCTTTGCCCTAAAACAAAATCACTTTAGAAAACAGATAAGACTTAACATGCATGGCCTGTGCCCCAGCACAGGGGTCTGAGGGGCTGGTGTCTCTTCTAGTCTCTCGTATTAATCTGAATGTTATCCAGGAGGCAGGTCCTCTGGGTCTCTGAGCCCCTATCTGAACCGTGGGGGAGATGCCCCCTCTCCTTCCCCTGGCTCTGTGGGTACCCAGGACAAAGTTTTTTAAATTAAAGAAATGAACCAGGTTTCTTAGACATAAAATTCAGAGAGAAGTTCAGAGACAAGAACAGAGGTTCTGAAACCCTCCAGGGTGGCAGCAGCTTTGGCGGAGCTGACTTCGCATCAGAGAATGGTCCCAATGCCAGGCTCGGTCAGCTTGGAAAAAGACACCACATCAGTTAAATGCAAATGCATGGGCACAACTACACAAAAGGCCAGCTGGAAAAGGACCCGACTGGCAATGCAGCTGGAGCAAAAGTCCTCCCCAGCCCAAGTCCTTGGATCAACATGGACTCTCCACAGCTGGAGGGAACAGCAAGGTCCCCCACTCACCTGTGTAGAAGCTGGAGTTATTATTATTCTCTTGCTCGAAGATGCTCTTGGTCTGCGAGTCGAATCGGAGCCATAGTCCGATGGCAAGGACCGCAATCCCGGCAAGCTGCAAGACACACGGGACATCGGCGTGAGCCTGGCTGTCAGGAACAGCGCGGTGCCCTATCTCAGGTGAGCTGCCCTTGGCCTCTGCCCCTCACCGGGCACCTGGAAGTAGCAGCAGCCAGGTGGGGGTGTGGGAAGGGGATCGAGCCATTTGCTAAAAATACCAGCCAGTTGGGAATAAACAATTATCTACCAGCAGTACGGGGATGGATACCTCGTGGACAACAGAATATTATACAGCCGTGAAAATGAACCAGCCACAGTTTGTGCAATACTACGAGTGCATCTCACGATGTTAATCAGGAGAAGCAAAAAGCACCGGACATGCACAATACGATTCCATGCAGGTAAAAACTCTTGTTTAGGAGGGCATGTATATCATAACAGCAAAAGAAGGAAGTGATGATCATAAAGTCGAGTGAGTGGCGGCCTGTAGGGAGGGCGGGGTTTCTGATGAGGGAACAGCACCGGGGTGTGGGGGGGGAGGCGGGTCTAGGGCACTGGCGATATTCTAGCTTTGACTTGGGTGGTAGTGGCCCGGATATTCACTTCATAATTATCCTTCACACTGTTTGTGTTTTCTGCACTCCTCTGTATATATACCAGACAATAAAAAAAAAAAAGAAAAAACATCGCCCAACGCGTAGGTACCTCCCTGGGCTGTGAGGGCAGCTGTGATTCCGGACTAAACCATGCTGCTCAGTGAAACCTACCCACAGCTGGCGCCTCTCTCTTCACACAGGGAAGCCTAACAAGCTGACCCACCCGACTCCAGGCTTAGGTGGACATTTACTTACGGGTGATCCTTGTAAACATTAGACAAGAAATCTCCAGAGGATTGTCCGATCCTATAATTTAGTGAAAATCCCATTTCATAGGTGGGCAAGTTGAGATACTGGACCCTAAAGGGCAGACTCTCCCAGTAAGGAAAGACTGAGGCATCAATCCTGGCCCGTCAGGCACTGCTGAAGTTGATGCCAGGGAGGAGGCCCCCTGCCAAGCCCCGCCAGGCCAGCTGAGCTCCCCTCCCCACTGCTGCTGGCCTGTACCAGGGCTTGCTGGGGTGACTCACAGGCTGTGGGTGGTGGCTGGCTGGATGAGGGTGTGTGGGCTCAGGGCCAATGCCCAGCCCTAGGTTTCGCTGGCCCACCCTCCTCAACAGAGGCACCCTGTGTCAGAACCCTCCTCCTCAGGGAGCTGGGTTCTTTGCCCCAAGGGCCAGGACAGCCTGCAGTATAGACAGGCCTCTTCTCTGTCTCTGCTTCTCTCCTTTTCCCATGACTTTGCAGCGGGTTTGGACGTGCTGGGTGGAGAGTGGAGACAGCAACAGTGGGAGGGGTGACCCAAGACTTCACACTGCAGTAGAGTTAAAACGTTGTCTACAGGGAATTCCCTGGCGGTCCAGTGGTTAGGACTCTGTGCTTCCACTGCAGGGAGGGCCCAGGTTCAATCCTGGTCGGAGAACTAAGATCCCGCATGCTGCCTGGCGCGGCCAAAAAAAAAAAAAAAAACCCTTGTCTACTCCCGTAGAGGTGTCCACAGTGAGGGTCTGGAATTCCTTAGAGTTCTATCGCTTCAGATCTCTCATCTGGCGAACACGCGTGATGAGCTCGGATGCTCTGGTTCAGTCTGGGTTCTCCTGACTCTCAGGACCTCTTAGAACAAGGGCTCAGCTGGGAAATCTCGGTGCACTGGGGACTGAGACCCAAGACCCTGGTCTAGCTCCCCTGGGGTCTTGGAGAGTTATAAGAAAGGAGGTAGCAGTTCCCCCTTCTCCACCCCCAACACAAGCAGGCCCAATCAGACTCCTGGAGAATGGAAGACGGAGGCCATTGGCCTCTTTGGGGATGTGAAAGCATTAGCCTGAAAAGCCCGAAGGCTGGAGCTTCACACGCACTTGCAGGTAGTCCTAGACTGTGGTTAGCACTGAGCCACAAGCCCTGGCCTCAGTCTCCCCTCTCGCCCTTATCTTGGCGGGGCTGTCGCTGACAGCACCTGGGCCTGAGAGAGCCGTGTCCTTTCACGCACGTCCTTTCTGCTCTAGGCTGCCTGCAGGTATCCAAGGCTTATCCTCCAGTCATTCTCCCTGTGGATAAAGTTACTCATCCACCCCTTACTCTGCTGGAAAAATTCTTAAACGAGTCACCACAAAAGGAACAAAACCAATCCCGTCCAAAAGAACGAAGCTACAAAAGATGATGACAGCTCCGCTCTGCCCAGAAGCTTGTCAGGCCAGGAGCTGGGTCTCTTTGGGAGTGATCCCATGCACAGGTAACAGCACCCAAACGAAACTTCCAGTTTTAGTCTTGAGGATCCTGAGCCAGTCGTTTACCTTTGACCTGGCCCACACGCACAGGTGGCAAGAAGAACACTGTGTGGAGAATAGTGTCCCAGAAGGTCCCACCCCGGCCAAGGACAAGGCCAGATATAGGAGAGGAGTCCAGGGTCCTGCCACATCTGGACACCATCCCAGACCTAACATCAGGAGGAAGGAAAAGTGGCTGGCTCTGCAGAAGTGGAAAAAGCATGGGACTTCCCTGGTGGTCCAGTGGTTAAGACTCTGTGCTACCACTGCAGGGGGCGCAAGTTCGATCCCTGGTTGGGGAACCCACATGCCACGTGGTGCGGCCAAAAAAAAAGAAGTGGAAAAAGCAGTAATACATCTCAGTTTCTTATGCCTAAAAACTCACCATGAGTGAGGAGGAAGGTTCAAGAAACCCAGGAGGAAGGGAGGACAGGGGCGGGACTGGGAGGCTCGGTTCACCAAAATCACAGAGAAATGAGCACTGCTGCCCGTTTTGTTTGAATTACTGAGCTAACTGGCCTGAAGGGATGCTGCCAACAGCTGCCCCGTTTTCTGTAACGCTATTGGAAAAACTGCTTCAGCTGGCTGGAGGTCACAGGGCCATGACACCACTTAACAGTGGCCTTCCCGGGTGTGCAGGCAGTGCTATCTGCGGAGCTCAGAGCACTTCCCAGGAGGGCACACTTTTCGGTGTGCAGAAAGGGGTCCCCCAGCACCCCACCTGGCTCTCGTCCCCAGCTACTTGAGTCCTAGGAGAAACCAAACAGGAATGACCAGCAAGCAGCAAAAAGAGCTTCAACCTTTAAAAAAGGTGCCACCGCAATGTTCAAAGCAGCACTATTCACAATAGCCAAGACATGGAAGCAACCCGAGTGTCCATCGACAGAGGAATGGATAAAGAAGGTGTGGTACATATATACAGTGGAATACTACTCAGCCATAAAAAAGAACGAAATAATGCCATTTGCACCAACATGGATGGACCTAGAGATGCTCATACTAGGTGAAGTAAGAAAGAGAAAGACAAATACCATATGATATCACTTATATGTGGAATCTAAAATATGACACAAGTGAACTTATTTACGAAACACAAACAGACACACAGACATAGAAAACCAAAGGGGAAAGGGGATGGAGGAGGGATAAATTAGGAGTTTGGAACTAGTAGATACAAACTACTATATATAAAATAGATAAACGACAAGGTCCTACTGCATAGAACAGGGAACTATATTCAATATCCTGTAATAAACCATGATGGAAAAGAATATGAAAAGGAATATCTATATATGTATAACTGAATCACTTCGCTGTACACCAGAAACTAACACAACATTGTAAATCAACTACACTCCAATTAAAAAGGGTGCCAGAAAGTTATTGAGGGACTCCATAAAATAAGGAAATAGGGGTCTGGGGGACCAAGAAGTTGACCGTTTCCTCCAGGGTTAATGAACAGTACGTGGCAGGAATGTCAGCCACACAGAGGCCTCGGCTGCAGCCCGCCTCTTACCCATCATGGCAGGACTAGAGTGCGCAGGCCGAGGGTGCTCAGACAATTCCCGGCTCATGGGGTCCCTGAAAGAGGGCAGCGACCTGCCCACCATCACCAACCGGTCTGGTGGGGACAGAAGCAGAAGGTACAGCCCCTCCACTCCCAGCCCCAGGCTCTGCCCAGTTGGCCTGGTTACCGCTTTCCAACAAAAGCCAAAGGGACACATTCCGCCTTCAGGCCAGAAAAGGTCCCACCCATTTGATATCGCAGGGAAAAAGAACAGTTTTCCCCAACGTTTTATTGGAGATTTCTTTATTTCCTCACACACGCTCAGTTTCTTCTTAGAAGATGGGCCAGGAGAAAAACATGAGACAAAACCTAACCTGCGGACATTCTACAAAATACTTGACCAGAATGTCTCAAAACTGTCAGGATCATGAAAAATGAGGACAGACAGAAACTGTCACAGGCCAGAGGAGACGGAGGAGACAGGACACTCGTCATGTGGTATTGTGGGTGGGATCCTGGAACAGAAAGGGGACTGGGCTGGAAAACCAAGTGAAATCCGAGTAAGTCTAGCTTAGCTAAGAGTAACGTACCAATGCTGGTTTCTGAGCTGTGACAAATGTGCCCAGGGAATATAAGCTGTGAACAAGAGGGGAGACGGGGAGGAGTACAAGGGGACTCTCTGTAGTATCTCTGCAACTTTTCTGTACCTCTAAATCTGTTCTAAAACTCTGTGTGTATGCGTGTATGTGTGTAGTGTGTGTGTGTATGGTGGGGCCTCTCCTTCAAAGCTTCCTGTCTCCTTCAAGAACCTGCTCCATTGGGCTTCTCTGGTGGTGCAGTGGTTCAGAGTCCGCCTGCTGATGCAGGGGACACGGGTTCGTGCCCCGGTCTGGGAAGATCCCACATGCCACGGAGCGGCTGGGCCCGTGGGCTGTGGCCGCTGAGCCTGCGCATCCGGAGCCTGTGCTCTGCAACGGGAGAGGCCACAACAGTGAGAGGCCTGTGTACCGCAAAAAAAAAAAAAAAAAAAAAAAAAAAGAACCTGCTCCATTAATCCACCTCTTTCCTGCCTCTGCTTCACTTTTTTAAAAAAATTTAATTTATTTTATACAGCAGGCTCTTATTAGTTATCTATTTTATACATATTAGTGTATATATGTCAATCCCAATCTCCCAATTCATCCCACCACCCCGCCACTTTCCCCCCTTGGTGGCCATATGTTTGTTCTCTACATCTGTGTCTCTATTGCTGCCCTGTAAACCGGTTCATCTGTACCATTTTTCTAGGCTCCACATATATGCGTTAATATACGATATTTGTTTTTCTCTTTCTGACTGACTTCTGCCAACACACATGGGCAGGTCTGTCTATCCTAAAAAAAACCCAGAAAACAAACCGTCTCCTCCTCCAACTGCACTGCTCCTCCTGGCTGCTCTACGCTTTAAACCCCGAGCCTGTAGCTAAACCACCTCCAAGGCCTCACTCAGTAAGGAGTCCCCGTGGGGCCCCCTGCCCTTCATGTAGGACAGTGGCCATTCCTCTGAAAGGCTCAGACGGCTTGGGCTGTCACCGAGTGTTAAGGCTTCTACTCCATCCTTGCACTTCTGGATCTCTAAGCAGTAACAACATTGAACACTGCTTCCTTCTCCCCTGCTCCTTAGATGGAATCCCTCAAAGTTTCCCAAATAAGTCTCGTAAATCCCGCCTCAGCTGGAGGGAGCCCCTCCTCCTGGAAGGCTGTCCAGACCACCTAGGCCAGCTGCTTCCCCACCAAGAAGTCCTCAGCTTCCTCCCCAGGAAATGTGAGCCCCACTCCGCAGGGGTCCTCCCCAGCATCCTCGCTCCCTCCCTTCCTGTTTACATTCTCCTGGAGGGCAGGATGAGTTCTTGGTCATTTCAGTAGCTCCCCTGCACCCCATCCATACTTGGGACCAAACAGTCATTAGTAAATCATTATTCAATAAGTGAAGGATGACTTCAGTGAAAGAGAAGCTCTGAAGCCCATCAGAATTTCCTCTCCTGGGTCCTCTCACCTTGGACAAGCCTCCTTTCCCACCGGCTTGTCATCCAGACCCATCTTCCAACATCTCCCAACAAGGGTCAGAAACTACAAAGAACAACTACTTGCCCAGAATAAATACTGAGAAAGAGCCATGAGGGTATGTGATGAATGTCACAGTGAGATTCAGGGGCACATCCACATCAAGTCTTTTGGAAAATGAGGGTTTATAAAAAGTCCATGCCCTGCTGTGCTCACCGCCCACCGAAGTCCAGTTAGACACTCCAATCCTTTTTTTTTTAAATGCATTCATTTTTTATTTAATAATACTTGATTAAAGATGACTAGATATAATTAAATAAAGTAAAACCTTTAACATACATAGCTTTGGATATCATTATACTTTTAATAGCAATATTCAAGTGGTGATGGGTGTTTAATTCTTTCACTCTAAAATATATGTGACCGGACTCCCCTGGTGGTCCAGTGGCTAAGACTCTGTGCTTCCAATGCCCGGGGGCCTGGGTTTGATCCCTGGTAGGGCACTAGGTCCCACAGGCCGCAAGTAAAGATCCCCATGCCGCAACGAAGATCCCGCGTGCCGCAACTAAGACCCCACGAAGCCAAATAAATAAATATTAAAAAAATATATATATATGTGACGTTTTAGATGTCTGGTGATAGGTGTTGAATTCATCACTCTAGAATATCTGTGAATTTATGATTTTGAAGTTTTTCTGGATGACAGATGTTTCAGAATTGGGTGAAAGTCTCAGAAAAAGTCCAAAAAGCATCGCTATAATTTTCCATACAACTTCTAGAGTTCACAGACACTCTGAAACCATTCATAAAACCTGGAGGGTATGGATTCCACATTGTGAGTACTTGGATAGACCCTCCAATCCTTGAGGAGCACACAGGTAATCCAGTCACCTGGGGTGGATGCCAGCTTCAGGAGGCGTGAAAGCCCAGCCCCACCCCAGGCGGGCCCAGCTTCCCGTCCTGTCCTCTCCTCTCCCCTGGCTGAAAGCACAACGCGAACAAGGCTCCCTCCCACGCAGAGATGGGTATTTCAGTGAGTCACACCAGACCCATAGGCACAGGCCTAGAAATCTTACACTACAACACACACCCCGAGTTAAAGGAAAGGTCTCCAATTCCAAGGGGCGAATTGAAAACAAATCCTAAGTGCAGTGTTGCTTAGGGGCACCTGGCTTCTCTGGACCCCCTGCTGAGTTTGCAAAGCCAATTCCAGCTGGAGCCCAGAGGAATGCCGTACCACCCGAAACGCCTGAAGCAAGCGTGCAGAAAGGTGGGAGGTGACGAGGTGACACAGAGGAAAAGGGCAACCGGCTGACCGCAGAGGTTTCAGTGTGTGTGTGTGTGTGTGTGTGTGTGTGTGTGTGTGTGTGTGTGTGTCTGTCTGTCTGTGTGCGTGTATGTGTCGCCTTGCATCCCATCCCTCAGGTGGAAGGAACCATGTCTCCCCGTGGGGGAAACCCCACTTCAAAGAAAAATCTTCCCAAGGCAAACACATTGGGTGGTCTTGGCTTGGGCCTCTTTCCTCTCGGTCCCCTCTGTCTTCTGTAATATGACCTGACGGGTCACACATTTTTTAAAAGGACAAAATACTCATGGACACTTTCTCCATCCAGCTGTCTTGGCCCAGGAAGTGCAGGGCAGATCATTCTCCACATGCAGTTTCCTTTGAGGCTGACCTCAGACTGCAGTGGTCCCATCTGCCACTTTGGAAGCGGCTAGAGGTGGGCGGTGGTGACAGGAGGGGGTCGGGGGAGAAGGCAGTGCTTTCTTTCCTATGTCCCATCGTCCTTCTGTGAAGCCTTGGCTATTTGGTGACTTTGGTCAAAGGGATGCAGCAGACATTTTAGTAAGGGACAGGTGGCATGACAGAACAGTGGGCAAGAAGCAGGGGGCCCTAGCTCTGTCATTTGCACACCGGAGCCAGCCACGGGGTGATGTGAGAATCACCTGGCAGAGTTCTAAACACGTATCCGCCGCCACTCCATCCCGGGGCACGCGAGCGCTCCCAGGAGAACGCACATCTCTGCTGAGAATAGCTGCATGTGTGGACAGTGGCGGGGCCTCTGGGGCTAATTCCAGCGCTGCTGCCTGGGAGCTGTGTGGCACTAAGCACTCTCCGTAGCTTCTCTGAACCTCAGAGTTCCCACCTGTAAAAAAAGAGTTTGATACTTTCCTGCCTTTGACCCAGGAGGTTGAAGGGGAAGATTAACGTGTAAAACACTCTGACGACCGTGAGTGCTAGAGACAGCCAGATTCTGTGGGGAATATAATGATGACAATGATAATAAGTAAACCTTGCGAACGACACGAAGACAAAAGTGGGGATATTCACGGCTCTTGGCGGCCTCAGCTGTGTGTCCTCCTCTGATCTGAGGAGGCGGCTGGGTGGGCACAGGGCGATTGAGGACAGTGGGGGTCTGTCTTCTGTGGGTCTGTGTGAGTGCGGTGTGCTGGAGGAGATGCCTCCAGAGCTCCGCTAGGACCAGCCGGGATGCGGGGAGAGAAGTGGGGCGGGGAGGGTAAGGGACACGGCTGGCCGAGAGTGGAGGCCTCTGTCCTTCCTGGGATCCCAGGCTGCTTCCGTGAGCGAATTCATGCTGCAGGAAGCAGTTACTGAAGGAGCAGATCACAGAGAGGGAGGGGATTTGACCTCTTTACTTCCTTCCTTCGGTAAGATCCGTATCAGCCCTGGATTTTTTTGTTAACATACTGGGCTTGGGAGACCTCAGCGTAGCTGCCCCTGGCCACCCAGGAAGTCACAGAGGCTGAACCCTGAGGATGTAAGCTGCCTCACCACTCACGCCTGATGGAGCCTCGAGAGTGCAGATAAGGGCCTCTGTGTTCACATGGCCTTTAGAAACAAGTCGGGCCACCTAGACCTGTGGGCTCCAGCCTCACCCATCTCCATGGCAACCCTGGCTCAGCACAGAGGGCCAAGCCTGATGGGCTGATTCACCGTCAGGAGCCCGGGCCAGGCACTGCTGGCAAGAGCAAACAGGAGCCGGCTCCCCAACGCCTCTCTCACCCTCTCCCGGCACCCTCCTCCCCGGAGCTGCTGTCTCTGGAAGGATGAAGCACTTGGGCAGGAGCAGAGGTCTTGGAGTCCTGCCCTCTCCAGGCCCGCCGCACAGGATAACAACAGCTAAAACCAAACTCCACGCTCATCAGGAAAAAACTGCCATGACTTGCTTTCCTTAAGGATCACAAGTAAACTGTTAGGGACTTCCCTGGTGGCGCAGTGGTTAAGACTCCGTGCTCCCAATGCAGGGGGCCGAGGTGGGGGGGTTCGATCCATGGTCAGGGAACTACAACCCCCATGCATGCCACAACTAAGGAGCCCGCCTGCAGCAACTAAGGACCTGCCTGCCACAACTAAGGAGCCCACGTGCCGCAACTAAGGAGCCGGCAAACCGCAACTAAGGACCCTGCGAGCCACAACTAAGGAGCCTACCTGCCGCAACCAAATAAAATTAAATAAATATTAAAAAAAAAAGTAAACTGTTCGTTCATGGCAGAACTGAAAGATGCCAACCAGGGCATATTACTAACGTTAGTTTTATTAGAGATGAACAGCAAAGCCCCAGAGATCACAGTCCTGAAGAACAACTGTCCCCCACCTTCCCCGTGAGGATGATCATTTTGGGGGCCATCTCATCCCCTTGGGGCTTCTCCTGAGCTGCACATCTACAGAAGCCTGTATCCTCAAAGGCCACTGGGAGATTTTTTTCCAGGCCAGTGGTTCTCAACACGTGGTCCCCAGACCAGCTGTAGTGGCAGCAGCATCAGCTGGGAACTTGTCGGACGTGCAGACTTGTTGTCCCCGTCCTGGACTTATTCGATTAGAAACCCAAGTGAGGTGAGGCCCAGTGATCTGTGTCGTTGCTGTTGTTTTTTTTTTTGGCCGCGCTGCGTGGCATGTGGGATCCTAGTTCTCCGACCAGGGATCAAACCCGAGCCCACTGCAGTGGAAGCATGGAGTCTTAACCACTGGACTGCCAGGGAAGTCCCAGCAATCTATGTTTTAACAAGCGCCCCCAGATGATTCTGCTGCCCACTCAGGTTTCAGAACCACTGCTCTAAGGCTTTCATTTGAACACTGAACAATTGGAGGAATGGAAAAGCTCTTTCTGGGGGTTCTGAACCCAGAGACCAGCTTTTGAAACGCCAGTGCCAAAGGGCACGAAGCTACGGAGCGGGGATGTGAGCCTCCCCTGGGTGCAGGGCTCCTGCTGGCACTGGAAAGCCAGGGAGGGGGACTGGGGCTGAGGACCACCTTGACTGCTGAATGGTGACAGATAAGGGGGAGGATACAGGACACGTAAGCAGGAAGGAAGCAAGAGGTAAGAAAGACAGATACTGGCTAGACAACACCCTCTTGAACCCACTGAGTGGGGAAGTCACAGTAAACGCTCAAGTCGGAACCTGCATTTGGCTTCTCCATGTGCCTCCAGCCACAGACTCACCTGGTGAACCCTCCTACCCCAGACGCCAAAATGACTCAGGCAGCCCCTGCAGCAGGGCGCTCTTGGCAAAAACTTCCCCAATTTCTGCAGCCTACGTTCTCCCCAGGACAGGCTGCCGTTGTGTATGGAACTGGACTCTTCCTCAAATCACCCCAAATTCTAGGAAAACAACATTAAAAAAAAAAGAAAGAACACATGCAGAGGCTGATGGTCAATGACCTGGTAGGTTTATCTAGAGTTACTGTTGATTTGACTGTGGCAGGCTTTTGTCCATTAGTAACTCCTCCAGAGGCTAGGGAAAGGAAAATAAATAATATAATAACAGTAGCAGTCACTCTTCATGAGCACTCACTCGTGTCCTCCATCGCAGGAGGTGATTTAAGTATACTATCTCATTTAATCCGCTTGTCACACTTATTTTATAGGTGAAACAGAGAGGTTAAGCAACTCGCTCAAAAAGACACAGCCAGCAAGAGGCAGAGCTGACTCTGAACCAGATCCATGCAGCCAGCAGCTCAGAGCCGCACTCTTCCCAATACTGTGCTCCCTCCCTGCCAGCTGGTGAACTGGAAGAATGGGAACCCCCAAGAAATTTTCTGTGGGGGGACAAGAGTCTGGTCTGGACACCGTGAATTTGGCAGGATGCTCTGACCTAAACCTTATCCTGCCTGTTGGCTAGATGAGTCCAATTTAGGGCACCAATGCCAGCCAAGGCCAGGGCCAAGGGAGGGAAGGACCACGGACTCATCCTTTGGGTCCGTTCTCTCTCTCCCCTCCCCCCCTCCCTCTGGTGAGCATGGGACAGGTGGTGGCCTCAAGCCCACCCTCAGAGGGTCCCAGGGGAAATGAACCCTTCAGGGCCAGTTCTATCTTCCTTTCTTTGCTTCCCAAGGTGTCCACACAGAAGCAATGGTGCCTTTGGCTCTGTCCCCTCTGGGACCTGGCTTCAAGGTGTCAAAAAGCTCTCCATAAGAGGAATCCAGCCCTTTTGGGAAGCAGAAGGCGAGCGTTGAAGGAGAGGTGCTGAGGCCGCCCCTCTTGGGCAGATTCCACAAGAGAGGTCCCTGTCAACTGGGTATGCTTATGGGCCACTCCAAGCAAAGCCCCAAACTGGTCCCTCCCTCCCTCACCTTTCCCAAACCAGGGGAATCTCTGAAATGGGCGTTTTGTAGGCAGATGAAAAGATAAGTCGTCTGTTTCACCTTCTGAAAGAGAGGAAGCCTAGTGGTAAAACTTCAGCTTTGAGCAATGCCCTCAGTGATGTGGCTTCGCAGAGCTGAAGCAATAAGATGGGGACGAATGTGAGTGCTTAGGACAACTTCAACCTCTGAAAAATTCTAAGGAGAGGTAGCTCCTTACGTAATACTAACTAGACCACAGTTGTAGAAGCTGACAGCTGAGCTCTTGCTATGAGCCAGGTTCCATGATAATAACTTGACATTGAATATCCCGTACTTGCTCCCAATGGCCTTGTATTATTGTATGCAGGTGGCATGATTACCCTCATTACCCACGTTAGGAAAGTGAGGCCTAAGGAGAGTCACCAACTGGCCGCCTCCCCCCAGGAATCTACATTTCCAACAATTCAACCCCTCCTTCCCCCAATAATCCCCCTGGGTCATAACGCCCCCTGCTGCTCTGTGTTACTCTTTTACACAATGCAGCACCTTGAGCGGGGGAGGTCCCAACAGCAACAAAAACAAAATCCAACCATCACCACCCCCTTCTCCCAAGCCAGGACCTCAGGGAGGCGGACTTCTGCTATTCAGTGCCCTAAACGCCGAGAAGATTGTGGTACCTACCCCACCGCCTAGATAATTCAACATTAAAAAATAATAATAATAAAAATTGTAGGATAAGTCTAAAGAATTAACTTTCCCCAGGTTCCTGAGCACAGGCTCAGCCTGTCTGTGGACCTCCTGGGAGGACGCGCGGTGGTGGCTCAACAGCTACAGACTGTGGGTGCCACCATTTTGCTCTGCTGGCCTCTTTTGGGCAACTGTGTTCAGCTTGCTAACAGGGGAACATTCCCTGGAAGCACATAGTGAGAGATCTCCCAGGGAGAAGAGGAATATTGGGAGACTAGAGTTCTCCTGTCAGGCCCTGCTGCCCCTTCTGAATCTGAGGATGCTGGTGGGACTGCCTTACACTCTTCGAGGTAGTTCCGATCATCCCAGCTTGAGATGACGAAACAGGCTCAGAGAGGTCAAGTAACTTGCCCATGGTCACACAGCAGGTATGCAGTGACTCAGCTGACAGTTCTCTCCCTCCGTCACATGCACAGCATGTGCCAGGCAGAGGTTGGTTACTTGACGTCCTGTCTCATCCCTGGTGGAAGGGAGGTAGCTGGGTCCCCTCTCTGGGGTGTGGCAGAGGATGAAAGACCTTGTAAACTTCTTCTCAGCACACCTTTATGGAAATTAGGCAGTGACCTGGTCTGAACAAGTTCAAGACTTGAGAAATCCTCCCTCTTGAGGACTGAGCCAGCATCATTTAAAAACCAGAGCCCTGAGTGGGACTTCCCTGGCGGTCCAGTGGTTAGGACTCTGCGCTTCCAATGCAGGGGGCTCGGGTTCCATCCCTGGTCGGGGAACTAAGATCCTGCATGTCTCGATGCGTGGCCAAAAAAGAAAACCAGAGCCCTTATTCTGCCTAAGAGGAGAAAAGTTTTAGCTAATACAAGGTGCCAGTGTTAAGTCACTTGGGGCTGAGGGATTGGGAGGGAGGCCTCTGCCCAAGGTAACCTCCTTCCAAACAAGAAGTTTCAAGTTTCCACTGCCTGCTGGCCAGACGTGTAGCAGACGTCAGCCAGCCCATAAATGCATTTTCTGCTGAAAGTAGCCATTCTGATCTCAACCAAAATCATCTGATGTGGGGGATGTTTTGCTTTAAATTCCAGAATACCACTGTGTTTTCCATTGTGTTTGCCTAACTAAGATGCCTGGTGATTGCACGCGCACACACACACACACACACACACACACACACACACACACACACACACTCTTGCTGATACACTTCAGCCACACAGACCAGCTAGCTCTCATTCCATCCATGGAACCTGTTACCACTTGCTCGCGTGACCCTGAGTGGTGGGAGATACCCCTTGCCCTATTCCTCTGCCACAATCCCCTCTTCATTTTAGTCTCAATGATTAAACAGCAAGCCCTCCACTGTCTGCTGTGTCCCCTGCCTCACCCGAAGCACTTCACTTGAATCATTTAATTTTCTCAACAGACCCACCAGGTAGGTAATATTAACTTGTTTTCGAGATGAGAAGTTTCAGGCACAGAAGTTCAGGAGCTCATCTTGAGATCACATGGCAAAGAGGTGCCTGAGTTACAACCTGGACCCAGAACAGTCTGACTGCAAAGCCCAAATTCTCAATCATTTTGCTAAGCTCAAAGGTCTTTTTGATCCATTTTGTTAATTTCAGGGCCAGAATTTTTCACTTTTATCCTTTCTCCTTCCTGGTCACAGCTGATTCTATTTCAAAAGTGGCGTCTTCGATCCGTAAAGGCCCCAAGAGAGCCCACATGTAAGAGCAGAAGGCCTATCTTCTCACGACAGGAAGGTACCTGCCTTGGCCACCTGGCCTGCAGGTGCCATCGGAGTCTGGCGTCTCTCTGGGGGAGCCTGATGGACAGAGTCTAGAGAGAGAGCCTGGGACTCCTCTTGCTGGCCTCTGGCTGGAGAGCTCTGGGCACGTTCTTGCTGGCCAGCCAGAAGTGAGTGTGGCCACAGCCCTGCTCCGGGAAACAGACTCTCCAGAGTAAGCTGGTACGTTCCCTTCCCCTCCCAACTGCGCCACCTCTGTAAGCCTGGCAAGTGCAGACACCGCTGCAGCTGCCCATTGGCCACTGTCCTTGTATCCCTATAGGAATGGCCTGAAGCCTTTGCCCGCCCCTTACAGCACCATCCTGCCAGCAGAGGACAAAGGGAATGAGAGGGCATAACTGCAGGCCTGTCTTATAGCCCTGGGCATGGGGCCCTGAGAGGCATGAGGATCACACCAGCTCCCCATTCTAAGGGTTCCTCCCCAGCTCTGGAAGAGAATGTAATTTCTAGTTGAAATGAGTTTTCTGATCTCTTAAGGGTTATCTATCTGTCTTGGGGAGCCAGGGCTATAATTTGATTGAAGAGGGGAAAAGTAGAGTGTGGGATGACTTCCCCAGGCTTGTAGAAAGGAGGCTTTAAAAAGTTTGAGCAGGGCTTCCCTGGTGGCGCAGTGGTTGAGAGTCCACCTGCAGATGCAGGGGACACGGGTTCGTGCCCTGGTCCGGGAAGATCCCACATGCCGCGGAGCAGCTGGGCCCGTGAGCCATGGCCGCTGAGCCTGCGCGTCCGGAGCCTGTGCTCCGCAACGGGAGAGGCCACAACAGTGAGAGGCCCACGTACCGCAAAAAAAAAAAAAAAAAAAAAGTTTGAGCATAGGGACGACTTCCCCAGTGGCACAGTGGTTAAGAATCCGCCTACCAGTGCAGGGGACACAGGTTCGAGCCCTCGTCCAGGAAGATCCCACATGCCACGGAGCAACTAAGCCTGTATGCTGCAACTATGGAGTCTGAGCTCTAGAGCCTGTGAGCCACAACTACTGAGTCTGAGTGCCACAACTACTGAAGCCCACACAACAAGAGAAACCACTGCAATGAGAAGACTGCGCACTGCAACGAAGACCCAACACAGCCAAAAATAAATAAATAAATTTATTAAAAAAATTTTTTTTTGAGCATAGGGATTCCCCTGGTGGTCCAGTGGTTAGGACTTCGTGTTTGGTCCCTGCTTGGGGAACTAAGATCCCGCAAGCTGCCCAGTGTGGCTAAAAAGACAAAAAAAAGTCTGAGCATAATAGTAACAGGTTGAAATCCATGGCCCCACATCACAAGAAGGCGCCTATAGTGCATCAGGGTGAGCAGGAGGAAGAGTCTTTACGGGGGACGAGTTTCCTGTCCCTGCAGGACACATTCTGCTGAGGGTGGCTTCCCACACAACAGAGGCGGGCATGGACGTGAGGGGTGCATGCAAACTGCTACACTGCAATTGTTCATCTAGATGGGAAGAGGGGTTTTTGGTTCGGATTTGTAAATAACTTTGTCTTAGTCCATTAAGGCTGCTGTAACAAAGCACTGTGGACAGGGTAAAAGTCCAAGATCAAGGCACCAGCAGACTTGGCATCTGGTTTGGACTCACTTCCTGGTTCATAGAGGGTTATCTTCTCACTAGAATCTCACATGGTTGAAGGGAGACGGGAACTCTGGGGCCTCTTCTTCTTTTTTTTAAAAATAAATTTATTTATTTAATTTATTTATTTTTGACTGTCTAGAGAGAGAGCCTGGGACTCCTCTTGGGTCTTCGTTGCTGTGCGCAGGCTTCCTCTGGTTGCGGCCAGTGGGGGCTACTCTTCGTTGTGGTGCACGGGCGTCTCATTGCAGTGGCTTCCCTTTGTTGCAGAACAGAGACTCTAGGCACACGGGCTTCAGTAGTTGCGACACGCGGGCTTCAGTACTTGCAGCACGTGGGCTCAGTAGTTGTGGCTCATGGGCTCTAGAGCTCAGGCTCAGTAGTCGTGGCGCATGGGCTTAGTTGCTCCGCAGCATGTGGGATCTTCCCGGACCAGGGCTCGAACCCATGTCCCCTGCATTGGGAGGAGGATTTTTTTTTTTTTTTTTTCAGTGATACACGGGCCTCTCACTGTTGTGGCCTCTCCCACTGCGGAGCACAGGCTCCGGACGCGCAGGCTCAGTGGCCATGGCTCACGGGCCTAGCCGCTCCGTGGCATGTGGGATCTTCCCAGACCGGGTCACGAACCCGTGTCCCCTGCATTGGCAGGCGGACTCTCAACCACTGCGCCACCAGGGGAGCCCGGGAGGCAGATTCTTAACCACTGCGTCACCATAGAGGTCCCGCCTCTTCTTATAAGGGCACTAATTCCATTCATGAGGGCCCCATCCTCATGACCTAATCACCCCCAACAGCCTCGACTCCAGATAAAACTGCATTGGACTTTAGGATTTAACATATGAATTTGGAGAGGCGCAAACAGTCTATAGCAAACTATCTTTTAAACTAAACTTCCCAAAGAAGACATACAGATGGCCAACGGGCACATGAAAAGATGCTCAACATCACTAAACATCAGGGAAATGCAAATCAAAACCACAATCAGATATCATGTTATACCTGTCACAATAGCTATTATCTAAAGGACAACAAATAACAAGTGTTGATGATGATGTGGAGAAAGGGAACCTTGTGCAGTCTTGGTGGAAATGTAAATTTGTGCACCCAGTATGGAAAAGAGTATGGCAGTTTCCCAAAAGATTAAAAATAGAACTACCACATGATGCAGCAATTTCACTTCTTGTTACGTATCCAAAGAACATGCAAACACTAATTCGAAAAGATACATGCACCCCTATGTTCACTGCAGCCCTATTTACAATAGCCAAGACATGGAAACAACCTAAATGTCCATCCATAGATAAATGTATAAAGAAGACATGGTACATATATACACTAGAATATTATTCAGCCATAAAAAAAGAAAGAAATCACACCATTTGTGACAACATGGATGGACCTGGAGGGTATTATGCTAAATGAAATCCGGAAGACAAAACAAATGAACAAACCAAACCAAACCAAACCCACAGACACAGAGAACAGATTGGTGGTTGCCTGAGGGAAGGAAGGCTGGGGAGGTGGGTAAAACGGGCGGAAGGGGATCCAGAGGTACAAATTTTCAGTTATAAAATAAGTAAGTCAAGGGGATGTGATGTACAGCAAGGTAACTATAGTCAGCGATATTGTTCTGCAGATTTGAAAGCTGCTCTCATCTCAAGAAAAAAAAATTCTGTAACTTTGTATGGTGACAGATGGTAAGTAGGCTTACCCTGGCTATCATTTTGCAACGTGTATGAATGTCAAATCATTACGTTGTACACTGGAATCTAAAGGAATGTTGTATGTCAATCATACTTCAATTAAAACACACACATGCTGTAGAGCAGAAATTAAACACAACATTGTAAATCAACTATACCTCAATAAAATTAAAACACACACAACACCCCAAACTTGAAAAGCAATGAATTCGCAACTGTGTATGATTTTGCTGATCTTCCATTTAAAGATTCAATAAATCAACCTTATCATTTGCTACTGATTCAATCAGTGTAAGTTTAAAGATAAATTAAAACTAAAATGCTATAGAAATGTGTTTTGAATTCACTAAAACGGTCTAATTTACTTTATGATATTTTTAACCCCCAGTCAAGGATTTTCTCCTACGATCCACGTGTGGTGTTGTTTCTGCCCTTGGACACTGACATGCAGCTCAGACTGGGAGGAAAAGGGGCCTCCTCTAAGCAGTTTGGAGGCAGGGGCTTGGTAGGAGTCATGGCTCCCATCTGCCTGGGTCTGAGAGAGGTGGATACTGGGACCTTGAGAGTGTAGCGGGTAGGCTGTGGAGGGTGACTTCCCTAACACAGCCAGGGACACGGTTTCTGCTCCCTTGCACAATGCGTGGCAAGAGGATTGAGCAAAAGGACTGACTGACTTTCTCCACGTCAACAGTCCACACACCTCTCTGCCCAGGGATCTTCCCTGGGATCAAACAGATCTGGCCCCTCTCAGGCAAGTCAGTGGGCTTCGTCCTCCCTGCTACGTAGCCAGGCTGTACATCACAACTCAGAGGTCTGCATCTCCAGAGACCCCCGGGGGGCGCATCTCCCTTTCCAAAGTCCTCAGGGGCAAGGCCAGAGAAGGCCAGCCGAGCCTTCTAGTTTCCATTTGTGGGAAAGACAGGACCCTGCTCTTTCCCAGCAAAGACAAATCGCCCAAGCTCCAGGACTAGGAATACAGAACACTCGTTGAATTAATCTCGAGTCCAAGCCACTCCTTGGGCCAGGATTAAGCTGACAGTCAGAGCAAGGATGGGTGGGGAGGCCAGAGCTCCAGTCAGGGCTGCCCTTGATCCTTGGGGAACTTAGGGGCTCTCTAATGCCTTCCTCAAAGTCCCCACAGCTCCTCTGTGCAGTCCTGGAGAGCAGTGAGGCAACCCACACCTCATGGCAGAAACGTGGGATTCCGGACAGAGCAGGGGTTGCCTGGAAACCAATATGCGGTGTTTGATATGGGGAGGTTCATGGGTCTCTGGAGAAAAAAGCAAAAAAACTGGGGACTGTGTGTTTCTGGAGGCAGGTCCCATTGATTTCATGGGATTCCCCCAAAATGTTCGGACCTGCCAGTCGAGGATGACAGCAAGCAGTACTTAAAAGCTATCCAGGGACTTCCCTGGTGGCGCAGTGGCTGGGAATCCTCCTGCCAATGCAGGGGACATGGGTTCGAACTCTGGTCCGGGAGGATCCCACATGCCGTGGGGCAACTAAGCCTGTGTGCCACAACTACTGAGCCTGCGAGCCACAACTACGGAGCCCATGTGCCACAACTACTTAAGCCCATGTGCCTAGAGCCTGTGCTCCGCAAGAGGAGAAGCCACCGCAATGAAGACTAGCCCCGGCTTGCTGCAACTAGAGAAAGCCCACGCATCAACGAAGACCCAACGCAGCCCAAAATAAGTAAATAAAAAATAAATAAATTTATTAAACAAAAAACCAAACAAAAAACTATCCAGAACTAAGGATTTCTTTGGTGGAGGGGAGGAATTACTGGATGGATGTAATTAAAATAAAATTATCTCATCTGGAGACAGGACGCTGCTTTCCACAGCTGCCTGCCATCACTTGACGGAAAATGCAAATGTCCCTGGACCGGCATTACTTTTTCCACGGAATGAAACAGGCAAGTGATCTGCAGTCAGACTTTAAAAACATAAATTAAAAAAATATATATCGTTTAGATTAGCGCTTTTGGTCTCCTTAATTCCCTCAGTTGCAAATTATCTCTGGATGAACCTGGGTTCGACAGGCTCTTCCCCAGATTGTCAAACCCCAAAACCATGAAGTCATTGCTCTTCTGTAAGTAAGAGGGAAAGACGGTTTCTGCAAGCCTTTGGTTGAAAAGACCTGAGGCGGTTCCAAATAAAGTTCCCCTGACCCCGCCCCCGGAGGGAGGCAGGAACGCGGCACAAAAACATGAAGATTCCTGAAACTTTTTCTTCACGCTCCTCTCCCCAGACTCTCCAGAACATGCAGCCACCAAGGAGGCAACAGGACCACAAAAGCCACCGTAACCCGTGACGTCGGGTCCCTCACCCTCACAGCCAGGCACACCCAAGAAAGACGGTCAAGGCTTGTGCTCTTTGGCAGAAAAGGTGCTTTTGTTAAGTCCCAGGCGTATTATTAAGTCCCAAACTGTGCAACCAATCCCCCAAACCGTGCCTCCTTGTAAAATGGAATCGAACAGGAAAACAGACAAATCGAACACGGACACACAGCTCTGTGTGTTAACAGTGAAGATTTGCATCTGACACAAAAGGAAGATGTGAGAACGGTGATGTGTGAGGTCTGAAGCCGCAGAAGACTCGTTTAGCAGAGTAAGTGCTCCAAAGGGCTTCTTATCAAAGCAGTTCCAAACTCAGGTCTGAACCGGCAGCTGCTTCCTTTGAGCACAAGAGGGTAAGGTCTGGAATGGTGCCAGGTGAGTGTGCGTGCGCGTGTGTAGAGGAATCCTCCCCATTCCCCAAATCAGGAGTCCCATCTGTTGTTGACAACCATCGCGGGGCAAAGTGGGGGGAAAGCCTCAGGAGTCCGGGCAGGGAGAAGTCTTATTTTCCTGAGCAGATGCAGACACCTGGCCTCCCCAAACCTGCCAGCCTCTGTGCAAACACAGCCGGCTCTTGCAGGGCTCGGGCTGTCTGGGTGCCAAAGGTGGAAGCCATTTCACGCAAGAGCCCCAGCTGCTTGCTCAGTCCAGCACTGAAGGCAAACAGCTTCTGGGTGAAGCAGCAGGTTGGGTGGGAGGGGCTTCTGCCAGTGCCATCCCGCTCGCCCATCCCCCGCCCGGACCCCGCATTCCGGATTTCTCCGCACGCAGTTTTATTTTCAGAAGTGGGGCTGCCCCACAGTCAGACTTGCGGCCACACATGAAATGGAGTCAGGGTCCTGAGGTGGGAATCGCAGAGGTGTGTGGAGGAACGAGGCTGGCAGTGATGCAGGATGAGAAGAAGGGGGGATGTGTGCACCTGGCTACCTCTCTCTGGTTTCAACTTCCACACTTCCTCAGGCCAGTGTTCCCACCCTCCCCACCTCCTCAACCTCCTTTCCATACAGGGATGACAAAAGCTACGGCTGGAAGTTTACTTCTCATCCAGGAGGCTAAGTGCATCTCGGGCATGAGCTCCTATAACCCACAGCAACTCCGGGGGGTAGTCACCAGCTCCACACGGTGACGGGCAAATCCAACCCAGAGCCACTCTGACCACTAGGCAGCACTGCCACAAAAGGCTGAGGGCGACCAAAAACAGAGAACCCCCCCCAGACAGAGAGACCCCACCCAGGGGGAGTGGAGGGAACTTGGGGTTACCAGGAAAGAGAGGCACGACTCAGGCCCAGGACATCAAGAGGCCCCCGAATGAAATGAAGCCACGCTGGGTCAAGCCTGGGTACCCACCACACACTTCCATTTCCTGACTCCTGTTTTGGGTTGTGTGGGAATGTCCTTTGCTCTAGGCCCTGGGGGTGGGGCTGGTTTCATAGACTGAGCTACTGAAGGGACCTTTCTGGACCATTTGCTCCAACCCACTGGTTGTACAGATGAGGAAACTGAGGTCTGGAATTCAAAAGTGACCTGCTCAAAGTGAGCTGGGGGCAGAGCTGGACTAACAACACAGGTCCCTGAGCTCTGGTCCAGGCCTCTGTCCATGTTTCCGTGAAGCCTGCCTTAGGCCTGCGAGACACCGTTTCTTGGGAAAGAGAAATTCCCTGCTATTCCCATCAGTGAGGGAGGAGACGGGGTGAGAGGCAGGGAACAAAGGGGTGAGGGGGTGGGTAGAATGTGAAGTCCTTGCTCCTGGCCTGGACCAGCCCCGGTTCCCCACTGTACAGCTGAGGCTGCCCCTTTGGCATTGTAAAATGTTTCCCCATCGAAATTTTTTGGAGGGTGGGTAGGCAAAGAGGTCTGAAGGAAACCCAGAAACAACTGAAACAGAGCTGGGAAGTTAGGGTCCTGGGGGCACTGGAAGAACAGCCTGACTGCTGGCTTAGCTGCGGGCACCAGAGGCCCTACTTGGGGAGGGCAGGCAGTGCAGGCTCTGCTGTCACTGAGGGTCCCACAGGGATGAGACTGGGGGCCAGGGAAGAGGTACACTGCTCCCCTCCCCCGCCCCAATCACCCCACTGCCGCTGAGGTGGGCTTCTCCTCTCTGGATCCCTGCTGGACCACCCCCCAGCATCCTCTGTCCATGAGGTACTGGTGGCCCCTAGCCTCCCAACTCCTGCTCTTCAAGGCCCACATCAGGTCCCAAACACCAAGTTTATAAATTCCTGGTCTCAAGAGAGAAAGGGAAGTGATGACATCATAACAATCCAAGCAAGCAGTTCCCTCAGGTCGTAGCTTCTCTTAAAAGTTATTTTTTGAGAGCTTGTTGCCACCCTCCTTTCATTCCCACTCAGCTGGGTACAGCAGCAGGTGGTGATGGAAAGCGTGCTGAACTTGGAGCCAACCAGACCTGCCTTCAGACTTACCTCTGATGCTATCCTGCCACGTGACCCTGGCTGAGTCGTGGAACCTCTCTGGGGACTAGTTTCCTTGTCATCAGTAAAATGGGGAGAATGTTACCTGCTCTGGCTATACAATGAGATTTGGAAAAGGACTTTGCAGTAACACGCTGCACAAGGGGATCATGGTGTTCCTTTATTCCAACACCTCCTAGGAGGGAGATGAGGGCTTCATCTCTACAGGGACCTGAATACAGGACGACTAAACAATAAACGATTCAGACACATGAAGCTACCGCGGACCCCCATACACCACCCGTTACCAGGTCCCCTTGTTGGTTTTGTGATGGAGACGGAAGAGGACAGGACTTAAGGGACCTAGGGGTTGGGGTATTGGCTGGGTTCCCGTGACGCTGGGCAGGTCAGCCCCTCTCTGGTTCCCGCTTCCTCGCTGTGAAGTAGAGGCTGGACTGAATCACCTCAAAAGTCATTTCTAATTCTATACCCAGCCGTTCCTAGAATGAGTCATTTCTGTTTCAGATGACACAGCCCATCAGCAGCACCTAGCTCAGGCAGGGGTAGGTCTGGATACAGTGGCGTGGCAGGCAGGAGTCAGTGAGAGGCTGAGCAGATACCTGAGTGGCCTGGGAGCCTCCCGCCAGGCTCCTGCAGGTGCCATGGGGCGGGGGGTATGGAGGCACCCTGGGAGTCCGTGGGTCCCCGCGCCCCAAACCCTCACACAGCCTAGGCAGATAGCTGAGGAGTAACCAAGAGACTGGCAGGGGAGAGACGGTGCTAGGGAGGAGGGAGAGAAAAACTCCTTAAAGGACAAGGGCGGGGTGGGGCGGGGCTAGTCAGCCTTTGACGTTCTTTCCTAGAGCCAGAGTTGGAGACTGGCGGAGCCAAGGCTGGCAGCTAGCTGGCTGGCAGGGACACCCGGGAGGAGGGGGTGCCCACCACAGGAGGGTCTCCCTAGAGCAGGCTATGGGCTGGGCAGGGCACACCTGTCCTCACTAGAGCAGGTGTTGGGTGTGATGAGTCTTGCAAGGGCAGGTCAATCTCATACCCCGTCAGCTCCAGAGAGAGGATTAAATCTCAGGAGATTTTCCCTGGGGTTCATGGGGAAGCAGCTCCAAGGAAATAAGCACATTTTTGTTACAAGCCTCTGGTGGCTCGCCCCTGCTTCTACAGACATCTCTATCGAGAGTGGCACAGGGCCTGCCTTTCCAAATGCTTTCCTGACTGCAAAGGGGCAAATACTGTCCACCTGTGAGCAGGGGATGTGGCCCGTGAACCACGACACCAAAGTCCCCTATTCCTTGCCTCTTTCTTTGGGTGGCCCCTTAATCCCTCAAGGAGAGGTGCGGAGGGACCACTCCCCTTCCCTGCTGCCGGCCTTAGCCTTCCCATTTGCAGACAGGCTGAGAGTGGCCGGCAGCGGGAGACCTGGATCTCCCTGGCCTGCGTCCTCCCCAGGTGACAGTCCACTCCCTGTGGCCCCGCCCGGCTGCTGGGTGGGCTGGCGGGGAAGGGGGTGAGGCCGGCACCTTATCTCTCCCGGAAATGGAGAAACAGAGGACTCATCCTACTGAGGGCGCCGATAGGCATCTGCCCCACCCCTCCCCAACTCTCCCGGAGTTCTCTCCAGCTCAGATACTTATCGCTCTTCGGGGGAAAAAAAAAAAAAAATCAAGACAAGCTAGTCTTTCAGGTAGTTTCGAGGGAGCTCGGACTTTCTCACGCCGGCTCAGAATCAGTCTGACAGCATGGGGCCTGAAGGTTCCCCCTCGGGGGTGGAGGAGGGATCCCGACGCTCATTCAGGGACGGGGCCCGGGACGCTGACACCCGCGACCTGCGCGCCCCTTGCTCTCCGGCGTAAAGGTGCCAACAGACCTTCACTGAGCTCCTCCGGCGCCACCTTAGTCCCTTGGAGGGTCCGCATCCTCCCCTCCCCGCGGCCTCGGCCACTCGGGGGGACCACACCCGGGTCACGAGCTGCACTGCCCGCCACAGTCCCCTTCGGGCAGGGCCTTGAGTCCCCAGCAGAGGGGGTGCTCCGTTTCTCCCTCCTGCACTCGGAGGGGATCGGGGTGGGAGCAAACACCCCCCCACACACACACCCCCGGCTCACTAGGGCCCCGCGCCCCCTGCCCGCCCCGCTTCGGACCAGCCCCGGACCAACGCGCCCTCCCAGCCCGTCTCAGCCCCCGCCGAGGAGCCAGCTGGCGGCCGCAGTGCCCTCTCCTCCCGCCAGGAGTCTTCCCCAGCGCAGGCGATGCCGGTGACCGGCAACCCCGACCGCGGACCGGGTGCCCGGGGTGGACAGGTGGCCCCGGAGAGGAGCGCGCGGCAGTCGCGCTCACTCACCCAGAAGATGAAGTTAAATCCGAACAGCAGATATTTGATGCACTTGGTGCCTCCTTTGACCGGCATGGTGCGCGCTAGACTGGCCTGGGCCGGACTGGTGTGGGACTGGGGCGCTTGAGGCCGGGACGGGCGGGACCAGGCTTCGGACCGAGGTGCTGGCGGCTGCGGGTTGGCCTCAGGGCTGCACTTTTAAAAAGTGCCACTCCTCGGGCGCGCGCCGCCGCGGTGCGCATGTGCCGGGCCCCGCCCCCGCCCCCGTCCCCGCCCTCGCCCCCGCCCCGCCTGCCCCGCCCCGCCCCGCCCAGGTCCGGTGGCCGCAGCCCCTCCCCCCTTTGGCTCGGCCCTTCCCACCGAGTCGGCCGGCCTTGACTTCCCGCCATCCTCCCCGTTTCCTCCCAGCAGTCCTGGGGTCTTTCCAGTCAGTCATCTTCGGCTGCTTTCGTCCCGGAGTAAGTGGAGGCCTCGCCCTTCCGATTGTCCCCTGGTTTCCGTCCTTCTCGAGCCCCCTGCTTTGGGAGACCCCTTCCCCGGTGGTCGGGGCCGAGGTCCCTTAACCCAAGGCCGGCTGCCCGCAGAATGAGGGCTCTTCTTGAGCTTTGGCCTCGATTTAAAGAGGAGCTGCCTGGCCTTATGTCTCCCTGGGGCGGCTCCTTGCAAACCTTCGCTCGTGAAGCACACTAGCACTCGGCACGTCATGCGGAGCAGGAGGAATTAGAAGCTCGCCGTCCAGGTGGGAAGATCGGTCGGAAGCTTATGGGAGTAATTCTCAGATACCACCGCTGAGTAGTAATATGTCTGAGGGCCGGGAAGTCCGGGAGTGCTTCCTGGACTTGAGGTTCAGATGGCCCAGAGGAGAAGACAAAGCCTGTAGCCTGGCTTCTGTTCTTGCCTCTACTCCCCATCACCCGCGCTCTTGCCCTTCGACTCTGCCCACTGCTACCTCTTTGAAGCTCCAGTGCCAGAGTGCTTAGGGTGTTTCTCCCCCGCTCAGAAATGTCCCGCAAATGATAAATGTTGGCGAGGATGTGGAGAAAAGGGAACCCTCCTCCACTGTTGGGGGGAATGTAAGTTGGTGCAGCCACTATGGAAAGCAGTATGGAGGTTCCTTAAAAAAATTAAAAAGAGAACTACCCAGCAATTCCACTCCTGGGTATTTATCCAAAGAAAATGAAAGCACCACTTGAAAATATATTTGCGCCCCTGTGTTCATTGCAGCATTATTTACAGCAGCCAAGATATGGAAACAGCATAAGTGTCCATCAATAGATGAAGGGATAAAGATGTGTATATACACAATGGAATATTACTCAGCCATAAAAAAGAATGAAATCTTGCCACTTGCAGCAACATGGATGGACCTAGAGGGTATTATGTGGAGTGAAATAAATCAGAGAGAGAAAGCCAGATACTGTATGATTTCACTTACATGTGGAATCTAAAAAACAAACAAATATAACTAAACAGAAACAGAGTCATAGACACAGAACAAACAGGTGGTTGCCACAGGGAAGCGGGGTAGGGGTAGGAGAGAATTACGCGAGGGAGATTTAAGAGGTACAGACTTTCACTTACGGAATAAATGAGTCATGGGAATTAAATGTACAGTGTGGGGAATATAGTCCATAATTATGTAATATCTTCGTGTGGTGACAGATGGTAACTAGCTTATCATGGTGATCATTTTGAAATGTATAGAAATATCGAATCACTGTGTTATGTATCATGAACTAACACAGTGTTGTAGATCAATTTATACTTCAAAAACAAGCAAACAAACTCAGAAAAAGAGATCAGATTTGTGGTTACCAGAGGTGGGGAGGGGAGAGGAAGGGGAATTGGATGAAAGTAGTCAAAAGGGACAAACTTCCCGTTTTAAGGTAAATAAGTACTAGGGATGTAATGTACAGTATAATACATAATTAACACTGCTGCAAGTTATAAAGAAAAATTGTTAAGAGAATAAATCCTGAGCTCTCATCACAAGGAGAAAATATAAATATTTTTCTATTTCTTTAATGTATGTGTATGAGATGTGGGTATTCACTGAACCCACGGTGGTAATCATTTCATGATGTATGTGATCAAATCACTATGTCGAACACCTTAAATTTATAGACTGCTGCAGGTCAGTTCTATCTCAGTAAAACTGGAAGAGAAAGATTCTTTCTGCAGCTCCCCACATTCAATGAGATAAGTTAAAATTCCTCATCTTGCATCTGTAGGGGACACTCTGCCCTCCCCAGCACCCCAGGTCTGCACCTGGCATGTGGTGTGTGCCCTCTCTGGCTGGCCTGCCTTCCCCGTCTTCACTTGTAGAGATTCTATGGCCCCTTAAACATCCCTTTCCTGTTTCTCACCAGAGGATGAGGAGGTTCCCCCTACTTTTGAAATCCCAAAACCCTTTCGTATTTTTTTCAAAATGAAGTTTCCTTTGGTGGTTTTCTTTTTTTTTTTAATTACAAAAAGAAAACCTGCTCAATTACCGAAACATCAGAAAATACCAATAAGCAAAAAAAAAAACGTAACTCAAAATAACTCACCAGAAACAGCCCGCGTTACCACTTTAAAGTACATATTCTGCTCTGTTTACGATCGTTGTTAGATCTGTCTCAGTGATGCATTCATTCGAAAACACCTTTCGGTATCCTGTTATGTCCTTAGGGCAGGAGGGGGATGAGCGTGTTTCAGGAGGTCAAGGAGAGAGGCTTAAAGGCCAGGGGGGCTTAAAGGAGGGGCCTTTGACCCAAATTGGAAAGCATGCTGCAGAACCCCAGGAAAAGTGGTTGCAATCATGGGAGAATCAGGCAAAGCTGGGGCTGGGGCCGTCTGGGGTCTAGGCTGGAGCTCACAGTTGGGGGAGGCGTGTAGGGAGGTGAAGGTGGGGACGTAACTAGAGGTGCCTCATGGTCCTGGACTCTGCAAGCGGGGGTGAGGGGTCACCGAAGTGTTTATAAGCAGGGAACCTGTGCTTTGAGTAGTTGGGTGGCTGGTGGCAGGGGGCGGTTGGGGTTGAGGGGAGGAGCAGGCAGAGGCTCCTTGAGGACAAGGACCATTGCCTCTATCTCCAGGCCTTGGCTTAGAGCTTTGGGGGGTTAGACTGAAAGGTGAGGTGTATCAGGGCACCTGCAATTGGGGAGCAGGGCAGCAGGAGACGAAGGTGAGCTGGGAACCCGTGGAGGTACGTTAGGAGGCTGTGGAGTAGTTCAGGTGAGAGACCAAGGGGTGGGGCAACGGGGTGGAGGCTGGAGAGAGGGGGGCAAACCAGGAGAGGGGGTAGCGAGGGCAAGATCAGAGTCAGGCCAGCTGGAGCCGAGGAGGATTTCATTCATTTCTTCTTCCAGTGTTTCTGGAGAGCCTGCTCTGTGTCCTATACATACCCGATGCTAAGACGACATGCCCTCTATCTCACCTGGAAGAATCTCAGTGCAGGCCAGACCAGTATAAGCCCCTGGGGTCTTTGCTTGTGGTGTAACCGAGCAGGACCCTATGGGGCCTTCCTGGGACAGGCCTCCCCCATATCCTCTGCTTTAGCTCATCTCTTAAGTACCTAGGGTAATGGTATTTGATGCACATTTCCTGAGTTGTTTTACAGATGCTAAGACCCTCCACCAAAGGGAAGATGTTACCTACTTGATGACGTGAACACAGAGCCCCAGGCCTCCTGGAGCCTAAGGATTGATCAGGTTAACCCCTGTGACACCGCCCTGGTACCTCACCATCAGAGGTCTGTGCACAAGCCGATCACAGGCCCTGCGACTCTTGTCCCTTGCCTGGCTTTAAAAAAGCTTTGCTGAAACCCTTCGAAATCCTTCCTGGAGCTTGGGGTTTTTTTAGGGCGTGAGCCACCCATCTCCTTGTATGGCCCTCCCCTGATAAACCTTTCTCTGCTCCAAACTCCGATGTTTTGGTATGTTTGGCCTCACTGTGCGTCAGGCACAGGAACTCGTGCTAACAGGGGGAGATGTTGCCTAGGAAACAGCAGGGGCTGGGGCGTGTACCCAGGTCTGCCTGAGCTGGGAGAGGCTTCCAGCGAGGGGGACACGTGCAGCTGACTTTGGAAGGTGGGCCAGCAGACAAGGCTGGGGAGGGAACTCCAGGCAGAGGGAACCATGTGGAAAGGCACAGGCACAAAACCACAGGCAGCTCCTGGGGAAACCACCATAGTGGGTGAGACAGGGAAGGAAGGAGGACTGGGAAGGAGCAGCAAAGTTCCCTAAATGTGGCCAATAGTGGCCACGGGAAGAGGAGTTTTGATACTCTTTCCCAGGTCACTGCCCTTGACCCACCGTGGCCAAGGATGGTTGGGGTCCAGCAGGGTGTGGGGTGCTGAGGCCGGAAACCAGACAAGGTCTCATGGTGCTGTTCTCAGCCAGAGTCCACCTGCCTTGGGAGAACAGGTCTAAGGAGAGAAAGGATTTTATCTTTTTTACATTCTCCTCTCCTCTCCCCGCCCCACCTCCTCATTCACAAGCCCAGATGGGAGGAGTTGAGCAAACATTTAAGCTTATAAAAGAAACTCCTTCTAAGGGTAATTGTGAGCACTGACTGAGGTCATCCACCTGCCACTGGAGTGCCCAGGGAATGTTGGCTACTGTTACTATTACTGTTACTGTTTACCCTCAAGAAACCATTGGTGGGAGAGGGCTATGGTGAAACATCAGATTACGTACAATCGAGGAGTCCTGAGAATGTGAGTGAGGAGATCTGAATTCTGTTCTTGATCCCACCCTTTGGTTTATTCTGGACAAGCCACCTCCTCTCTCTGGGCCTGTACAGTGACATTTTGAATTAGGAGATATCAGGTCCCCTCTGTTGTGTGGTGCCCTGAGCCTCCGCCCCAAAGTGTGTTTGTTAGAGGCCTTTAGTCCTACAGGCAGCCAAGAAAGGGAGCAACGGAAAAAATATGGTTTTGCTTTAACTGGAACGGGAAAATCTGGGTAAGCCCCTGAGTCAGAGATCACATGAAGGCAGTGAGGCCTTCCAGGCTGTGTGGTGATGGAGTGGGAGAACTTTTCCTCCCTTCCCTCAGGGCATCCTGTTTCTGGAAAAACCCCTGCTCTGGCTGAGGGTTCACGCTGGCTCTTGTGCCCCACCTGGTGGTAAGATTTGAACACAGGGCTAGGGAGCTGAGGACTGGCCACACCCGTCTTCCTGGGCCCGGTCTTGCTTCCTGCTATGGGAGGCGGCTGGAGAACCCACTCTCATGGGCCACTAAGGCCTCCCAGCTGCCACACTGGTGGCCATTTCTCCTTGCCATGACCCTGCTGAACAGCCCTTCTTTCTGGACACCTCTCCCTTGCTGTCCCTGGGGTTGTACCACCCACCTTGGTTCACTCCCTTCCCTTCTAGAAACGTCTTTTCTGCGCCTCTTACTAAGCTCAAATGTCACTACTCCGTGAAGCCTTGAACACTCGGTCTTTTCCTCCACGGATTACCTTGTTTGGATCTCTCCTGTGTGACTCATTGGGCTTCATCGTAATCTCTCCTGTGTATACGTTTTGGAGGCGAGCTCCTCTAAATACACGTGCATTTGGTTAGTTTCTGTGTTCTCCAAGCATCCAGTCCCTTGCTGGCCCATAGGAGCCCTCTGCAAACTTGTGAAAAAACTGCCAGGGAGTGGCTCTCCCTCAGGCATGGCTCCTCTGTCCTCTGCTCCCCTCTTTCCCTGGATGTGCATCCCACCTTGTTCCTCCCACCATTTTTCTTTTGCGCTTAAATTCATCATGATATCTGAGGGCCTGTAGAGCATTTCCCTAACCCTAATGTCCCCGCAAATATGCCCACATCCTAACCCCCCAAATCCGTGAAGATACTACCTTCCATGGCAAAAGGGATTTTGCACGTGTGATTACGTTACGATCTTGAGATGGGGAGGCTATCGTGGCATGTACTCATGGGCCCAGTGTAATCCCACGAGTCCTTAGAAGAAGAGGCAGGCGCGTCAGAGCCAGAGAGGGAGACGTGGAGGCGGAGGCCGAGATGGGAAGGACGCAGGCCCGCAGCCAAGGAATGCAGGCAGCTCCAGAGGTGGCAAGGAAGCAGATTCTCCCCTTGAGCTGCCAGAGGGAGCAAATGTCATCCTGCCGACTCATTTTGGGCTTCTGACCTGCAGAATTGTAAAGTCATGTGTGCTGATTTTAAGCCACTAAATTTGTGGTAATTTGTCACAGAGTCAATAGTATACGAATAGACATCTCAAAATAAACATCAAGATCAGACTTCATAATCTCCGAGGGGCTCCCTACACAAGAAGCCGCCTGCCCTTCTCCTTGCCCACACCCTCCGGTCAGCCCCGAACCCTCCTCTCACCTGGGATTCCTCTGCTCCTGCTGGTCCCACACCTGCTCACTGAATGTGCTTCCTGCTTCCTTGTACTGTTCCCGTCACCGGTAGGAGGTGCCACCGAGGCTGTCCAACTTAAAAATGAAGAAGCAAGCCCAAGGCAGGAGAGACTGATTTATTTTGTTTCTTATTTTTTTCTCTGTTCAAATGACAGGGTATTATTGGATTGTTGGTGTCTTTAAAAATTTTTTTATCTTTTCCAAGAAAGTTTATTTATTTATTAATTGAAATATAGTTGATTTACAGTGTTGTGTTAGTTTCCCAGGTAGGTTATCATAAAATATTGAGTAGAGTTCCCTGTGCTCTACAGTAGATCCTTGTTGGTTATCTGTTTTATATATAGTAGTACGTATATGTTAATCCCAACCTCCTAGTTTATCCCTCCCCACCCAAGAGAGAGGGATTTAGAGAAAAGAGCAGACCTCAGGGCTTCTGAGTCCAGCTCCGTGTTGATGGCTCAGCTTTCTCTCCACCTGCTCCACCCAAGATGGGGCCATGTCCTCGAAGCCCTTCCTCAGTCCAAACAACTGTCCCATCCTCCTACCCGCGTTCCTGTCATTCACTCATCCAGTCTGCACGCATCACTGGACCGACTGCCTTGCCATGTCACTGGGCTTGGGCTTCCTTGGGCTGCCCTACCCCCACCATAACTTCTTTTCAGTGTGTTGAACACACGCGTAGTCCTTGTGGAGACCACCCACGCAGAGTATGGAGTTTATGAAGATTTCACGGAGAACTGGATGAGGGGTGACAGCTTGCATGCCAGAGAACACCATTCTCAAAATGCTTTTTGGATCTTTCTTCAAACTTCCATTCTGTGCAGCCACGCCTGCCTGGTCTCCTGCACCCCTGCCAAGCCCCTGCCAGCCTCTGGCCCTCGCCCTCCGCTTCATGGGGAGCAACGTAGCTCTCACTCGGCATCTCCAGTCTGCATCCTCCACTTCCCACTACCCCAGCTCAGCAAAACAAATCATATTTCTCAGGATCTGTCCACTTCAGGAGATTGGGTGGGGGGTGACGAAGAGTTGTAAGCAACTAATTTTTTTTTATTAATTAATTTATTTTTGGCTGCATTGGGTCTTCATTTCTGTGCGAGGGCTTTCTCTAGTTGCGGCGAGCGGGGGCCACTCTTCATCGCGGTGCGCGGGCCTCTCACTGTCGCGGCCTCTCTTGTTGCGGAGCACAGGCTCCAGACGCGCAGGCTCAGTAGTTGTGGTGCACGGGCCTAGTTGCTCCGCGGCATGTGGGATCTTCCCAGACCAGGGCTTGAACCCGTGTCCCCTGCATTGGCAGGCAGATTCTCAACCACTGCGCCACCAGGGAAGCCCCGGTAACTAATATTTAATATCGTCTTTTTGTTGTAACTCCTAAAGCTTTGCTTCGCGCATTTTTCCTGCTCGAAAACCTCTTGGGCTCCACTTACTGCTAAATTGTTTGCCATCACACTTATCACCTTCTAACAGAGGAAAGAATTTTCTTAGTATGTGTATTGTTTATAATCTGCCTCCTTCCGCCGGAATGTAAGCTCCTCCAGAGCAGGGACTGTGACTGTCTTGTTCTCAGAAGTATCCCAAGGGCCTTGAACAGTACCCGACACACAGCAGGTGCACGGTAAATACTTTCTGAATGTGTGAAAGGCTCATGTCCTAATTCTAAGCTCATCATAAAGGCCCTCTGCTCTCTTGTCATAACCTATAGTATTTACAATCCTGTTCCCTCTCTTGGGACACCGCATGCACACCCACACCTATGGCTGGGTTCCCGCCGCCTCTTCCCTCTGCCCCAGTCCCTGGCCCATCCTTTTCTCTTCTCCCCCATAAGCAGCCCCCATCTTTGAGGCCAGCTCGGCCCCTGCGTTTCCCGAATCCTCGATCATCCCAGTTTGTGCTGGCCCTCCCTCTCAGCGCTCCTGTAGCAGTTTCTTTCTGAGTCACCCACTAGACTCTGATCAGACGTTGTCCTGGATGGTAATTTCATGTGTGTGTGGTTTTTTTTTTGGCTGAGCCGCAAGGCATGCGGATCTTAGTTCCCTGACCAGGGATCGAACCCGTGCCCCGTGCAGTGGAAGCACGGAGTCCTAACTACTCAACTGCTAGGGAATTCCCAGTAATTTCATGTTTCATGCATCTTTTAAAAAAAATGTCCCCCAATAGGTGATCAGCTCCTGTAGTACCCACAATAGGAACTCTGCAGACACTAGGTGAAAAAATAAGCCCAAAGAACGAACACTTGGATGGGCACAACTGCTATGTGTAAACCCGTTTAATCCTCAAACGGCCCTCTGAGGTTGAGAGTCTTACTATGTCCATTTCACACATGGGGAAATGGAGGCCACATTAATTCACTTGCTGGGAAGCAGCGGAGCCGGGATTTGAGCCCAGGTGATCTGGCTCCAGGACCCGGGTGCTGAACCACCTCTGCATGGCGTAAATGGCTGTGTTAACATGGGTGTTCTCTCCGTCTTTCTTGTCCTTTGGTTGTGGAGGTGGGTGAAGGGACTGCAGGTGACACCCGAGGGGTTGTGCCATCTTGAAGGTGCCCCCAGCAAGCTGAGCGTCTGAGTCTTAGGGGCCAAAGACAAGTGGAGAGTTTGCGTCTTGGTCCTGCCTTTGCTGGAGCCTGTCCTTCTGAGGCTCCCTTTTCACAGCTGCGGAGCCGGGAGGGTGACTGCTTTTCCTCCACCATGGGGAATGGGGATGGCTGCTGACCTCTGTTCTGGGTGATGGTTCTAGATTCCCGGGGGGTGGGGGGATTAGAGGCTGGACACAGGGCACCTCCTAGATGAGGTGTGTGTGTGTGTGTGTGTGTGTGTGTGTGTGTGTGTGTAGCACACCTGGGATCTTTGTGTGTGTGTGTTCAGGCACATATGGGCAGGTGAAATGTAGTTAAGATGAACATGAAGGTAAGAAACTGTGGCTGGTGTCCCCCTGGGGCCTGTGGGAAGGGTTCAGAAAGAGGGGATATCACCGTGGAGTACTGCCTGCAGAGAGATGGAGTCTGGACCCCGTGGTGGGGCACAGGAGGCCCCGGTAAGCCAACCTCTGCTGATGCCCATCACCCGTTCCCCCCTTCTGGCAACTTATATGCTTTAGCCATTTTGTACTGCTCTTTTTGTCTTTTTTCCTTCTCTCTCTTTCCTACTAACTCTTTTATTTTGGAATAATTTTAGGTTTACAGAAAAGTTGCAAAGATAGTACAGCTTCCCCCCAATGTCAACATCTGAAAAAAAACGTGGTTTATTTGTCAAAACTAAGTACAGTACTATTAACTAAACTGCAGATATTCAGATTTCACCTGTTTTTCCACTAATGTCCTCTTCCTGTCCCAGAGTCCAATCAAGATCCCACATTGATTTAGCACTTTGAATTCGTTTTAATTCTCTGAACGCCCTGGGCTCATTCCCGCCTCTCTTCCTTTGACTCTGTCATTCTCTTAGTCTACAGTAAATTTCCTGTTCCCAGCAATACTCCTATTCATCCTGCAGCAACCCCTCTTTCAGTCAGGGATAATATGGGGAGTGGTGGTAGGAGTGGGGCTTTGGGATCTGGCTGTTAGCAGTTTAAGTGGGGAGAATTTCCACTGCTCCTTCCGTACTCAGGATCTCTTTGACTCTCATTTGTTTTTTTATGATAAATTTATTTGTTTATTTTTGGCTGTGTTGGGCCTTCATTGCTGCGCACAGGCTTTCTCTAGTTGCTGCGAGTGGGGCTACTCTTCATTGCAGTGCATGGGCTTCTCACTGCGGTGGTTTCTCTTGTTGCAGAGTGCAGGCTCTAGGCACGCGGGCTTCCATAATTGTGGCGCATGGGCTCAGTAGTTGTGGCTCGTGGGCTCTAGAGCACAGGCTCAGTAGTCGTGGCGCACGGGCTTAGTTGCTCTACGGCATGTGGGATCTTCCCGGACCAGGGCTCGAACCTGTGTCCCCTGCCTTGGCAGGCGGATTCTTAACCGCTGCGCCACCAGTGAGGTGCCGCTCTCATTTGGTTTTTATGTAACCTTTATGCAGCTCCAAGCAGATGCTGGTGCGTGCTGTTGCTCACTCCCCGCTCCCCCAGCCATGGCTACTCGAGGTGCTGCGTCTGCAGGTGACCTTCACAGGACCCTGCAGACGGCTGAAGGCAGAGCTGGCACAGAGCTCAGGCCCCTCACGTCTGGGAGTTTCAGCGGCTCCTCTGTCCTTCGTGATTATCCGCCTCTATGTTCTTCCGCTGTCCGGTCTGGGAGTGCTTTGGTGTAACACTAGGCTCGGTTTGGTGGGTAGTGGGTTTCCTGTGGTTTCTCGGCAGGCTGCACATTTAGATAAGGTTGCATCATCCTTTTATTGATTTATTTATAAAGTCCCCTTTGGGGACTTTCTTCAGGATGCTGCAGCCTAGGCTGTCGCTGGTGTCCCTGCAACCCTTCCACGTACCTCTGCCAAGCAGACCAGGAAACCCCCCAGAATGTTGGACCCCTGGGCTCCCTGACTCCACCCACCTCCGGGGGCTTCGGCGGGGGGCCCCCCTCCCCCACCCCCCTCCTCTCTGCTCCTGAGTCCCCTGCTTGGGATGGTCTTCTTCACCCCCATCCTTTAACTCTCCACGCAGCATGAGATTTGTATTGTCTCCCGTATTTAACTTCTGTGTAGATCATTCATTTACATGATTGAGAAATAAAGATATAAAAGTGTAGAGAGGGAAGAGTGTATCTCCTGGAAATTGTTATAGGTTGAGAGAATATTTAGGACTCCCCTCAACCCAGTACAGCATGAGGGCCTTGTCTGGGTCCTGATCCAAATGAACCAATTATTTAAAAAAAAAAAAAAAAGTTTGTAGGCAATTAGGGAAATTTAAATATAAACTAAGTATTAGATGATAGTAAGAAACTATTTTTAAGTTTATTAGGTGTGATGATGGAGTTGTGGTATACTTCTGAAAACCCCCTGTCTCTTAGAGCTACATACTGAAGTTTTTAAAGCTAGAGTGATACGATGTGTGGGATTTGCTGTACATTTTCAGTCCTTTCCCAAAAGGTGGGGAGATAAATGAAACTAGAAGGCAAAACGGTGGTAACTGTTGATGCTGGGTGACGGGTAGAAGGATTCACTAGACTATTTTCTCTCTAGTTTTGTGTGTGTTTGAACACTTCTGTAATGACACAGAATATCACCATCCAGCCTTGTCCCCCATCAGCCTGGTTCTCCTCCAATAACGAATGCTGGTTTTATGTATCCTTTATGCAAATACTAATACATATACTTACTCACTCCTCCCTCCCTCCCCTTTTAAGTACCTTGCTACTGGTGCATTTGCTTTTCCCCCACTTTATTATAAGTGCTAGGCAGAATAGTGGCCCCTGAAATGTCTACACCCTAATCCCTGGAGGCTGTGAATGTGTTGCTTTACATGGTAAAAGGGACTTTGAGATGGGGAGGTGATCCTGAATTATCCAGGTGGACCCAGTCTAGTCATGGGGATCTTTAAAATCAGAGTCTTCGCTGGCTGTGGTCAGGGGAAGGTGTGAGTAAAGGTCAGAGAGACATGGCAAAGCCGGCTTTGAAGCCGAAGGAAGGGGCCACATACTGAGGGCTGAGTATGGCCTCCTGAAGCTGGAAAAGGCAAAGAAATGAATTCTCCGCTGGAGCCTCCAGAAGGGAGGCGGTCCTGCTGGCACCTCGATTTTAGCTCGCACTTCTGACCTACACAGATGTTATATAAACGTGTGTTTAGGTCTGTGCTGATTTGTTAAGCAGCAATAGGAAACAATGGCATTCTATCTTGGAGCTATTTCTGTGTCAGGGCAGAGGTGGCAGAAGCACCAGCCTGGAGTCTGACAGATCCGGGCTTGAGTCCCAGCTCTGCCACGTTCGCTGTGCAATTTTGGGCGAGTTCCATCCCTTCTCTGGGCCTGTCTCCTTGTCTGTAAAAAGGCGATAAAAGCACCTGTCTCACAGGGGTGCTCTGAGGGTTAAATCCTACAATGCATCCAAAACATTCAGCACAGTGTCTGGCACATAGTAAATGCTCAAAAAAAAGACAGCTGTGAATAACACTATTAACACTATAATTATTAGTACAAGGCGCTCTCCCTGGGTTCTCCAGGCCCCATTGTCCTGTCTTTTGACTCCTTATAAACCTGGGAGGCGGCCCGTAAATTAGCCCTTGTTTCTGCAGCAAACACCCTCTCTTGCCTGGGTCTGGCATGCTTGCTTCCCTTTGTGTGGGAGCCCTATTTCCCTAGAAGGTACTCAGCAGCCTGAGGGCCGGGCTCTGTTCCGACCGCTTGGTGATGGATATTAGGGTTGCAAACTGCTTGAATGATTGATCCATTAGCAGGCAGCTTCCAGAGATGGTTCTCTTCTTCCCAGACTCAAGGTTCCCTCCTTCCCACACCAAGGACAGGTCAAGGGCAATGTCAGACCCAGGCAGGCCAGGCTCCCATGCTGCTTCCACATGGCACAGACCCTGAGAGTGATGGGAACCTCCTGGATCCCTCTCACGGTTCCCAGCAGCCAGCTTTTGCACGAGCTTGCCGCTTTCTGAGGCCGGCCACTTACTGTCGGGTAGTTCTGGTTATTACAACAGTTTCCTCCCCACCTGTGACCCCTGTCCCTGTTCTGCCCTCTGGGGCCACCTGGAAAGGGTCTGCTTCCCTTTCTGCCTTTTAGATGAGTGACAGGTGGCAGAAGGAGTGCAGGCTTGGGAGGCAGAGCCTTGGGGTCCAGTCTCAGCTCTGCCACTGACATGCTGGGTGGCCTTGGGATTATGTGAGTCTGTGAGTCTTTTTTGAACCCTGTTTTCTTCCTTCCTCCCTTCCTTCCTCCCATCCTTCCTTCCTCCCATCCTTTCTTCCTTCCTTCCTTCCTTCCTTCCTTCCTTCCTTCCTTCCTTCCTTCCTTCCTTCCTTCCTTCCTTCCTTTCTTCCTCTCTCCCTCCCTCCCTCCCTTCCTTCCTTCCCTCCCTCCCTGCAGTGGCAGCACGGAGTCTTAACCCCTGGACCACCAGAGAAGTCCAGAATCCTGTTTTAATAATCTGTCAAAACGGAGCGCAATACCCACCTTTCAGGATCATTGTGGGACCCTGTGGAAAACACCCCCGTCTAGTAAGTGCTGTGTCCCTTCCCTCCACTCCAGGCCACTCCTGGGCTCCTTAACTGCTCCCTGGGGAGGAGGTTTGGAGGCGGCCCCACCCCTCTCTGCTACTCTGGCAGGGATGGGCCAGCCTCCAGGGTTGGCCAGCAGTAATGCCTGGAGTCTTTCTTCTGCTGCGGGACAGCCTCTGCCTCAGTCCTTCCCTGCCTTCTCTGGGCTTCGGCTTCCCAGCTGGGAAGAGGAGAGGTCTCCTGTTTGCGGGGAGCATCGTCCTATCTCACTGCTGAGACGGAGGCCCGGCCAACCCCTCCCTCGCCTCTTCTCTGGCCTCACTGTGCCTGGGGGCGCGGAAACTCCCCTCTCCTCTGCCACAATCCCACAGATGCTAACGCTCCCGCTGGGCATAGAAACACGCCTTATTTTTAGTTCTGGCCCTGGTCCGTCACACTGTACCCCTCCCTGCGTGAACTTGTCCAGATCTGCCTAGAACCACAGGAATGCTCTCGGTCAGTACATTTACATGGGCTCCGTTCATATTTCCCTCTCTAGTGGCCCCGGTTGCTTGTACGCAATCTGTTTCTGCCACAGACACTCTCCAGTGTGCCTCCCAACTCCTTCCCCATCTCCTGTACCCGCCCCCTGCCCCTCCCTCCAGAAGAGAGGAACAGTCCCAGGAAAACCCCAGAGCTGGAAGGGACAAAGGAAGACAGCCGTGTGTTGATGCACGCCCCGCCCCATGCACGCGTGCACACACTGTGTTCTGCTTTCCATGGCACGGGGTTGGCCGTGGCTGGATCAGCTCAGTTCTCTGAGGCAAAGTGGTTAACCGAGGTATTGCGACACTTTCCCCCTCAATTTAAATTTATGACCAACAAACAAACAAGCACCCGCTCTGGGGACAGAGTCAAAAGCCGGCCCTGACGCAGAGCGGCAGGCTTCAAAGCTGAGGCAGGCGGCGTCTCCCAGGGCCCGCAGAGAACACTCCCGCGTTCCAAGAACCTTTAGCAGGAATCCCACTGTCAGCGTAGCCCCTGCTGGGGATTGCTCCACTTCTGATTCTAGGCGGGAAGCTCCTTGCGAACATGGGACATTTTGTTCTCAACTTTTAAAATCTCCAGCTCCTCAGGGTTAAACCCCAATTCCTCAGGGCCTGTGGTATGATGCCCACACCTTAACGGTGCATCTGGTCCCCACTCACCCTCCCCCAACACGCACACCCTGGACACTAGGATGTTTCTTTTTAAAATATATATATATATTTATTTATTTTTGGCTGCATTGGGTCTTCGTTGCTGTGCGCGGGCTTTCTCTGGTTGCGGTGAGCGGGGGCTACTCTTTGTTGCAGTGCACGGGCTTCTCATTGCGGTGGCTTCACTTGTTGCGGAGCACAGGCTGTAGGCGCGCGAGCTTCAGTAGTTGCAGCACGCGGGCTTTATTAATTGTGGCTCGCGGGCTCTAGAACGCAGGCCCAGTAGTTGTGGCCCACGGGCTCAGTTGCTCCGCGGCATGTGGGATCTTCCTGGACCAGGGCTCAAACCCATGTGGCCCACATTGGCAGATGGGTTCTTTTTTTTTAGAGTTCTTTCATATATATTTTAAATATACATGTGCAATACATTAAAATATATAGAGATGTGTGAATATATATTTATATATATATGTAAATATATATATATATATATGTATCTCACAGAGGGCATACATATGCACACTCACATGTCCGTGCACATACCCCAGCAGGACCCATCTATACGTAAACCAGATGCAGTCCATATCAGGCCAACTCGGGCACAAATGAGAGCCCTCACTTAGCAGATTGCAGACCGCAACTGCATTGGAGTAACCGTTCAGTTTCTTCTACCAAGTGTAAGGCCATTTAGAAATACACTGAGAAGACCTCCTTTGGGTGTGTGGCAGAGCCCAGGGCCCCTCTGGCAGTGCACAGTTTGCCTGAGTAAGGACTGCAGGATTGAGATGTGAAGGAGCTATCAGGGAGGAGGGATTTGTGTTGTTTTGGGTCCTGAAACTAATAAGCAAACATCCGTAGAATGACTTTAGCTCCAGGAACAATGCACTAGTGTCAGAATCCTTACTGATCTCAGCTTTAAGCAATTTTTAGGCAGAAGCGAAGAGAAGTGTGTGTTGCTGCCACTCGTCACCATTCAGCTTGACCCAGAGAACCGGGCACAGCTTTTAGGGGTGGATAAGTTCAAAGGTCAATCAGGCAGACTTGTAAGATAAAAAGAAGTTACTTAAAATGGAAGGACTTGAAAGCAACATAAGAGGGGACAGGTACTGGTCTGGGTTTATAAATGTTCCAAGAAGCCAAACCTTGTCTATGGCACCATTTGCAGCAATATTATTAATAGTCATCATGACATATTTATATACACAAAAATAGAGCAAAGCTATTCTAGAAGAGGAGGTGAAAGTGAAGGTGAGGGTCTCTGTGCAGCCCAAATGTCGGCACACTTCAGGAAGCTTCAGAGCCAACAAAGACTGAGAGGCACGTATTCCTGCAGTATATAGCCAGCAAGGGGACATGCATGTTCCCTTCTTCTTCCCCCTGTGTATGACTGTACATTTCCCCACCTTTCCCCCCTGTAATACATATCCATGCACACTTTAAAAGAGTGACAGGTGGATTCTTAACCACCGTGTCACCAGGGAAGTCCCTAGGGTGTTGCTTGAAACTGGTGGGCACACTGCCCCTCCAACCTGGCCTCCTGCTGTTCCTTCAGCTGGATCCCTCTCCCCCAGGGTCCTTCCTTCTTTGGGCCTTGCTCCAAAGGACCCTTATCAGAGATGGCTCCTTGGCTGGATGTATGGCACAGCCCTGCCCACTCCATGCGTCCCTGTCGTCTCCCCTGCTTTGCTCCCTCTGTTGACTTTATCACCAGCTGACATGGTATATGTTGATTTTCTGGTCTTTGTCTCCACCCGCTTGAATGTGAACTTCTTGGGGGCCGTGGCTAGTCCTTACGTTTGCCGCTGTATCTCCAGGGCCTAGATGGTGTCCACGGTGGGTGCTGATACTTATTTGTTGAAAGGGAAGCGAGGGCTCAGTATGTGTGGATGGATGAGTGACTTGTAGTGGAAGCCTCTCAGGACAGCTGGGCCCCTGGATAAGGGACCATCCAGGGAGGGAGAGCTGGGCCCGTGTGGCATCCGCCTACCCAAGAGGGCTGAGTGACCACCTGCTAGCAAAGGCAGGACACACAGAGAGGGGAGGGCTGGTGTGTGTGGGCTCCCCAGAAGGCTGTGTCAGGCGTGGCCAGGGACGAGGGGTCCCTGGTCGGCAGCCAGCCCTTGCAGCCCTTCCCTTCCTGTCCAGTGAGTCAGCCAGGCCCAGAAATGTGCTAGGGAAGTGGCCCTCTCAGGAGTACAGCAGGGCTAAGGGTCAACAAAACAAGAACCTGCTAAACTGCCCTCCCACTCTGCCCATCAGAAGGAAGCAACCCGCTCGCATCTCCATTGCAGACTGCTGGCCCCCAGAAAGTGAGAGAATGCATCCCCGGTGTTTCGGCCCCCAGCCTGTGGTCCTCTGTGATGCCCCCGAGGAAACGAATGCAAAGCCTCTCCTGCCTGCTGATGCTTGTCTCCTGGTCCCTTGATTTCTGGAGTTCAGGCTGGAAGGGGAGGGGGAGCTGCCTGTTTGGACCCTTCTGCTTCTGGCTTTCTTCAGTTGTTGTCTTGTTTCCCCCTCCCCTTCTCCCCTTCTTGAGGGTCTCATCACACAGATTGTTTCCGGTTCAGTATCTGTCGCCCCCTCTAGACTGCAGGTCCTTTGTGTTCATTCGCTGCTGTGTCCTCAGTGTGTGACAACCTGTTTGTAAATGAACGACTATGTGAATGAAGGAGGAAGGAAGGAATTTTGTCCCTTTGGGCTGGTCAGAGAGGCTTTGACAAATGTAGGTGCTTAATAAGCAGGGGCAGCAGGGTGCCCCTCGTGATCACGCCAGCTGGTCCGGACCTCTCCCGCGTGGGGCTGTGCTCTGGAGAAAGTCCTGCTGAGGCAGCCCAGGTAGCCCTGGGGCTCTGGGGACAGGGTAGAGGGCCTGGTGGATAACACTTTTTCCTCAGGTCCACACAACTCACACCTATAGCACTTTCCAGCAATAGAAAGGCCAAGGAGAAAGGCTTCCCGTATTATGTAAGGCAGAGCCTGAAACTGGATTGGGAGAGGAAAGTGCGGGGGCTACTGGGGTACATGCCCCTCTTTCTTTTTACTCCTGCCTGCGTGCTTCTCTGTTGTGGGACCAGAAAAAGGCAGGGGGGATGAGAAGGACACAGAAGTCTTCTCCTCATCTTTTATTCACATATTCAGTGAATATTTATGGGCCGACTATGTGCCTGACAGTACAATTGAGCCCAGGACGGAGAGCTGAGTAGACTCAATCCCCAGCCCCAGGGAGCTCACAGCTGGACAGGGAGACAGACAGGTAAACGGTCCCAGGACAAGGCCATAGCGGCTCTGGTGGGCTCTGTGTAGGGATGCTGTGGGGACAGAAGAGATACTCTGAGTGTGGGACTTGGTGCAGTCTGCATGGAGGAGGTGCCATCAGAAAAAGGCCTTGAAGGATGAATAGGAGTTTGACATGTAAAGAAAGGGAGGGGGTGGGGAAGGGAGAGAGTACATTACAAGCAGAGGGAGTAGCAGCTGGCAAGGCGGGGAGTTGGGGACGGGCTCTGTCGGTCTGGGGTAAGGGGCTTGGGCGTCAGGGTGGTGAGAGAGGGGACCGGGGTCGGAGGGAGAAAGTGTGGCCAGAGCACCTGCTACTCCAGGCTGAGAACTTGGGCTTGCTCCCGAGAGTGGCGGGCGGGGGTGAATCTAGGCCTCACCCTGGTGTGCTGGTTATTTTCTGTTTACCTCCCTCTGCCAACCCTCTCTAACCTGCTCTGACCTTGTACACTGCTTCACCCGGCCTCCTGGACCATCTGTTTGGAGGGCAGGAGGAGACCGAAGTTGGGGTATTTATCGTCCGGTATCTCAAATTTCCTTTAAGACTCTCTCCCTCCCCACCCTCTCTCTGCCCTTTTGCTTTGGGTGCGGTTGATCCGGCTCTGTAATTCAGCCTCATTGGCCAAAGCCACGGTGGATCACCAAAGCCACAGTGATGAGTTTGGGGAGGGATTTGGGCTCCACCCAGGGCCAGTGAGACTTCAGCTGCGGTTTCTGCGGGAGAGGTAGGGGTTCCTCCCTGATGAGCTTGAACCTGGATGCACAAACCCTGGAACCACGGTCTCCATTTGTCATCACACGTGGCCTGAGGAAGACAGCTGCTGAGAAATGGAGAGAATTCAGGTCTTTGAGGTCCCAGGCAGGCTGCACTGAAAGGCAGCCCAGCCTGACCCCTGGACCTTTCAGTTAAGTGAGCTCCTATTTCCTATTTTGTTTTTGTCACCCCTCCTTTTTTTTTTGTCACTTGCAGCTGAGAGAGTCCTACATGAAGCAATGGTCATCATCAAATTTTGCCTTACATTCTAGTTCTTTTGGAGATGGTGCCTCAGGTAGAAAGTACCGTGGGATTCAGTCAGAACGTCACAGTCCTCCACCATGGCTTCCCCTTCCATCTCGAGCCCGCGTTTGTAAAACAGCACTAACTACACCTGCCTGCTCTGAAGGAAAAGTGAGAAAAGGAAAGGCAGACTCTAGGGCGGTTTTCAAGCTTTAGTTATTGTCCTTAGAGTTTACGTTCCTTGAGGGCAGACACTGAGGTGGTGTTTTTGTTTGTTCTGTCCGTCCCACAGAGACTGCCACAGTCCCTCAAAGAAACCGGATGTTCTGCGTGCATATACTCCCCATACGGTAATGACCAGGAGATCACAGAGATGGAGCGTCAAGCCCAGGCAGGCGAGGACTCAGGAGCCTGTGTGCCGACCCTGCTGAGGACAGCAGTGAAGCCTCTTTGCTCTGAGGTGAGGAAGACGCAGCAGAGGACGATCCTGGCCCCAGGACCAGCTCTGTCACTGACCTGATGGGTGACTTGAGGTCACTTCAGCCCGCGGGCCTCAGTTTCCACATCATTCATATGGGGCCGAGCCTCACCTGCAGGGATCAGCGGGTTCTATGTTGAAGAGCACACGTGGCCCCCCCAGCGCCCTTGCTGCTTGCTGCGTGGAGCCGTGGAGCCACAGGGCGGCCTGGGGAGTGAGAAAGCTGGGGGGCTGGAGGGCCCTCAGCCCCTCCATCCACCTGGGTTCTTTGATTCCTGGGGTGTGAGGGTTTTTTTTTTTTTTTTTTGATGTGGACCGTTTTTAAAGTCGTTATTGAATTTGTTACAATATTGCTTCTGTTTTATGTTTTGGTTTTTTTGGCCGTGAGGCATGGGATATTAGCTCCCCGACCAGGGATCAAGCCCACACCCTCTGCACTGGAAGGCAAAGTCTTAACCACTGGACCGCCAGGGAAGTCCCAGGGTGTGAGGTTTTGCAGACAGGCCTGTTCTCCCCAGGACGGGGCAGGAAGCTGAGACACTGAGGGGTTAGAGATTGCTCAAGGCCGTGCGGCAGCGTCAGGACTCACGCACCAGCTGGCCCAGCACAGGCCTCTGCCCACCTGTCTGGACAGCAGGTGCCCCCCAGGGCTGCCCACGGACAGCTGTGCTCTATAAGTTCCGAGGGGTGGGCTCAGGGCCCTGCTGGCCTGGCCACTCTGAGGTGGCCTTGCTGCGGCCTGGCTGGTGAGGGCGCTGGAGGCCCAGGTTCCCTGCGGTTTCCTCGGGGTGGTGGTGCAGCCAGCGGTCCTGCGAGAGGTGGGGACTCCTAGGGGAGGCGCAGCTGCTGTCTGTTTTGCTGGGCCTGGGCCCTGAGTGGCTCTTCCGGCCATTGTGCTCTGGGTCATGAACAGAGACCAGGATGCCTCTGTAGCCTTTGTAGTGGACGCAACACCCTGTACTTCCCGGCATGGCAAGGAGGCCCTGGAGTGTGGTCACTTACGGGATGCCTTCCAGACCTGCTTTCCTCCCCTTCCCCTGGACTCCATCCTCCTCCAGAGGACATGACCCTCTTCGTGGTGGAGGCCTCTGGCCACTCAGCTCTCCCCATGACGGGCAGCCTTGGGCCCAGATGTCCTTGGGTCCCAGCCACACAACAGATCAACAGCACAGTGAAAATTTTCTGACTTAAGGGCTTTACACACTAATCTTGTGAACAGTTCCACGAAATTGTCGCTGTAGTTACCACTCCTTCCCGTTAAAATGAAGGAACCTGAGGCTTAGAGAGGTCCAGTAACCCCCCCGCAGGACACAGCAGCAGTGTTCGTATCTGCCCGCCATTCTGCCCTCTAGTTAAGCCTAGTACTTTGTGTTTTAGAGGTGGGTAAGGATGAAACAGAGTCACTCATTCATAATTCATTTTTTTAAATAATAAACTTTTAATTTTAGAACAATTTTAGATTCACAGAATTACTGCACAGACGTAGTACAGAGAATTCCCGTACACCCAATGCCCAGTTTCCCCTATTATTGACATCTAACATTAATGTGGTACACACGTCACTATTAATGAACCAATATCAATACCTTATTTTTTTTTTTTTTTCTTTTTTTTTTTCTTTATGCGTTACGCGGGCCTCTCACTGCTGTGGCCTCTCCCGTTGCGGAGGACAGGCTCCGGACGCGCAGGCCCAGCGGCCATGGCTCACGGGCCCAGCCGCTCCGCGGCACGTGGGATCCTCCCAGACCGGGGCACGAACCCGCGTCCCCTGCATCGGCAGGCGGACTCTCAACCACTGCGCCACCAGGGAAGCCCAATACCTTATTTTTAAGTGAGGTCCACAGTTTATTCAGGATTCTTTATTTTTCCCCTAATGTTCCTTTTCCATTACAGGATCCCATCCTGGATCCCACGTTACCTTTAGTCATCCTGTCTCCTTGGGCTTCTCTTGGCTGTGACAGTGTTTCAGACTTGCCTTGTTTTTGATGGCCTTGACAATTGGGAGGAATTTTGCAGAATGTTCCTTAATTGGGATTTGTCTGATGTTTTTCTCATGATTGGGCTGGGGTTATGGGTTTTGGGGAGGAAGATCACAGAGGTCAAGTCCCACGTTCATTACATGTCGAGGGTATGTTCTATCACTATGACCTATGATGTTGGTGTTGACCTTGATCACCTGGCCGAGGCGGTGTTTGTAGCTGTGGAGTTCCTCTTCCTTTCCAGTACTTACAGTACTTGAGTTATGCTTTGGGCACTAGGAGGAGAAGCAGCTGGTGACTCTCCTGGGACCAGGGAGAGGGAGAGAGGGCAGAGCAGGGTGATGATAGGTCTCGTGGAACAGAAAGGGAATTTGCACCTAGCCAGGAGGAGAAGCAGGTGGCCTTCCAGGCAGGCTTGATGTAAGAGAAGAGAGACTAGGTCCAGGATGTGGGCGAGAGCAGCCACTCGGCCGGGCTCAGCTGTAGGAGGGCGTCTAGGAATTCCCTGGAGAGCCGGGCGAGAGGAGCTTCAGCCCTGGACTCCTGTCTCATTTTCGTGGACTTCATCTCCCAACAAAGTGAGCTGCAGTCATCACAGAGACACGCCCACGGACCTGAAAGAAGTCGCTGCTGTTCGTCTGTAAGCTGCCCCCTATCTCCCCACTAGACCGCTCTGCCTGAGAGTTCAGGATACGTGAATGTTTGTTATAAATCCTGGAATTATTCTGCGGATCAGCACCGTTAGATTGCACTATCCTTTGGGGTCGAAAGTGTAAACTTTGCAAGTAAATGTTTAAAGTAGACCACAAGTTCCATAACCTTGCTTGGGGCATTTCTTCATTTTATAAAATATATGTACCGGTAATCTCAAAAGATGGAAGTGGCCTGGGCCTTCTTATGTGACCTCAGAGAGACCCTGCATCCTTCAACTTCAGGAGACTGGTGAGGGAAGGGGACTGGGGGGCCAGCTGGACCATGGCAGAGCTGGACTCGGTGGTCGAATCCTGTGTTTACGTTTGTCTGTCTGCTCAGAGCGTGAGCTAAACGGGTGACACAGAATTTGGATAGTGGATCTGAGAGACTTTGGTCACAATTTTTTTTTTTTTTTTGGCTGCGCCATGTGGCTTGTAGGATCTTAGTTCCGCGACCAGGGATTGAACCTGCTGTAGCGACAGCGCGGAGCCCTAACAATTGGGCCGCCAGGGAATTCCCGAGATGCTTTGGTTTGAAGTGGCATCTGTGATTTTCAGTGCAGCTCCTAACATCTGTCACTGTGCCTGGCGTCACACAGAGAGGAATACCTGTGGATGTCTGGGGGTCTAGGAGGTGCGTGTTAAATGCAAATACCCCTAGGATAGGAAATGACTTTAGTTGTTGGCAACTAACACAGCAGCGGAGGGCAATCAGCTTCTTGAGAAGAGCAAGGTCCTGTGAGAGTGGGACCCAGGACAGAAGTGTGGAGAAGTGCGGAGGGCAGGGGTGCGAGAGCAGGGGTAGGGGAGACACGGCAGGGGGTGGTGGTGGAAGGGAGGCGCCAAGCGCCTTCACAGGTCTGTGGGAAGCGGCCCTGGTGACATCCTGTTTATAGCCGAGTGACCTCAGATGAGTCACCCCCGTGATTCAGTTTCCCCACTTCTCTGTGACATGGGGAAGGTCAGCTGGTCAGGAGGGGACTTTTTTCCTCATCTTCCCGTCACACACTTGGTGCCACCACCGCGGCCGCCATCGGCTAGCAGAATGCGCCACATGCAGGAGCACAGGGGGCTCTGGGCTGAGGGCTTGGCATCCATTACACCTGACTTCACTCTCACAACCCTGGGACACGGGTGCTGTTCCTGCCTTGGCTTTACAGATGGGGAAACTGAGCCTTCCAGAAATTGAATAACACACCCAATGTCACGCGCCAGGGATGCGTGGGTGAAGGGCCGCCACAGCTAGGTCAATCCTGGTCAGGGGTGCGCACACTTTTTCTACAAAAAGTAACTATTTTAGGCTTTGTGTGTGACATAGAGTCTTCTGTCCTCCTCCTCCCTGTCTCTCTTTCTTCATCCGTTTAAAAACATACAAACCAGGGCTTCCCTGGTGGCGCAGTGGTTGAGAGTCCGCCTGCTGATGCGGGGGACACGGGTTCGTGCCCCGGTCTGGGAAGATCCCACATGCCCGTGAGCCATGGCCGCTGAGCCTGCGCGTCCGGAGCCTGTGCTCTGCAACGGGAGAGGCCACAACAGTGAGAGGCCCGCGTACCGCAAAAAACAAAACAAAACATACAAACCATTTTCAGCTAATGAGCTGTACACAGACAGGCCGCTGGCTGGATTTGGCCTTCAGGCCATAGTTTACTGACCCCTGTTAACAGGTAAACAGAGACGCAAGTTGCCGCAGAATGGCACCTCTTTCCAGCTTTCAGAGGGGACGTCAAATCCACTCAGAGACTCCGGGCCTGAGAGGGTGGCAGGGTTACCTGTCTGGTCCAGGTGGATGCCGGCTTCTCTGAAGATCTAGTGGGATGTGGGCACCAGGGTCTCTCTGCCCCTCATACCTGTCCCTCCATCTGCCCAGCCTCCCCTCTGCTCCCTGCTCACTGGGGCTGGGCCCCTCTTCCTCCTCAGCACCCATCTCGCTTTCTTTTCTCCTGGGACTTCTGCTCTCGGTTGGGTAAGGCCAGCCGAGAGGATCCACAGATCCACAGCTACTTGTCCCCAAGCCTTTTTGCCAGACTGCCTTGGTGGCTGGTGTGGAGTGAGAGGTGCTGAGGCAGGGCGGGGAGAGAAGGCCTGGGGGTGGGGTGCTGCAGCCAGAGGGAGGAATGCCCCAGCCCGGGCAGGAAACTGGGAAACCTCTTTGTTCCTAAGGCGTCTCAGAGTCAAGGAGGTTTGGGAAAGGAAGCTCTGGTGTAAACACAGGCGATGATGTTTGTGTGCAGGGCAGGGCACCAGCCCGTGTGAGCCTGTGCAGAGGCAGCTTGGGGAGCGCTGGGGTCCCTGTTCTGGGCAGCGTAGAAAAGGGTTAAGCCAGGCCCACGTGTGGGCTCAAGTCCTGACACCACCATTGACCCACTTTGTGACCTGGTCCGGATCCTCAGCCTCTCCTCATCTATTAAGTGGGAATAGCAATACCCAGCTCAGTAGGTATCCTAAAGCTTACAAAGTATTAACACCAGTATCCATCCAGTGCTTCCTACATGCCAGGCCCCGTTCCACGGACTTCGTCTACACAGTTGATCTTCACTATTTGTGGATTCTGTATTTGCGAACTCGCCTACTTGCTAAAATTTATTTGCAATCCCCCGAATCATTACTCAGAGTACTTTGCAGTCTTTCGAGAGTGTGTGCAGAGCAGTGACAACTGTCGGTTGCTGGACACTCATGTTCCCAGCTGAACAGGGAGTAGCTCAGCCATCTTGCTTCAGCTCAGTCTCTCCTGTTCACAGTCTATTTGGTGCCACGTTTGTGCTTTCTGTTGGTGATTTCGCTGTTTAAAATGCCCCCCAAGCACAGCGCTGAAGTGCTAAGGTTCCCACACACAAGAAGGCTGGGACATGCCTTGTGGAGAAAGTACCTGTGTTATACCAACTTTGTTCAGGCCTGAGCTGTAGTGCTGTTGGCCGTGAGGTCAATGTTAATGAAGCAACAATTTATATTAAATAAAGTGTCTTTAGGGAATTACCTGGTGGTCCAGTGTTGGGACTCCAAGCTTCCACTGCAGGGGGCACGGGTTCGGTCCCTGGTTGGGGAACTAGGATCTCGCAAGACGTGTGGCGAGGCCAAAAAAAAAAAAAAGTGTCTTTAAGCAGAAACACACATAAAACAAGCTAACATATTGACTGGATGATGAAAATGTGACCGCTCGTGGGAACCTTGCCCTCCCTGATTCCGCCCCCGCCCCCTCCCCCCGGGAACACTGGTTCAATATTCTCTAATTCAGTGTCCATAGTGACCTCATAGGACATCACTACCTAGAATGACAAGAATCAACTGTACTAACTCGTTTCGTCATCACAACAACTCTTTGGGGCAGAGTCTCGTTATCCTCTGTATTTTGCTGATGAGGGCATGGCGGCACAGAGAGGTTGCCTAATTTGTCTGAGGTCACACAGGTCTAGGTGGCAGAGTTGGGATCAAAGCCAGGTAGTCCCTTCTGAATTAGGTAAAGCAAGATGCAGAGAACCTCAGGCAGTGCCCGCACATAATGTGTGCTCATCAGGCCTCTGCCATGTGGTACCACTCTGGCCGTGGTGTTGAAGGTCTCTAATGCCCATTCTGCTCTGATATTCTAAGGCTTTGTGATTTCTGCCAGTCCTTGCAAGCCTGCCCAGCACTGTAGGAGTGGGCTAGGTCTGCAGGGTGGGGGGTTATAGCTTCAGGAGTGGAAATTGCGACGGACAGGCTGTGGGTATGGGAGGAAGGATGCTGGGGGGCAAGTGTCGAGGGCTCAGGTGGTGTCCCTGAGGAGCCCGGGGGGAAGCCTGCTGTCCCCTCTCATGGTGCCTTCCTCTCTCCCTCCCTCCCTCCTCTCCTCCTTTTCTTCCTCCCTCCTATCCTTCCTTCCTCCCTCCCTCCCTCCCTCCCTCCCTCCCTCCTTCCCTCCCTCCCTTCCTTCCTTCCTTCTTCCTCCCTCCCATCCTTCCTCCCTCCCATCCTTCCTTCCTTCCTTCCTCCCTCCCTCCCTTCCTCCCTCCCTCCCTCCCTCCCTTCCTTCCTTCCTCCCTCCCTCCCTCCCTTCCTTCCTTCCTTCCTTCCTTCCTCCCTCCCTCCCTCCCTCCCTCTTCTCCTTCCTTCTTTTATTTTTTGAATTTTATTTTATTTATTTATTTAAACAGCAGGTTCTTATTAGTTATCTATTTTATACATATTACTGTATACGTGTCAATCCCAATCTCCCAGTTCATCCCACCACCCCCACCCCCCTGCCGCTTTCCCCCCTTGGTGTCCATACATTTGTTCTCTACATGTCTGTCTCTATTTCTGCCCTGCAAACCAGTTCCTCTGTACCATTTTTCTAGGTTCCACATGTATGCATTAATATACGATATTTGTTTTTCTCTTTCTGACTTAATTCACTCCGTATGACAGTCTCTAGATCCATCCATGTCTCTACAAGTGACCCAATTTCATTCCTTTTTATGGCTGAGTAATATTCCATTGTATATATGTGCCACATCTTCTTTATCCATTCTTCTGTCGATGGACACTTAGGTTGCTTCCGTGTCCTGGCTATTGTAAAGAGTGCTGCAGTGAACATTGTGGTACATGACTCTTTGTTGTTCTTGTTTTTTAACATCTTTATTGGAGTATAATTGCTTTACAATGGTGTGTTAGTTTCTGCTTTATAACTAAGTGAATCAGCTATACGTATACATATATCACCATATCTCTTCCCTCTTGCGTCTCCCTCCCACCCTCCCTATCCCACCCCTCTAGGTGGTCACAAAGCACCGAGCTGATCTCCCTGTGCTATGTGGCTGCTTCCCACTAGCTATCTATTTTACATTTGGTAGTGTATATATGTCCATGCCACTCTCTCACTTCGTCCCAGCTTACCCTTCCCCCTCCCCGTGTTCTCAAGTCCATTCTCTACATCTGCATCTTTATTCCTGTCCTGCCCCTAGGTTCATCAGAACCATTTTTTTTTAGATTCCATATATATGTGTTAGCATACGGTATTTGTTTTTCTCTTTCTGACTTACTTCACTCTGTATGACAAACTCTAGGTCCATCCACCTCACCACAAATAACTCAATTTCATTTATTTTTTGGCTGAGTAATATTCCATTGTATACATGTGCCACATCTTCTTCATCCATTCATCTGTCGATGGACTCTTACGTTGCTTCCATGTCCTGGCTATTGTAAATAGAGCTGCAGTGAACATTGTGGTACATGACTCTTTTTGAATTATGGTTTTCTCAGGGTATATGCCCAGTAGTGGGACTGCTGGGTCATATGGTAATTCTATTTTTAGTTTTTTAAGGAACCTCCATACTGTTCTCCATAGTGGCTGTATCAACTTACATTCCCACCAACAGTGCAAGAGGGTTCCTTTTCCTCCACACCCTCTCCAGCATTTGTTGGTTGTAGATTTTCTGATGATGCCCATTCTAACTGGTGTGAGGTGATACCTCATTGTAGTTTTGATTTGCATTTCTCTAATAATTAGTGATGTTGAGCAGCTTTTCATGTGCCCCTTGGCCATCTGTATGTTTTCTTTGGAGAAATGTCTATTTAGGTCTTCTGCCCATTTTTGGATTGGGTTGTTTGATTTTTTAATATTGAGCTGCATGAGCTGTTTATATATTTTGGAGATTAATCCTTTGTCCGTTGATTCGTTTGCAAATATTTTCTCCCATTCTGAGGGTTGTCTTTTCGTCTTGTTTGTAGTTTCCTTTGCTTTGCAAAAGCTTTTAAGTCATTGGGTCCCATTTGTTTATTTTTGTTTTTATTTCCATTACTCTAGGAGGTGGATCAAAAAAGATCTTGCTGTCATTTATGTCAGAGAGTGTTCTTCCTATGTTTACCTCTAAGACTTTTATAGTGTCTGGTCTTACATCTAGGTCTCTAATCCATGTTGAGTTTATTTTTGTGTATGGTGTTAGGGAGTATTCTAATTTCATTTTTTACATGTAGCTGTCCAGTTTTCCCAGCACCACTTATTGAAGAGATTGTCTTTTCTCCATTGTATATCCTTGCCTCCTTTGTCATAGATTAGTTGACCCTAGGTGCGTGAGTTTATCTCTGGGTTTTCTATCCTGTTCCATTGACCTATATTTCTGTTTTTGTGCCAGTACCATATTGTCTTGATTACTGTAGCTTTGTAGTATAGTCTGAAGTCAGGGAGTCTGATTTCTCTAGCTCTGTTTTTTCCCCTCAAGACTGCTTTAGCTATTCAGGGTCTTTTATGTTGCCATACAAATTTTAAGATTTTTTTGTTCTAGTTCTGTAAAAAATGCCACTGGTAATTTGATAGGGATTGCACTGAATCTGTAGATTGCTTTGGGTAGTACAGTCATTTTCACAATATTGATTCTTCTGGTCCAAGAACATGGTATATCTCCCCATCTGTTTGTATCATCTTTAATTTCTTTCATCAGTGTCTTATAGTTTTTGGCATACAGGTCTTTTGTTTCCCTACGTAGGTTTAATCCTAGGTATTTTATTCTTTTTGTTGCAATGGTAAATGGGATTGTTTCCTTAATTTCTCTTTCTGATTTTTCATCATTAGTGTATAGGAATGCAAGAGATTTCTGTGCATTAATTTTGTATCCTGCAACTTTACCAGATTCATTGATTAGCTCTAGTAGTTTTCTGGTGGCATCTTTAGGATTCTCTATGTATAGTATCATGTCATCTGCAAACAGTGACTGTTTTACTTCTTCTTTTCCAATTTGTATTCCTTTTATTTCTTTTTCTTCTCTGATTGCCGTAGCTAGGACTTCCAAAACTATGTTGAATAATAGTGGTGAGAGTGGACATCCTTATCTTGTTCCTGATCTTAGAGGAAAAGCTTTCAGCTTTTCACCATTGAGAATGATGTTTGCTGTGGGTTTGTTGTATATGGCCTTTATTATGTTGAGGTAGGTTCCCTCTATGCCCACTTTCTGGAGAATGTTTATCATAAATGGGTGTTGAACTTTGTCAAAAGCTTTTTCTGTATCTATTGAGATGATCGTATGGTTTTTATTCTTCAATTTTTTAATATGGTGTATCACATTGATTGATTTGCGTATATTGAAGAATCCTTGCATTCCTGGGATAAATTCCACTTGATCATTGTGTATGATCCTTTTAATGTGTTGTTGAATTCTGTTTGCTAGTGTTTTTGCATCTATATTCATCAGTGATATTGGTCTGTAATTTTCTTTTTTTGTAGTATCTTTGTCTGGTTTTGGTATCAGGGTGATGGTGGCCTCATAGAATGAGTTTGAGAGTGTTTTTTCCTCTGCAATTTTTTGGAAGAGTTTGAGAAGGATGGGTGTTAGCTCTTCTCTAAATGTTTGATAGACTTCACCTGTGAAGCCATCTGGTCCTGGACTTTTGTTTATTGGAAGATTTTTTTTTTTTTTTTTTTTTGCGGTACGCGGGCCTCTCACTGTTGTGGCCTCTCCCGTTGCGGAGCACAGGCTCCAGACGTGCAGGCTCAGCAGCCATGGCTCACGGGCCCAGCCGCTCTGCGGCATGTGGGATCTTCCCGGACGGGGGCACGAACCCGTGTCCCCTGCATCGGCAGGCGGATTCTCAACCACTGCGCCACCAGGGAAGCCCTGGAAGATTTTTAATCACAGTTTCAATTTCATTACTTGTGATTGGTCTGTTCATATTTTCTATTTCTTCCTGGTTCAGTCTTGGAAGGTTATACCTTTCTAAGAATTTGTCCATTTCTTCCAGGTTGTCGATTTTATTGGCATAGAGTTGCTTCTAGTAGTCTCTTAGGGTGCTTTGTATTTCTGCTGTGTCCATTGTAACTTCTCCTTTTTCATCTCTAATTTTATTGATATGAGTCCTCTCCCTCTTTTTCTTGATGAGTCCGGCTAAAGGTTTATCAATTTTGTTTATCTTCTCAAAGAACCAGCTTTTAGTTTTATTGAGCTTTGCTACTATTTTCTTTGTTTCTATTTCAGTTGTTTCTGCTCTGATCTTTATGATTTCTTTCCTTCTACTAATTTTAGGTTTTGTTTGTTCTTCTTTCTCTAATTGCTTTAGGTGTAAGGTTAGGTTGTTTATTTGAGATTTTCTTGTTTCTTGAGGTAGGCTGGTATTGCTATAAACTTCCCTCTTAGAACTGCTTTTGCTGCCTCCCATAGGTTTTGGATCTTCGTGTTTTCATTGTCATTTGTCTCTAGGTATTTTTTTAATTTCCTCTTTGATCTCTTGGTTATTTAGTAATGTATTGTTTAGCCTCCATGTGTTTGTGTTTTTTACGTTTTTTTCCCTGTAATTGATTTCTAATCTCATAGTGTTGTGATTGGAAAAGAAACTTGATATGATTTCAATTTTCTTAAATTTACTGAGGCTTGATTTGGGACCCAAGATCAGTTCTGGAGAATGTTCTATGTGCACTTGAGAAGAAAGTGTAATCTGTTGTTTTTGGATGGAATGTCCTATAAATATCAATGAAATCTATCTGGTCTATTGTGTCATTTAAAGCTTGTGTTTTCTTATTAATTTTCTGTCTGGATGATCTGTCCAATGGTGTAAGTGAGTTGTTAAATTCCCCCACTATTATTGTGTTACTGTCGATTTCTTCTTTTATAGCTGTTAGCATTTGCCTTACATAGTGAGGTGCCCCTATGTTGAGTGTATATATCTTTATAATTGTTATATCTTCTTCTCGGATTGATCCCTTGATCATTATGTATTGTCCTTCCTTGTTTCTTGTAACATTCTTTATTTTAAAGTCTATGTTATCTGATATGAGTATTGCTATTCCAGCTTTCTTTTGATTTGTATTTGCATGGAATATTTTTTTCCATTCCCTCACTTTCAGTCTGTATGTGTCTCTAGGTCTGAAGTGGGTGTCTTGTAGGCAGCATATATATGGGTCTTGTTTTTGTATCTATTCAGTGATACAAAAGTTGTCTTTTGGTTGGAGCATTTAATCCATTCACGTTTAAGGTAATTATCGATATGTATGTTCCTATTACCATTTTCTTAATTGTTATGGGTTTGTTTTTGTAGGTCCTTTACTTCTCTTGTGTTTCCCACTTAGAGAAGTTCCTTTGGCATTTGCTGTAGAGCTGGTTTGTTGGTGCTGAATTCTCTTAGCTTTTGCTTGTCTGTAAAGCTTTTGATTTCTCCGTTGAACCTCAATAAGATCCTTGCTGAGTAGAGTAATCTTGGTTGTAGGTTCTTCCCTTTCATCAGTTTAAATATATCATGTCACTCCCTTCTGGCTTGTAGAGTTTCTGCTGAGAAATGAGCTGTTAACCTTATGGGAGTTCCCTTGTATGTTATTTGTTGTTTTTCCCTTGTTGCTTTCAGTAATTTTTCTTTGTCTTTAATTTTTGTCATTTTGATTACTATGTGTCTCAGTTTGTTTTTCCTTGGGTTTATCCTGCCTGGGACTCTCTGCACTTCCTGGACTTGGGTGGCTATTTCCTTTTTCATGTTAGGGAAGTTTTCAACTAATCTCTGCAGATATTTTCTCGGGTCCCTTCTCTCTCTCTTCTCCTTCTGGGACCCCATAAGGTGAATGTTGATGTATTTAATGTTGTCCCAGAGGTCTCTTAGGCTGTCTTCATTTCTTTTCATTCTTTTTTCTTTATTCTGTTCTATGGGAGTGAGTTCCACCATTCTGTCTTCCAGGTCACTTATCTGTTCTTCTGCCTCAGTTATTCTGCTATTGATTCCTTCTAGTGTATTTTTCATTTCAGTTATGGTATTGTTCATCTCTGTTTGTTTGTTCTTTATTTCTTCTAGGTGTTTATTCTTTAATTCTTCTAGGTCTTTGCTAAACATTTCTTGCATCTTCTCAATCTTTGCCTCCATTCTTTTTCTGAGGTCCTGGATCATCTTCACTATCATTATTCTGAATTCTTTTTCTGGAAGGTGGCCCATCTCCACTTCATTTAGTTGTTTTTCTGGGGTTTTATCTTGTTCCTTCATCTGGTACAAAGTCCTCTGCCTTTTTTTTTTTTTCCGTACGCGGGCCTCTCACTGTTGTGGCCTCTCCCATTGCCGAGCACAGGCTCCGGATGTGCAGGCTCAGCGGCCATGGCTCACGGGCCCAGCCACTCCGCGGCATGTGGGATCTTCCCGGACCGGGGCATGAACCCGTGTCCCCTGCATCGGCAGGCGGACTCTCAACCACTGTGCCACCAGGGAAGCCCCTCTCTGCCTTTTCATTTTGTCTATCTTTCTGTGAATGTTCTTCTCTCCTTCCTTCCTTCCTTCCTTCCTTCCTCCCTCCTTCCCTCCCTCCCTCCTCTTCTTCCTTCTTTCTTTCCTTCCTTCCTTCCTCCCTTCTCTCCTCCTCCCTCCCATCCTCCCTCCCATCCTTCCTTCCTTCCTTCCTTCCTTCTTTCCTTCCTCCCTCCCTCCTTCCCTCCTCTCCTTCCTTCTTTCCTTCCTCCCTTCCTTCCTTTCTTGCTGCTCCACACAGCATGTGGGATCATAGTTCTCTGACCAGGAATCGAGCCCACGCCCCCTGCAGTGGAAGCATGGAGTCCTAACCACTGGACTGCCAGGGAATTCCCTCTTGGTGCCTTTAGGACTCTCTCTTCACCAGCTGGGAGCTGCTGGGAGGGGTATGATTGGCTTGTTTTCTTTAGTTGAAGTGCAACTTGAGAGCCTCTCCAGCATGACAGGACACTCTGGGACTCATGACAGGTGATAATAAACCTATTTCACAACTGGCGGCACAGACACCAACCCATAATCCCAGAGGATGCTGTAGGCGAGGAGGCCATCTGCCCTGGGGTTGTCAGCTGATGTGTACTGATGGCTTGATTCTGCGTCCTCTGCGTCCATGTCACACACACTGATGTGCAAGGGGAATAGAGCCTCTTCTTCCACAAGCTTGATGGCATTGCCTGGGTTCTAGCAAGTTGCATCTGTCTCTTAGCAGCTGTCTTTCCTGAAAGACTGTAGTGGTGGTGGTGGTGGTGGGGGTCACCTGTGCCCCACATCAAAATAAGAATCCATTAAATGACCTGTTAGTGAGGAGTGAGGGCAAGGAATCTGGAGAGAAGTTCAGAGTTCAAACCTCAGAGGTCCACCAGCCTGCGACCCTGTGCAAACTCTCCCACCTCTCTAAGCCCTGGTTCTCTTGTGGGCAAAGTCTGATAAAACTACCTCCCTAACAAGGTGTGGTGAAGATCAAGTACAATTTCATGGGTGAACATGCCTCGTATGGTGAAAAATTCTGTACGAAAAATGAAAGGGATTGAGTTGGACCCTATCCCTAGTGGCTCACACAAGGAGTAGGAATTGAGCTTCAAGGCATTGACCTTCAACTGCTTTGGGGACCCACAGGCAGAGCTGCCACCTGCCCACATTCTCCTTCCCTTCTTCCACAGCCGGTGGATCCAGATGGGGACATGAGGTCCCAGAATCCAGTCTCTGTTTCCCAGCCTCCTTGGGTCATACAGTCCAGTTCTGGCCAGTGGGATAAAAGCATATCCTTAAAGGGCAGGGCTGTCTTTGCCACAACCCTGCCCACTCCTTCCTTCCCCCTCCTGGCTTTCCAGGGCACAGATGTGGTGAGAAGCTGTCTGAGACCATGAGATACGGCCAGGTCCCCGGGCGGGGGGATGGCAGAGCAGAAATAGATGGTGCCAAGTCTCTGTAGCCTGGATGACTTACCTACTGAGTAGTAGCCGAGGGAGAAAGGCTTTCTATCCTTTTGGTTGTCTGTTACAGTGGTCAAAGCTATAGCCTAACCCTGTGAGGATCAACCCAGTGGTGAAGTAAAAGTGGTAAAACCAGTTCTCAAACAGGCCAGCACACTGCTTTGGTGCAAGGATGAGAGCTGGGGTTGGGACGCAGGTGGGTGTGAGAGTAACCCCTGGGAAGGGCCGGGCCAGCCGCCAGTGCTCTTTGGGTCATTCTAGGAAGACTTTCTGGGGAGGCAGGACTTTGTGGATATCAATGGTGTGAGTACCCTTTCCTTCACCTGCCCATCCCCCCAGGCCTCCCCTCTCTTCCTGGATTCCTTCCTCTCTCTCTGATCATTGGCCGGGCACTGTGCCCTCTGTCTCTCCCGAGGAATACAGTCAGGAAGAATAAGACAGTGTCCTGTCTTCATGGCATGATGTCATACAGACTCAAGCCACTGAGATCACAAACCTCAGGTCATCCTTGACCCTTTCTTTCTCTCATGCCCCATAAAGACTTCATCAGCACGTCTGATCAGATCTGCCTTCAAAATAGAACCGGGGGGGCTTCCCTGGTGGCGCAGTGGTTGAGAGTCCGCCTGCCAATGCAGGAGACACGGGTTCGAGCCCTGGTCTGGGAAGATCCCACATGCCGCGGAGCAACTAGGCCCGTGAGCCACAACTACTGAACCTGCGCGTCTGGAGCCTGTGCTCCGCAACAAGAGAGGCCGCGGTAGTTAGAGACCTGCGCACCGCGATGAAGAGTGGCCTCTGCTTGCCACAACTAGAGAAAGCCCTCGCACAGAAACGAAGACCCAACACAGCCAAAAATAAATAAATAAAAATTTAAAAAAAAAAAAAAAAAATAGAACCGGGGGAATTTCCTGGTTGTCCATTGGTTAGGACTCTATGCCTCCACTGCAGGGGGCACAGGTTCAATCGATCCCTGGTTGGGGAACTAAGATCCTGCAAGCCATGCAGTGTGGCCAAAAACAAATAAATAAATAAATAAAATAATAAATAAATAGAACCAGGACCCTGATTCCACTGCCACTATCCTGGTCTGAGCCGCCACCACCACTTGCCTGACCTTTTTTTTTTGTTGTTGTTAATTTAATTTATTTGTTTTTGGCTGCGTTGGGTCTTCATTGCTGCACGGGCTTTCTCTAGTTGCGGCGAGTGGGGGCTACTCTTTGTTGCAGTGTGCGGGCTTCTCATTGTGGTGGCTTCTCTTGTTGTGGAGCACGGCTCTAGGTGCACGGGCTTCAGTAGTTGTGGCACGCAGGCTTCAGTGGTTGTGGCTCGTGGGCTCTAGAGTGCAGGCTCAGTAGTTGTGGTGCATGGGCTTAGTTGCTCTGTGGCATGTGAGATCTTCCCGGACCAGGGCTCAAACCCATGTCCCTTGCATTGGCAGGCGGATCCTTAACCACTGCGCCACCAGGGAAGCCCTTGCCTGAACTTTTGCGTCAGCTCCCTACCTGGTTTCCATGCTTCTTCCCTTACCACCTCGCCCACTGTCTGTTCTCAACAGAGCCTGCAGAATGATCCTCTTGGAACATGAATCAGATCATGTCCCTTCCCTGCTCAAAACTTTCCAGTGGCGCCTCATCTCTCCCAGAGTAAATGCTAACTTCCTTTCACCAGCCCATAAAACCCTTCATGATGGGTCCCCTGGCCATACTGGCCTCAGCTCCAATCATGCTTCTCTGTTCCCTTCATTTGGGGCTGCCTTGAGCCCAGCAGGTGTGTACCCACTCAGGTATTTCTGTGCAGCTCTCTTTGCCTTGAATATTCTTCCCTAGATATTCTAAGACTCAGCCCTCATACAGGCCTCTGCTCCCATGTCACCTCCTCAGAGAGGCCCTCCTGACTATCCTCCATAAATACCACTCGCCCCCATCACTTGTTCCCATTACCCTACATCCTCTCCCTAGCACTGTCACCATCTGACTTATATTGGTTTCCTCGTATCTTTTTTTTTTTTTGTGGTACGCGGGCCTCTCACTGTTGTGGCCTCTCCCGTTGCGGAGCACAGGCTTCGGATGCGCAGGCTCAGCGGCCATGGCTCACGGGCCCAGCTGCTCCACGGCATGTGGGATCTTCCCCGACCGGGACACGAACCCATGTCCCCTGCATCGGCAGGCGGACTCTCAACCACTGCGCCACCAGGGAAGCCCGGTTTCCTCGTATCTTAGTCAGCTCGGGCTGCCATAACAAATGACCATTGACTGCATGGCTTAAACAACAGACATTTATTTCTCATGGTTCTGGAGACTGGAAGTCCAAGATCAAGGTGCCAGCAGATTCAGCTCTTAGGGAGGGCTCTCTTCCTGGTCTGCCTTCTCCTTGGACCCTCACATGGCCTTCCTGGGTGCAGGCAGGCAGAGAGATCTTGGGTCTCCTCCTCTTCTTATAAGGGCACCAATCCCATCGTGAGGGCCCCACCCTTGACCTATTCTAGCCCTAATTATGTCTCAAAGGCCCCACCTCCAAACACCATCACTTGGGGGTAATTAGGGTTTCACCATATGAATGTTAGGGTGATAGGAACACTTGTTCATCAACTTCCTCCCTCACCAAGCATAAGCTCTTGGAGTAGATTGTCCCACACTCTGGGTCTCCATCACCTACAATGATGCCAGCACCCAGTTAAGGCTCAGCTGATGCTCCCTGGATGGGGAGTAGGGAGTTAGAGCTGATGGATGGCTCTAAGAGAGTGCAGAACAGAGCTGGAGGGGGTGTGGGTGTGGGTGGAGCCTTTCCCAGACTGTGGTTGGTGCTGGGTCCCGGAGTCTGCTGGGTGCCTGCTGTCCCCTTCAAGTCCTGGCCGTTTGTTTACTTGGCCAGTAGTTTGGGCAGCCTTGGGCTTTTCTTGCTGAATAGTTCTTGCTGAACTCCAGGGGAGGAGTTAAATAAATACTGGCTCCCAGATACGGGAACCAAAATCCTACAGGAAATGTTGAGGTGGGAGCGAGGGAGAGGACCAGCCCTGGGCCTCCCCTGCCAGGGCCCCCAGGAGCACACACCCGATTCTTTTACCCCAGCTCCTGTGGGAAGTGAAGCGGGTCATCCTGTGTTTTCAAGTGGAAACTTCTTGGTTCTTCTTTACAGCGTTCATTCGTCCGTAGAGCTGGTAAACGCTTATTAAGCGCTACCTGCCACTAACAAGTTAGAAATTCAGAAAACCTTAATGGGGCAAAATTTCTATTCAATGTTTGTAGCGTTCGTGTTTGGCAATTCTTCCTTCTTTCACTCTTAAAACTTTCCCCCATTCTGATCCCATGCCCTAGACGAGCACTCTATATCCCAGGGCGGTGGTGTGCTTGATAAATGATTAATAGCCGGCTTTCTGCAGCCTCCACTATGGCTACATTTTCATGCTACTGATGTGATGTAACTGAACCAGGTTTGTTTACCTGACTCTCAGCAAGCCAAACGCTGAGACACCAAGGTTTGCAGCAGAGAAAGAGTTTATTCTCAAGGCAGCCAAGTGAGGAGACCGGAGAAAAGGTCTCAGATCCGCCTCCTTGAAGGCAAGGAGCTTGGGATATTTATGGCATAAAGAAGCAGGGTATTCTTACACGTGGAAAAAGGTGATGGGAGGTAGAGAAAAGGTGAGGTAATTGGTGTTCTGCGCAGGCATATCTGCGTTATGCTTCTTCATGGGACGCATATTCAAAAAATGGAGGCACTTAGCATGATCTGAGGGTGGAGTTTTGGGCCCTCTGACGTCAAAAGGTCGTTCATTGGACATTTGTGCAGGCCCAGTTTTAGGATCAGTGGTCCCAACCAGTCTTAGCCATCTCAAACTGGACACGAGCTGACTCCAAGTTTCTGGAAAACAGCTTAAGCCTCCATTACTATGGCAACCCATACGTCAGAGGTACTGCTGTCTGCAGGGGTGGTTAAGGAGTCTTGCAATATATTTCTAAGGTATATGAGGCTTGGAGGGTAGGCAGTTAAAGAAAGTAAAAAGCATAACTAAAGAGAGCTTAATCAGTAAAGTCAGGTTTCAAGCAGAGGGGTTTTAACGTGCTGTTCCCTTACCTGCTGTTCTGTAAAACAAGCTCAGGAATTTCTGTTAGTCACCAGCTTCTATTGACCTATGGGGTGTGGTTTCAATGTCACTGAATGCAAAATTGGAAAGAGTTGTGTAGTGCCACACCATTGGATAGAATTCCCACTGTACTGATATATATGTACGTATAACCTCAAGAGTATAGATAATGGTAAAATGTATAATAATTAGGAAATGATGAGTTTCCAGTATTTGTTATCTCTGTTTTAAATATAATTTATTTAATTATAAGTTTATATAATTAAATTTTTATTTTTTAAAATTTATTTTATTTTATATTTTAAGATTTATTTTGATGTGGACTATTTTTAAAGTCTTTATTGAATTTGTTACAATATTACTTCTGTTTTATATTTTGTTTTTTTGGCTGCAAGGCATGTGGGATCTTAGCTCCCCAGCCAGAAATCGAACCTGCACCCACTGCACTGGAAGGCGAAGTCTTAACCACTGGACCGCCAGGCAAGTCCCTTAAATTTTTAATAATGACTACTTAATAACTGATTTACAAAATTCTTAAAAATACAACAATCAGCTCTTGCAAGCCAGAATGAGCTGGTTCCAGTTATCACTGTGTGGGAGCTTGTGAGAGATGCAAAATCTTGGACCCCACCCCAGACCTACTAAATCAGACTACGAATATTAACACTTTTAACGGTGTCCTCAGGTAATTTGTATACGTGTTAGAGTTTGAGAAATGTGGCCCTAGAGGTAACCACTGTTTCTGATTTTGTTTATATCTTTTAGACCTTTTTCACAACACAGGTGCATATATTTTGAAATGATTTTTTTCTGGCTTTTTCTTTGCACAATTTAAAATAGATCTTATTTTTAAGAGCAGTTTTAGGTCCACAGCAAAATCGAGCAGAAGGTACGGAGGTTTCCCGTATACCCCCTGACCCCACACATGCACGGCCTCCCCCAATAACAGCATCCTCAGCAGAGGGTACTTTTGTTACAATTAATGAATCTACATTGACACATCAGTATCACCCAGAGTCCACAATTTACATTAGGGTTCATTTGGTGTTGTACATTCTATGGGTTTCAGCAGTGCGGAGTCTTAACACTGGTCGGCCAGGGAAGTCCCTGGATTTTCAAATATTGATCTTATATTTGGTTACCTTGCCAATGTTTCTATTAATTTTTAATATTTTGTCTGTAGATACTTTTGGGACAATTATATTGTATGTTATTAATGATAGTTTTTTTTTATTTCTGATCTTTATGACTCTAATTTATTTTTCCTGTCTTATTGTATTTGCCAATGTGATTTAAACAGAAGTGGTAAGATTGGGCATCCTTATCTTGTTTTTTATTTGAAGGGGACTGATGTTACATTCTTACGTTTCCTCATTAGAATAGGTTTTTAGAACAATTGAAATACAGTTGATTTACAATGTTATATTAGTTTCAGGTGTACAATATAGTGATTTGGTATTTTTATATTGTAATCCATTTAAAGTTATCATAGAATATTGATTATATTTCCTGTGCTGTATATTAAATCATTCTATCTTGTTTATTTTATACCTAGTAGTTTGTACCTCTTAATCTCCCTCTATCTTGCCCTTTCCCCCACCCTTCTCCCCACTGGTAATCACTAGCTTGTTCTTTGTATCTGTGAGTCTCTTTCTGTTTTGTTGTATTCATTCATTTGTTTTATTTTTTAAATTCCAAGTGAAAACGTACAGTATTTGTCTTTCTCTGACTTCACTAAGCATAATGCACTCCAGGTACATCCATGTTGTTGCAAATGGTATCCCATACGTTTAATCTTCCCTGGTGGTGCAGTGGTTAAGAATATGCCTGCCAATGCAGAGGACATGGGTTCGAGCCCTGGTCCGGGAAGATCCCACATGCCGTGGAGTAACTAAGCCTATGCACTACAACTACTGAGCCTGCGCTCTAGAGCCTGAGAGCCACAGCTACTGAGCCCGCAGGCCACAACTACTGAAGGCCGCACGCCTAGAGCCCTTGCTTCACAACAAGAGAAGCTACTGCAATGAGAAGCCTACGCACTGCAATGAAGAGTAGCCCCCGCTATCTGCAACTAGAGAAAGCCCACGCGCAGCAAGGAAGACCCAACTCAGCCAAAATAAATAAATAGATTAAAAAAAAATCTTAGTAGGTTAAAGTATTTTCTTCTATTCCCAGAGTTTTTATGAATGAGAAAATTTGTCAAATGGTTTTTCTGCATCAGTTGAGATGCTCAAATTTTCATCCTTTAATCCGTTAGGGTGGTATGTGATAATGATAGATTTTCAAATTTATTTGAAACTTATTGATAGACCACTCAAATTTCTGGAATAAATAAAACTTGGTCAGAATGTATCTTCTTTGTAATATACTGTTGTATTCAGTTGCTAACATTTTGTTTAGGACTTTTTACTTTTACTTGTTACTCTATCTTCATGAGTAAGTCTGGCCAGGGATTTTTTTTTTTTCTCATATTGTTCATGTCAGGTTTTGGCATCAAGGTTACATTAGATTTATAGTCTCAATCAGGGATAATTTTCTTTGTGGCAGAATCTGTTGCTGATTCTCTAATAGTTATTCTGACCCTCTTTCTTTAGCAACAGAACTCCAATTTTTAGCTGGACACATAGCTGAAGATTATTCTTCCCAGCCTCTCTCATAGTCCTTCACGTGACTAAATTTCGGCCAGTGTTCCCTCATCAGCACCACAGTAAGTGAACTCTTTATAGACCCAAATCCTGAGATTTATGATTCCTACTTTGAGAAATAGGTCCCTGAGGCATTTATTTCTAATCGTGACTACTTTCATTAAAACTAAAAATATGATCTAGTATGTAGATTTCATATATATTTATATTTATACATTTGGGTAGGATTAGAGAAATATTTTCATTGCTTCTTGATCTAGACTTGCAGCTTCTCTAGATAACTTAAGTGGAAAGAATATCAATTATTGAAGTCATTAAACTGGCCACTATTTGCATGAAAGAATGTCAGTTATAAACCATTTTGAGCTTTTCAAAAGATCTTTAAAGAATTTTTCTTCAGTTGTAAGAAAGCTTTCTCCTAAACGTGTGAACAAACGCAACTTTCATATTAAACTGAAAATATTCCAAATTTTACATGCATTGTAGCCAGAACCACAGAGAGAAGCTAACCAAATGCAGAGGAATATTTTTCAGTTTCTACAAAGAAATATGGCCTCTTGTTTTTCTTGAAACTCAGCTCTCTTGGAGTGTCTGATTTTTTTCCACGTTTGATAGAGAAGTGGCTACAAAGAAATGCTTCTGTGCTCTAAAAAAAAATGATTAAGGCGAGGCTTCCCTGGTGGCGCAGTGGTTGAGAGTCCGCCTGCCGATGCAGCGGACACGGGTTCGTGCCCCGGTCCGGGAAGATCCCACATGCCGCGGAGCGGCTGGGCCCGTGAGCCATGGCCACTGAGCCTGCGCGTCCGGAGCCTGTTCTCCGCTCCACAACGGGAGAGGCCACAGCACTGAGAGGCCCGCGTACCGCAAAAAAAAAAAAAAAAAGATAAGGCAAGTGGAATGATAAATGACAACTGATGATGGACCTCATTGTTGGAGACAGAAGAGCAGGTGGAAGGGACTTGCAAATTTTAGAGAACATACCCATCCAACGAGGGGAGCCCCTCATCTCCTGCCGACTGTTCCCTCACGAGAGTGTGATCCAGTCTTCCTGCCGGGTCTTCTAAGTGAACCGGAAACCCACATTTTAATGTAAGAGATCCTGAGCTTTTAATATTGGCTCAAAACTTAAAAACGGAGACAGTAGTTAAACCTCCCCCCACACACATCTGACTCTTTGGGGGGAAAGCGAGGGCCAGAGGAATTTTGTAACTTTCTCGAGGTGGAGGGTGAAGTAAGTGGAGACTCTGACCTCCAGGACTCTGGGACTTCTTCCATTTCCGAGATTCTGTGATTAAGTATATGCAGCTATTAATTCCAATCAAGGGCATGATTATATTCTACTGTTTGCTTGTTGCAAGGGCAGGATCCTAAATGTCCGAGGCTTTCTCTTCCTGCAAGAGGCTCCATCCTCAGAAAATGACTTGAGGGAGGGGTGGTGGCAGCTTGCTCAAGGCCCAAGGTTTAGGATACATTACATTTTTCATGCAAATTATAGCAGGTAAATTCAGTCTCACAGAAAGAGAGAGGTTGGATGTTTAGGAGGACATAAGGATTTGTCCTTGAACATTTGTGGAAGAAGAAAGAGATACGTGCTTTTTCCTAAATCAACAAACGTTTTATAGTATGGAGAGGCCATTTCACACAGAATGGTTGTGTTTCAGGAAAGCATAAAGATAAGGGGAAAGTTCCTGCGGTTCCCGAATGAGTGGGTAAAAGCTTCCTATGAGAGGATGTGGCTGGCTCACAAGAGGCATTTTCTGTGTTTCAAAGCAGACGTCTGGAAATGTGGACTCACTGAATTCAAAGCAGGGTTGCTTGATCCAACCAAACCGTATCATCCCAAAGCCTTTTCCCACCAATGAAGTCTGAGCTCAAAGGATTCCAGCCCGTGTTTCACAGTAAACCAGGGAGAGCTCAGTCAGAGATTCTGGGACCCTTCAGCCCTTTCCTGAAAGGCTAGAAGGTGCCCTTCCAGCTGTGAGACCCAGAGTCTCCGCTTTGGGATTTGAGGGTGGGGCCCTAAGCGGGCTCAGCTCGGACTGCAATACAGGGGGTGCAATGGTGGTGCAGGGCAGAGAGCAGGAGTTGAGAGCAAGGGGTGAATTTGGGCTTTCCCACTTCGTCTCTGTGGCCTCTGGCAAGTCACTTTCCTGAGCATCCACTTCGTCATCTGCAGATTGGGAACGGTCCCGCCGGCTCTTGCCAACGCATGGCGGTGCCTGAGGAGGGCATGTCTGTGAAAGTGCCCCGAAAACAGAAAGGATTCACATCACATCTGGCGCCTTCTTACCTCTCCAGCCTTATCACCTACCACGCCTCCCCTGTGTTCTGTGTTCCAGCCAGGCAAACCATCTTTTGGGTTCTTCATAGGTAGCTTCCTCCTGCCCCTGGGCCTTTGCACATGCTGCTTCCATGACCTGAAGTGCTCCTCCCATCTTTGGTTTGATTTTAGTCCTATTCATCCTAGAACTCAGCTCATTGCCACCCCCAGCCCCATCAGTTTCGGTTGGAATCCTCTGTTACAGGTATACATCCACAGCATCACTATCTTATAGACATAGGTCTCATCACCATTGTTTAGATTTATGTCATTCTTGTCACTAGACCGTAAGCTCCCTGAGGGCAGAGGATGATGCAGTCTTGCTCCTCTTTGTATCCCCAGACCCAGCCCAGATACCAGATAAATGTTAGGATTGCAGAGTGGTTTCAGGAGCGCAGGCAGTGGGGATTCTGGATTTAGTTGCCTGGGTTAGGATCGTCAGGATGAGGATCACAGAGTGTCTTCTCTGAATAAGCTCTGTGTTTGCACCTTTTCCTCCCCTCCCTTTAAGCCACGCTGTGCCCCATCGTGTGGTGTCACGTTGATGTCCGTATATGTTGCATACATCAAATTATGGCAACTAATTATTAGTGGTAGGTGGAGGTGCCTCTGTGTGCATCGGGAGAGGCAGACAGCTCTGGTCCGGAGAACAGGAAGTGGGCTTCAGAACAAGGGGTACAAAATTAGTAGATTCTACTCTGTCTGGAACACTGCTTGGGAGATTTGAATTATTAATAAAAATTCTAGGAAGCCCAGTAGCTTTTTAGGAAACTTTATGCAGTTAAGGGAGGATAAATTCCAAGCATGCTTCCAAGCACTATTATTGTTTTTTTTTCATTTTGAATACCTTATATTGATATAATATTCATAGAGAAAGTATAATATTCATAGAGAAAGTATACAGATTATAGGCACCCAGTTCAAAACTTATTCACAGACGAAACACCCCCCTCATCACCAGCAGCCAGGTTAAGAATTAGAACGTCACCAGAAACCCGGAAGTCCCTCTCACGCTCCCTTCTAGGCAGCCCCCCTGCGCCCCCCACCACCAAGGGAACACTCTTCTGACTTCTATCAGCGTGGATCTGCCATTTTCTGGTATTCTATGCAAATGGAATATCCAGTAAGTACTTTCCTGAATCGAGCTTCTTTCACTCAACACTGTATTTGTGAGGTTCATCCATTGTGTTGTGTGTGATTGTAGATCATTCTCATTGTTGTGTGACAACCCATCGTGTGAACAGACCACAGTGTATTTATGCATTTGACTGTGGATGGATATCTGGGTAGTTTCCAGCTTGGGGCTATTACAGATAGCCCCAAGAGTACAATAATACAAACTATTACAGATAGTTTGGTTCATTGTAAAGAGGTATTAAAAAGTAAATCCAACTTTTTTTTTTTTTTAACTGTGCTCTTTTAGCATTTTTCTTTCCATTTTTACCCCCCAGGGAAGCAAGAATCTGATTGGGTCAAGAAAGAGCCTATCCTTTTCCTAAGAATTCACGGTTTGTTCTTCCTCCTCAGATCTGCAACTTCACCTGTAAGCTGAATTCTCAGTAACCTTCTGTGTTTATTCTCCCCTCTCCTCCTTTTCCTAACATTAAAAAAGTAAACACCCCCTTAAAGACATTGTAAGCACATTGCCAAAAAAAGGGGAAACTCCTGAGAAGTTTAGATAAGAAAGCAACAACCTCGTGCCATCTAGAGATAACAGTGTAAATATGTTAGCGCCATTCTCCCCAGTGTTTTCTTCTACATCTATTTTGCATAGTTGAGATCATCTCTTTTCACTTAAGATTATACCGCAAGTATTTCCCCATAACTGTGCCTCAACATTGTTTCTCCTGGCTACGTGATAATCCATCCCATGTGTATGCCAAAATTATTTGACTAATCTCCTAAACTGGGACGTTTAGGATGCTTGCACTTTCATTTTGACAATCAGAAACAATGCTGCAGTGATTATCTTGGAGGCAGATCGCTGTTCTCGTTGTAGGTAATTTCCTTAAGCTAGTTCCTAGAGATAGAATTTACTGGATGGAGAATATAAGCCCTTTAAAAAGGTGCTATTTAAATACTCCCACCAGCTTTAAGAACTGAGAGCAGGAAAGAACACATTTCACTACATCATCACACATTTTGAATATTGGTTAAAATGGTGTATCTTCATATTGTGTGGTTTTAAGTATTTTAGAATTTCTCTTCCGATTTATTTTTTGACCTGTGAGCTATCTGGAATAGTTTTATTTATTTAAAAAATTTAAAAAATTTTAATACAATTTTTAAAGGTTACACGCCATTTACGGTTATTACAAAATATTGATTATATTCCCCGTGTTGTACAATGTATCCTTGTAGCCTTACACCCGGTAGTTTGTGTCTCCCACTCTCCCACGCCTATATTGCCCCTCTCCCCTCCCCACTGGTAAACACTAGTTTGTTCTCTATATCTGTGAGTCTGCTTCTTTTTTGTTATATTCACTAGTTTGTTGTAATTTTTAGATTCCACATATAAGTGATATCACACAGTGTTTGTCTTTCTCTGTCTCTTAGTTCACTTAGCATAATGCCCTCCAAGTCCATCCATGTTGCTGCAAATGGCAAAATTTTGTCCTGTTTTATGGCTGAGTAATATTCCATTGTATATATACCACATCCTCTTTATCCGTTCATCTGTTGAGGGGTACTTAGGTTGCTTCTATGTCTTGGCAGTTGTAAATAATGCTACTAGGAACGTTGGGGTACATGTATCTTTTCCTACTAGTGTGTTTGTATTTTGGGGATATATACCCAGGAGTGGAAATGCTGGGTCATATGGTAGTCTATTTTTAGTTTTTTGAGAAAGCTCCATACTGTTTTCTGGAAGTATGTTTTAAAATGTCCAAGTGTATAAGGATTTAAAAAATCTTTTAAGCTACGTTTAATTTAGTTGTATTATAGTCAGAGACTATGGTGTGTATTTGACCTGTTCTTTGAAATGGGCCGAGAATTGCACATAATTAGTTTCTGTAAATGTTAGGGTGACTAAACATCTAAATTCTTTGGGGGGGCTGAGGGGTTTCCTGGGATAAAAGACTTTCAGTCCTAAAATCAGGAAAGTCCTGAGCAAACTGAGCTGGATTGGTTCCTTATGTACACCTGAGAATAATATGGATTCTCTCATTATTGGGTGCAGAGCTCTAAGCAGATACATTAGGTCAAGTTTATTTATTTTTTTTAAAAACAATTTTTAGTTAAAATTTTTATTTTGAAAACTGTAGACTCCCATGCAATGGTAAGGAATAGCACAGAGAAATTCATTGTATCCTTTACGGTTTCCCTTAATGGTAACATCTTGCAAAACTATAATATAATATCACCACCAGAAATCAATGTTGATACAATCCACCCATTTTTATTCAGGCTTCACCAGCTTTACTTGTACTCATTTGTGTGTGTGTGTGTGTGTGTGTGTGTGTGTGTGTGTGTGTGTGTGTGTGTATTTAGTTCTCTACAATTTTATCACATGTGTAGGTTTGTGTATTCACCACCGTGTCAAGATATGGCCATCACAACAAAGGTCCCTCCTTTTGCCCTTTTATCACCACAAGTATCTCTCTTGTTCCTCCTCCCGCCTCGCCCTTCTCTCCTACCCCTAACCCTTGGCGACCTCTGATCTGTTCTCCATTTCTAAAAGTTTGTCATTTCAAGAGTGTTATATAAATGGAATCGTACAGTACTTAACCTTCTGAAGTTGGCTTCTTTCACTCAGGTAATTCTCTGGAGAACTGCACATGTTGTTGTGTATATATCAACAGTTTATTCTTTCTTTTTTTTACTTTATTTATTTATTTATTTGGCTGCATTGGGACTTAGTTGCGGCACGCGGGCTCTTCGATGCTGCATGTGGGCTTCTCTGTAGTTGTGGCATGTGGGCTCTAGAGCACGCGCGGGCTTAGTTGCCTCGCGGCATGTGGGATCTTAGTTCCCCGACCGGGGATCAAACCCACATCCCCTGCATTGGAAGGCGGATTCTTAACCACTGGACCACGAGGGAAGTCCCAGTTTATTCTTTCTTATTGCTGAGTAGTATTTCATGTACGGATTGACCAGTTTGTTTAGCTGTTAACCCAATGAAGGACATCTGGGTTGTTTCCAGTTTTTAACTACAGTGTTATGAATAAAGCCGCTATGAACATTCATGTATAAGAGTTTGTGTGAACCTAAGTTTCTATTTCTCTGGCATAAATACCCAAGGGTACAATTACTGGGTTTAACAGTTGTTTAAAAAAATCTTATTTTACCAAGTTATCTGCTTGGCTTATGGATAATTGAGAAAGACTTTAAAGTTGATTTATCGATTTATGTATTTTGTATTTATGTATTTTGAAGCTATTTTATAAGATGCAGACAAATTCAGAATCTGTAACTTTCTGTCTGTAAAATTAGAACCCCAGCTCCTGGGATAGTGGTTCAGGAATCCTACTGGGCTACTAAGACCAGAAACTCCACAAGATGTAGCGGTCTGAGCCCTCTTTAACTCTGTGGCAATAATAGTGTGGTGTCATAGTTACGGAGAACATGTGTCATAGTTATGGAGAACATGAGAAGATAAGTGTGCAGTTGTGCATCCTTTTGATAGTAGGCATTTCATTACTTTGATGGTCGTCCTGAAGGCAGGAAGTGAGCATACTGTTTCTCCCACAGATGTCCCTGGAGGAGAGGAAGTGGAGGAGGACAGCTTCCCTTTAGCTGAGGTGCTGGCTGTATATGCTGGGACCTGGGAGCCTGGCTTGAGAAATCTGGTGTGTTTGTTTATTTGGCATAAACTGACAAGATAGTTCTGTTTCCTGTGGAGTTGACATAGGAGAACAGATGCTACAAAAATATGAGAAGGCAAAGATGAGCCCTGCTAGGAAATCTCTCCCCCCTTGAAGTTCTTTTGCATTTGTACCAGCTCCACCCTGGAGAACTTACTCCCCAGGCAGGCAGAGGTCAACTCATCCATCCCCCTGCCTCTGGGTAGCCCTGCCCCAAGTGCCTCTGACAGTCGCAACTTCACACGTGAGCTTCTTCTCTGGTTGCATCTGTTCATCTTCCCAGCCCAGTTCTTCAGGCTCTTACACCCTGGCCCTCAGGGATCCCTATTCCTTGAGCTCACGGTACTTACTGTTCTCTCAACACCAATTTAGCAAAGCTGTCTGGAATCACCCCCCAAGAGAGCAGGGCACTCAGCCGGTGTCAGTTTCCTATCGCTGCTGTAATAAGTTGCCACCAACTTAATGGTTTAAGACAACAGAAGGTTGTTATCTTACAGTCTTGGTCAGAAGTCTGAAATGGGTCAAAGTCAAGGTATGGGCAGAGCTGTGTTCCTTGTGCAGGTTCCAGGGGAGATTGTGTCTCTCGCCTTTTCTGGCTTCTCCGGGCTGCCCTCACTCCTTGGCTCATGGCCCCTCACAACTCCAACCTCTGCTTCTGCGACCACCTTCCCTGACCCTCCTGCCTCTCATGTAAGGACCCTCGTTATTAGACTGGCCTTCCTGGGACAATCTAGGATAATCCCCCATCTCAATATCTTTAACTTAACCACATCTGCAAAGTCCCTTTTGCCCTGTAAGGTGACCTTCACAGGTTTGGGGGACTAGGGGAAAGATGTCTTAGGGCAATCACCTGGTTGACTGTACCAGTTCTTCTCTTCTCAAGCCCATGGCCCTCTTCAGGCCCTCACTGTGCCTCTTCTGGAAGAGTCCATTAGCCCCCTGACTGGTCTCCCGTGTCCATCCAGCCCCTCTACAATCCCTTTCCACTGCAGCCAGAGTGTTTGGCCCAGAGTCTACTGGATAAACACAGACCCTTAACCCTGACTCAGGGTCCTTGACGAGCTGTCTTACCACTTTTTCTTGTCTGATCTCTCACTAGTTTCCTTTACATGCATTAGCTACCAGCCTGTTACGGCATTCATTTATTCTAACATGCCCAGAGCTTTCCTGCTTCTATGCTTTTACTTCTTTCTTTGCATCTGAAATGCCCTTTGCCCTCATTTTCACCTGTCACAATCCTATTTGGCCTCATCATCAAAGGCCTTAAAATGTGGATGACTGTTGACCCAGAAATTCCATTTCCATGTACAGGAATTTCATACTATGGAGGTAATCCTGAGGGTTGTGCATAGATACAGTTTCAAAGATATTCATTGCAGCATTGTTTTTTATTTTACTTTATTTATTTTGCATTGTTTTAAAAAAAATTTTTTTATTGAAGTATAGTTGATTTACAATGTTGTGTTAGTTTCAGGTGTACAGCAAAGTGATTCATATATACATATATATATATGTATGTATATATTCTTTTTCAGATTCTTTTCCATTATTGGTTATTACAAGATATTGAATGCAGCATTGTTAACAAAAAGAAAAAAGTAGAACCAACCTAAATAAACATCCAACGATATGGAGCTGGTTAAATTGTGGAATAACAAGAAGTGAAATACGCAGTGAACAAACTCCAAACACCCTGACGTATTAATGCGTTGAAAAACACGATATATTCAAAAGCAGATTACAAAACCCCTGTATAGGAAGATTTTATTTAAAAATTATATTACATATACATTGAAAAAGACAGGACAGCAGCATTCTAAACTGTTGATGGTGGTTGTTTCTGGGTAGTGGGATTATGGGTGATTTTTATTTTCTTATTTTTATTTGTCCATACTTTTTCTCCCCTACCATGACCACATGTTACTTTTAGAATAATAAAAAAAGCAATTAAAACTATTAAAACAGTCATTCTACCCACCCTACCCAGGCCAAGTCAACCCTGTCCCTCCCTGAAGCCTTCTACAGCCATCATCCTGGATGAATGTGAGGGCTCTGTCCCTTGACCCCCTCACACTGTTCGAAGCTCTTAGCACGCCCCCTTTATTTGTATTTAAGAAGTTGCTACAGAGCAATGTCTGGGTGTGGGGCTTCACCTCCATGGTGTGAGGCTGCAGGGCTGCTCTGCTCTGGGGCGGTGACCCCGCTAGAGAGGGGTGCGCTCAGGCATCCCGAGCTGGGGCTGGGGCTCAGGGATTTGAAGGGTCACTTTTGCCAAGGGTCCTGTGTCTGGAGGCGGGGTGTCGTCTGGGAAGGCAGGCTGTTTTCAAAATTCCATTCCTGTTCTCATGGAACTGGTGGTCTGATTAGGGAGATAAGGCAACAGCACATCACATGTTATAGGAAAATACGAACATTGCCGACAGGTATCACGTTGGTCCTTTTGCCAAGTGAGTAGTAAGAGGGCAGAGGAGGGAGAGGTAGCCACAGGTCAGGGCAGAGGAGGTGTGCTCTGGGCCGGTGACACATCCATCAGGTCAGTGCAATTTTGCCCCAGACTTACGTAAATGTAACCCAAACACTCGGGTAGCTCAAGGCTGCTGTGGGCCACAGTCTATAGCTTTCATTTCAAATAGCACGCTTTTATTAAAAAAAAATTTTTTTTTTATAGATTGCGTGTGGCATGCAGGATCTTTGTTCCCTGACCAGGGATAGAACCCATGCCCCCTGCAGTGGAAGTGCAGAGTCTTAACCCCTGGACTGCCAGGGAAGTCCCTCAAATAGCATGCTTTTATATACAAAGAAGTTTACAGAATTCCGGGAAAACCAACAACCTCAGTGGAAAGAGTCACTCAGAAAAGGTACCCTGGGCAGTTTCAATTGCATTTAATATATAAAATATCTATTGAAACCACTGGGCTTAAGCTGTCAAATGTAGAACTCGACGGCTTGGCCTCTGACTTGGGAATTTCCTGAAGACAGTGGCTCTTGTGGTGACAGCAGGAGTCTAGGCGTGCTACGTGGAGTCCGGCATTGGAGAGCTGATCACCCCGCAGCCCTGTGCCCTCTGCTCACAGCACCAGCGCACCCTCCACTGCAGCTGGTGGTTTACACAGGCTCCCTTCTTAGCCAGTCAGGAATCCCTGCTCTATTTATCTATGTTCCCCTGTATTGAAGGAAAATAGTCTTAATATTCCAGTCAAGAGTGTTACACTCTGACAAAATAGAAATTCCAGTGTCATTTAGAAATGTATGGAGTCACACCTGGAGAGTCATACCAGTTACGGCTGCAGAATGACACATGGGTGCACGACCCTGGTCTGATGTCACTGTCTGATGTCACTGTCCCCTAGCAGAGCAAACCCATGACTTTCCCTTTGCAATTTCCCCCTGAACCTCTGGTGAGTGCTTTTCTTAAACTTCTGTGTTGACAAATTGGAGAGCAGCTAACAACTTCCTCAGATTCTGAGCAATTCTTTCCTTGCGATATCAGCCCTGGGTCTGCTTTTTAATATTGTATGCTAATGAAGCAACACAGGGAGTTCATCAGGCATTTCCGGAACACTTACTATGTGCCATGCTCAGACCAGCGTACTTGGGAAATTACAGGGATGGGTAAGGCGTGGTCTGTCTTCTAGGAGAGCAAAGAGTAGAGGAGATAAGATTTAAAGAGGAAAATACAAGGCAAGATGAGTTTCCCTAGAGACATCCAGGGTGGTTCAAAGATAGGAGAGTGGTGTCTAGACAGGGAAGTGGGGATGAGGGGAGCAGGAAAGGAGAAGAGCCTCCTGGAATAGTATACGTGTAGTAGAAGAAACATGAACTTTGCATCAGACAGACGTGGGTTCAGAGCCGGCTGTCTCTTCGTAACACGGTGATCTTTTGCAAGTTACTTAGCCTGTCTGAGCCTCAGCATCCTTATCTCTGGGGTGAATGGTTGTTAGGAGGTGTAGTGGGTTGAATGGTGCCCCTCCCCAAAAGATATGTCCACATTCTCACCCCCGGGACCTGTGAATGTGATCTTATTTGGAAAAAGGGTCTTTGCAGATATACTTAAGGATATCAAGATGAGAGCACCTTAGATTACATAGATGGGCTCTCATGACAAGTGTCTTTTTAAGAAATACAGAGGGGAGACACAGAGGGAGAAGGGGAGACAGTGTGAATACGGAGGCAGAGATTGGAGCGATGCAGCCACGGCCAAGGGAATCTGGAGCCCACAGAAGCTGGAAGAGGCAGGAAGCTCTCTCTCTCTCTCAGAGCCATTGGAGTAGCTTGGCCCTGTCGCCATCTTGATTTCGGACTGCTACAGAGCTTTGAGAGAATACATCTCTGATGTATTAAGCCACCCAGTTGGTGATAGTTTGTTACTGCATCCCCAGGAAACTCTACAGGAGGATTGAGTGTAAGAATGCATATGAAGCATGTAGCAGAGTGCCTGGCACCAAAGGCCAAGGGAAGGACAATTAGCAGAGAGAAGGAATGGGCGGAGCGGGAGTGCCTTTTGGAAGGTGAAACTGCGTAAGTGAGCACAGGAGGTGTCTGGGGAGCGAGGCCAGTGGGCGATGAGTGGCGTGCATGGTGGGGTCGGGTGCCGGTGCCCATGGGGGCCCAGGAGGAAGTTAAGACTGGTCATGAGGCCGGAGAAGGAGGAAGGTCCACAGAAAGAGAGGTGGTGGGGTCTCCGGAGGCCATTGGCTGCCAGACCCACAGGTCATGCCAACAGGCCCTGGAAGTTGCTGGGCTGCTGAACTTTAACGAAGTCCTGTGGGAGGACTTCCCTGGCGGTCCAGTGGTTAAGACTTCGCCTTCCAATGCAGGGGGTGTGGGTTTGATCCTTGGTCGGGGAGCTAAGATCCCACGTGCCTTGTGGCCAAAAAACCAAAATATAAAAACGGAAGCAATATTTCAAATAGCTCAAACGAATTCAATAAAGACATTAAAGATGGTCCACGTCAAAAAAATCCTAAAAAATAAATAAATAAAAGAAGTCATGTGGGCTTGGGAAGGGGGAAGCAGAGAGAGGGGTGCACTAAAGATTTGAGATCAGTGTTTTCTGAGCCCTCCATAACCCCCCTGGATTCTCGTGTCACCCTGACTGTAAAGAAGGTTAGATTTAATTTGATTTAAAGAAATTAAAAGGATTTGACATGTCTTTTGCAAATGCAAGTTTGTGGGCTAAGATTCACATTCTCCACAACGGATTTGAAGATGAATGTTTAAAACTTTTGTAGTGTTTTTGGAAGGCTACCCAAGAAACTGGAGACGGTATTGCCTCTGAGAAGGGAACTAGGAGGCTGGTAGGATGACCAACTGTCCCAGTTTGCTGAGAACTGTCCCAGTTTTAGTAATGAAAATCCCATGTCCCCAAAAGTCCCTCAGTTCAGGGCAGACTGGGACACTTGGTCACCCACTAGGGAGGAGGGGAGATTTGATTTTTCACTGTTTCCTCTCAAACATTTTGTGTTTGTACTTTTACTTTGTACCCATGATACCTAACACCCCTCGCCCCCAGAGCATCAAACAATCCCCCAAACCCCTGTAACATAAAAAAAACCCACCATAAGTAAAAATTAAAGGTAAATGAAGAACTGAGAAAAACATTCACGTATTAACGTGAGGAAACAAAAATATTATTCCTAATCTCTAAGGAGCTTTTACAAATCAATAGGAAAATAGAAACATCTCCATTGAAAATGAGCTAAAGACACTAGCCAGGGGATTTCCTTGGTGGTGCATTGGTTAAGAATTCATCTGACAATGCAGGGGACACAGGTTCGAGCCCTGGTCCGGGAAGATCCCACATGCCACGGAGCAGCTAAGCCTGTGCTCTAGAGCCCTCGAGCCACAACTACTGACCCTGTGTACCACAACTACTGAAGCCCACACGCCTAGAGCCTGTGCTCCACAACAAGAGAAGCCACCACAATGAGAAGCCTGTGCTCTGCAACGAAGAGTAGCCCCCGCTCGTGGTAACTAGAGAAAGCCCGCGGGCAGCAACGAAGACCCAACGCAGCCAAATAAATAAATAAACTAGCCAGAAATTCACAAAAGAAGAAATACACATGGACAATATTAGAAAACATCCCCCCAATATTTAAAGGGATGAATATTAAAAAATAATCTCATACCAGTTTTTGCCAGTTAAATTACTAAATAATAAAAAAATAACTGTCTTAGTCAGCTTAGGCTGCTGTAACAAAATACCATAGAGTGGATGGCTTAAACAACAGACACTTACTTCTCACAGTTCTGGAGGCTAGAAGTCCAAGAACAAGGTGCTTGCAGATTTGGTTCTTGGTGAGGGCCCTGGCTTGCATACGGCTGTGTTCTCCCTGTGTCCTCATATGGTAGAGAGAGAAAACGCTAGTGTCACTTCTGTTCTTATAAGGGCACTAATCCCTCCATGAGGGCCCCACACTTACAATCTCATCTAACCCTAAATACCTCCAAAAGGCCTCATCTCCTTATGCCATCACATTGGGGGTTAAGACTTCAAAATGTGAATTTTGGGGGACATAAACATTCAGTCCATAACTAATAAAATGCCATGGAAGGGTAAATTGATATAGTTCTTGGCAGGATGTATATAAGTCTTAACAATTTTTGTGACTTTTAACCCAGTGATTTTTTTTCACATCTAGGAGTTTGTTTTAAGGCAATAGGCCGTGTATGTGAAGATGGGTGTGCAAGGATGCTGGTCCCTCTGCTATTTGTGAGAACAAAGCCAACACGCCAAGGTCACTGGCATCAGGGCTTTATCTTGTAAGTGAAAATTTCAACTGTCCAGAAAACTAGAGAGGATAATATAAAGATATCCATGTTCCAGCCATCTTTTTATAAAAATTTATTTTTTTATTGAAGTGTAGTTGCATTACAATGTTGTGTTAATTACTGCTGTATAGCGAAGTGATTCAGTTATACATATATAGATATTCTTTTTCATATTCTTTTCCATTATGGTTTATCACAGATATTGAATATAGTTCCCTGTGCTATACAGTAGGACCTTTGTTTATCCATCCTATATACCCGTTGGCGTCTGCTAATCCCAAACTCCCTATGCAACCCTCTCCTACCCCCCTCCCCCTTGGCAACCACCAGTCTTTTCTCTATGTCCCTGATTCTGTTTCAGTTTCATAGATAGGTTCATTTGTGTCCGATTTTAGATTCTACATATAAGTGATATCATACAGCATTTGTCTCTTTCTGACTTACTTCACTAGTATGATAATCTCTGTTTGCACCCATGTGCTGCAAATGGCATTATTTCCATTCTTTTTTATGGCTGAGTACTATTCCACTGTATATATGTACCACATCTTTATTCATTCCTCTGTTGATGGACATTTAGGTTGTTTCCATGTTTTGGCATGTTCCAGCCTTCTTAATGTGTTTCCATATTTGTCTCATATTTTTGGAATTATTAAGTAAATAAAACATATACAGAGAGATATAGCCCCTCATGTACCACTCTCTGGATCCCGTCTTCTCTCTTCCTCCCTAAAGGTGACCACTACCCTGAATTTAGTGGTTATCCACCATACACGTTGACTTTTCCTGCAATTAAACATATTTTTATAAACAGTACTGTACTGTTTTATTTTACATGGTCTTTATTTAGCTTTACATAAATACTATTGTGCTGTAGAGAGTCTCTGACACTTGCTTTTATTTTCTGCTCAACATTATTTTGGGGATTTATCCATGTTGGTAGATGTAGCCTTGATTATTTTTGACTGCTGTTTGGTATTTCATAGGATGAATGTATCACCATTTATTTATTTATACTGTTGAAGTATATTTAGTTGTTTACATGCTTGTGAACTACATTCACTGCTGCAGTGAACATTCTGTGCAAGTTGCTTTGTGCACGTAGGTGAAAGTTTCGCCAAGTGATATGCCCAGGAGTGCATGTACTGGGCCATGGGAAGAGCATCTTTAAATCTCTTAGCTATTTCCAGATTTTCCTCCAAAGTGATATACCACTTGTCCTAACAACAGCAAATAGTTCCAATAGCCCCACATCCTGGCCAATGTGATGGGAAGATAGCTATGTGGTTTTATCTTGGATTTCCCTAGTGACCAGTGGGGTTGAATGATTTTTCATATGTTTACTAGCCAAATGGTTTTTTTTCTTTTCTGTGAGTTGCCTTTCTATGTCGCTTATCTATTGTTACTGGGTAGTTTGTCCATACCTTAATCTTTTTAAAAAAATTAAGATATAATTTAAAAAAATAAAAAGAAAGGAAATTCCTTGTCAGTCCAGTGGTTAGGACTCAGCACTCTTACTGCCGTGGCCTGGGTTCAATCCCTGGTGGACAAACTAAGATCCCACAAGCTGCATGGCACAGCCCAAAAAAAAAAAAAGGTATAACAGACATGTAACATTATATTGGTTTCAGGTATACATATAATGATTTGATATTTGTAAATATTGTGAAATGATCACCTCAATTAGTCTAAGTAACACGTTAACATCTATCACCACACATAGTTACAGTAACAACTTTTTTTCTTGTGATGAGAACTTTTAAGATCCACTCTCTCAGCAACTTTCCAATACTGAATACCGTATTATTAACTGTAATCGCCATGCTGTATAATACATCCCATGACTTACCTATTTTATAACTGGAAGTTTGTATTTTTGACCCCCTTCACCCATTTTGCCCACCCCTTAGCCCCTGCCTCTGACAACCACCAATCTGTTCTCTGTTTCTATGACCTTGGTTTCTTGTTTTGTTATTGTTCGTTTTTTTTAGATTTCACGTATAAGTGAGATCATGTATTTGTATTTCTCTGGCTTATTTCGCTTAGCATAATGCCCTCAAGTTTCATCCACATTGTTGCAAATGGCAAGATTTCCATCTCTTTACGGCTGAATAATAATATTCCATTGTATATATACCACATTTTCTATATCCATTCCTCTATCAATGGATATATCAGTTGTTTCCCTATCTTGGCTACTGTGAATGATGCTGTAATGTACATGAGGGTGCAGACATTTCTTTGAAATAGTGATTTAATTTCTTTCAGATATATACAGGGAAGTGGGATTACTAGATCATATGGTAGTTCTATTTAAATTTTTTTGAGGAATCTCCATATTGTTTTCCATAGTGGCTCTCCCAGTTTATATTCCCACCAACAGTGCACAAGTGTTCTCATTTCTCCACATCCTCACCAACATTTATTATTTTTTACCTTTTTTTTTTTTTTTTTTTTTTTTTTTTTTTTTTTTTTTATGCGTTACGCGGGCCTCTCACTGTTGTGGCCTCTCCCGTTGCGGAGGACAGGCTCCGGACGCGCAGGCTCAGCGGCCATGGCTCACGGGCCCAGCCGCTCCGCGGCATGTGGGATCCTCCCAGACCGGGGCACGAACCCGTGTCCCCTGCATCGGCAGGCGGACTCTCAACCACTGCGCCACCAGGGAAGCCCTATTTTTTACCTTTTTGATAATAAAAACTTATCTTTTTGATAATAGCCATTGTCCATTTTTATTGATGATTTAAAATTTGAAACTGTCTGAACTATTCTTAATCTTTTGCTTTCCACAAGGATTTTTTAATCAGCTTGTCTAATTTCATGAAAAACCCTGTTACATTTTGATTGGAATTGCATTTAATTTATACACTAATTTGGAGATAATTGGTATCTTTACAATCCTGTGATTTCAGTACATATGAACACAGTGTATCTCCCTCTTGGGTCTTCTGTTATGTCTTGCAATAAAATTTATGATTTTCTGCATAATGGTTGTGTGCAGATTTTATTGTATGTATTCTTAAGAATTATTTATTTATTCTTAAGAATAATTTATTTTTATTATATTCTTATTGTATTTATTTTTTGTTGTTTTACTAATAGTGTCACTTTAAATATTACATTTTGTAATTATATAGGAACATAATAGATTTTAAAGGTTAATCTTATTTTAGCAAACTGCTGAACTCTAATAAAATTCTCTTATGTAGAATTCTCTGGAATTTTTTCTACGTAGACAGTCATATCTTTAAATAATAACTATCTTGCACTTTTTTCTTTTCTTTTGCTGCACCACATGGAATGCAGGATCTTAGTTCCCTGACCAGGGATCAAACCTGTGCCCTTTGCGTTGGAAACACAGAGCCTTAACCACTGGACCACCAGGGAAATCCCTCTTGCTGTTTCTTTTTGAAGCCATATACCTTATATTTCCTTTCCTTTTCTTTTTTTTTTTTTCTGTACTGACCTGGACATCTGATCCGATGTTGACTAGCAGTGATGATATTGGGCATTTTTGTCTTGTTCTGATTTTTAAAGGGAAAGTGGCTTATATTTTTGCCATAACTGTGAGGTTTGCGCTATTACTCAGGTCAAGGACACGCCCTTCTTTCTGTGGGTTGCAGAGATGTTTCTGTGTGCTTGTTTTCCATAAGTGGACGTTGTTGATTTTTACCCAAAGCTTTTTCCACCTTGCCTTATAATGCAATAATTGTTTTCTTTATACATTTCGAGCTGATATTATGAAGTGCACATAATTATAGCTTCCTGGTACATTTCTCTTTTTATCTTCTTTGTATCCCCTTTGTCTGTAATAATGACTTTTTTTCTTACGGTCTGTTTTGTCTGATAGTATAATCAGCTGTCTCTTGGTTATCATTTGACTTTTCTGCTTTTTTTTCCTTGAAGTACTGTGTCTTTATGTTTTAGGCCTAGCTCTTAAACATTGCTAGATGTGTGTCATCCAACCTGATAATGTTTCTTTTTACTGTTGACTATCATTGTTTGCATTTTTGCTATCTTATTTTATACTATTTGTCGTGCTGTTTCTTTGTTTTCTCCTGGATGAGTCTAGATTTCTTTGCTTCCAGCTCCCCACCCTCCACCCCTCAATGGTTTGGAAAACATACATTCAATTCTATCCTTTTAGCATCCTCTCTTAAAATTTGACTGTGCATTCTAGCCACCACAAAGTCTACAGTTACCACCTCTTTCTTTCTTCTGAGCAATACAAGGACCTTACTACACTTCCACTCTCATCACCCCCTCCCCCTGCCATCCTAGGTGCTATTGCTGTCTGATATTTTGGTTCCATCTTATTTTTTAACTCTCCAGTTTATCCTTATTATTGTTATTGTTTTGTGTAAATCACTGCCTGCTCCTCTATACCCCCATATTTACCAATTTCTTTCTTTATCTTTTCCTCTGGCATTTTCTTTGTGGGTTTAATTTTCTTCTTCCTGAAGTATCTTCTTGAGTAGTTCTTTCAGAAAGGACTGTTAATAATAAACACACTGCCTGTTTTCTGAAAAAATGTTTCTACTTTCCCCAATCTCTGAATGATAATTTAACTACCTAGTTAACCCCCTCACACATCCCCCTGACCTTAACCTTCATGTGCTTCTTCTAGACTGCCAGGGTCTAAACCTCTGTGCTCAAGGCCCAGAGTATTGAGGAGTTAATGAGCCCAGGAGCAGCCCTCAACAGTTAAGGACCAGTGTAGGGTATTTTAGAAATACCTCTGCTTTCTTGACCCAGGAGTGGGATAATTCTGTGGCATGTGTCTTAACCTTTCTCCTAGACTTTCCTCATGGATGAAGCTCAGCTGACCATGTGGTAGCTGGCTTAATAAACACCTTTTATTGGCTGTTCTCCCTTCCCCATATCATATCTCCACTTGCCTGCCAGTGTTTCCTGCTTTCCCAAATAAATTATCTGCACTAAAATCCTCAGGGCCTGCTTTGGGGTTGGGGGAGGGAGTGCCATTCAAGCTAAGGTAGCGTGGATGGGAATCTACATTGAAGGACATATTCTCAGTACTTCTTTTTGGATCTTCTCCTTCTATCGTTTTTTATCTCCTTATAATTTCCTAAACTCCATCTTCCAGCACATTTTTCTTCCAAGATGTCTGGTGTTTGTACTGGAATTTTAAAAATTAATTTACTATATATTTTCACTTCTATAAGTTCTTTTTTAAAAATTTTTTTATTGGATTATAGTTGTCTAAAAGTTCTTTTTCAAGTCTTCCTCTTCTTTTCTAGCGATGTTTTATTCTTTTGTTTTCAATTCCTGCTCTTTAGTCTATGATTTCTTTCTTTCTTTCTTTCTATTCTTTCTGTGTTGGGTCTTCGTTGCTGTGCACGGGCATTCTCTAGTTGCAACGAGTGGGGGCTACCCTTTGTTGTGGTGTGCAGGCTTCTCCTTGCCTTGGCTTCTTTTGTTGTGGAGCACGGACTCTAGAGTGCATGCTCGGTAGTTGTGGCGCATGGGCTGAGTTCCTCCTTGGCATGTGGGATCTTCCTGGACTAGGGCTTGAACCTGTGTCCCCTGCATTGGCAGGCGGTCTCTTAACCACTGTGTCACTAAGGAAGTCCCTAAACACCTGTTTTTAATTTTCCTGAGTATATACCTAGGAATGGAATTGCTGGGTAATATGGTATTATATGTTTAACTTATTGAAGAACCACCAGACTATTTTCCACAAGAATTGCACCATTTCACATTCTCACCAACAATGTACGAGGTGAGGGATTCAAGTTTTCCACAATCTCTCCAACACTTTTCACTTCTTACTATATCCATCCTAATGAAGTGTGAAGTGGTATCTCGTGGTTTTGATTCACATGTCCCTGATAACTAATGATGCTGAGCATCTTTTCATGTATTTTTTGGCCCTTGTGTATATCTTCTTTGGAGAAATGTCAATTCAAGTCTTTTGTCCATTCTATTTGGGTCATTTGTCTTTTTTTAATTTATTTATTTTATTTATTTATTTTTGGCTGCATTGGTTCTTTGTTGCTGTGCGTGGGCTTTCTCTAGTTGCAGCAAGCAGGGACTACTATTCATCGCAGTGCGCAGGCTTCTCACTGCGGTGGCTTCTCATGTTGTGGAGCACAGGCTCTAGGCATGTGGGCTTCAGTAGTTGTGGCTCACGGGCTCTAGAGCGTAGGCTCAGTAGTTGTGGTGCACAGGCTTAGTTGCTCCACGACACGTGGGATCTTCCCAGACCAGGGCTTGAACCCATGTCTCCTGCATTGGCAGGCAGATTCTTAACCACTGCGCCATCAGGGAAGCCCTAGCTGTGCTTTTAAAGAACATTTGATGGGACTTCCTGGTGGTCCAGTGTCTAAGACTCCATGCTCCCAGTGCAGGGGGCCCGGGTTTGATCCCTGGTCAGGGAACTAGATCCCACATGCTGCAACTAAGAGGCACATGCTGCAACTAAAAGAGCCCATGTGCTGCAACTAAAGATCCTGGGTGCCACAACTAAGACCCAGTGCAGCCAAATAAATAAATATTAAAAAAAGGAAAAGAACATTTGTTATATTTAACACAGCATTTCGAGATGTTTTGTAGTGGGTGGATTTTCAGGTTATCTAGTAAAAAGAAAAGTTGGAAATGGAAATCCTTAAGTGGCCTTTCTGCTATATCATGCTAATTCTGCCTCTTCTGCCACTTCTTTCTTGGGAACATCTTCCTCTCCTGGGGCAGTAAAGGGAGTGGTGGGGTGTGAGGGGTGTGCATGGGGTGGGGGAGGTTGGGGACAAAAGGTTTCCCAGACTCTTAGGGCAGGTGACATGACATGAGAAGCAGCAGTGTGGGCTTCCTCACTGAGATGTGTCTTAGGCTGCCTGTCACAGAGCCTGGGGTCCCGGCATGAGAGTCCCCATCCTCCTCTGTTTTATTGGCTACCTCTTTTAGCAAGAATTAGTTTAGCAGTTGATTGAGAATTAGGCTCCAGGGAATTAGAGGTTGGGAAGAAAGATTGGTGTGTGTGGTGTGTATGTTTGTGGTGTATGTGTATGTGATGTGTGGTGTGTGTATGGTGTGTGTGTGGTTCATGTGGTGGTGGTGTGTATGTGCGTATGTTGTGTGTGTGGTGTGTATGTGTGTGTGTTGTGTATATGGTGTGTTTGTGTGTGTGTGTGTGTGTGTGTGTGTGTGTGTGTGTAAGGTCAGGGAGGAGTGAGGGCAGCAGAGGTGGTTGGAAGTGTCTTCGGGAAGAGTTCTAGCATCTGACGGTCCAGCCATCATTTCAGAAAGGCCTGGAGTAGTGACCAGGCCCCTCATCTTTAACTTGTCCATTCTCTGGGCCAGGACCCACACTGACAGTTCCCATCAGGGCTGGAACCGGATCACTCACACCTAGCGGGACAGGATGCATCAGCTCTCTCCTTCCTCTAAACACGGCTGCTAAATTGGCTCAGGCTGAGGTGTTTTTCCAAACTTCCCTGGAGTCTGGCCCTGGAAACCGGATCCAAAAGTTCAGTTGCTCCAGTCTGGATTCTTCCCTGGCCTGCACTGGCCTGCCCCGGACAGCCAGCCTTCCTGGTCCTGCCGTCTGTGGGGCACTGTCTGAGGGGGGACCCGCGCCTGTGTAGGGGCGCCAGGAGGGCCAGGCAGCTCCTTAGGGCAGCTGCTAGGAAGCCTCCCACCAAAGCGTTCAAAGCCTTATCGCCTTGGAGGTGTTTCTAATACCGTTTCCGTTCATTGTTTCCTCTCGGTCATTAGGAGGACGCCTGTCCCCTGTGGTGGCAGCTCACAGCTATTGTGGTGGGAAAGCGGGGGCTGACGGACGTCACAGCTTGGGCTTTATCTCCCCTCGGCCCAGGGTGTCCACAGCACGGGGGTCACTCACCAGCAAGACAGTCCCAAGCCACAGAAGGTCCTGGAGAGCATGGCCTAGGTCTGGTGGCACCACTGCGGAGGCTGAGTTTCCCGAAGGACCTTGGGGTCACCCACAGTCCCCATTTGCAGGGGAAGGTATGGTCTTTGGGGAAGAGGGCTGGCTCATAGTGGGAGGAAGATGCAGGACTGATCCTCACCGCTGGGGAGCTGGGGTTCTCCATCCCTGGACTAGCTTGGAGGGTGATTCACAGCCAGGGACCCTCTAACGCTACCTCCTCCACTTGCCTCTGGAGGTCCTGGGGCTGCTTATGCTACTGCCTGGGCTTTACTGCTTGTAATACTTGACCAGATGGGACAGGAATGAGCTCTGCCCTCACCTCTGGGTACCTTCTGGAAGCAGCCTGATGTACCTGTGTGTTGGGCACCTGCTCCAAGACCAAGCCTTGGCCATATCAGACATTAGAGTGTTCCTTCCACAGATACATCATGGATGGGGTTTTCCTCTCCCTTGTTTGGCTGGATGGGGCAGTGGGCGGTAAAGGAGCTCCCCACCCCCAGGGAATCTCAGGTGACAGACTCTGCACTTAATTTTGCTGCTTTTCCAGAGGAGGGAGCTGTGGCTGGGGCCCTAAGGCACTCGGAGTATGCTGTGCCAGCCAGGGTCAGTTGTCCTTTTCTGGGGCGGCCACACCACAGGGAAACTTGCCCACCACCCAGGCTTGCTGGACTCCTGTCTATTTATCAGATCAATTCAGCAAATGTTGCCTGAACACCTCCTGGGTGCTGGGCACTGTGCTAGGTGCTGGGGTGGGGATGAGAGCGGAGTTGGTGTACATTGTGGGTGATTGCCCAGAAAGCCTGGTTCCTGAGTGTTCTCAAAGCCTGGTGCCCATGGTAGGAGCAGAAGCAAGACAGTTCCTACTCCCCAGTTTGCTGCCGAGCATGAAAGGATGAAGAGGAGGAGGGAATGAGGTGCCCCCGGCTCTGAGCGGCCGCAGGAGCTCAGGGGATGACACCTGGGAGCGGGTGGAGGCCAAGGCAGGGCTTTCCTCTCTGTGTGCAGCAGGGACCACTGTTCGAGGAAGGATGCCCGGGGTCCTGGATCACAGTGATTGTTACTCTTGGGCCTGGCCACAGGCTATTTTGGGGACCAGCAGTCCATGTTTAAGGGGCAAATGAGAGTGATTCTCTTCTCTTGCTTGAAAAAAATTCTCCCTACTTCATGCATGGCCAGGAGCACATAGCAGCCACCTGTGTGGCCAGTGATCGCGAGCTCAACTCTCCTGCTTCTCCTCAGATGATCCCTGCCAGGCTCACGAGGTTGCTGCTTGCTCTGGCCCTCACCTTGCCAGGTAGGTACAAAGGTGCTGCTGCCACTCTTCACTCCTGCCTCAGGGCCATTGGGAACCACCCCCTGCCAGGGATCTGCAGGTATGTCTGGAGCCCACCTGTGTGCCCAGCCCCACGTTCGGCTCATGCTGGGGCTGCCGGAGTCACTGGCTCCCTGGTTAATTCCTCTTATGAAGGTTCTGCAGAGCCCACTGCCCTGGACTTGTGTTTCTCAAGGACCAGGTGCCTGTCAATGTCTTCTCCAATTGGGGAACTAAGAAGCACCAGGGCCACACAGAACAGTCCTGTATGCTGGGGATGGAGGATGGAGAAGAAGGAATCCAAGACTTGGGGAGATTATTAGCTTTAGAATGGATTGTGGAGCTCATCTAGTTGTACAGGTGTATATCTGATAGTAGCGATGCAGAGACTGAGGGTCAGAGAGGAAAAATGACTGCTCCAAAGTCACATAGAACCCAAATCAGAGGCCAGCTCTCCTTCACTGTACAACACTGCCCTCCTTCCCGCACTGAGATGCTGAGTCTGTGAAAGGCAGGGGGGACCCTTTTCTGATCTTAGTCTCCATTTAGATGACTAGGCCAGCAGCATCCAGCCTACTGCACACAGGTTAGTCTGGGGCAAAATGTACATTCATCATACCCTCTGCATCTTCCTACTAGGTGTGTTCTGTGCCAGGGGATCCAGAAAACTTAGAGATTGACAGCTGTGGTTTCCACCTGCCAACACACACACACACATACACACACAGTGTGAGAGTGGCAGGAGATAGCATATGACCCTGCAGGAGTCAATACTTCACAGATCCTATGTGTCAGGCACACAGGTTGATCTGTTCAGAATTCAATATATTCAAGATACACCAGTAGATTAATGTAGAAGGATGCTCAGTACAATCTACGTACATATCAGAAAACTGGGAAATGCTAGAACCTATACCAAATACACTTAGATGCAAAGTATAATGCAGCCACCAAAAATGTTTTGGAAGTACGGCGCGATACATTCTTTACAATATATTGAGACAAACACGTTATAAACAGTTCGCCCCGCATGCTGACAAATTTGCAAGAAGTCTGTAAGTGTTTATACACAGTAACATAGAATAAAAGACAAACGCTAAAACGTCAACTCTAGTTACTGCGGAATGTCGGCTACAGATGATTTTAATTTCTTTCTGTTACTCTTCCATAGTCTCCCAATTCTCTCTAATGAGCACGCAGTACATTGAAAATCAGTGAACATATGTCATGAAAATGAATAGGTTTCCTGAAACACAGTTCCTCCATTATGGCTGGGTCCTGGGTCATATTTTGGGGCTGAAAGCAACAGCTTTATTGCCGTTGAGGATGGAAAGTTCTTCCCCGGAGCCTAATTTCTAACAGACGCAGCCTCGTTGCTACCAGGCTGCAGTGGTTTGGGCTGGGGGTGCCAGCTGTGCTCACGTGTGGCCTTTCCCTCCAGGGGCCCTTTGTGGAGAAGGCACTCTTGGCAGGTCATCGATGGCCCGATGCAGCCTCTTCGGAGGTGACTTTATCAACACCTTTGATGAGAGCATGTACAGCTTTGAGGGAAGCTGTAGTTATCTCCTGGCGGGGGACTGCCAGGCACACTCCTTCTCTCTCATAGGTGAGTCCGGGCCCTGAGGGGAGGAACTCAGAGGCGGGTGGGGAGTGGGGACAGCATAGCTCAGCCCTGGCAGGTGAGGGCCTTGGGGATTGCGGGTTGGGATTTCCTACTCTTAGGACAGTGCCTGAGCGGAGAGCATGGTGGGGAACGGCCTCTCCATGACATGGGGATTCCCTCGGCTTCTCCCTGGGCCTCTACCCGTGGGAGCCTGGTGGATGGAGAGAGTCTTCGCGCTTCTCCAGTGGTTGAGTCTGTTGCTCTGGGTCCAGGCGATGCTCTGGAAGCCCCGAAACATCGAGACGATTGATGACCCAGAAGGTGGTTTTTAATAGCAAAAGCCTGTAGAAAAGGGAAGGAAGGTTGCATGTTCTGCTGGAATTCAGTTACCAGCTGATGTTGAGCACCTCCGGTGTTCCTGGCAAAGTGCTGGTACCATGCCCGTGTTATCTCTGCCCCCGTGCAGCAGCTCTGAGATGTAGGGGCAGGTACCGTCACCCCCCTTCACACATGAAGAACTGAAGCCCAAGGAGGTTGCATGATCCTCCCAAGGGCTGTCGGGTAATAAAGGAAGAGCTGGCTTTCCATCCTGGGCTCGTCAGGAAGGAGGACCTTCCTTCTGTGTTAAGAAGAGAGGGCACTTTGCAAGGCTGGGAGTGGGGCTGGAGGCAGTGATGGAACACTGTGGTTTGGTGACCTTCACAACAATTAATGAGATGTGTGTGGTGCATGAGTGAGGGATGCGGCAAAAACCAGCAAAGGCGACGGAGTCCTTAGCCTTGGTGGGGCGGGGCATGTGGAGGGGAGATGGCAACAGACAGACCTACACTGTTACAGCAAAACTTTTCGTGACAATAGTTATAAGGAGAGCGAGGAAAACTTTACTCAGGACGGACCAGTGCAATGGAGGTTTTGCAGTAGAGGGGAGAGATGGGCCCCACTCCGAATATAACAAAGACGAGTGGGGACTTATAGTCAGGGAGCTGGGTGTGGGTTGCTGGTGGAAAACGACTAAGAGGAAACATCCGGGATCAGGGGGAATTCTGGCTAAACCAACTTGACAGGATTCTTGCTGAAGGGAGGCTGGGGTGATACGATGTCCAGGGTGGGTTACAAGGAGTATGATCAGATACTGAGGGTAGGGAGTTTTCACTAAACTGACCCAGCTGGACTACGCAGGCCCAGGACAGAGTCCGTGGGGGCACCTAACCGAGGAGAGGGCTCAGAGGAGCCAGGGAACTGGTCAAGGAGAGCATCTTGGTCAACACCCAGACCCTCACACGAGATGCAGGCTGTAGGGATCTTGGGCTGTTAACTCCATCAGTCAGGAAGGATGGGAGCAGAACCCTCTGTGTCTACCGCTGGGCGAGGCTCTGCTTGGTTCCTGAGTGAGCTGACAGCTGGCCTTAGCTCTGGGTTCTCCTGCTTCTTTTTTAATTAATTTTTGGCCATGCCACACGGCATGTGGGATCCTGGTTCCCCAACCAGGGGTCGAACCCGAGGCCCCTGCAGTGGAAGCGCGGAGTCCTAACCACTGGACTGCCAGGGAAGTCGCATGGGTTCTCCTGCTTCTCTGGCTACCCCCTTCCTGCCCTGCCTTTTTCCCACCTGCCCTGCCTCTGCTGGAAAACCTATCCCAGTGTGACTTGAGTAGTCTGAACTTCACTGCAATGCCATTTCCCCTACTCCTCCGTGAATCCCTCAGGGCAAGGACCATGTCACGTTCATCTCTGTTTCCTTAGCTCCCGGGGGTCTCTGTCATCACCGAACGGGGGATCCAGGAAGCGCGGTGCTCTGCTGTACCGAAGAGCTGGCCTCACGAACGGCACGCCGTGCCGGACCTTGGAGGAGGGGGTCTTGCTTGGGCAGAGAGGACCGGGAGGATACCCCATGCGGGGGGGACAGAGGAGCACAGGGAAGGCTCTGGAAAGGGTGTGTGTTGGGGCCGTGCAGCCCAGTGGGGAGGTCCTTGTGCTGGGAGCCGTGGTTCCCTATTTCCAGCGCGCATCAGGCTCACCTGGAGGCTGGTTAAAACAGATTGCTGGGGTCCTCCATCCCTCCCACCTGCCCAAGGTTTCTACGTCAGTGGATCTGGAGCGGGGCCTGAAATGTGCATTCTTAACAAGTTCCCAGCTGCTACTGCTGGTTTGGGGCCCCAAGTTGGAGAAGCACAGGCCTGGGGAATAGTGGAGTGCAAGACTGGGTCATGGGGGCAGGCTGATGGGGCTAGGGCTTGCTATCTGATGGGGGAGTTTGTTTCTTGATTCAGCAGGCAACGAGGGGCTAGTGTAGAGCCTCAGCAGAAACTGGTTCTTTGCCAAGATGCTTCTGAAAGGGAGAGAAGCGGGATGCAGGGTGGCCTTGGCCGTGGTAACCAGGTGGGTGATGAAAAGGACCAGAGACACCCCTAGTGCATGATGAATTGAGGAAGTCATCCTGAACTCTGAACTCTGGGAGCCCGTCTTGCTTCAGAGGCAGCAATGGAGAGAAGAAGCACCCCCTCACCTTCCCTGGGAAGCTGAAGGCCCCAGGTCCTTCCTCCTCAGGTGGTCCCAGTGTTTATTTCTGTGGATTTCTCCACCTTAAAAGTCACAGTGCATTTGCTTTGCTTGCTTTTTAAGAGTCCACATGTGAGATCCTACAGCATTTGTCTCTCTTTGTCTTATTTCACTTAGCACAACGCCTCCAAGGTCCATCCACGTTGTCGCAAATGTACCGTGGGCACTTGGGGGCATGTCTATCAAAGTCAGGGTAACACTGACCCCTCTGCCTCACATCCACGCAGGTTGGTGTCAGAAGTCTGGCCTCTCTGGCCATCCTTCTCTGGGTTTCAGGGGCCAAGGAGGAATGGAAGGGCTCTCTAGTTCAGAGCATCTCTGTGGGATACCCCCTCTGCGTCCTCCTTTTCTTACAATTTGCTCTTGTCAAGTGTCAATTTTCTGGCAGGTAGTTGGCTTAAGTCAGGCTGTAGATCAATCCCATTTCAATGTAGATTGGTTTAATTCCCACCCAAAATCGTGCTGCTAACATCAGAGAGCATGGGCGGCTACTTTTTCTGTTTTTTAGGGGTGGGAGGGGGGTATTGGCAGGAGAGGGATAATCTGAGGAGCTGAGCCCGGCAGGGTGGGCTGGCACCGCTGCTCCGGGGGCCGGAGGTGCCAAGGGGCCCAGCACCCCTGGACGCTGCCTTTCCATCCTGCAGGCACGGCTGTGCCCTCCCACACGTCTCTGCTCTATTGTTCTCCAATGACATCCTGTTTCCTGGCTTCTAAATCGCAAATTCCCGTTCCTCTCCCGTGAACCTTGTTCACATCCTGGGTAAAGTGTTTGTGTCCGAGCATCAAGGGCCACCTGGTGCCAAGGCGAGGCCCCTTGTTCTGATGTTGGCTCCCGGTCCGGCAGGCTCCATCCAGGGTCCCAGGTCAAGGCTCCTAGCCGGCCAGCACGGGGACCCGGGGGACCCGGGAGAGACCTCGGGAGTTCTGGTGGCCCCTGAGCCACCCTGCGGGATGTGGCTCCCAAAGCAGCCCCAAGAGAGCCACGGACACCCAGCAAGGTTCCCCAGCGTGAGCCTCTGCCTCCCTATCAGTATGTGGCCAGGTCACTCCAGATCGCTGTCGTGCAGCTTTCGGACAGTGATCGCCTGCATCAGAATCACAGGAGTGGAGGATGGAGCGTTTGTTAGAAACAGAGTAGTGACTCCCACACTCTAGACTCAGAGAAAGCACTCGGGTCTGACTCTGCTCCCAGCTGCCCCCTGCTTCCCTGAATGCTCCTCGCTCACCTGGGGGAGGCCTCAGTTCCTGAATTCAAGAGGCCAGACTGGAGATGGGGCCGCGGGAAGAGCTTCCCTATAGCTCGCCTCTGGGATGGATGCCTCGCCCGTCTTCCGGCAGTTACAGGAAGTGCGGGCCTGCAGGTCTGCAGACCGTGGGAGCGTCCTCCCGCCCCGGGGCTCACCGGCAGTCTCTTTTCTTTTTTTTGACCGCACCTCGTGGCTTGTGGGATTTTTAGTTCCCTGACCAGGGATTGAACCCAGGCCCTCGGCAGTGAGAGCGCGGAGTCCTAACCGCTGGACCGCCGGGGGAGTCCGTCGCTGGCATTTTCTAACGGCTCATCTTCCTAATGGCTGCACATCGTCAGATGCCCTCCTGAGTTCTGCAGGGAGGGAAGGAAGCAAATAAAACATAAGGCTGATGGAGAGTTCTGTCCTGCACTAGTGGTTAACTGAGTCCTGAGCACTCAGACGCCCCGTTAGGTGGCTTTGTGTTACAAAGGGAGGTTTGCACTTGGAGTTAGAAAACCCTGATGTGGGCTCTGCCCTTGTTAGCTGTGTAAACCAATAGTTCTCAACCAGGGTGATTTTTTTTTCCCCCAGAGGCATTTGGTTGTGTCTAGAGACATTTTAGATTGTCACAGCTTGGGGGGTGGGGTGGAGGCTAGTGTCATCTGATAGGTAGAAGCCAGGGATGCTGTTCATTATCCTATGTGCACAGAGTGGCCACCACAACCAAGAAGTATCTGGCCCGCAGTGTTAATAGCGCCGAGGTGGAGAAAGCCTGTTGTAAACTTGGGCCTCAGTTTCTCCAACTGTAGAATGGAGTCAGTACAGATCAGTGTTTTGCAAACTGACTCACAACATATGGGTCATAAAATGAATGTAATGGTTGTAACCAGCATGAAAAAAAATTACGTGGAACAGAATAGAAGACATCAGAAAGTACCAGAGCGCCTGGCACAGGGTTAGGGTAGGGATGTTACGTGAACTGTGTATGGTGCATGCGCTGGGTCATGAAGTTACTGGCATTTTTACTCCGCTTGCTGCGCAAAAATGTTCTTTTTTTAATTTTATTTTTTATTGAAGTATAGTTAAATTACAGTGTTGTGTTAATTACTGCCGTTCAGCAAAGTGACGGTTCCATATTCTTTTCCATATTCTTTAGTTTATCACAGTGCGTTGCATATCGTTCCCTGTGCTCTACAGCACAGGACCTTGTTGTTTAGCCACTCTGTATTTAATAGTTTGCATCTACTAACCCCAAATCCCCAATCTTTCCCTCCCCCGACCTCGGCCACCACAAGTCTGTTCTCTGTTTCTGGGAGTCTGTTTGTTTCCTAGGTAGGTTCATTTGTGTCGTATTTTAGATTCCATGTATAAGCGATATCCTGTGATATTAGTCTTTCTCTTTCTGACTTACTTCGCTTAGTAGGATAATCTCTAGGTCCATCCATGTTGCTGCAAATGGCGTTATTTTATTCTTTTTTGATGGCTGAGTAATATTCCATTGTATATATGTGCCACATCTTCTTTATCCATTCATCTGTCGGTGGACATTTAGGTTGCTTCCATGTCTTGGCTATTGTGAATAGTGCTGCTATGAATATAGGGGTGCATGTATCTTTTTGAATTATAGTTTTGTCTGGATATATGTGAGCAAAAACGTTTCAAAGCCACTTGTTTAGATGGCCTCCAAGCTCCTTCATGCTGCCACGGTTTGCTTTTCTGAAGTCTCCTTCCAAACCTCCCCTTGCTGCCCCTGCCTTGGGGGTGGAATTCCACAGGGTCCTGCAGTTCTGTCCTCACCGAGGGTCCCGATCCCAGCACCTCTACCCCCACCTCCACCAACGGGCTGCTGCCTTACGCAGTGCTGGGCTCTGGGTGCTCCTGGCAGGCTCCTCAGCTTCCCAATGCCATCGCTCCTGGGACCATGCAGAGCCCACCCTTCAAATGCTTAAACCAGCCCCTGGTCTGAGTTCCCAGTCCCGTCATCACTCACCAGCTGTGTGACGATGGGCAAGTGACACTGAGTGTCAGCTACCTGGTGGATCCAGGTCCCACGGGCTGTGGAGTCAGGCTGTACACCTTTTACCTGGAAAAGATGGGGGCTCCCGTGCACCCCAACAGTGGGAGGCTCGGGGCTCTGTCACGTTCTCCTGGCTCCCTTTTGAATGACTTCCTGCTGGAGTCTTGGCTGGCCCAGCCTTCAGGTCCTTCCTTCATAGTGGTAGTGACCTCTCGGCTTCCCCACGGCACCTGTTCAGCCCTGCTTCCCATGGAACAAGTGACTGTTGAGGTGATCTTACATCCTTGAAAGCCTTGAAAGCAACTTCAGGATGGTGGCTCACCCCAAGCTGCCTGATTGCAGGCAGCGTTCCCAACCCACTCTCCGGCGAACACCACCACCCCACCTCCTGCCCCACCCCTGGCTGGCTGCCTAGCTCTCTCAGGCACCCTTTCTGAATCCCCACGATGGGCAGGGAGCACCTTTGAGGAGAGGTGCCCAGGGTCCCTCTCCTGTTTCCAGGAGGGAGATGCCTCCAGCTCAAGGTGATGTTACCTAGTGAGGCAGGGGCAGAACCCTCCAGCCCTCTTGAGCCTGGGGATGGACAGGAATTGTACTGGTGAGGAGGAGGTGGGTTCTGTGGCCGGGAGGAGACCCCAACCTCTTGGGCTCATTGTACCTCTGCCAGCAGGCAGGTGGTGAATGGGGCTCCCTCCAGGCTGGGGTGTGGTGGTCAGGGTCAGCCCCAGCAGAGGCCGGGAAGGGATTCAGTCTTTGGCCCACTGTGAATGTCGAGGGGCCGGGAAGGCTCCTGGGAGGGACCGCAAACTGAAGGCTGTTGCCGGGCTCTCCCATTTGTTTGCGTTTTCCAGCATTTTATTATGGAAAATTTCAAACATACGGAAAAGTGAAAAGACTAGGACAATGGACACCGCTCTACCCACCACTCAGACTCTACCATTAACATTTGAGTGTATTTGTCCTATCACTTATTTTTGTTTTTCTTCGACTAATTTCTTGCTGTCAGAAAGTCTGTTCAACTTTTGAAAGATTTGCTTGCTACAAAAACTGTTGGAAGTGAAAATGCAGTTTGGACAAGACTCCTCAGTGGGATAGGACAAAACCCTTCCCCGCGGTTGGCATCTCTTTTAACCCCTGCCAGTGTTGGTCTGGGGCCCGGCAGATTGTGGCTTGTGGGCTGTGGGTGGTCTCTGGGCCTTTCCTGATGGCCCCTGAGCTACTAACAGTATATCATTCAAGACTCTATTCTTAGAATGGGCTTGTTAGTTACATGCCACGGCCCTCACTAAAGTCTTACCAGAAACAAGTCTATTTTCTGGCTCATTCTGGTTGGTTCTGTGTGTGTGTGTGTGTGTGTGTGTGTGTGTGAGAGTGTGTGTACCAGGTGTCGCTGTCCTCCAGCAGCCTGGGTCCAGCTCAAGCCCTGGTTGGAGGACACCTCCTTCCAGACCTCTGCTGGGCTGTCCTGAGACCACCCTTCTTAGCTCGCTTTATCAGTGGCCCCAGCCGTGGCAGCTGCACGTCACGTCGACAGACCTTCCAAGCCTCCTGCACTTGGTTCCATAGACATTCTTGCCTTTTCTCTTTTTTTTTTTTTTTTTTTGCGGTACGCGGGCCTCTTACTGTTGTGGCCTCTCCCGTTGCGGAGCAACAGGCTCCGGTCGCGCAGGCTCAGTGGCCATGGCTCACGGGCACAGCCGCTCCACGGCATGTGGGATCTTCCCGGACCGGGGCATGAACCCGTGTCCCCTGCATCGGCAGGCGGACTCTCAACCACTGCGCCACCAGGGAAGCCCTTTTTTTTTTTTTTTTAATTAATTAAATTAATTTATTTTTGGCTGTGTTGGGTCTTCGTTGCTGCGCGTGGGCTTTCTCTAGTTGCGGTGAGTGGGGGCTACTCTTCGTTGAGGTGCGCGGGCTTCTCATTGTGGTGGCTTCTCTTGTTGTGAAGCACGGGCTCTAGGTGCGCGGGCCTCAGTAGTTGTGGCACATGGACTCAGTAGTTGTGGCTTGCAGGCTCTGGAGCGCAGTCTCAGTAGTTGCGGAGCACGGGCTTAGCTGCTCCGTGGCATATGGGATCCTCCCGGACCAGGGTTCGAACCCGTGTCCCCTGCCTTGGCAGACGGATTCTCAACCACTGCACCACCCCTTGCCTTGTCTTTTGCTAAGGAGCTGGAGCTACAGTCCCCTGACCCTTCCAGGAGCAGGCACATGTCCTCATTTCCAAGCTTAACCTTTCCACCTGGGTCCCCGTCCCATTTCTTCAGGATCATGAAGGCGTGGCACCCCCAACGCCTTGACCCCTGTTTCTCCCATCTTCCATCTCTGTCTTCACCAGCTGCCCTCATCTTCCCTATTTCCATCAACTTCTCATTCTCAAAGGCTTGAGACGCGGACCACATTGTTCCTTCTGGATCCCTCATCTCCTGTGGCCACTCAGTTATCTTTGAAAACCCATAGCCCAGCACAGGCGCCTGTTCTCCGGACAAGCGGTGGGGTTGTTAGGTCTTCATTAAGCTGCAAAAATGTCTCTTCCTGTTTTCCGGCTTTCATGTCAACCGCCATCACCCTTGCCTCTGCATCTGCCCCTCGCGACGGGGACGGCAGAGACCATCTGATCACGTGTTCGGCTATTCAGACATCTCTAATGGCAACATCTGTGTCCTTATTAAGTTCCCCGCGTGGAGTGGGGCATTTTACCTGTGCTATCTCTAAACCTGTCCCAGAGAAGCGAATTCAGTACAGTGAGGAGACGCACGAATCTCCATTTTATTTATTCTTTTTGAATTTTAACCAAAGTATAGTTGATTTACAATGTTGTGTTCACTTCTGCTGTATAGCCAATTGACTCAGTTATACATGTATTCCTTTTCATATTCTTTTCCATTGTGGTTTATCATAGGGTATTGAATATAGTTCCCTGTGCTCTATAGTAGGACCCTGCTGTTTATCCATTCTATATATACCAGTTTGCATCTGCTAATCCCAGACTTCTAATCCTTCCTTCCCTCCCTTCCCCCCAGCAACCACAAGTCTGTTCTCTATGTCTGTGAGTCTGTTTCTGTTTCGTAGATAGGTTCATTTGTGTCATATTTTAGATTCCACGTGTAAGTGATATATGGTATTTGTCTTTCTCTTTCTTAGTTCGCTTAGTAGGATAATCTCTAGGTCCATCCATGTTTCTGCAAATGGCATGATTTTGCTCTTTTTTATGGCTGAGTTGTATTTCATTGTGTATATATATATATATATATATATATATATGTATATATATATACACACACAACACATCTTCTTTATCCATTCATCTGTTGATGGACATTTAGGTTGCTTCCACATCTTGGCTATTGTGAATAGTGGCGTAATGAACATAGGGGTGCATGTATCTTTTCGAATTATAGTTTCGTCTGGTTATATGCTCAGGAGTGAGATCACTGGATCATATGGCAACTCGATTTTTAGTTTTTTGAGGAACCTTGTAATGTTTTCCACAGTGGCTGAACTACTTTGCATTCCCACAGCAGTGTGGAGGGTTCCCTTTCTAAGAGAACATTTTAAATAACACATCCCAGAGTTCCTGTCACCAATAACCACATTGTGGCTTTGATTCACTGCCTTAGAATGCATCCGACTCATGCTTATTTTATCTTTATACTTCGATTGTAAACTCCCAGAAGGAAGGGGTCAGAATTTTACATTTCTCTTTTGAGAAATATGAGAGACTACTAGAGGGCTATGTATTCAGAGGCACACAATAACTATTTTTAGATGAATGGAAAGATGAGTGAGCCAATGAGATTTTTAGGGACATTTTTGTTGCCCAGTTGTTAGATCTTTGGGGGGAGTTTTCCACTGAGATAAGATTATAGAGATGATGATTATAAATAAATGTATTCACTTTTTTGGGTAATAATTGCTACCCAGTTTAAATCATTCTTTTCTCTTTCAGGGGACTTCCAAGATGGCAAGAGAGTGAGCCTCTCTGTGTATCTTGGGGAATTTTTCGATATCCGTGTGTTTGTCAATGGTACTGTGCTGCAGGGGGACCAGAGGTAAGTCGGAGCCCAGAAATGTCAAATTAGAAGGGGCCCTGATAATTCCCCTGTACTCCCCCATCGTCTTTCGGATGAAGCAGCAGGGCCCAGAGAGAGGAAGTAGATGTGCCCAGAGGAAGTGAGCAGGGTGTGCAAGAGGGGGGTGTCCCAACACTTGGACTAGGCACACAGCTTCTGCTCCTTGGTCTGAATCCTGCAGCGTGGTTGGGTTGAAGGGTGGAGGGACATCCAGAAAATGGACGAGAAGGCCACTTCCTGAGTTCCTCCTGTCCTTCCAGGGTCTCCATGCCCTATACCTCCAAAGGGCTGTACCTAGAAACTGAGGCTGGGTACTACAAGCTGTCCAGCGAGGCCTACGGCTTTGTGGCCAGGATTGATGGCAGCGGCAACTTCCAAGTCCTGCTGTCAGACAGACACTTCAACAAGACCTGTGGGCTGTGCGGCAACTTTAACATCTTTGCCGAAGATGACTTCCAGACTCAAGAAGGTAGGCTTTTCTGGCACACTGTTTCCCGAGCGCATGGCTGTGCTGTCCTGCTCACCAGTCTTCACTATGACTCTTCCCCTGGCGTTCCAGCCTCCCCGAGTCCTCAGCTCAATTTATCCCACCGGCCTTATCTCTTAGTGTTCTACCTCGCTGCCTAGACCCCCCGTCAAACCAGATCTTGGGGGCTCCTCAGACCCGACGTTGTTCAACCTTGAATTCCCCACATGGCAGATGGTTGATAAATGCTGGATGGTTTGAACAGATCCTCCTGAGCCACTGTGTTGGAACTTTGAGGATGAAGTCTATAAAGCGTGGTCCTGGGACTTCCCTGGTGGTCCAGTGGTTAGGACTCCGTGCTTCCACGGCAGGGGGCCTGGGGTCGATCCCTGGTTGGGGAACTAAGATCTTGCAAGCCACACAGTGTGGCCAAAAAAAAAGGGTGTCCTCTACACTGTCCAAAAAGGCTAGTTTATGTGGGTGTGCGTGCGTGTGTGTGCTCACAAGCAACAGGAAGTAGTATGGACAATGTGAAAACCACTGCTAATCTTTATTCTTCTTCTGATAATTTCAATTACATAAACATTCAAGTAGGGATGTTCTTTGGCAAAAGCCGAACATTTGTGTATAAGTTCTCCTTCTTTTTTACGGTTAAGGGGTAAGTAAGTGTGTAGAGAAACAGTTGATTATTCCTTTCATTGGACTGGAGAATAGTAAGATCATTTGTTGCTGTCTTCTCCAGCCCTGATTTCTTAAACTTTTTATTGTTCAATGTGTACATTTGAGGCTATCAACTTTCCTTAAATACTGCCTTAGCTGTATCACACCAACTTTGATAGGTAAATATTTTCATTTTCATCGAGTTCTATGAATTTTCTATTTCCATTTTGAGTTTTTTCTCAATCTATTAAATGTGCTTAAAGTTTTTAAATGTTTAGAATTTTAAAAGCTATCTTTTGCAACTAAATTGATTTCTGATTTAAATTAGAAATTTAGGGAGATTTATTTGTGGCCTAGTACATGATCTTTTGTAATTGTTCTATGTATGCTCCAACAGAATGTTTTATTATTTATTTATTTATTTAATCTCAGTGGAATCTATGGTACAAGATGTTTATTAGAGATCAATATTGAAAGGAAGGGGAGGAAGGAGAGCTGAGCAGAGGGAGAGCTCTAGAGCAAGGACTGCCCCTCAGAATGTTCCATACCAGGCTAAGATGTCTGGGCCCCATTCGCTCACTGCATATGTACTGCCTCTAGAAGGGTATGACATCAGGAGGTAGTTCTCTGTAGCTGAGGCAGACTCTGAAGAGCAAATCAAGTCCTGCGTGAAAGGGATCTGGGTAGTGCATCTGTTTCTATCTCAGATGGTTGCAAGATTTTTGGCAAAATGTGTGAAGCAGGGCCTCATCCAGCTAATATTACTGGTAATTGAAGTAGCCAACTATTAGTTCTTTGCCACCATTATCAGCATTATAAAGCCATTTCTCTGTCATTACATATATAAAACAATTTTCAGTGGTAAAAAGATAATGAATTATGGTCCTATCACATTGGTTATATGGGTGTAAAAACCTGGGCTGGACAACAATGTCATAAATACATTTGCTTTTGGAATTAAGTGTTGGATATATTTTACATCTGAAGAAAAAGAAGAAAATAAATTGAAATATAAGACAAGAAAAAAATTATCTCAGAATGCAAATTGCTTCTTTATTTTAAAGTCTATTTTATCTGATATGAGTATTGCTACTCCAGCTTCTTTTTGATTTCCATTTGCAAAGAATATCTTTTTCCATGCCCTCACTTTCAGTCTGTATGTGTCCCTAGGTCTGAAGTGGGTCTCTTGTAGACAGCATATATATGGGCCTTGTTTTTGTATCCATTCAGTGAGCCGGTGTATTTTGGTTGGAGCATTTAATCCATTCACATTTAAGGTAATTATCAATATGTGTGTTCCTATTACCATTATCTTAATTGTTTTGGGTTTGTTTTTGTAGGTCCTTTTCTTCTCTTGTGTTTCCCACTTAGAGAAGTTCCTTTAGCATTTGTTGTAGAGACGGTTTGGTGGTGCTAAATTCTCTTAGCTTTTGCTTGTCTGTAAAGCTTTTGATTTCTCTGTTGAATCTGAATGAGATCCTTGCCCGGTAGAGTAATCTTGGTTGTAGGTTCTTCCCTTTCATCACTTTAAATATATCTTGCCACTTCCTTCTGGCTTGCAGAGTTTCTGCTGAGAAATGAGCTGTTAACCTTATGGGAGTTCCCTTGTATGTTATTTGTTGTTTTTCCCTTGCTGCTTTTAATAATTTTTCTTTGTCTTTAATTTTTGTCAGTTTGACAAAAATTAAATTTTTTGAGACTATGTGTCTCAGCGTGTTTCTCCTTGGGTTTATCCTGCCTGGGACTCTGTGCTTCCTGGACTTGGGTGGCTATTTCCTTTTCCATGTTAGGGAAGTTTTTGACTGTAATCTCTCCAAATATTTCTTGGGTCCTTTCTCTCTCTCTTCTTCTTCTGGGATCCCTATAATGTGAATGTTGTTGTGTTTAATGTTGTCCCAGAGGTCTCTTAGGCTGTCTTCATGTCTTTTCATTCTTTTTTTAAATTCTGTTCCACAGCAGTGAATGCCACCATTCTGTCTTCCAGGTCACTTATCCGTTCTTCTGCCTCAGTTATTCCGCTATTGATTCCTTCTAGTGTAGTTTTCATTTCAGTTACTGTATTGCTCATCTCTGTTTGTTTGTTCTTTAATTCCACTAGGTCTTTGTTAAACATTTCTTGCATCTTCTTGATCTTTGCCTCCATTCTTTTTCTGAGGTCCTGGATCATCTTCACTATCACTATTCTGAATTCTTTTTCTGGAAGGTTTCCCATCTCCACTTCATTCAGTTGTTTTTCTGGGGTTTTATCTTGTTCCTTCATCTGGTACATAGCCCTCTGCCTTTTCATTTAGTCTGTCTTTCTATGAATGTGGTTTTCCTTCCACAGGCTGCAGGATTGTAGTTCTTCTTGCTTCTGCTATCTGCCTTCTGGTGGATGAGGCTATCTAAGAGGCTTGTAAGGATGTTTCCTGATTGGTGCCAGATTCTGTATCTTTTTGTTGAACTACCTTTGTTAATTGTGTTATTCAAGTCCACTATTTTTTTTTTTACTACCTTTTGTCTGCTTCATCTACCCATTACTATATGAATAATGCCCTCACTGTCCCCCCACCTTGTTTGAATAACTACTAAATTTGGCATTATTGTCATAGTTTTACATAATTGGTGCTTCTTTGGCTATGCCTTCATGTTTAACAGGTTCTTCGCTCATAATTTCTCCTTTTATGTTACTATTTTTTGTAGGTTCAATTTCTATTTTTTTAAAAAACATCCCTTTGTAGTTCCTCACTCAGAGTCTGGTAGTGATAACTGAAACAAACACTCCTTCATTCTTATATGATATGTTAGCTAGGTATAGAATTCTAGGACATTGGTTATTTCTAACAGTGCTTTGAGGATGCTATTCCATTGTTGCTGTCGAGAAGTATGTTGTCAGTCTAATTGTCATTTCTTCACAGATAATGTGTCTTTTAGCTTTGTGTATGAATCATCTCATTGCTTTTGGTATTCTGAAATTTCACTGTGCTATTTCTATATGTGGGTTTTATTTTTATTATCTTGCTTGAGACTTTTTGTGACTCATGAATCTGATGACTCCTACCTTTCATCAGATATAGGAAAATTTCAGTCATTTTCTCTCTTCTGTTAGACATATGTTGGATATTTTTATTCCACCCTATTTTCCATACTTCCACTTTTCTATCTCTTTATCCCTCTTTGTTGCTTGAGTGGTATGGTCATGCTGGCTGGTGAGAACCAATCGTGTGCATCTTTTCCAGCTCCATTTTCGGTAATGTCATGTTGGTAGCTTGAAACTGGCCATGGTGGGAGTATTTACACCATGGAAACAAGCAAATCAGGGCTTTGCTTTCCCCCCAGAGAGCTGGCTTATCAGCACATCACCATTTAGATCTATCTTCTAGTTCACTAATTCTCTCTCAACTCTAATTGACAGATGATGTCTTATCCATCAATTGACCTTTCTTTTCTATTTCATTGACTATATTTGTAATTTTAGAAGGTAAATCTGGCACTTTTTCAACTCTATTATTTTTCTTATTGTCTTGTTCTTTTATCAAGTTTTGATTTCTTCTTTATAACAGCAATTTAAAATATATTTCTTTTATAACCTCTGTACAAAAACTTTATTATCTGAAGTTTTTAGAGCTTGAATCTTGTTATCTTTATGTCTGCTGGGTCTTGCTTGAAGTAGATTGTTGCCTATGTTGCATAATTTTGGATTGTAAGCTCATCTTTAGAAGGGTTTTATGCTAATTTTTTAATATGGAGTTACTGAATCTCACAAGAAGTATAAATTGGAATCTCAATGCTGAATGAGGGCTTTCCTATCACTGTAAATTCTCAGAGGGGACTTTCCCCCTCCTATTCAGAGTCCAGACCAAGGAAATAAACTTCCTTATTATTTTCTTACTTCTCAGAGTGAATTTTTTTCTTGTTAGCTTTCTCACGAAGGGGGTAGTCTTCAAGACTGCCAGGATCACAAAAGGGGTCTAAGCCCATCTCCCAACATCATGCAGACCCAAGACTCATTTCCGTCAATCTGCCAAGGAGCTGTTAAAACCCAAGCACATTAGTTGGCAGATTGCCACTCCCACTGTAATACCCTGTAGTCAGAACATCAAGTCCTGTTTGCCAGTTCTATTCTTAAACTTTCTTCCCTTCCCTTCCTCCTTTCCTCCTTCTCCGTCTTTTTGTCCCTTGTCATTCCCTCTACTTTAAAAATGGATTAAACACAGATTCAACAGGATATTTGTCCTTTGCAATGGCAGAGTTTTCAGATTTTTCTAAGTGCTGTATTGCCAGAAATGGAAAGTCCCAGCCCTAAGATGTCTTTTTCTCCAGGCTTTAAGATCTAAAAAACTGAAAGTGGTTTGGGATTAACAGATACACACTACTGTATAGAAAATAAACAACAAGGACCTACAGTATAGCACAGGTTATATTCAATATCTTGTGATAACCTATAATGGAAAAGAATCTGAAAAAGAATATATATGCATATGTATAAGTGAATCATTTTGCTGTACACCTGAAACATTGCAAATCAACTATACTTCAATTAAAAAATACTAACTAAAAATGGGACCTATGTTCCTAGGGAGAAGGTGGTGCATGTTGGCAAAAAGTCAGGGCTCTGATGATATTTTGGAACTCACTCTCAGAGGACTGTGGGTTAATTTTTTGTTTTGGTTGGCAAAGACTCGACAGTTAACCCTGCTTCCTGACATCATGGGAGACTTGCCCAGCTGGTTTTTAACTCTGGCTCCCAGAGATTTTTCTATAAGCGAGATGATTTGTAATTCCATCTATCAGACATCCTTATGTCTCATTTCAGATTTAGCCCATAGGGTTTCACTTCCTAAAAGGTCAGGAAAGGATCTAGAGGTCCTCTAGTCTAACCCATCATTTTACATATGAGGAATTAGGCTCAGGAGATTATGGGATCAGCCCAAGATCACACAGGGCGATCGAAGGAGAACTGAGACCAGACCAGGGGGCCTTGATTCTCTCTCGGGCTTTCCCCACATAGCACAAAGCCTCTTCTCTGCCTCTTCCTTGAGATGGTGTATTAGAAGGTGGGCAAGCCTGTGTGGCATGTGACTAAGAACCCAGAGAATGCCTATCATAATGCCTGACACATAGTAGAAACTTCACAGATTTAAGTGCCCTTCCCTTTGGCTTCTCCATGTATTAGTTTCCTACAGCTGCCAACAAACTACTGCAAGCTTGATGGCTTAAGACAACAGAAATGTATTCTCTCACAATTCTAAAAGGCCAGAAGTCCAAAACCAAGTTGATGACAGGACTACACTTCCTCCAGGGGCTCTGGGGAGAATCTGTGCCTTGCCTCTTCCAGCCACTGCCAGCCATCCTTGACCTGTGCCTGCATCATTTCAATCTCTGCCTCGGTCTGCACATTGCCTGCTCTGTGTGTATCTCTGTCTGATCTCCCTCTGCCCCTCTCTTTTTTTTTTTAAGATTTTTTTTTTTTGATGTGGACCATTTTTAAAGTCTTTATTGAATTTGTTACAATATTGCCTTCTGTTTTAGTTTGCTTGCTTTTTTGGGGCACGAGGCATGTGGGATCTTAGCTCCATGACCAGGGATCGAACCTGCACCCCCTGCATTGGAAGTCAAAGTCTTAACCTCTGGACCACCAGGGAAGTCCTTACCCTCTCTTATAAGGACATATGTGATTGCGTTTGAGGCTCACTCAGTGAACCCAGGATAAGCTCTTCCTCTCACAATCCTTTATTCAATCACATCTTTTGCTGTAAAATATTCACAGGTTCTGCGGACTAGGAAGTGGACATATCTTTGGGGGCCATTTTTTTTCTGCTCACCACACCCAGAGGCCAACTCACTATACTTCCGAGTCCTGCTTTTCTTTTTCTGGGGATAGTTTACTTTCTATTTCCAGTGTATGATCTGACCCTGAAGCGTGCTTCACTCTTCCAGATCTGGCTATGCAGAGGGACTGCTTGCCTTGCTGCTCCACTAAGCCCCTTTTGCAATGAAAGGTGCAGCAGTTCTATCCGGCACTGACTTGGTACCAGGCCATGCAGGCCCGGAAGGCCCTCACAGTCTCTTGTGGGTAGCTGATAGAGCGTGTTTGCTGTGGGTACCAGGGCACAGATGCTCTGTGAGCACCAGGGACGCAGTGATGTGGATGCTTAGGTTCATGCTACATTCTTACCTTTATTCTGCAAAAATATGTTGAGTATCCACCATCCAGCAGATAAGAGTTTAGAGATAAGAGGCATAGCCTGTGCCCTGAATTAAGGAGCTCACAGTTGAATGGGGGGTGAATATAAGCAAAAAGGATACTAACACAAAGGATGATGAGAGCTTTGATAGAGGGATGGCCAGGGTGCTGAGGGAGCACAGAGAAGGGGCACCCAACCAGACTGGGGAGGGAGACAGGGAGTCGAGCTAATTCAGAAGGGCTTCCTGGAGGAAGTGGTTCCGGGGCTGCATCTCAAAGAATAAATTGAGAGAGTCAGGGTAGTGAGGGGGTGGAGAACATTCCTCACAGAAGGAGGAAAGGGAGCAAAGTCCCGAGAAGCGAGAGTGGATGGACTGTTCCTCATCACCTTTCCTGGCATCTTCCTCACTGTGCCATCCACCCAGCCGCCCCCCACCAGACGCTGGCTGAACCCGGGTGCCCGTGCCTGTGGTGTTAATGCTGGTGTACTCCTGCCACAGATGCCTATGTTTTAATCTAAATAAAGTTGATTCAGGTGACAAACAGACCTAGAGTTCTCACTCAGAAGTCCCGGGTCTCACGACCGTGGCTTCATCCTCCTGAAACTTTCTCCACAGGGACCCTTGACCTCGGACCCCTACGACTTTGCCAACTCCTGGGCCCTGAGCAGTGGGGAACAGCGGTGCCAGCGGGCATCCCCTCCCAGCAGCGTGTGCAATGTCTCCTCCGAGCTGCAGAAGGTGGGTCCATCCAGGCTTGATGTGGGCTGGGGGTTGCGGGGTTTCTGGAGTCAAGAGGCAGAACGATAGGCAGTCCCCAGGTCCTCCATCCAGGGGGAGGAGTGAGTCCCTCTGGCTGTTCCGTGTCCCACGGGCCCCTTTCCTCCTGAAAACCAGCTGGGGCTAGAGTCGCGTTGACGCCAATCCTAATACTGTCCTGGGCCTGGAGCTCTAAAGATGGGCCTGGTCGAATGAGTTGGTACCGCGAGTGACTATACTTTTCTGTTTTACATTCCAACGCCCTCTCAGCCCTAAATATCACCATCATCACCCGCCACCTGTCTGAAATTCTGGGGTAGGAAACCATTCCTTTGTAAGGGCCCAATAAGTGGTTGTTATAAAGCACAAGTATGGGGCAAGGCCTCACCAGCACATCAGCAGGAAGGGGGTTACCTCCTGGTGGGGGAGGGAAGAAAGCTGGGGGGAGGGAGGAAGGTGGGGAGAGGCAGGGGCAAGTCCTGATGCCCCCAGCTTGGATGTTGTAATAGTTTCCTGAGGCTGCAGTAGCAAATTATCTCAAACCCAGCAGCTTACAGCCACAGGAATGTATTCTCACGGGCCTGGAGGCCAGAAGTCGGAATTGGTTTCAAGGTGTCTGCAGGGTGGGCTTCCCTCCAGAGGCTCTAGGGGAGAGTCCCCCCCGCCTCTTCAGCTCCTGGGGACCGTGGAGTTTCCTTGGCTTGTGGCTGCCTCCGCCACTCGCTGCCTCTGTGGTCCCGTGCCTCCTGTCTGTGTGCTTCTGTCCGGAGACAGAGCAGATGGGGGCTTCTCCCGCCCCTCCCCACACGGCCCTATTTCTCCCTGTACTTAGCAGCTCTTTACCCTTCGGGGTTACCCTTTATGATCGCACTTGGAGAGGAGAGGGTCTGGGCGGGAGGGAGTGGGCAGGACTGCACGCTGTCTCCTCCTGTCGCGGGTGGAGAAAGACCTCCCTCTATGGACGACCTCCCTCTCGCCCTTTGGGGGTCAGGCTGCCTGGGCTGAGGGAGGAGAGAGCGGCATGGCCCCAGATGCGACTGGGCTCTCGTCAGCACATGGATGCCCTGTCCAGGCTGCCCTCAGAGATTCACTGTCTGGGGAACGGGGTTACTTGGAGGTGATGTGAGTCAGGTTCCCTGGAAGCAGAGGTTTGTGGGCAGCGAGTGACCAGGGAGGCTCTCAGAAAGTGAGAGGGGCGGGGCTGGGCAGGGGGAGAAGCTGAATACCACGTAGTTACAACCGAGGCCTCAGCTGGTCCTTCAAGGAGCTCTGAAAGCTGCGCTGGCCCCATGGGGCAGGGGGGCCCACACCGACCAGTCGGTCATTGGATGTTGGCTGCCTCTGGGCAAGGAGACTGGGTGGCTCCCTTGGGCTGAGGGCAATGCCTGCAGAGTGACTCGGCTGTGAGTCCCCACCAGCCAACAACCTCAGCTCCCGGTGGGTGAGTCCTTCTGCTATGACACCCAACCCCCGGTCTACGTGGGGGACGTATACCGCACCCAGCATCCCCCGCAGAGGCAGCTGCTTGACGGCATCGCCTCCCTACCTTCCACCCCCCGAGCAACCATGCTGCTACAACCCACAGCCATGCAGGGGGAGGGCGGCCCCTGCTTATCCCCGGGACTGTCGCCATGACGGGACTTGACAGGCCACATAAGCCCCTCGCCTGGGCCTGTGCGGTTCCGCAGGGCGAGGAGGAAACCAGAGCTGGCGCTGGCGCTGGGGGTTAAGGAGCTGCCCCGAGTCACCAGCTGGCATTGCGGAGTCAGGATTCACGCCCCGCCCGCCCGCCCCCATACCGCCTCTGCTGTTCTGCCTGCACCATCTCAGGCTGCCCAGGTGAATTCCACCCTTGTGTTTTCCTTCAGGAGCTGGGCTTCCTGAATCTTGAGGTTCCTTTCAGCTCGAAAATTCTTTGTGTGTCTCTCTGCATTGGACTAAGGAGATGGTTGATAATAAGTCTCACTAAATATTCAGTGGATGGATGGATGCAAATTAGGTAATTTATCTAGGGATTGGGACACCCCCATGATCACAGCCCTGAATCCTTCATTTGTAAGACCAAATCTGCATGTCAGTAGAGAAACTCCAGCCCTCTCCTACTCCAGTAGCTAAATAAAACACACGGCCACCTGCACACGCACAGACCTACCTTAGCGTGAGAGAGCTTCAGTGTTAGCTGCCCAGACTTTCTATTTTCATGGAAAAATTTGATCTTCTGAACCAAGGAGTACGTCAGCACCAGGAAAACGCTCTGGGTTGTGCTCGAGCCAGCTGCCTGGACCATAAACACAATTTCCAGTTTATCAACAAGTACATTCCTAACGCCTCTTTTCCTTGGGTTTCCAGTGTTTCAGTGGTGCTAGGTTTTCCAGCTGGTCCGGAAACATCTCTGTCACCTGGAGCGTAGCCCAGTACTGGCAACTGACAGAGGCAGACCAAGTTCTAACCCCGGGGGGAGGGTGTTATCCTGGGGAAGGGGGGTAGTTTCCTCTTCTTTCCAGGAAAACTTTGAAGTAGCAGCCGCTTGTCCTTGTAGCTCATTAAGTGTTTCCCATCCCTGGGCCACTTTGTAACTCTGCTTTGTAACTCTGCCCGGCTTTGTAACTCTGGGCAAGACACTTGCCTTCTCCAAGCCTCAGTTTCCACATAGGTAAAATAGGCACAGGACCAGTGCCTGCTCCTCGAGGCCATCGTAAGGATAAGGGAACAAGTGTGGAGTGCTTAGCCCAGCGGGGCTCAATTGTACGAGCTGTTACTGTTATTATTATTCCTTTTGTGTCTGTGTTTGCCCCTGGAGTGGCCGCACTTTGAGAGTAGGAGTGGGAGAAGCAGGCCAAACACACACAGTACTTTATGTGTAAGCTCAAAACTCATTCTTTCTCTCCTCCCCTCCACCCAGCTATAACCCCATTCTGTTGGAGGGGGGGATCGATCTGAGCACAGCTTGGGGTTAGAAAGAGAGCAAGTTGCCTGCACACATGGACACGGAGGGGTGGGGAAGTGCAGGAGTCAACTTTTCTTCTGGGGCTTCTTGTAACCCAGGGCCATTTGGGATTGAGTGCACTCCAGGAGCCCAGTGCATCAGGGAGGGGAGGCGGAGGGATTTTATCCTCTCTTTTATTTCCAAACGTACACTTCCATAGGTGGCTGTGGTTCGCTGTCTCCCACCCTTTTCAGTGTTCTCTAGGCAGGGGTAGGATTGCGGGGTTGGTGGAGGGGAGGGGACGGGAAGTCAGTTGGTGAGCTGGGTGGGGGGCAGGTAGATGCCTCTGATACCGAGGGCGTGGGCGTGTCTCACTTTATTTTGCAAACACAGGCCTCTGCGGAGTAAGTGCAAGGCAAGTGTTCCCACCCTCAGGGTACAAGGAATGCTCTCATTTACCCCGAAGAAGTGGGAGGTGAAGACAGGATCTTCAAACGGGGAACCTGATACAGAGGCAGAGTAGAGGAGGGAGCTGGGCACTTTGTCTCCCGGAGACAGAGTGGGAGGGCCTGGGGGTGGGGCATTGGGGAGGTGCTGGGAGAGAATCCAGAGAGGCCTCATTTGTCTCCCAGGTGCCTTTGGAGGCTCCAGCTGCCCACTTGCTACTCACTTTGTCTCCTGGGTGCCTTGAAGTTCTTACTAACCAGTGTCCTGGGAGCGGCTTAAGAAATTGGTTACCAAGTTTTCAGTGCTGGGCCGAGGCCCCCCAGACACTCAGACCTCCCAAGGCACAAGCTCCTCCTAGGTCCGAACTCCTGTTTCCGGTTGTTTACCCGAGAAGAGGGGCTGGGCTTTGTCTCAGCCAATCAGGCTGTGTTTGCCCACGAGCGGGGCGCCCCCCTTGGCTGGGACACACAAAGACATCTCCTGGGAGGTGATTGATGCGGTCTCTGGAACTGTCCACAATCTGCTTAGTCCCGCTGGGTCCGTGGGTTCAGAAGTCGGGGCTGGTAAATGGGCATCATTGACAAGGGTTTGCCATTTTGGCTCCAAGAGCCGTATTCAGTGGCAAAGTGTTCCATAGGGGAGATGGCACTGGCTGGAAAGCTTTCCTTGAGCCGCCAGAATCTATTCGCCGACTTCTCTGGAACTTTCTGTCTTTCTAAGGTGGCAGCAAGGAGTCAGCTCATTCTGAGAGCCAGGTCATATTACTTATACCCGGGGGATGAATGTTTCCTTGTTATGCCAACAAAACCCGGAGCCTCTCTGCTGGGATGAATAATGGCTTGTTTAATGGCACACAGATTTGCGGGGTTTTTTTTTTTTTTCCAGCTTTTCAGAGGGCAGGACTGCTGGAGTCTGGGGCTCAGGGTGCAGACCTAGTAACAAAAAGCGCCCAGCTATAGATGCTCAAATAATCGGCGTTAATTTGCAGGTAACTCTACTACACAATGAATGTTTGAGAAAGATCCTTAGGTCACTTTTAAAAAACATTTTTAATTCTGTCAGTCTGGGGAATGTCAGCAAGGGCTGAACCTTACACAGGGATCCTGTTTATGTCCTGTAGTCCTGTCTGCAACGTGAAGCCCACGGCTCCAGGAGGCTGGATGTAGGCTGCAGCTGGTCCATGCAATGCTCTTTCTAATTAGAAAAAAGGCACCCCTTTCTCAAGACGCTTTACCATCACCTGCTGGGAAATTGCCATAGTAAACGTTATAAATGTACCTAGAATGTAGTACACACGTATGCTGTCTATCATGGGAACTGTAGCCTTGGGTGTGTTGCCACTGCACTGTGTGACTTGCAGAGCTATACTCGATGGCCGTGAACTTGGCCTCGCTTCCACTGGGAGGTGTCGTCGCTGCAACCCCGCTCCTCCTTAGGGTAAGCTCCTCCAGAGTGGAGGGCCGTCTCCTGCTTCTGCCGCTCACATCTGAACATGAGGCCACCTCTGTTACCGAACGCAGGTCTGGCTGCTGGCTGCTCGCTGCTTGAAAGTCAATACTCAGGAGGCAAGTGCTGGTAGAAACAGAAATGTTGCTCTAATCCTAAAGCCGGCAATCTGGGGAGAAGGTGGACTCGTGTCCCAGAATCGACACCAAAGGTTTTGCTTGGCCATGAAAGTTTTTAAAGGGCAAAAGGGGAAGTAATTTCAGTGAATCATTGAGATGGAGGGTCAGATTCATCGCCAGCCACTGCGTGCAGGCTTGTCGACTCTTTGTCATCTTTCTTTGAGATGTTATATTGTTCACACAGTTTGTGAGATTACTGAAGGGGAAGCTGGGGAAAAGATCTGGTCCCCTGTTAATCACTTATTCTCCATGTCTATTTCTTTGATCTAAGGAAAGAACAAACAGATTAAGCAAAGAATTGTGTGATCAAAAGATTTGAAAGGTGTGCTTGGGTTGGAGGTTAGTGAAAATGTAGCTTTGCTAATGGGACAGTACAAAAGGGGCCTCCTGCAGAGACCTCGTCCTGCAAAAAGCTGCTTATACTTTCTTGCCCCTGGCCCACTGAGTCCTCTCCATATCCCTCCTCAGAATTGGTTCTCAAGACAACTAGTCTTTCTTTTCATCAATGTTAGGAATCTCAGGCTCATAATAACTCAGAGTGATATGAGATTCCAGAAGCTATCTAGTCCAGTCCCCTGCCCATGTATATTCAGATAGGCAGGTGGTACTGTAACCTGGACTTTAAGACTCGAGTCTCTGAGGCATCCTTGCTGGGCTCTTGCCAGCTGTTGTGCAGAGCTCAACCCTATGCAGCCTCCCTGAGGAGAAGTCACCCCTTTCTTTTACCCCCAGTTGAAGATGAAGACCTCCCTCGGTGCCCTTGAATACTGGAGAAGCCAGATGCTTGCAGTCTGGTTTTTCTAGGTCCTATTCAGGACTTCGCGTCCAGTGGTACTCCCATCAGTCACCTAACAGTCCCAGGTTGGCTGGCTCTGAATTTGACGTTTATTTGGGGAACACAATCCTTCTTCCTCTTGTTCTGTTGCTGTTCATGTCTGCACATTTTCTCCCCCTCTCCTCCTCCTCTGAAAGCCTGCTGTTCACCTGTAATTCCTCTTCCCCTCAGGAAGTCACCTGTCCCCGCTGGAGCTAACATTTGTAAATACTCATGTTTACTTTGAATGACGGTAACATGTCCCCTCCACGGCACAGAGAGGCACACGAAACACCCATTCTGTTGGGGACAACGCAATTCACTCTTCACATCCTCGTGAAATATTGCCCACGCCTTTTTTTTGCAAAATTCATACCCAGCCCTTTCTCTTGTTTCTGCCCACAGTCGCCCTGGAAGGAGGCTCACAGGCCTGGAGGGAGGTGATTTGGTGGGAGAGGGGCTAAGTGCCCTGGCAGAGCTGGGGGCTGACCGACCACATCCACTCCTGGCCTCCTGCTTTCACTTAATTGGCCTGGAATAGACTTTTCCTGGAGACCGGGAAGAACTTTGTTACGTTCGTTTGCTTGGTAGGATAGCTGTGATTCATAGAGAGACCGATTGTGTGAGAGTCTGGTCCAGGGAAGGTCAGTAAATCTCAAGAAGAGATCCTTGTAACCCAGGACCCCCAGAGGAGTTAGCTGTCAGGTAACCTGAGCTGGTTTGCAGATGGTGCCCACCCACTGTGTCCTAGTGATGCTTACATCCGAGTTGGGGTTTGAACACAAGTACACACACACAGGTACACACACACCCATACACACATACACATACACAGGCACACACATACACACATACACACACACACGTACACGCATATATACATACACATATGCACACACATATGCACACACACACATTCCCCTTTTTTCAGAGTGAGAGCTGCTCTCTCAAGTCCTCCGTAGGCTAAAGAATGAGGGTTTATTTTGGGTACTTTGCTGAAACCCGCGAGTCCGGGGCGCGGGCCCTGGTTTGGCTTGCTTTGCTGTGTCCTCACATAGCTGCGTCCCTGCTCTTCAGTTCAGTGTCCCCTCTGAAGACAAGTAGAGCTCTGCCCAACACTGATGGAACAAGCACCCTTTTCCTTTCCAGCAAATTCCCTCACCCACCTGAGTGCAGGGCGGCAGAAGGGGCAGTGAGCCCCTGGGCTTGTGGTGGGACAGTGACCTTGGCCACTCTGCCTTTGGGGGTCTAGCCTCATGGCAGAGATCAGGGGCTGCCACAGGGTTTCAGCATTTCCCTCAGATTAAGGAGATGCAAATGCATCCCTAACCCATCAGCCTCAAAATCCTTCCATGAAACGTTTCCTAAGTGGCTTTCTTTCCCTTCTTCTCCTCCCCGGCGAGGCCAGGAATCTGAAGGTGCCCATCAGCACATATTTATTGAGACGTTTTGTATCTTAACTCTGTGCAAGTCAGATTTGCAGTCTCACTCAGAGACAAGACACACAGGAGATATTGACACAAACAACACACGACAGAGAACAACACAAATGCCATTTTGGGTTAGTAAAGGGTGAAGTGGTGCAGCAGCTCTTATCACACAGCTGGTTATCCTTCCTGACCCGGAGCAGGATGGGTGGAGCTGTTTCAGCCCCAGAGCTTGGACAAACCCCAAAGTGGGAACCGGGGGCGGGAACTTGGCCCTTGTCCTCCCAGCCAGCTGGTCCTGCCCTGATCCCTACTCAGATGCTGCCCAGGAGAACAGGGTGGAGGGGGAGAAGTGTCCTTTGGAGGACTCTGTGGCCATCTCCCTTGGCACTGGGGACTTCGGTGACATATCCAGTTACCCTACTTCTCAGGAGGGCTGAACACCAAGTATCTCAGAGAGAGGAATGTTCAGCTCCACAAAACCCTCCAGTTAGTGGAAATCATGGGGTCTTTTCGAGCCAGATCTTGGAATGTGGGTGGGAATCCCAGGCCAGGCAGAAGTATAATTAGAATCAGCAACCTTCCCCCATCCATCCTTACAGGCTGACCAATGAGAAACTGTGCCCTGCCACAAGGGTGAATTCCTGAGCCCACAGCTTTGGACCGGTTTAGGCCCAGGCGCCTCTGGACCTTCTCCAGGGACAGCCGTGGGACACCCACCCCAGGGCCTGGCTGAACAATCTTGCACTTTATATATTAGCCTCCCCTTTCTTTGTTCACTTCAGATCTAGGAATGCCCCCCTCCCTTCTCCTTCCTCAGCTGTTTGGGAACCAACACAATAGCTAAGCTCCAGATCTCTTGCTGCTGTTTCCTCTCCTCGAGCCCCCATTCCCCTCCCATCTGCCCTTGGGGAGATGTGCTTCTTTTCTCTCCCTCTCCCTTGAATTGGCTTGGCATCTCCAGGGAGGAGGCCTGGTCTTCTCTAATGAACTGAAAATGTGATTAAGTTGGGCTCCAGTTGGGTCTGCACAGCCCCCCAGGCAGGGTGATGTCATGGCTTCATGGAGCTGGGCTGGCGCTCTCTCGCCAGCCCCTGGCACCCCAGACGAGAGGAGCAGGAAGAGAGAAGTAGCTGATGCTGGGCATCGGAGCCGGGGAGATGCTGGAAGTGAATTAGCTGACCCTCTCTGTTCTCCCTGCCAGAATGGTTTACCAGGGGGCTGAGGGGAAGCCATTTTCGAGCTGTTCAGCTAGTATTGACAATAGGCCAATGATAATAGTCACAGGCACTCGACTGCCCTCCCTCTGTAATGTCATTTAGTTTTATTTTGCAGCCAGGTCTAAGGCAGGAATTGCTGTCTGTGTTAGTTAGGACTAGATTCTCCTGTGCCAGGACACCTAAAGTAGAAACAGCTTACACAGTATAGACGTGTATTTCTCTCTCCTTGTCAAGGAGTTCGGCTTATGTGTCAGCATCATGACATGACGACGTCCCAGTGTAGGAAGAGACGCCTTGAAAGAAGCACACCCTCCTTTGGAGGCTGCTTCCAGGGAGCTGCACATGACACTCCTGCTTATGTCCCGGCGTGTGGGGGGGTGTGTGGGGGTAGGGGTGGGGGTGGGACAAAGCTTAGTCTTATGGCCACTCCCAGATGCAAGGGAGGCTGAGAAATGGGATCTTTATTCCCAGGGGCTATGTGCCCAGGGCAAGGTTGACAACCGAGGGTTTTCTGACTAAGAGAGAAAGGAGGAATAGATCCTGGGCAACTTTCAATGTCTTCCATAATCTCACTCTTTTAAGGGTGAGGGAATTGGTGCTTCTAAAGCCTGTACTCTATCCACTGTGCACACTGTCCTCTCATCTGATTGATAGGAAACAAGGTGCGGAGGGTGGGGGCATCGGGAACGTGGAAAACCAGGTAAACTGTGGTTGGGTGGCAGTGATCTCAGGTGGCCTTGGCCTGCAGTGGCTTGAAGCAGGGTTTCAGTTCCCGGCCTGAGACTGAAGTCAGGCCGTGGCAGTGAGAGCGCCGAAACCTAGACACTAGACCACCAGGGACCAGTGGCCAGTGACAAGGCCCTGGCCTGTCAGCTGTGTAGAAATGAATTTCCACGTAGAGATGGAAAGCAGTGAAACAAGTGAAGTGTTTATTAGGAGGAAAAAGTGTACGTGTGGATAGACACACGGGCGGGCTCAGAGAGAGAGTCTTGCCTTTGTGGCAGTTTGAATCACTTTTTTTTTTTTTTTTAATAATTTATTTATTTATGGCTGCGTTGGGTCTTCGTTGCTGCTTGCAGTCTTACTCTAGTTGCAGAGAGCGGGGGCTACTCTTCGTTGTGGTGCGCGGGCTTCTCACTGCGGTGGCTTCTCTTGTTGCGGAGCATGGGCTCTAGGTGCGTGGGCTCTAGTAGTTGTGGCCCATGGACTTAGTTGCTCCACGGCATGTGGGATCTTCCCGGATCAGGGATCGAACCTGTGTCTCCTGCATTGGCAGGTGGATTCTTAACCACTGCGCCACCAGGGAAGCCCTGAACCACTTTTATGGGACATTTCTTCAGGGTTTCCTTTGGCCAATCATCTTGCTTTGCCTGGTTTTCTGAGTACGTATTTGGTTTATCTTAGGGTCCTCCCCTGTGTGCGCACGCATCTCTTAGCCAGGATGGATTCTAGCGAAGAGGCTTATGGGTAGGTTGACATCACTTACTACAGGGTGGCACCTCCTTCCTTCTTGACCGCCAGGAGCCTTTCTGCACATGCATAGTCTGGAAGGTCTCCTTGACCTCGAGAATGAGAAATACGTGGTCTCTTATCTGCACAGGGCTCAGCTTCTCCTCGCTCCTGCTATCTTGGAGATCTGCCCACAGGGTACGAACTCCAGAGCCTCAGCCTGGGGCCCATCTGTACAGCCACTGGCAAACTAAATCGTCTGAGAGCCCTTGACACTCTTGAAAATGATTGAGGACCTCAAAGAGTCTGTTTATCTGGCTTATATCTGTTGATATTTGCCATATTAGATATTAAAATGGAAAATTTTAAACATACTAATTCATTAAAAAATGAGAAACATTGTACTTAACATGAATACCATCATTTGAATAAAAATAGCTATAAATTCAAAACCAGAAAAATAGTTTGGGGAGAAGAATGGCATCGTTTCACGGTTTTGCAAATCCCATTACTGTCTGGCTTGAGAGAAATCAGCTGGATTCTCTCATCCTGTCTGCAGTCAGCCTGTTGTGATACCACACATCATGTAACCTCTGGAAAATTCCACTATGCATTTGAGAAAGAATGAGAGCATCAAGGTCAGATAACATCTTACTGTTGTCAGGAAAATAGTTTTGACCTTGTGGATTTCTGAAAGATTCTTGGGAGTCTGTAGGGGGTCCCTGGACCACACTTAGAGAACTGAGGACCTACTGACTTCTTTACTCTTTCCTTGCTTCATGTCCCAAATCTGGAAGGCTGTATGCAGCCTTTCTCTGAGGCTTGTGTTCTTTGAAGGGGTCTTCGGGCCTCTGAAGGGCCCGTGAGTGGGAGTGGATGACGTGGTGGTCTCTGAAACAGGTTTATTTCTTGGCTGATGGAAAGTGCAGACCACCGTGGAGGGGAGGAGGGGTTTGGTCTGCCTGTCCTTAAAGCCGGGAGATGGGTGGAGACTCTGTGGAGGACCGTCCGGCCGGGGGTTCTATAGGTCAGTGGCCCTGGGTGGGTGGTGAGAAGCGAGAGGAAGCCGCCCAGCTACCCAGCAGCCTGTGTCCCTCTGGCCCACCCAACACTGCCGTGCATGACTGTGCCCGACTCCCACAGACGACGGGGCGCAGGAGACAAGCCTACATCGTGGATGGCTTGGGATCCAGGCATGGGAACCCAGGCCTGCTCACCAAACCCTGCAGTGGATGGAGTGGCCTGGGATGAATCAGAGAAAGGCACCTCCGAGTGCTTTACTCGGGGAATAACAAACAGAGGGTCTGGAGGCACAAGCTTAGGAGAAAATAAAAACTGATTCAAGGAGAGTCCGTAAGGTTGGGGCTGTGACAGGGGCCAGAACTAGCTGCTAAGAGAAGCTGAGGCCACTGACCTATTAGAACAGTGTCCCAGGGGCAGCCATGCCTTTCTTTCCCGGGGGGTCTGTTGGCAACACCGGCTTTGGCTCAACCGTAATTACTCTGTTTCTCCTCCTGCCTGAACCTGGCTATCAGCCTTGCCTGGTGTGGCCTCCCTTCTGCCCTGAAACCACATCCTGTGTAGCGTGCAGAGCCTGGTTCAGACTGTGCATCCTTCCCTGGTACCCCGGCTGCAGGTTCCTTCCTGCTGCGATTGGCCGCACCACTGGGAAGACAGCCTTAAATTGAGACCGCGTCTGCTGGCTGTTATGTAACCTTCCCAGGAAACAACTGGTGCAGTAGATCAGCTCCCTGAGAACAGGAGGGTATGGCTTTCTCATTGTTGTGTTCATGACTGTTGATCCAGCACTTTCTTATTGCCTGGTATGTGCGTCTTGGGGATACAGCTCCTGTCTTTGAAAAGCCTGCAGGGAAATGGGTAAGACGGCCCCAGAAATCAGGCAAGAGTAGATGCACCCAGAGGCCCGTGGGAGCATCTAACTCCGGGACCAAGTCTGCTTGCTTTCTATTGTGGGCCATGCCTGGCACAATGCCTGGACATAGTAGGTGTGCAAGAAATTGAATGAGACATTGGGGTGCGTTCAGGAACCCGTCAGTAATGTGGGACATGGGGAGGGGGAGGGGTGAGCCAGGGCGGGAGGCTGGGCTCAGACCATGGAAGGCCAGGCCTCCCTGCCTCCCTCACGTGCTGGAACTTTGCCCTCCAGGATGGGGTGGGACTTAGTCACACTTACCTTTTCTATTGACCACATGGCCGGTGCTTGCTGATCAGAGGTTTGTTCACTGCCTGCTGGTCCGTGTCTCTTCACTGGCTCTGAAAGGACATCATAGCTCCATCTTGGACTTGGGTCCACGGAGATGTCCTGTCTCGGGACCTGGCCTGGCAGGGCTGCCTGTGGTGGATCAGGGAAGAGATCTCTGGGAGGCAGAGATGGCAGGCTAGGTGTGTCACCCTCTGCCACTGCGGGGTGAGGCCAGATGGGCTGCAGGGGCTGGTAGACGTCTGGAAGTCCTCCCTGACCTTCACACTGTGGTCACCCTAGTGACCAAGCTCAGGCCGGGGCTGACCAGAGGAAGGATGGAAAGACAGACTTTTCCTAGAAAACAGCCTTCTTGCTAAGGCTTTCTGTAAACCATTTAATACCTCCAGGGACCTCCCGGGAAATGTGCTGGAGTACTGTTCCCACTTTTCCTTTGAGCAGGAAAAAGACAAAGGTGGGCCAGCTGGAGACGGGCCATGCTGGACTCTGCACCCCCCGGCTCTCAAAGGGAGAGGGGGTGCCTGGACTCCTGGTTCTGTGTCCACTGAGGTGCCTGGTGCCTGTGCCTGTGAGAGCTGGTCCTGTGGTGCAGGGATGGCTCTAAGCCACTGTCCTACAGCCCAGGCAGTGGCAGCAATCACTAGAAAAACCCCATGGCGTTGCCTTTGGGAGCTCTTTTTCTGGTTCCAAATTGTATGGGGGGCAAGAGGTGGGCAAGAGCCACGGCCCTGGCCCTTCTGGGGTGCCCTCTGCTGCCCTGTGAGGGTCCAGTGACCTCACTTTCTGAAGGGCATTTCTGATGGGCCGGGCAGTGTGACACAATGGAAAGAACCAGACACAGGCCTCAGCCTCCTTCCCTGAGTCTCACTTGCCAGTGAGGATGGAGATTCTTAGCCCTACCCATTAGAAAGAAGAGTGGGTTCCTCCCTGAGCCCCCACGTCGTTCTGGAGGAGTGTGACCCTCCCAGATAAAAGATCAACAAGATCAGCCCTCTGTTCACCAGGGAGCCCCCAAATACTAGTGAATTGATAGTGTTGCCGTGGCAACCATTCATCCCCGTACAGCCCAGGCAGATGGAGATGGGGAAAGGGACAAAGATGTCCTTCTGTCCTGCTGGTGACCTGCTCACCATTCTGACGCTAAACCTAATGGCAGGAAGGACAGTGGAAGGACTCTCTGGTGGCCAGGATGTCGATGCCGCTGCCGACGACGATACGGGTTCACCATTTCTTAGGCTAACCTTTTACGCTCAGTATTCCATTCGGTCTTCATTTCAGTCTTTTCAGATAGGCATTGTTATTATTGTCCCATCCACAGAAGAGGCGGGGTTGAGTAAACAGCCAGGGTCACACAGCCAGCACACGGAAGAGGCAGAAGCTGGGCCTGGGGCTGTGAAGTCCCAGCAGGTCCTGGGCAGGACCCTCCCTGGCATTGTATTCAGAAACCTCAGTTTCCCCCGTGTGAAGGGCTCAGGTGGCAAATGGAAGGATGCTTGTCATCACCCGAGGCCTCTGTGACATGGGACCCACGGCAGCCGTCTTTGTTCATCGGCTGCTTGCTCGGCGCCAGGCTCCATGTGTCCACCTGTGAGACAGTGTCTGTAGTTGGTATTCCCGTCTCACTCCGGGACGCCCTTCTCCAATGAGGGACGAGGCTTGCCTCCCTCCCTGCCGTTAGGCAGTGGCAGAGCTGGGCTTTAGCCTCTGCTTTTTCTCGGCCACGCAGGGAGGTAGCTCAGAAGGGTGGGGCCGTGGAGGGAGGGAGAGCTGCTCTCAGCCACGGCTCCCGACATGCAGAGCTGCCAATTGTCCTGCCCACAAACCTGCCTGCAGCAGCAGCTTTGCAATTCATCAGTCCACGCAGCTGCTGCTTTTCTGAGTTGCATAGTGAAACAGCTATGCCCAGCTGCTTGGGCCAACTGGCCCTGGAGCTCCCCGGGTCCACCCCAGGGCCTGCAGCGATCAGGGGCCTGGTTCTGATGGCAGACTGTGTAGGCTGGGCAGGGATAAGACACAGGTTTCCCTAGGACCGCAGCATGGCCCTGGTGCTTCCCCAGGTGGGTCTTCTGGGTGTTGAGTGTTGAGCACTGGGTCAGATTTCTATTCCTCCAGAGGCCACGGGCCTGGCTCCTCCTGGCTCTTGATTTACACAGCTTTGCTCTGACCATCCCTTGTACAGTTTGAGCAGATTGGATTTCCCTCTTCTCAAAACTGGTCACTTCTTTCCTTCTTTTACTGTCCCCTTTACGAAAGCCAATTTGCTCGGATTTACCCTCCAGGGCTCAGCCCTTCCTTCAGATGCTCTCGTACTCCTTTCATTTTAGCTGAAGTCCTTTCACAAACAGCTGGCTTCCATTCATTTGGAGAGCATGTCTATGCATGAAAGGAATTATGCACCCAGTGGGGATCACTAATAGCAACAATGCTGTGTTGTGTTAAATCTAAGACAAAGTGTGATGTCGATTGTCAGATGCACCCAATTTCAGAGATATTACATAATGAAAAAGATGTGCATTTAAATTACTAAAAGCACAGGGCTTCCCCGGTGGTGCAGTGGTTGAGAATCCGCCTGCCAATGCAGGGGACATGGGTTCGAGCCCTGGTCCGGGAAGATCCCCCATGCCGTGGAGCAACTAAGCCCGTGTGCCACAACTACTGAGCCTGTGCTCTAGAGCCCGCAAGCCACACCTACTGAGCCCGCATGCCACAACTACTGAAGCCCACGTGCCGCAACTACTGAAGCCCACGCACCTAGAGCCCATGCTCTGCAACAAGAGAAGCCACCACAATGAGAAACCCACGCACCGCAACGAAGAGTAGCCCCCACTTGCCGCAACTAGCAAAAGCCTGTGCACAGTTACGAAGACCCAACACAGCCAAAAATAAATAAATAAATAAATAAATAAATAAATAAACGAGTGACCAAAACACAGAATGCAGAGATGCTCACAAATACGGTGTATGGGGAGGGTTTTGTGCTAACGTGTGTCCAGGGGTCGTCAGTGAGAACCATTTCAAACCTGCCTGTGTCGTGGGGTCGAGGTTGGCAACCAAGTGATAAAACCCAGGAAGAATCCTTGCCTGGCAGCACCCTGGCACACACCATAGAGTCCTGGTGTGTTTTTGCTGATGGGAACTGGTCCAGTCTTGTCCCAGGAATCCTCTGGGGAAGGTTTGCTCAACTCCATCCCTGACACACTGAGTTTAAATCTCTGTGGATGAGGCCCGGGAAGTTCTACTTTATAAAACTCCTTGTGGCGCCTCCTCATCTCTGGTGGAGGAACCAAGGTCAGGGAGGGGAGGGGACCGGGGCGTGCGGAGCAGATGCTGACTGGCCTTCCTGGCCTCTGAGCCACGTGGCCTCCATGAGAACTTCAAGTTTAGCTCCTTTCATGAGTGTCCCTCTGCTCTTTCCCTTCAGAGGACACTGCCTTCCAGTGGAGGTCAGGGCCCTGGCCTCTGCATTTCCAGGATTCAGTCTAGGAGGTCGCCCTGGTCTCGGGCTGCCCCACCAAGCAGGGGTCCGACAGTGTTCCACTGACTGGACTGTTTCGTTTGACAGATGTTGACAAGCACCTACTAGGTGTGAGCGGGCATGCTTGGGTTTCCGGGCAGGGTGGGTCTCTAAGCACCAAGGTCAGGGGATGCCAGGCTGCGTGGGTGGTGCCCTCGCTGAGGTGGCCTCTCCCTCCTGCAGGGCCTGTGGGAGCAGTGCCAGCTTCTGAAGAGTGCCTCGGTGTTCGCCCGCTGCCACCCCCTGGTGGACCCCGAGCCTTTCGTGGCCCTGTGTGAGAGGATGCTGTGCACATGTGACCAGGGGCTGCTGTGCCCCTGCCCTGTGCTCCTGGAGTACGCCCGGGCCTGCGCCCAGCAGGGGATGCTGCTGTATGGCTGGACGGACCACAGCTCCTGCCGTGAGTCAGCATGGGACCCCCACCGGGGGGGGGGGGTGAGCGGTGTCCATCTGGGTGTCACTCCACAAGCTCTCCGGCTGTCACACCCCAACCAGCCAGTGCCTGCCAAGACCCACATCCCGGGGACCAGTTCCCGCCTGGCTCCTGCTCTGTCCCCTGGTCACAGAGCAAGTCCCCTCCCTAACGGCTTCGAGGAGGCTTGAAAGGTCCCCCTAAAAGCCCCCACGTCACTTCTCCTGCCTCTGTTCTCACTCCCCATCTTCCTCGCTTGCCCTTGAGCAAATCCATCCCCTGGACTCAAAAACTGTTCCTGGCTCCGAGGGGAATCGCAGCAGTTAAAGTCTGAACTGACTGGGAGCAGGGCGGTGGCCGAAGTGTCCCCGGGGTGATCTTGGGATCCTGGCAGGCTTTTATCAAGTTCCTCCCTTTCATTTAATCCCTTCTCTCTTCTGGCAGGTGTCACCATCCCTCCCCTTCTCCCTCTAATCTCGTGGGTCCCTAGTCATTGTCGCCACCCCCAAATTATCCTGATTAAGTACGAGCTTCTCCAGTCACCTTGCAGGCAGCCTCCTGTCCCCGCCGCCACTTCCCACAGATCACAGGGGGCACAGACTGTGGAGGGGAGCAGCCCCAATACTTAACACTGCACACATGCCTTTCAGTTTGTGTCTTTCAGCTTATAAATCAGAGCTGTCCATCTTTGCTGTGGGGTGTGAGAAGGGTGGTTATTAGCAGCAGCGTTCTCCTCTGGAAGGGGGAGTGGCTGTTTTTTTAGGTCTTTGAAGAAAGGATGGGGAGATGCCTGAGGTATCTTGGAGGAGAAGTGGTTTGGGATGTTGGGATGCTCTGGCCCTTCTGGTCCTTCAGCCTGAGCGTCAGTCAGCAGCAGGTGAAGAGAAGAGAGAAAGGAGGGCTGTCCTTGTCCATGAGGGGCTGGGTCCAGCGGGAGGACGGAGGCTTAGGTGATGCGGCTGCCAGGGCTGTCCTGCCTCAGTGGACGTAGATAGAAGTGAACATGCCTTGTGCGGGGCGTGGCCGTGAGGTTGTGTGCCCAGTGCTGGGTGGGGCATCTGACTGGGCCCTATTTCTTGAGGAAGAGGAACCCTCAGAGGAGGGATGGGATGGAGGACACCATTTACCCCTTGCTTGGCCTTGGGGGCCTTGCATTTTCAGCTGGGGACGTTGGCCCCTGGGGTGCCGCTGAGGTGGAGATGGTCCCTGAAGACAGAGGGGGGCAGACAAAGGGGGCCCAGGGGCTCTGAGCACCACATGGCTTGTGAGATGCTGCCCTGGAAGGGAACAGCTCCGGGCAGACTCCTGAGTTTCCCATTTCAGGACCGGACTGCCCCGCGGGCATGGAGTACAAGGCATGCGTGTCCCCCTGCCCCAGAGACTGCCGGAGCCTGCACGTCAGTGAAGTGTGTCAGCAGCAGTGCGTGGATGGCTGCAGCTGCCCTGGTAATGACTTCCCACTTTACTTACAGATCTGAGACCTCGCCGGTGCCCTTGGCTTGGGGAAGCCGGATGAAGGCCACCTGTGCTTGTTCCCCATTGCCGACATCAGAGGCCTTTGATTTAGTTTTTAAAAGTCCTTGTATGGAGTGATGAGGATCGAGCTGGTATTTATTTCTAATTTATGTTTTCCTGTTGCACTGTATCTGTGAAAGCACGTGTGTCCGGGGAACAGAAGGATGGTCTGGGCTCCAAGAGTGACTTTGTTTGGGGAGCACATGGCCCTATCTGAGCTGCAGTGTTTTCTCAGCTAAGCGTCAGGGAATTGTTTGGGAGAAAGATAGCCTCAACTGCTTCCTAGGTTTGTCGTGTGAGCTCAGCTGAAAGAGAACTTTGCATCAGGAAGTCTTTCTCAGGAGAGACCTTGTGAGCTTTGGTGAAAAGTTCTGGTTAAGTACCGAGAGTGAGTCTTGTGTGTTTTGACTCACGACTTCTCTACTGGAGGAACTTGAACAAAACCCTTGCCTCCTTTCTTCGTCTGATAGGATGGAGATAAATAATTTTCCCCCTCTCTCCCACTGCATTGCTGTGAAAGATAAACAGCACAAGTTCTTTGAGCTTCCTGGAAGAAGCCTTCAGGCTAGACTCACGGCTTCCCTACTGGAAGGCCTTTGAACAAACCTGTTTCCCCCATTTCTTCGTCACTAGAGTGGAGATAAATAGCCCTCCTCGCTCTCATTGCAAACCGTGAAAGATAAGCATGGCAGAACGAGTCCTTTGAGCTTCCTGCAAGAAGCCCTGAGTTGATGATCAACCCCGGGGGCTTCTGTGGTTGTGAGCTGAGTAATGATGATGCCAAGGTCGAGTCTTTTTTCCTTGTTCCCCTTGACCCAGAGGGACAGCTCCTTGACGGAGGCCGCTGTGTGGCAAGTGCCGAGTGTTCCTGCGTACATTCTGGGAAGCGGTACCCTCCGGGCGCCTCTCTCTCGAGAGACTGCAACACCTGGTAATTGGGGCCGAGCAGTGTGGTCTGCGAGAGCTGCCTGGGTCTGTGGGAGGGGCAGCTGGGCCGGCAGGGGCAGTGAGGGCACCGGCAGGTAGAACAGGACCTGGCCTGGGCTGGGGGTGGTTTGGGGAAGGGGGGAACAAGGATTATATACAGGTCGGCCTGGACGAGGGGAGCTGGGGGTGGTGGTGAAGGCCCCTTAGCGTGCAGACAACATCTCTAGCTCTCCCCCCAGCCATGCTTTAATAAGTGACTCTCTCTCCCTGTTGCCTCTGCTTTGCTTGAGCCGTTTCCTCCAGAAGCCCCTCTGGTGTTCCCTGGGCTGGGTCTGTCTGTCCCCTGCAAACGGGGAGAGGAGAACGCCTCCAGACCTCTTCACTGGCTACCTTTCCCTACTGGGCAGTTTTCCAGGAGTCTCAAGGGCTGCCCAGCATGGACCAGGGTGTTACCCCTGTCAGCAGCCAGCCCTTCCTCCGGTCTTCTACCAGCTGTGTGTGTGTACGCATATGTGCGTGTGTGTGTGTGTGTGTGTGTGTTTGGAATTTGACTTAGTGCCTGGGTAGACCCCCTAGGTTTCCCTCTTCTATCTGTCTGTTGGGGTTTCTTCCCCTTGGCATTGTCTCCATGATTCCTCTGTGGCCAAAGCCCCTTCCTGTACACCTTCAGCCTCATGAAGCCCCCTCAGGCGTGAGCACCTTTCTTCTCTCAGACCTCTCCCCTGGGGCTGTGGGATGGACAGTGCACTCTCTAAATCCGTGCAGGGATACCTGCGTTTGCAGACCCACCTGTAACCCGTGCTTCTCTCCCCAACAGCATTTGCCGAAACAGCCAGTGGGTCTGCAGCAACGAGGAGTGTCCAGGTAGGTGAGCTTCCCCTCCCCTCTGCCCTCCTCCCAGTGGAGAGGTACAGCCTCCCTTCCTAGACTTGGGAGGACCACCTGGCCAGGCAGGGAAAGGTGGTCACTGCACAGGTTGGATGCAACCCCCGACCACAGCTCCAGTGCAGAACCAGTTGTGCTAACCCTCTCCTCCTGGGCCAGCAGAGGGAGGTCCCCCAGCAACCGAAAGGGGAGACTGCACCTGGGAACTCTTTCATTGTCCTTTTCCCTTCACCTGTTTGTTCAAAGGATTATGGTTGAACGTGCTGTGAAAACTGCAAGGTCACAGGTGACTAAACAAAGGTGAAGCAAATTCCTTGGAAAATTAAGAGGAAGAAGGGCCTGGTAATTCTTTAAGCTAGAAGTGAGAAATTTCTGGAGTTTTCTGGAATGCCTTTTCCAAAGATCTTGGCAGGATCCAAGAGCTAGGAAAACCAGGTCACTCAATGATCCCTCCTACCCTGTCCCTGCCCTGGAAAATCTATTTAGGAAAAGTTTCCTTATAATTTCTGCCCTTTCCTTTCTCCTCTGTTTAGCCCCAACTCTATTCTATCTACTGCAAATTTTACCCATTCAAAGCTCCCTGTGCCTCACCTTCCCGATGACCCTGGCTCTTCTCCTGATGCTTCTCCCCTTTTGACCATCACATCATGTGATGTTTGCTATGTGTTAGGCATGGTGTTCAGTACTTTACATGTATTACATCATCACCACAACCTATGAAGAAGGTGCAGTTTATTCTCATTTTACAAAGGAGGAAACAGATCCAGAGAGGTTAAGTAACTCACCCGAAGTCACACAGCTGCTATGAGACAGAGACAAGATTCAAACTCACAACCACCTGACTTCTATTTTGCCTTTCCCTTTACTCTCCCTCCTAGTGCTCGGTCCATCCCTTTGCAGGAGGATCTTTGCCATCGTTCATGAACCCTGGAGAGGCCCCATGCTTAGTTAAAGACCATCTCAGCCTCATTCAAATGCTGGATACTACTTTGGGATCCCCATGTTTGTAGAATGCAATAAAAGACTGCAAGGCAAATAGCCAAATGATAGGCTCCCCTCCTGTTGGCCCCAAGAGACCACATTGGCTTTGGTGGGCTGGCAGGGGGTTGAGCTTACATACCTGGGATCATATTTGGGGTCTGTGGCTTTAGAGTCACTTAGGACTTCTCCAGTGCCCACTATACTGGGAAAATTCTGGAAGTAGATGGAAACTAGATGGAAAGTGGGCCCCAGGACTTAGTCAATTAGTCTGGCCCAGGGATGGCCAACCAGCCGTTTATCTTCTGTGCAATTCTTGAAGGAAGCACAAAGAACAAAAGATGCTCTTGCAAGTGGTATCAGTGCTCCAATTTAACATAATCATACCCTGTGAAAGACCTAAAGAGTCATTTGAAAGCCATGAGTTCGATGTAATGGACCTGTGAAAAAACTTTTAATATCTAAATAATAAGCATTTATTGGATAAGATCTATGAGGTACAGTGGGTGGAATTAGGAATTTAGCTTACTGTGTTTTGTCAGATTGACTACTAGATTAGGAATTCTTAATAACAACTTTCTATAGGGAGGGTCTTCCTTCCATCCATCCATCCAACCATTCATCCATCCATCTATCCAATCACCTGTCCAACCATCTAACCATCCATCCATCCATCCATCTACCATTTAATCATCCACCCAACCACCTAACAATCAATCCAGCCATCCAGTCATCCATCCATCTACCCATCCATCCATCCACCCATCCGTCCATCCATCCACCTACCCATCCATCCGTCCATCCATCCATCCATCCATCCATCCATCTATCCATCCAACAATTATTTAAAAACCCACTGTGTACATGATGGAATGCTTAGTCTGGAGTAGACAATGTAACCCCTGGTCTTCAATTCAAAATCTGGGTGGTAACTTTGCTGAGGATGCACGAAATTTTCTTGATGCCTTGATGGGAAGAGAGCTAGTTCCAACTCTGAGGTCTAGTGGGTGGTTTGATATTGTGCCAACACAACCAATAACCTCTTGCTCTGCACGTTCAAAGCCCTGACCCTCTTTTTCTAGATCTGGAGCTTAGTTGGTCCTTGCCTGCCTGTCCATTTCTACCTGTAGCACACAGCATATTTCTACACCTGCCGAGAGTCAGCTGGCAGGGGGGCTGTCTTATCTCCCAGGGTGAAGATTGCTGGCAGAGCTTCTGATGGAAAGGTTCTGGAAGGGAATATGTCTGGCTCTGCTAGTAAAGCAAAGAGCAGGCTGGGGCTTCTCTGCAGTCCCTGGAGGAGCTGACATTGTGATTCTTAGAAATAGAGATCTGGGTTTTGATTCCCTGGAGTAAGATGAGAGTGTACCAGTTGTCTATTGCTGTATAACAAAGGGCCCCCAAACTTAGCAAACAACAAACATTTATTATCTTAGATTTTCTGTACGTCTGGAATCTGCGTGTGGCTTAGCTGGGTACCTCTGGTTCAAGATTTCTCATGAAATTGCAGTCAAATTGTTGACTGGGGCTGTGGTCTCGTCTGAAGGTTCCTCTGTAGTGAAGGGAATCACTCGGAAGCTCACTCGTGTGATGGTGGCCAGGCCTTGGTCCCTCACCTTGTGGATCTCCCCTTGGGGCTGCCTCATGACATGGCAGCTGGCGTCCTCTAGGGTGAGTGACCTCAGAGAGAATGAGGCAGAACAGCCAAGACAGAAGCCACAGTCTTTTAAAAACCTGCTCTCCAAAGTGACATCTTTCACTTCTGCTGTATTATATTTGCTAGAAACAAGACCACATGTCCAGCCTGCATTCAAGGTGAGGGCATCACACAAGATGTGAATACAGGAGGTGGGGACCATGGAGCGGGGGGACCTTAAAGTCTACCTAGCACAGAGAACCTCATGTTTGGGAGTGAGAGGGAGAAAACAATCACTGAGGAGAGCATCGGTCTGTATGGAGAGGGGCTGGAGCTTCTGTTACAGGCTCCTTAGGCCTTCACTGCTCCTGGCACACCTCTGTTCTGGTTAGGAGTAGGGCAGCCCCAGGTGCCTGGGGCTCTGCTAATTTAGTTTCCACTGAATCATAAATGTTTGGTTGGGATCAATGAGGAAGGAGCATGCCTGTTAGTAGGGACTATTCCTCAAACAAATAAAGCTGTGCTGACAGAATTTCAAACTCCTGGCTGGAGCTGGGAAGTTTATTTGAGGCCCAAGTCCTATGAACGTGGAAAGGTGGCGTGGTCCTGGGCCTGGGAGCGTGAGCTGTGGACTCAGCCTGGTAGGAGTTCCAGCTCCACTGCTTACCAGCTGGGTGACTTTTGGCAAGCTGCTTGACCACTTGCAGCCTCAGTTTCCTCATCTGTCAAATAGGATGATAACGGCAGCTTCATCCCATGAGAGCTGTGGTTACTTGACACACAGCAAGTACTCGGTAAACATTAGGTGTTTTCATCGTCACAGCCAGAGCTGTTTCATTAAGCAGGGTCAGAGAAGGATGGAGACACGAAGGAGCCCGGGATGGGGAGGGGTGGTGCAACGCAGAGTGTGGCTGGGACAGGTGGGGCAGGAGGCAAGACAGAGCCTGAGCCTTCCCTAGACTTGGTGGCATGGAGGCCCATGCGCCTACCTGGTCTGGAGCCGGAGGGAGGACCTTGGTGCAACGCATTGCTCGATTGATTCGGGATAATTTCTGATGCCTTCAAAGCCATCCCTGTCATTCAGCTTTGGGATTCAAGCTGGCTGTTCTGAAACCTCCGGGAAGGAAGATAAACTTCCATGTTGGGGTTCCTGGAGTCTCACCAGACCTCCTTCAGGCCAGGCCATGTGTCGCCTTTTCCTCTGCTTTCTCCACGTCCAGACCTGGATGTACCTGTGCTCCTTGGCACTTGCCACGTGTGCCCAGTATCCCCATGAAATGAAACTTGTTGGAAACTGCAGCCACCCCATACGGCAGTACTGGCCGGTGTCAAGTACTATGAACTCTGGAGTCTGACGGAACGCCCATGTTCAAATTCCTCTTGGGCCACTCTGGGGCCTTGGGCGAGATTTTCTCTGTGCCTCAGTTTTCTCTTCTGTAAACTGGGAATAATAATGCCAGCCTCACCAGAGTAGTAAATGAGGTAGTGCCCATAGAGCACTTAGAAATGCGTCTTGCATGTTTGGTTGAGATTATGTTAATGTGATTTAGAGGCAGGCTTTGGTGAACATTTATGCTGGGAGGAAGCCTGAGTTGCTTTGCAGAAGGCCTGTGGGCTGGCCTTTCTGTAGCCGCGTGGAAAAGAGTAGAAGCCAATGAGCTGAGCAGAACAGCCCCATGGAGACTCCTTTCCTGCGAACAAAGGGGCTTATTTAGAAGAGGTAACATGTTTCCATCAAATGAGAGATTGTTTTTCTCTTCTTTTTTTCCATGAGGGAGGATTCTTATTCATGTAGTGGACTCGCTTTAACTCCTGGCTGTTCTTGGTTTTATGCTATTTGCTATTTTAAGAATCACCTGCTTTGCACGCCTTCACCGAACTTTTATTGCCCACCTGCTGCGTCCATTGGTGGCCAGCGGCTTGTCAGGCTGCCTTTTGCTGACCAGCTGTCTGGGAATGTCTTGGGCATCCTCTTGGCAGAACTTGGGCATCTTGGGGACCTCTGGGCAGAGCTTGGGCGAGTGTCAACATGTGGCCCATTCTTCTGGCTCCTGTTCCAGCCCCCAGGCCCACGGCTCCCTAGCACCTCACTCAGCTGTGTTCCTGGGTTTCCCGCGTGGTCAGCCCCATCCCTCAATTGTACCAAGGAGATAAGCTAAATATAATACAGTATTTAGATTTCTGATTCCCGAGAAACTCCAGAACGCCAGTCAGGGGGAGGTCAGAGCAGGAAATCAGATCAGAGGATTAGATTCTGACCCAGAAGTTTTGCTTTCGAATGTTTGCATATTTTCTCGTTGACCCCTCTTTTCCTGAGCATTGTCAGAGATAATGCAAGTTCAATTTCTTACTCAGATAAGAGTGCTGTTGAGAAAACAAAGAGAGGTTGGGTTAGGAATTCCCACCCATCGCACTGCAATGGGGTCAAGACATGTGATACAAAGGGCCGTGTCATTCTGTTTGTAGAATGATGGTGGCTTCCGAAAAATAGCCATTTTAAAAAGGCTTTCTTGTGACACCCATGGATTTGGAATTCCACCGGGGCTGCAATCATTCGGGATGACCCTGGACCCTAACTCATTGCCTGTTCTGCTCGGACTTCCACAAACAGGGACCCGTCACTCGTGCCCTTCTTGTGGGGCAATGCAATGGGGAGGCACGATCTGCTTCTACTCACACTTCTGACACCACATGTGTGTGTGTTTCCCCCCGACAACAACCAATCCTCTGACTTTCTGGACACCACCCGGGTGTCCTACAATGCAGTTCAGTTCTGACCCTGACTACTCAGAATTAGCACAGACCCCGCAGGTGAAGGGCTCCGTCCAGTGCTCCTGCTTCTGATGGCAGCTGTAATTGTTAGAATGGCTCACAGAACTCAGGCCAACACTTTACATGCTATTAGTGGTTTATTACAAAAAATATTATAAAGGAGACAAATGACCAGCCAGATGGAGATGTACACAGGGTGAGCTCTGGAAGGGTGCTGAGCACGGCAGCTCGTGTCCCTGTGGAGTTGGGGTGTCCTACATGGAAATATGTTCACCAACCTGGAAGCCCTCCCAACTCTGTTTAATAAGAGTTTTTTTGTTTGTTTTTTTTTTTTTTTTTTTTTTTTGCGGTACGCGGGCTTCTCACTGCAGTGGCCTCTCCCGTTGCGGAGCACAGGCTCCGGATGCGCAGGCTCAGCGGCCATGGCTCACGGGCCCAGCCGCTCCGCGGCATGTGGGATCTTCCCGGACCGGGGTACGAACCCACGTCCCCTGCATCGGCAGGCGGACTCTCAACCACTGCGCCACCAGGGAAGCCCTAATAAGAGTTTTTATGGAGGTTTTACTATATAAGCTCAACGGATGATTATTATTTTTTTAGAGATATTTTTGATGGGGACCATTTTTAAAGTCTCTATTGAATTTGTTACAATGTTGCTTCTGCTTTATGTTTTGTTTTTATGGCTGCCAGGCATGTGGGATCTTAGCTTCCTGACCAAGGGTCGAACCAAAGTCCCAACCCCTGGACCGCCAGGGAAGTCCCTAAGCCTGGTTGATTATTAACTCAATCTCCAGCCCCTCTCCCTTCCCTGGAGTTTGGGGGATGGGACTGAAAGTCCCAACCCTCTAATCACACTTAGGTCTTTCTGTAACCAGTTCCCATCCTGAAGCTCTCGAGGGACGCGCTAAGAGGGGCTTCATTAGAACACAAGATGCTCCTCTCACCCAGGACATTCCTAGGGCTCTAGAAGCTCTGTGTCAGGAATCAGGGACAAAGACATGTATATTTCTTCTTATCACAGAAGATGACGCTGGTGAGGATGATCTGGGGCCTCCCTATTTTCTCCTAATTTCTCTGGGCTGAGTGTGCCCTCCTGGCCCACTCCATCTTAGAAGGGGTTAATTGCTCTGGGGACCAGGCAGAGGGACACTCACTGTAACCTGGGGCTACTCGCCCTCCCCCTGCCTTCCAGCACATACCAAGGGGAGGGCCACACCTGGACCCAAAGCCGGTCCTGCCCCTCCCCCCGCCGCCCCCCCATGCCTGCTGTGTCTTTCAGTGCAAATCTGGGCATGAGGTGGCAGGCAGGGGGCCGATGGGGCTTGTCTTTGACAGGTGGACAGCTGGAACCCCTCTCAGGCCTTTGGGGACCCCTGACTGTGTGACTGGGTTCAGCATCAGCCCCTGGAGATGGGTCCAGGTGGGACCGGCTGTAGGACCCTCCTGGGGGAACTGGGGTGCAGAGCAGAGCGGTGCTATGGAGGATGATCCTCTGCTCTTTGGAGGCCAGGGGGCACTGGGAGGGCAAGCAGGGTCCCTACTTTATGGAATGGCTGTGGTGTGTGTCTGCTTTGCTTTCTCTATAGAGTAGAAGGCAAGGAGGAGAGGAAACAGGTAAAGGGAGGCTGGGGAGGGTTCCAGACGCGGGCCTCGGCTTCAGTGGGTCCGCTGTGGGCTGAGCTGGGGTTGGGCCAGTGGGGAGTCACTGGCAAAGCCCCCCTCCCCCAGCACGGACGACCTGCGGTCCGAGGTGCACTGGGCCAGCACCACGGGCCGGCACTGGGGCCTGGGAGGACGGAGTAGCTGTTGGGTGGGTGCGCGTCGAGGGCTCGAGCGGCAGGGTGATACTGGGGCGTCCTCGTACCCGTCCCCAGACGCGTCAGCTGGCTCGGGCAGTGGTGGGAACATGGGCAGATGGGGTCCTGGGCCCCCATTGGCCCCAGCTGAAGTCACAGCATGGATTTGCCCAGGAGGAGGCCTGAGGGCTGCCCCTCGGCTGGCGAGGGGGTGAGGATTGGGTCCTGGCCCCTGTACTGCTGGGCTCCCCCTTCCCCAATCACTGCTCTGGGCGGCCTTTCTGCCCTCTTGCCCTCAGGGACTCTCGTGGAGGGGGGAGTGCCCACAATGGCAGCGCAGAGAAAGGCTTCTGCAGGCCCGAGGCCCTTGGCCCCAGCAGAGCCAGAACCTGGAGCGGCCGTGGGGAAGGGCTGGGGGCCACGGTGAACCCAGAGCGCAGAGCCGGAGCCACGGGTTCTGGTCTGGCTCTGCCACTCCTTGGGTGTGGCTGTCACTCCCCTGAGGCGTGGAACTGACCCACCCGGCCCTGACCTCTCAGGGCTAGAGGAGTGGGGCCTGAATAGAGTCCTCCCGTGGAGCCCCTTTATAGGCTGTAGTGAGGGGCACCCCCAGGAGGTGCCCTGCTGGGACACCCGCTCTCCCCTCCCCTGTGTCCCCCGGGGCACCCGCTGGGACACACACTCTCCCCTCCCCTGTGTCCCCCAGGGGACCCACTGGGACACCCACTCTCCCCTCCCCTGTGTCCCGCCAGGGAACCCGCTGGGACACACACTCTCCCCTCCCCTGTGTCCCCCAGGGGACCCGCTGGGACACACACTCTCCCCTCCCCTGTGTCCTCCAGGGGACCCACTGGGACACCCACTCTCCCCTCCCCTGTGTCCCGCCAGGGAACCCGCTGGGACACACACTCTCCCCTTCCCTGTGTCCCCCCAGGGGAATGTCTCATCACAGGACAATCCCACTTCAAGAGCTTTGACAACAGGCACTTCACCTTCAGTGGGGTCTGCCAGTACCTGCTGGCCCGGGACTGCCAGGACCACTCCTTCTCCATCATCATAGAGACTGTCCAGGTGAGCCTCGCCAGGCAGCCCCAGGGCAACCGCGGGGGTGAGGGGGGCAAGATGGCCCCGTGTGCACATCCTTCCTCTGGACAGCCGAGCAAAGGGGAAGACAGACAGGGCATACAGGGCTCCCCTGAGGACCCTGAGCGCCTGTGGAACAACAGGCCCAAGGAACAAGGGCAAGCAAGGCCTAGAATCCTGATGAGGGACCAGAGCAGGATGGTGCTGGGCGGGGGCAGGCCTGGGCTTTGGGCCTCTCTGTGGCATGACCCCGGGTCCTTCCCAGAGATGGTTCTGGGACCGGGGAGTGGTTCCATGTGAGAAGGGCTGCATAGATGGAGGGCTTTCCCCGAGTGGATGGATCGGGGGCTGGGCTGCAGGGCTGGCGGGGGTTTGGTGACGTCCCTGGGCGTGCCCCTCCCGGCAGTGTGCCGACGACCCCGACGCGGTCTGCACCCGCTCGGTCACCGTCCGCCTGCCCAGCCAGCACAGCAACATCGTGAAGCTGAAGCACGGGGGAGGCGTTGCCATGGATGGTCAGGACATCCAGATCCCCCTCCTGCAAGGTGGGTGCCCTCCTCCCCCACAGGCCCCCCGCCCAGCTCACCCTCAGCGCCCCCGCCCCTCAGCAGTGCTCGCTGCCACCTCTTCTGCGCAAATGTGCAGGAGAGCTAACTTTGGAGGGCAGGCTGGGTGTCCTGGCCTGCCTCCTGCAAGAAAGGAAGGCTTCCTGGAGGAGGAGGAGCAGAGGAAGCTGGCTGGGGGCGGGGTGGCTGGTGATGGGTCAGACCCCAAGATGTCATGGGGCAAAGCCAGATGAGCCCATGACCTGTAGGAAAATCTACCTGTTCAGTGACTTTGCCAGGTTGTTATGAATCCATTTTGCACAGCCTGTTTCCAACCTTCACCCTCAAAGGGGCTACCAGACCCCTCCCCTCTTCTTCTTCTTCTTCAAGACCACTGGCCAGCCCATGGCCCATTATCCCGGCTTTGCACATGGTGAACTTGAGGGTGCCTATGTGTGTTAATGCTGTGTGTCTCTCCGGGGAAGAGGTATGCCTCCTACCTCTTCCGCAGAGAAAACTGCCGTTTCAGCTGTGCGCAAAGCACCAGTCAGCCGTGAGGACTGAGTAACTTAGCCTGGAAGCATGTGCAACAGCAGAGGGGCCCAGGGAATGCTCAGCGGTTAGGGGGAAACGGACGCAGGCTCAGGGCACCTGCCTCAGCTAAGGATGCAGTAGCCTCTGCTTCCCCCTGGTGGCAGTACAGGGAATGGCAGGCTACAGCGGGGATAGATATGGAGGCGCCTTCCTGGGGGAGCCCGATTTGCACTACACCCACCCTGATCACCTTGCCTCTGAGACCCCCCCCCCCACCTTAAGCCTCATGGACATCCCCAGCTGCCCCCTAACTCACTGCTTTCATTGCTACAGTCCTTTGTGAGATACCCCATCTTTCCCTACGATCCATCTGCCTGCCGCTCTCCTGCCCTCTCCCCATCTTAGCCTAAATCCCGTCCTTGCTGGGTTCCAGGTGACCTCCGCATCCAGCACACCGTGATGGCCTCCGTGCACCTCAGCTACGGGGAGGACCTGCAGATAGACTGGGACGGCCGCGGGAGGCTGCTGGTGAAGGTAGGTGCCCTCCTGAGCACGGCCACCCTGCAGCCAGACCTTACAAAGTCCCCGTTGTGCTCTGGGGGGAGAGCTCAAGGGTGGGAGTGGAATTCCTTTCTCCCCCGGCCCTGCGCCCCCAGAGTGAGGAACAGGCCTCTCTGTGTATAAGAGGCTGGTGTTTGCTGTCTGGGTGCCACTTGTTCACCCCGGGAGTTCCCGGGTGCTGGGCTCTTGTACCCCAAGGGTTGTCCAGACTGGGTGGGCTTATGCGGGGCTGGGGAAGCAGTGGATTTGCTGCCCAGGCTCCTGGCTGCAACCAGGCCTGGAATCAGGGGGTGTTCCCTGGGGCGGGGCGCTCACAGTGGGACTCACAGCCAAGACCCTGTGTCGTGTACCCACTGCCTGTGAAAGGTTGTCCTGGGAACTACCAAATCCCTCCCGTGGTCCCGGGGCCTCTGCAGCCTAGGGGCCACTTCCTCTGCTTTCTGTGGCCCTAGAGTCATGCTTGGAGAGGGAGCCATATATTTCACAGGGCTTCCAGATACATTTTTTCTCTCTGGAAATTTCCCTAGGAGGTCTTGTCACTGCCATTTCATAAACGAAGCAAGCAAGGCTCATGGGGGCTGGGAGACGCGCCCAGGACTGCGCACCCGATCAGCTCCCCGGGCAGTGTCACCCCCAGTAGACCAGCGCTTCTCACTTTTAGGTCTTCAGATGCCTTTGCACTCTTCAAAATTATGGAGAACCCCGAGATCTTTTATGGAGGTTATAGCCATTGATATTTACCAGTTTAGAAATTAAATCAGAGACATTTATTAATTCATTAAAAAATAACAATAGTAAAGCGACTACACATTGATATAAACATTAAAAAATCTGTTTTCCGAAACAAAATTAGGTAGTGAGAATACCATTGTTTTATGTTTCTGCAAATTTCTTTAATGGCTGGCTTAATGGGAGACAGCTGGAGTCTCATCTGCTTCTGGGTTCAGTCTTCTGCAATATTACATGTCATGCAGACTCTGGAAAAGTCCACTTGTACAGAATGAGAGGGAAAAAGCCAAGCAACGTTTTCCTGTGATTATGAAAATAGTTTTGGCCTCGTGGACCCTTTGAAAGGGTCTCAGGGATCACCCCCTGCCATGGGTCCCATGTCCACACTTTGAGAACCCCCGCCCTGAATACATTAGGATCCCTGGAGTGTCCCCTCCTGCTTCTGGAGATTCGGTGTTCCATAGGCCCTCGGTATGATCCCGTGATGGGCGCCTGGGGTGTCCTCGATGACATCCTGGTGGTCTCCATCCTCGTGATGTCATGTTCTTTCTTTCTCTTGTCTTTGAAGACCCTGAGAAAGTTCCAAATTAACGCCTTTTTTTTTCTTTTATAAAAAATAAAACTGTGACCACACACTATAGAACATGAAGGTTTTTGGAGATCTTATCAACCCCTCAAGTACAGTTGGAAATAAAGATCCTATCTTTTCTGGAGCAGGAAAGTGACTCCCAGTCATTTGGTTACAGAGTGAGAGCAGAACTTGGGTCTCCTGCACCCTGGCCTTCAAGGGTGGTGCCCCCGTCAGCCGTCCCACTTTCTCAGGCATCTCCCACCACACCGAGAGGGTCTTGATCTGTCAGGTGCCCCTCCCCGCCTTCAGCAGGCACATATATCTTGGTCTTGTCTTGGGTGGCTGATCTCCCTGCCTCACGTTTATCTGTCTCCTCTGAGGGGAGAAGGGGGACTTATTTCTGTGGGAATGAGTTGCAGGGTTATCTCTGGGGCTGTGTTTGGTCAGTTTGGCTAAAGAGAAGAAGCCTTCCCTGGTCAAGACTCAGGACGGGGCAGACGACCCCGGGGCCTGGGGAATGCGCTATGTGTTTCGGCTGGAGGAGGAAAGGGGGCGTTTGTGGATGGGGTGGAGGGAACGTGTCCCCATGCTGACCCCGGGGTTTGTGGGGACCGCCGAGCTGAAGACCCCTGCTGGAGGTTAGGACGGCAGGGAGCGGCAGGGCGGGGCCCTCAGCCCCCGGGGGGCAGCAGCCAGATAAGGTGGGATGAGGGGCTGCCAGTGGCTCCCCGGGTGAGGCACGGGTCCCGAGGTCCAGGCAGCAGGTCCCTGCTGGCTGTGATGCAGGCGCAGCTCGGCATTAGGCCAAGCGGAGTAGAGGGGACTCTGACACTTTTCATCCTGTCGGAAGTGACACTGCTCTTTCAGATAGCGAATAGCAAGTGCGTTCTCCAAGTCCCTGATCTCGGACAGTTGAGGCATTGCGGGCCGGGAGGAGGGCAGCCTGGCCTGGCTCCCACCAGCACGCACACCCTCCTAACCCTCGCCGAGCCAGCCTCTGAGACAAGCCCCGGGGATGGGGACGGAAGGAGACAGGCGTAGAGGGTGGGGGAGGGTGGAGACGGCAGACCTGGCGGGTGTGCCAGAGGTGACCCGGGGAGCCTGAGGTGCTCAGGGCCTGAGAACTAGGAGGGAAGAGAGCGGACACTGAGACGGGGGTGAGGGGACAGACGCCTCCCCGGCTTCACTGCTTCGCCGGGGCTGGCCTTAGGTGTCGGCGTCCGGAGGGGAGCCTCGCTCACTCACGAATCTGTCCAGACACTGTTCAACCATCCACACACCGAACTGGTGGCCGAGGTCCAACAGTGAAACAAAGCGGACCAGAATCCTGGCTTCGTTTAGTTTAAATTCTAACGGGGGGGAGACGCACAGTAAGCAGACCAACGAGGAAACTGTGTCACGTGTTAGAAGGTGATAAATCCTGGCAGGGAGAGAGAGGGCAAGCAGAGGAGGGGCAGGAAGTGCTAGGTGGGGAGGATTGACGTTTTCACTGCGAGGTCAGGGGAGGGCTGGGGCCTGACGTGCCAACACTTGCTACTTGTCAAGCAAACGAGGAAACGCCGCTCCATCCTTTCTCATGAATGATATTTACTTGGGTTCAGTTTATGTGGGTTCGGAACCCTCACTAGATTGTTCCTCCTGCGTCTTGTCAGAGCCGGAAGGGGCTCCAGGACGTGACCTCACAGAGCCCGGCCCGAGCAGGTGTCAGAACACAGGGAGGTTCCGCAGCCACAGTTTAACCCTGGCAAATTGCAGAGCAAGAGTCAGGGCCCTGGGGTCCCGGCTTCTGCTCCAGTTTGAACCAGGACCCCCCTCAATAGACACCAGCAGATGCCCCCGGCTGTACCGTGTGAGAGACAGGCTCGACTCCCCAAAACGTTCCTGAATGTGCATCCCGGACTCAGAAGCAGGAGAACAAGCCACGTGCCGGTGGCCCGCATCCCCCCCTGCTCACCCTCGCAGGCTGCCCTCGGGTCCTCGCTGACCCTCCCTCCTCTGATCATGATCACAACCCCCGGGGTCCTCTTGGCTCGGGGCCTTTTGTCCTCAGTGATGCTCAGTGGCCAAGTCAAAATCAAGAAGTTAGGAAGGGGGACGGTGGCTGAGTGTTTAAGAATCCGCCTGCCAATGCAGGGGACACGGGTTCGAGCCCTGGTCCAGGAAGAATGAGAAGCCCGTGCGCTGTAATGAAGAGTAGGCCCTGCTCGCCACAACTAGGGGAAGCCTGTGCACAACAACGAAGACCCCATGCAGCCAAAAAAGTAAATAAATAAATTTAAAAAAAATAAAAAGAAGTTAGGAAGGTGTTTTTCTTTGTCACCCAATGTATGTTCTAAGAAGAGTTGCACCCTAACAGCTCAGCCTGCTTCGCCCCTGTGTGTGGCAGAGATAAGTGTGCAAGAAAGGGGCGCTGGCTTTGCACTCCATGCCCCTGGGCATCTCCTCTGACAGGCAGGGTGATGGAGCTCCGCCCATCCACTGGTCGCAGCTCTGTGACCTCAGGCAAGTTGCTGTCCCTCTCTGTGTCCCTGTCTTTAAGTGACAGGATAATCTCTAAACCCTTTCCTGCGGGACAGGTCTCTGACTCAAAGGATCTAAGAGGGGGCACGGAGCTGCTGGTAAAGATACTGCAGTTCCTGTTTTATTTTCTTTTGCAGCCTAGGGCTTAGCTGTGGTTTATTAAATGCATATTTATTTTTCACCTGGGGATCGGTTTTGATGAAAACCATCTCATGAGAGCAAGGAAGCTGTGGCTGCTTTGGCAGCTGCTCCAAGGTGGTCTGTCCCCCGCAGCTGTCCCCGGTCTACTCGGGGAGGACGTGCGGCCTGTGCGGGAATTACAACGGCAACCAGGGGGACGACTTCCTGACGCCCGCGGGCCTGGTGGAGCCCCTGGTGGAGCACTTCGGAAACTCCTGGAAGCTGCGTGCGGACTGCGAGGACCTGCAGAAGCAGCCCAGCGACCCCTGCAGCCTCAACCCACGCTTGAGTATGTGAGACCTGGACTGGGGGCCCCCGGAGCCCCGAGCTCCCTCGGGTTCCAGTGCATTCCGTGGACGGTGCGCCCACCGTTGGGGGAGGTGGGTCTTTGTTTTCACCATCAGCATTTGATGATCTTCATCTGGATCATTTATTCGTCAAAATCTCTTTATTGAGCACCCTCCGTGGGCCACACCCTGGGAAAGAAAAGAGTAGCCCGTAGTTCTTCCCCTGGACGTTCTCGGTCCCTTGGAGCAGCAATTAAACTATCGTAAGATAGATGCACGGGGCTGGCCATGCGCAGATTCGTCTGTGGTAGCGTCCTCAGGCCTACATCGACTGCCCCCTCTTACCCTCTTACTCAGCAGGGAACCGTTTCTCCCTAGGAAATGTGGTTGATTATGTATTTAAGCCATCAGGAAAGTATATTGGTTGCGGAAGAAAAATCGCCATGATTCCCAGACATGAGAGAATTTGTTTTTACCGCTGCTGCAGCGAGGGAGGGCCGGGGACGGGGATTTCGAGCCGGAGCCGGTGACCCTGGGGTGCGCGCGCGCATCGCCTGCGGCCGCCTCAGACCACGCCGCTCTTCTCCCACAGCCAGATTCGCGGACGAGTCCTGCGCCATCCTGACGTCGCCCAAGTTCAAGGCCTGCCACGGCGCCGTGGGCCCGCTGCCCTACCTGCAGAACTGCCGCTACGACGTGTGCTCCTGCACCAACGGCAGAGACTGCCTGTGCGACGCGGTGGCCAACTACGCGGCGGCCTGTGCCCGGAGAGGCGTGCGCATCGGCTGGCGGGAGCCCAGCTTCTGCGGTGAGTGCCCTCCCCGCCCGCCGCCCTTCCAACGCCACGCCACCTAGCGGGATCCACTCGGATGCCCTGCGGCCTCCGCGCTGCTCCTGTTCTGAGCGCTGTCTGAACGGGCCCAGGGCATCCCCTCCCGTCTCCTCTCGATTCTCACCTCCCCGAAGGACAGGGCGATGGGGACGGACCTGTACCTGGAGGGCAGGTTGACCCCCTACCTGGGGGCCTAGAACCTTGGCGTCCCTGCCTGGTAGAGATTTCCTGTGGTCGCTGCCACCTAGCGTGGGATGCATGTAGGGCCGGGTTGAGGAGTCAGTGGGTCCCTGCATCCCTGGAGGATCTGAGGAAGTGATGGGAGATGCAGGGACCAAGTCTCTGCTTATAACTTCAGGCAAACCGTCAGGGCAAGTCCCCGCCCACGTCTCCAGCACCGCAAGTCATATAAAGCAGAATAACATCCTTGTCCCCAGACGACGTGAGAGGCCCACCCTGCGCTGTTAGATGCCTGGCACCGGAGGTGGTATCTGCCCCACACTCTGGTCCCTGGTTGGTTGTTACTGTCTCTCTGGGAACGTTTGCCGAGTGCCCTGCGTGGTGAGGCTGTAGCAGTGCTTCAGGGCCTCGACCTTCCTTTTTGAGGCACAGATGGAAGCTGCCTCCCTACTAGGTGCCTGTCACACTGAGCAAGAGAATTAGTAGACTAAGGTCGGGGTAACCAAGGAAGGCTCTCTGGAGGCGGTGCACTTGACCAGGCTTTTAAAAGGCACTTTCTTGACAAAAATGTTGTTTCTGTTGGTGGAATAATAGTTGGGATGCGTAGAAGTGAAGGCATTCAAGGAGGATAAGGTCTAGTGGATACTCTGATTTATACGGTGAAGTAGATGCGTTTGGAGACTAAAATGTCAGTGGTTCTGACAGAGCAGGAAAATAGGAACTACAAGAAATGGTAAAAGGTCTCAATATCATGTATTTGGAGAGAAGTTTAGGTTTAGGGGCTCTAGAAGTGTCACTATTTGGGGTCAAATGAGCCAACTTAGGATTTGAGTCTAAGCCACCTTATAAAAACAAGAAGCAGAGACAAAGTAAGGACGAAATGGAACAAGCGTTTAGATGTGTGAGGTTGTGCCCCTGTCCCTCTAGCCCTGGGGTGTCATGGGGTCACGGGCCAGCAGCTGGGAGAACCGAGGCTGGGACCTCTCTGGGTAACTTGCTTCGCGCGCTTTACTTCACCCTCCAAAAACCCTTATCAGCACTTGCTGTTCAGAAATTGGGGGCGTAATTTGGAGTAAGTGGCGTCTGTCTGTGACTGTGCTTTGGTTGTCCCCCAATGTTAGAAATTATGCATCATCCCTGTGCTACAGCATCCGAGGGATTTCCTAATTTGGGACAGTCTCCCAGCATGCTGAGGGCTTACCGAAATATTCTTTAAACTTCAGGAGCAGCTGTTCTTAACCTCCACCCAGAACAGAACAAGAGGGGGTGAGCTGACCCCACAGCAGCGGGTGCTGAGCTTTGTTTAGAGTTTCCTGGCTCCTGAGGCAGGAAGTGTGGGTGGTGGGAAGGACCTGTCCCTGGAGACTTTGAAAGACAAGAGGAGTCTGTCTCTATGAGTTGAACCAGTGAAAACCAGCCAGGTGGTCACGGGTTGTCCCTCTGAGGCCGGAGGAAGGTAGGCGGGATGCCTGGGTTCCTACCTTCATCTTGCACCTCATGTTCCCTTCCTGAGAAATGAACAGACTCCCTAAACCACTAACTGCATCCCCAAGAAGAGGCCACACCCACTGGGGGACACTCCTGGAGCAAGGCCTGATTGCGTAGCTGCTTTGCAGGGTGCTGTGAGGAGAGTCCGGAGAAGCACAACACATGTTTTGTTTTTTGTTTTTTTGTGTTTTTTTTGCGGTACGCGGGCCTCTCACTGTTGGGGCCTCTCCTGTTGCGGAGCACAGGCTCCGGACACGCAGGCTCAGCGGCCACGGCTCACGGGCCCAGCCACCCCGCGGCACGTGGGATCCTCCCGGACCGGGGCACGAACCCGTGTCCCCTGCATCGGCAGGCGGACTCCCAACCGCTGCGCCACCGGGGAAGCCCCACAACACATGTTTTTCCTTGTAAACTGGTTATGCTTCCTTTGGAAAGACAAGACCACGGGACTCTGGCAGGCAGGGACCAAGTCCTACTGTCTCTGCATCCCCCAGCCTAGCAGAGCCCCTGCCACGCCGTGGACACATAGCCAACATCTGTCAGACTGATGCACATTACCTCTGGGGACGGAGGAGCAATTTAACACAGCTCCGGGCCAGCTCCCCAGAGAGAAAAGCCTTCCTGCTCCTCCTGGATGGGGGAAATTGCCCTTTTAGGCGTAGGCTCAATGGATTGAATGGGATTCCCATCTTTGTGGCCCAACGCAGTCCCATCTTAATCTGCCTTTGCTCTAAATATTCATCCAATGACCCAGCCTCTCCGCTGGTTCAGAGAAAAGCCTGTGTCTAGTATGGTTAAAACCCCTCCCCTCAAACGCCACCCCCGGAGCAGTTGTAGGCAGGGAGGTTGCAGGGCTTGGCCGTTTCTGAGGTTCATGGCCAGGCTTTCCCTTTACAGCTCCTGTGGAACACAGCCAGAGGGTTTCTGCTGTAGAAATGGCTTCTGACAGGGAGGGGAAGGGTTCTAATGGTCCCGGGAGGAGTGTCCCCAGTGAGATTCTCATTTCTTGGACGACAGCTGATCAGCAACGAGAAAGCGTTGTGAAAGAGCCTAGGGCCTCCCCCAGCGCCCCCCACCCCCCAGTAAAGAATTCCATCATCAGGGTGCTCGCGAGAGGGCCGTGAGTGCAGAGTGGGCTGAGTGCTGGGTCCTCTTAGGAGAGGACCTTTGGAGCCTGTGGAGCTGGGACTGCATTTCCCCTGTTATCACAAGGGCAATAAAGCAGCAAACATTCACCCCCTGCCAGGCTGGGCTCTACACTCACTTAACCTTCATAGCAACCCAGGTGGACGTTATTTTTATATTCCAGAGAGGACAGTGCTAACTAGAGGTGGCACTGGGACTTGAACCCAGGAATTGGGGATCCGGCGCCCACTCACTCCCTTAGCTGCTTTGCCGCGTTGCCGTGCTTCCTGTCAGCCTGTGTCTGTTGTGCCGTTTCTGTGTGGGAGGCCGGGGGGTTGGGGGAGGGCTGTGGGTAGGTGGACGCTGCATGCGTGGCTGGGGCAGGTCTAAGGGTGTCCCTGCTCTCTGTGACCGGCACGTCCCCAAAGCCTGGTTCCTAGGGGACCATTTCCTTTCTAGAGCATAATGGTTAAGAGCGTGAGCTTTGGGGTCACAGAGAGCTGGGTTCAAATCCTGCCTCGGCCTCTACCTGGGAGGCGTGACCCTGATGAGTCACTAAGTTAAGTTTCAGGTTTCTTACCTCTGGGGGGGCGGGGTTGTGAGATCTCATGTGAGAGGCAGCCAAGGCATAAAACCCACGGTGAAGAGCAGGGTGTTCAGTAGGTGCTCAGTTAAGGGAGCTGTTATTGTTATTATCATCAGGGAAGAAATGCCCTTGCCCATCCCTGCCAGTCCTTTTGAATATTTACAGCCCTAAAATCCACCAGGATTTCTACTATGTCCCAGGCTTTGAGAATTCAGAGATCACCAAAGCATGGTCCCCCTGGTTAAGCAGAGGAGAAAACGTGTACGTCCGTGATTAGAACAGACGTTCGTGAAAATAAAAACACACTTTTGCTCACAGTGGGAAGAGAAGGCAGTGACTGTACGGATATGACTGGGGGTCCCAGCAGCAAGGGGTGGCACCCCCGGTCCTAGAACCACAGTCCTGGTCATCTTAATGCTTCCACTGAGGCTGTCCTTCCCCCGCCCTCTCTCCTCAGCGCTGAGCTGCCCACGAGGCCAGGTGTACCTGCAGTGTGGGAGCCCCTGCAACCTCACCTGCCGCTCCCTCTCTTACCCGGATGAGGAATGCACTGAGGTCTGCCTGGAGGGCTGCTTCTGCCCCCTGGGGCTCTACCTGGATGAGACCGGGGCCTGTGTACCCAAGGCCCAGTGCCCCTGTTACTACGACGGTGAGATCTTCCAGCCCGAAGACGTCTTCTCGGACCATCACACCATGTGGTAAGTCAAGCAGTGGGACTGGGGACCTCGGGAACGGCAGGGGCAGGGAAACGTTCCTCCACGTCCTTCATTTCATGGATGGGTAAACTGACGCCCAGGACAGGCAGTGCCCGTCCAGCATTGCACAGCAAGTCGGGAGCAAAGCTGAGATTTCACCCAGGTCTTCCGACTGCCTTGCTGTGCAGGGCACTGGAGCTCCAGGCTGGGGGCAGAAGTAAGTGATGAACAGTAAGCCAGCTGTCACGTGTGGAGCCCCATTTCTCTGCACTAGGTCTCAGCTTCCCTTTTCTAGAACAAAAGATGGGAGTTCTCCTTGCCCCGCTCCCCTTCAGCCTCCTGTCGGTGTTCTCAGGCTGAAGCACTCGAGCCAGGAGAAGACACACCGTAGCAGCACTGCCTCAAGGGTGCATCCCCGTCCTGACTTGCTTCACGCCTTTCCCGAAAAACAGCTCCGGGTCACGCACGCTTCCTGCTGTCCTTCACCCAGGCCCTTGGTCATGGTCAGTTTCAGCAGGGCTGTCACGGTCGCAGAAGAAATTTGTAACAGAACATTTATAAACACCTAATCGGCGCCAGTTCTGTCCCAGTGCTGGGCTAGAGATTGTAACCTAAAGATGAACCAGACACAGGATGGGCCCCAGAGAAGCTGACAATCTGCGAGGGAAACCAGTTGAAATGTGCTGATTATGGAAAATTTCAGACATCACACTGGAGAGAATAGTGTAAGGGGTCCTAATGCATCCAGCCCCAGCCTCCATAATTATCACCACTTTGCCACTCTGATTTGATCTATCCCTTCCTCCCCTTTTTGGCTGGAATAATTTAAAGAAAACCTCAGATATTATTTCATTTCATCTGAAAATACTTCAGTATGTATTTCCAACAGAGAAACAGTTAAAAAAAATAAATCTAACCACAATACCATTATTAACCTAACCATTAACAATCATTCCTTCCTAACATCTAACATTCAATCCATGTTCACTTTTTCCTGATTGTCCCAAAATGTCTTTTTACAATTGGTTTGTCCAAGTCAAGATCCAGTCAGGGTCTGCACGTTGCATTTGGTATGAAGCTTTTTCTCATCACTCCACTGAGATTAATTTGCCATCCTTCCCAATCTCCTATATCCAAAGTGGGTTGTTTACACTTGTATTAAAACAGTTATGGTCATTGGGCCTGGATTTATGCAAAAATGTGTTAAATCTCCCCTCTAGACTGTGACCTCCTAAAGAGTAGGGACTGTATCTTAGGCCCTGATCCCTAGTAGCTAACCGTTCTGATACAAAGTAGGTACCATTCATGTTTACTGAGATGAAATAACTATATTTGGTAGACTTGCCGTATCAGAACCATGAAAACCCCTGCTCGTTCAGAAAAGGGAAGGATCTCTTCCGTTTGGGAGGAACTGGGGAAGACTCAATGCAGGAGGTAACTTTTGAGTTTGAGGAGGATTCTACTGGCAGAAGTGGGGTTGAGGGGCTTCCCTGGTGGCGCAGTGGTTGAGAGTCCGCCTGCCGATGCAGGGGACACGGGTTCGTGCCCCGGTCGGGGAAGATCCCACATGCCGCAGAGCGGCTGGGCCCGTGAGCCGTGGCCACTGAGCCTGCGCGTCCGGAGCCTGTGCTCCGCAACGGGAGAGGCCACGACAGTGAGAGGCCCGCGTACCGCAAAAAAAAAAAAAAAAAAAAAAAGAAATGAGGTGGAGGGTTTTAGGGGTGGAGCAGCGGTCCAGGGACTAAAATGCACAAGGCATATACTCACTAGTCACCAAGGTAAGTCCTCTGGGGACATATGTGAGCGCGAGGGAGAGATAAGACTGGGGGGAAGTTGGGACCAGCATCAGGGGCCGGTCTGTGGAAGATAAGGTGAGGACTGATGCTTGAGCAGTCGGCCGTGGGACCTCGGAGGGTTTGAGCAGAGAGGAAATAGGGTCAAAGTGTAGTTTTAGGGAGTAGGTTCTGGAAGCTGCATGAGTTATGAGGTCAGTTGTGGGAAGATGTTGACATAGTCTAGTCGGAAGGTAAGGCCCTGGGCCAAGTAATAGCAGCAAAGACGGAGGGGGTCAGGAGCTAGAGATGACGGGAAGGTAAACAGACCAGTGGGATGTTTGGGAGGAGGAGGAGGAGGTGTATTGAAGGTGGTCCCAGGGTTCTGAACTTGAATGCTTGGGAGAACAGCGAGACCAAGAACTGCAAGAGGGCTCTTTGTAGGTGGAGGGAAGATAATGAGTTCAGTTTTGGCCTCGATGACTTTGAGTGACCAAGAGGGCATCTTGGTGAATGAGTGGAACCGATGGCTGGAATTATGGGTTTGGAGCTTGAGTAAGAGATTGGGGCTGGAGGTACCAGTTACAGCCGTGAGAGTAGCTAGGCTTCTAAGAGGGGAAGACCAAAGATGTGAGAACGTTCAGAGGACCAGGGGAGGAGAAAGGGGATCCCATGAGAGAGGCCAAAGAAAAAAGGCCAGCGGAAAGGGCAGAACCAGGAGAGGCCCATATCATGGACATGAAGGGAACAGGGGAGTCGTACCATCTTCTGTTGGCTTGGGTATTTGGCCTTAGCCCAGTGGTTGTTTTACCACAGTTGTCAAGCTATAATATTCAAGGTGTTTCTCTCTGGGGCCTTGAAACAACACTTTAGGCAAGCAGGACTTGCTTTTTTAGTAAGGAATTGGAGGCTTAGAGAGATTATCACTTTCCCAAATCATCCAGCAAGTGGCTGGAACCCAGGGACCCTTGAACTCTTCATGTTACACGAAGAAGAGGCTGTTGAATATGGCGATCAGAAGGTCACAGTGGCCCCCTTGTTTCATAGTGTGGTGAGGAAAGAAGACAGAGGGTAGGGGGCTGGGGTGACTCTGAGGACAGCAATGCAGCTGGTATTGGTAAAAATAACCAATTTTACCATATCGGAAGCGCAAGGAAGGCTGTGGGGGACAGCAGCTCCTGGGTGGGCAGAGGGCTAGGGGGTAGCCCTGGCTTCAGGCTCTTCTCAGGGTTTGGGCATCAGTGGCCTCTCCATGACCACCTCCTCTTCCCAGCCTCCCCTTCAGGCACCAGGGCTGAAAGCTATAGATCATCTGTTTCTCCACTTCATTTAGAAAATTGGATTTCAGGGAGAATGTGAGCCAGCGGGAACTCAGGGCTTGTCTGTGGCTATTTATTTTTATTCTTTTTAATTAATTAATTTATTTGGCTGTGTTAAGTCTTGGTGGCGGCACACGGGCTTCTCTCTAGTTGTGGTACGTGGTCTCCAGTGCGCGTGGGCTCAGTAGTCGTGGCGAGCAGGCTTAGTTGCCCCGCAGCATGTGGGATCCCAGTTCCCCGACCATGGATTGAACCTGCGTCCCCCTCATTGGAAGTTGGATTCTTAACCACTGGATCACCAGGGTTCTATTTTTATTTTTATTCTTCTGACAACACACTGAAGAATCAGCACAGCTGGGGCAGGTGTTAGTGATGCCCCTGGAAAGGTGGTAGGAAGGTGCAAGCACACGTGACCTGGAGGTTTCTCCAGACCATTCGTGTGGTATCCAAACAGCCATCGCAGTGGGGTGCTCACTCCAGGTAGGCCAGCTGTGAGCCAGGAGTTGTCTTTTAACCTACCTGCAAGGTTTTCTTTCTTTCTTTCTTTTTTTTTTTTTGAAGTAAAATTAAGCTTTTTGGTCATGTCCAAATGATAGATAGAACATGGCATTTGGGAGAAGGATCTTTTTAAGCCAGGTGTTAGTTAAAAACCAGAAGTGCAGAATCTGCATGTGCCCAGGGAGGGAAGGGCTGATTCCCTTGTTCATTCAACAAATGCTGATCGAACAGCAGTCACGTTAAAAATGTTCAAAATCATTATAATCAGCGAAACGCAAAATGAAGCAATAAACGTTACTGCATATCTGTTTCACTGGGAAAAATTGAAATCTGAATAATGCCAAGTGTTGGCAGGGCCATGGGACATGGGGCCCCTGACCTGCTCCTGGTGGACACAGACTTGTTCACATACTCCCAGGATTGTTTCAAAATCTCAGTGTGATTATGTCACATTCCTGCTTGGAATCCTTCCAAACCTTCCCCTCAACAGGCCTTAGGATGAAGGTCAAATCCCTCCCACGGCCTCCCAGGCCCCATGGGATCTGACCTCTGCTACCTGTCCCCTCTCCAATGCCCTGGCTTCCTTTGAATCCTGAAGATGCTTTGCTCCCTTCAAACCCAAGTCCAGTTGTACCTGAGAGAGCCAGGGGCACAGTCTATGCGAATTGGACATCCACACCTGGTAGTCGCACCTGGGCATATATATTAGAGGTCTTCACGTAGGGTACATGTATGAAGATGTCAATCACAGCCTTGTTTACGGTGGTGAGGAGTGAGGGACAATCTTCCATGGCTTCTACCCTCTTGGATCTTTTTATTTTCTATTTTTTGGCCACGCCACTAGGCATACGGGATCTTAGTTCCCTGACCAGAGATCGAACCTACTCCCCCTGCAGTGGAAGCTCGGTGTCTTAACCACTGGACTGCCAGGGAAGTCCCTACCCTCTTGGATCTTATAGTCCAGTGGCAGAGAGAGATGTTAACCAAATAATAACTCAAATGCATGTAAAGTTACAAGTGTGGTAGGAAGCAAAGTATGTGGTCTATGAAAGCTTGAAATGGGGGGTGGACAAAGGCGGTTTTGTCTATGTGTGTGTGTGTGTGTGTGTGTGTGTGTGTGTGTAAGTGATGTCAGGTCAGAGGAAACAGTGTGTGCAGGAGCGTTTGCATTTGAGTGGGGCAATGCACCTTCAGGATGAAAAGAAGGCCAGGTGGATGGATGGGGGATGGGTAGCAGGGCTCAGACCGTGTGGAGCCTGGGAGGCCATGGGAGCGGTTTGACCTTCATTCCTAAAGCCTGTTGAAGGGAAGCTATTGAAGGATTCCAAGCAGGAATGTGACATAATCAGATTTGGGTTTTGCAAAGATACTTGGGCTGCCATGAGGTATGTGTTTTGGAGGGAGGTGAGGAGAGATGCAGGACATCAGTCGGAAGGCTTCTGCACCATCCAGGTGACGGGGGTGGGGCTCAGCAGTGGAGATGGAGGTGGGTGTGGCTCCCAGCTTCAAGCCACCAAGCCCAGGGCTTGGGGATGCATAGGGTGTAGTGGTTGGGGAGAGGGCAGTGTGTCAGGGCTGAGCCCTGGGTTTCCGGTTTGTGAAACTAGATGGATGGTGGTTTCATTCGAAGAATCCAAGCCCCGGGGGAGAATTGGCTTTGGAGGGGGGATAGTGAGCTCAGTTTTGGGCCCACTGAGCCACGCAGGTGGTTATCACATAAGCATTTGAATACGTGGATCTTAAGTTCAACGGAGAGATCGGAGCTGCTGGTGTGAATCTGTGAGTCCTCTCTGTAGTTGAGGCTGGACTTGCAAATGGCACACACAGTAGGAGGAGGAGAGAGGGGCTGGATGAGTCCGTAGGGGGGCGGAACTACTGTGAGCCTGAGCCGAGCAACCAGCAAAGTGGGAGGAAAACCAGGAGGGATGTTTTGTTTTCTTTTTGTAGAAGGATGGAGCAGGTGACAGGGATGACTAACGTGGAAGGAGATGAAGTGAGAAAAGAAGTGAAAACAGTTGCACTGGGTCCAGTGGCGTGGAGGTCACTGGTGGCCTTAGCAGCTGCGTTTCAGCCAGGTTATGGGATGGGGGCCGGCCGGAGAGGGCAGAGCGCCCTGTGGGAGGTGGGGAATCCCTCTAAGTCAGGCTGTGACCTCCTCTCTGCAGCTACTGTGAGGATGGCTTCATGCACTGCTCCACGAGTGGAGCCCCGGGGAGCCTGCTGCCCGACTCGGTCCTCAGCAGCCCCCTGTCCCACCGCAGTGAGTACCACCCGCAACGGGCTCTCCTCTCCCTCTGCTCAGATGGTGTGGGTGAGGGAGCTGGCTGCGTTCAGGCACGCGTTTGTGTGTGTGACTTCCAGGCCTGGAGGTGCCTTTGCATGTACACGTCCCAGTTGTTGAGGCAGGAAGAGTTTAATTTTGTGATGGGGAAAGACTGAATTGCCTGCAGGATGGACCAGGGAGATCTCTCTTCTGCCCATGGCGAACTTAACCCAGGGAGCAGCTGTGGGTACAGTGGTCCTTCATGGCCTCATTTTACTGAGGGACACGGTGACCGGAACACCTCTTTAGAAAGCTTCTCTGATGGATTTGAGACAGAGGAGTTTGGACTCGGTGCCCTTAGTTTGAAGGTCCTAATAGATGCAGGGCTGTTCAAGGACAAGGCACAGGAGGGAGACCTGGTGGGACCATATTCCACGTTTGTGGGTCAGAAGGACCCAACATCCTTGCTTAGAAAGGACCCTCCTGGTAGGAGGGAGCGAGATGCCCTTAGGCAGATAAATGGGCTATTTTCAGCCTCCAGCTTGACGTCTTCTCCCTACCTCTCACTTTCCTAAGGCCCCCTCTCTCCCAGTGACACAGCTCTGTGCCTGCTTTTGTTTTCCGGCTGGTCCTGGTGGGGAGTCCAAGAACAGGATGTCCGCATGGCCAGCTGAGGGCCCACCTCTGGGTCCTTGCTGTGTGCTCACCTGGTGGAAGGGGCAAGGGAACTCCGTGGGGTGTCCTCTAAGGAGGCTAATCCCATTCCTGAGGGCTCCACCTTCATGACCCAATCACCTGCCCCAAACCTCACCTCTTAATAGCATCACCTTTGGGGGTTAGGATTTCCCCATGTGAATTTTGGGGGGATACAAACATTCAGTCCATAGCAGACCTCAAGGTCACTCATCCCTCTGCCTCTTTCTTCTTCCTGCTCTCTCTCATTGTAACGTTTTTTTCCTACACTCCACCCCTCTCTGTTGCGTTCTGCCTCTCAGTTCTGATGCTTCTCTTGCCCAGAGTCTTCTAGCCTAGTGACAGGAAGGTTTTTTTTTTTTTTTCAAAGTCAGGAAACTCCTAGAATTCTGTGCCATTTGGAAAACCATTTAACCTCTTAGGGTTTCAGTTTCCCAACAGAAGTTTCCATATAAAAACAAGGCTGGGAGTTCTGACTTTCTTGTCCATAAGAGCTACTACATGCTATATATGCATGTAAGATACAAATGCTATTCAATGCATCAGGGTTTTTGAAACACAGGTGCTGTGTCAGTTACCTGCTGTCATCATTTACTCAGTCAACACAGTGATACCTACTAATTGCCAGGAGATAGAACAGTGAACAAAGCGACAAAACCCCCTGCCTGCACGGAGCCTGTGTTCTAGTGTGTGGGTGGGATGCGGGTGAGCAGTCAACAAAGAAGGAAAATCAATGGCCTTCAAATGGTGACGTCAGAGCGAGGAGAATGACAAAGCAGGGAGTGGAGGAGTGTCCAGGGATGGAGTGTTATGGGTTTAAAGAGAGCGGCTGGGATGGCCAGGGGCTGGGCAGAGGATGCCACGTGAGCAAAGCCCCCTTTAAAGTTGTTGTGATTTAATTAATTTTAGGAATTTAAAATTAAATGTGTTGGAGCAAAGGTTCCTTTTAAGCACCCACACCCGGGTCCCTTAAAGCCTGGCTCTGGACGTTTCTGCAGCGCGTCCTGATTCAGTGCAGCAGGCAACAGCGCAGGGTCAAAGGGGATGAGGATCGGGGGCCGTTAGAGGGATGCCGAGCTCGGCAGAGGCGTCTTCAGTGTAGGAAGAGGTCAGAGCTCAGATGAGTAGATGAGGCTGCCATTCCGGACCCAGCTGGAGGTCCAGCAGTGCCTTGTCCCAGGGCGTGGGCAGCCTGAGCCTCTGGGGTTGAGTGACTGCACGCAGGGGGCAAAGGACAGAGTAGACGGCAGATCCATTCACCCCTTCAATGATCGTCTCTTTGGTTTTCCTGACTCCAAGGCAAAAGAAGCCTGTCCTGTCAGCCCCCCATGGTCAAGCTGGTGTGTCCTGCTGACAACCCGAGGGCTGAAGGGCTGGAGTGCGCCAAAACGTGCCAGAACTACGACCTGGAGTGCGTGAGCATGGGCTGCGTGTCCGGCTGCCTCTGCCCCCCGGGCATGGTAAGCTACCCAAGCCGCAGAGGGATGGAGACCTGCCGGGTTCCCGCGGGCAGGGGACAGTGAGGTGCGCTGCGGAGGCAGAGAGAGAAAGAAGCAAGAGTTCCACAAGGACGGCACTGGGGCTGCAGACGGGGTGCAGGTGGGGGCAGGGGTGAGTCCTCTGTGGCTGAGTCACAGCCGCCAGAGGCAGGGAGACAGCCGATGGGAAAGTTGGGGTTGATCTTCATCTTGGTGAGAGCTGACAAAAGTACAAGAACTTAGCACAGCGGTGCCCTAGGAAGCGAGGCAAGGATTTCTGGAAAATACTTAAAAGTGCTACCGGGCATCGCCACTAGAGTTTTCCCAAGGGCTGCGTGCCATCGTATGAAGATGAGGAGACACATGCATGCACACACACACACACACATGCACACATTTTTGCATATGACTTGCATTTATGTGTATAACTCTGTATCTCAAGAGAAGATACTGCCGTCAGCAAGCCGCAGGCCCACCAATCCCTTCCCCACACCGAGCCTTGCTTTCCTCATCTGTAGGGTGAGCCATGAGGTCTTGGTCAGCTCCTAACATTCTGTGTCTCTGGGGCTGAGGCTGCAAACCGTCACCCTCAGCCAGCCCTTCCTCGTGGTCCCCCAGTTGCTGGTCTGCGGCCGCCTGGCTCCTAGCGCATCCTGGTGGTGGCAATGGCCTGAGCACACCCAGGCCCCCTTAGCTCCGTCCCAAGTCTAGTCTTAGGACATCTGTGGATTAAATATACATAGACTATTCTTGTCACCCTGAAGGATGCAACTTCTGGATTCTTCTCTTTCAAATGCATCCCGTCTTCTTGCTTTCTCGAATTCCCCATACCCAACGTGAGCAGTGAGGGCTGGGGCGAGGGTCCTAGAGGCCAAAATTGGTGGGGGGAGGCAAGATGGCCCTCTTAATGGTTGTAAAGGTCATTCATGATGCCCAGGCCTCGGCTTGGGGGCAGTATCCTGGGCTGTGGGGGCTGGAAACTCAGATGCATCACCAGCGGCCCTCAGGAAGGCTGCGGACTGGGGTGTGTGCAGGGCACACGGTCTCTCTCTTTCCCTCCAACCCTCTCTCCTCCGAGACGGACAGACTAGCTGTTATCCATTCTCCCTGGGTGCTCCCTTCTGTCTTAGCCTCTGAGGATTCTAGAACTATCTTTTCTAACGGGGGAGCTAGAGATTGGCCAGGGAACATCCCCAAACTGGAAGTTCTTGTTTGGTGCCTTAGCAGAAGGAGGTATAAAGGAGGGGGAAACTCAGACAAGAAATAGGAGCGTGGAGAGGAAACTTCCATATTGTTCTTTTTTACCCCAAGGGCCTCTAATTTTGACTGTTCCTTCTCCATACTTGGAGAAGAAATTCTCCCGACATCAGAGAAAGCTCTGGCAAAAAGAGGGATGCCGCTCAGGAGACTGGAAGCATCAGGGGCTCTTTCAAATGAACTTGTTTTTTCCCCACGAAGGAAATAGTACAGAGAGGCTTAAATATCAGTAACCACAATAATCGCATTATTGTCCCAAATGGAGAGCGAGGCTTTGAATGCAGGATGAGGACGCATCGTTAGGGACTCCTGCAGCCTCTGGCCTCCCGAGGACAGTCTCTGAACATCTGTCATGTTAACAAGGTGTCTCTCACCCCAACCGCAGGGGTTGTGAACTTGAGGCTTGTGGGATAGGAGACTGGGCTGTTTTCACAACTGCTTCATTATGATGCCAGCTAACATGCAAATCATGGAGGCCAGATCTGCGAGCAGGAAAGTCTGGGTGATTTACGAAGTGCGTGGTGTGCTGGCTGCCGCCCGCGACCCGTGTTCTTGGCCTCCACGCAAAGGAAAAGGAGCGGAAAACACTGCTTGGGCCCATGGGTGCAGACATCCTCCGAGGGTGTGTGTCTCGTCGGCCATCCCCTGTGGAAGGTGGGAGGCTGTGGCATGTCACTGAGGGTTTGGAGGAAGAGGTCAGGGGTTCTGAGGACTCGAGAGGAGGGGGGAGCAGCTCCTTCCTGAGGGGCAGACCCACAGGGAGCAGGGAGAGTAGGAACAGGGGCCCGAGGGCCCAGCCCAGCCTCACCGCTTCCTGGCTCCTTGATTTTGCACATTCACTTTCGCCGAGCCTCAGTTGCCTCATTTGTAACATGGGCACAGAATTCCTGCTCTGCCTTCACACATGGGCCTGAAGGAGTCGTATGTGAAAGCACTTTTTTTTTTTTAAAGAAGATGTTGGGGGTAGGAGTTTATTAATTAATTAATTAATTTTTGCTATGTTGGGTCTTCGTTTCTGCGCGGGGGCTTTCTCTAGTTGTGGCAAGTGGGGGCCACTCTTCATCGCGGTGCACGGGCCTCTCACTATCGCAGCCTCTCTTGTTGCAGAGCACAGGCTCCAGATGCGTAGGCTTCAGTAATTGTGGCTCACGGGCCTAGCTGCTCCGCGGCATGTGGGATCCTCCCAGGCCAGGGCTCGAGCCCGTGTCCCCTGCATAGCAGGCAGATTCTCAACCACTGTGCCACCAGGGAAGCCCTGAAAGCACTTTTAAAACCAGAAAGTGCTATGGGATCATGGGAATAGCTTCAGTTGTTGTTTTCGTCCATAACCGAGGCTGTCTCAGAGGCTGGGCCGGCCCCCTCCTCTGGTCCATGGGAGAGACCCAGGAAGGGCCCATTTTCATAAATTTCCAATCTGTTGTGGACCAAAGCTTTTGTAAATATAATAGAAGTGAATTATCAGAAAAATGAAGCAAAAGGCAATGACATGCAAACATGAGTAACAGACAGGATATGTCGCACGTGATTTTCTAAACACCTGCTACCCTCCCGGCTGCACTCACGTCCTCATAGACCTGCACTGGTCCTGGGGACCACCCCGCTCTTTGCAGTTTGTTCCGGGCCTGGTACCCGCTCAGATCAGAGGCTTTCTGCTTCACTCCATCTGCTCCTGACACCGGTGCCAAGGTCTCCTTGCGTAGGACCAGGGGTGAGGATGCTTTCTGACCAAACTGATGGGTGGTTGGTGCAGAAGCTGCCCCGAGCTTCCAGGCTTGAATCTGGGCGCCTGACGTTTACTTCAACAGAGTGGCAAGCCACTTAACATCTTTGTGTCTTTATTTTTCTCACCTGTAAAACTGGGTCAGAAGGGTTCTTGAGAGGGTTGGAGGCGACAGTGGTGGGTACATGGAAGTCGCTTCGTAAGTGGTGGTTTAATGACCGCGGTTACAAGAAGTTCATGGAGGAAAAGCATGAACCATATTATGGACAGAGATGCTATAGGAAGTTAGTGCACACTGGGGAGCAATTTTTTGGACCTCAGGATCCACATGTAAGACCCACTAGATCAATAAAATGAAGGGGTTGCACTAGAAAATTTCCCAAGTATTTTTCTACGGTTAAAAAATCCTTGAATGCACTTCCTGCCTTTAAATTAGACTATTACCTGCTTCCACCACGAGGTGGCAGCAAAGCACAACCCACCGCCCGGCTCACTCCGTCCCAGTCGGGGCTCCGACTCTCCAGGCAGAGCCAGGAGCCCTAAAGACTCACGCTTTCAACAACCACCCCCCCCCCCACCCCCCGCCCGCCTCACCCCGCCCCGAGGACACAGAAGGAGACCGAGGAGAGAAAGGACACAGAACCATTCAAGGCTACATAACTGTGTAGTGGAAATCCAGGCCTCCTGACTCCCAGTGTAGTACCCCTGTCTGGGAGATGCTCACTTACGCTCTGAAGTCCAGCGGTCACATTTTCCAAACTGGTACCCAGTTCTGCTGGTACTGGAAAAGCTCTCAGCAGCTGAGATGTGTGTTCATTTCCCTGGTCCTTTGAGGCCCAGTTTTCTCACTGGCCCACTATGAAGACCGAAAAGCCTTTGGCACTGCTATTTGGTTTTGTGTGTGTGTGTGTGTGTGTGTGTGTGTGTGTTTTTTTTTTAAATTAATTTTTATTGGAGTCTAGTTGATTTACAATGTTGTGTTAGTTTCAGGTGTACAGCAAAGCGAGTCAGTTATACATATATCCACTCTTTTTTAGATTCTATTCCCATAGAGGTCATTACATTGAATAGAGTTCCCTGTGCTGTACAGCAGGTTCTTACTAGTTATCTATTTTATATATAGTAGTGTGTATATGTCAATCTCAATTTCCCAATTTATCCCTCCCCCCCTTTCCCCTTTGGTTGGCGCTGCTTTTTGAAAGGTAGGAATTGGGCTCAGGGGCCCATCCAGAGAGGGCCTCTCATGTGCGTACTGTAAATCCTACGAGATGTAATTCTAAAAGGCCCAAGAAAGCCCCCCTGTCTCAAAGATATCTCCTGCACTTCCTATGATTTGCCACCTAATCAGGTTTACTGAAATATAATAGGTATGAATTTAGTTTGGTTAATCAAAAACAACTTTAAAAAAGCTTCCCTTATAAATCCTCATAGGAAGTCATTCACACTTTAGCATGAGTTATTTCATCAGATTCTTTCCTCTAGCAAACATCTAGTTGAAGGCAGCTGCATTGAGCTGGAAGTATTGGCGGGGAGAACAGAGGACAGCTGGAAGGCAATAAAAGATTCTGGAGAGTGGGTCAGTATGGCGGGGTGAAGATGGGGCCTTTTCAGAGAAGAGCAACAATGCCAATTTTTTTCTACTTCATAATTTTTCTTGCTGATCAAGACCCAGGACCGTGTTCTCAGCACGAGCCTTTCTTACTCAAGGTGTCATGAGCTGATGAACAATGGCGACAGCTATTTCTGCCTGTTTTCTTCTGCAGTCCTTGAAGGACATGCGTCAACTTTCGTCAACTTTATCTTACTATCCTTCTGGTGTCCTAAAGGGAAGAAGACTAGGCAGGAATGGTTCTCTTCTTTTCAAACATGAAGTTTAAGTAAGTGACTTGCACGAAATTCACTTCGGGGCTGCTGTACTGGCCCACCCTACACGTGGACCTGTTCTCATCTCCATCCCGTCCGTCTCCTGCTTGTGTCTTTATCTTTCTATCTCTGTGGATTCTTTAGCGCTTTAGGACTCTGGGTGCTTTTGGCTAGGCTGGTGATATTTGATCTTCTGTTCCAAGTCGGGAGCCTCCTGCTGAGAAACCTCTCCTCTCCCTTTAAGGCTCCACTTTGCTTCCTCCACCTCTGACCTAGGTCTAAACCCATGCCCCTGTCCTCATTTGATACCAAGGTCCTATTTTAATACCATAATCCATCAATTAGTCATCTCCTTTCACTAAAATAAGCAGGGCAGAGAGGAGCCATGTGGTTTGTCAGTGAGAGCTGGGAAGGGGGTGACAGTATTATTTCATGGCCAAACTGGGATTTGAGTTTTCTGTCCCTTGGAGGAGGGCCGGGCTCCCTGGGACTCACCCCTGGCCCAGGCGAGGGGTTACCTGGGCCCTGGGAGTGCAGGACTTTTTGTCAGTGGGTTGACCACCCTGGAGAGAGGTAAAAACGTCCGGCACGCAGACCAAGAGGCATGGGAGCCCTCCCCGCAGCTTGCTTCTGCTCAGGGGAGATGAGCAGGGCCACTTTCTGGAATCCATCCTGCATCGTTTCGCCTCACATAATGTTTCCCATAACGAGGCTCGTTGTCTGGTTGGTCTCCATTAACTGCAGGAGCCCGGGCTGGCGAGCAGGTCGGGGGTCCACAGGGAGGCCATGGTCATTCCCAGAATAGCCACGAGGTGGCGGGTCTGGGACTTACATCAAAGATGACAAGCTTGGGGGATGCGGGGGTGAAGCCTGATTGCAAGGCTTTTGAAGACTGGGGTGGAGGGACGTTTCCCATCTTCCCTGTTCCCACTGGGCTGCCATCCTCCTTCCTGGGTGCCTAAGCTGGATGTGTGCCAAGGACATTGTGGCCCCTGGAGGTATGAGCCACCTAGAGCGTGGTCCCCCAGCATCTTCCTCACTCTAGCTCCCATCCTGCCCCTTCCCTTAGGCCTCGGGGACTCAGGAACACTCCAGAGGCTGCATGAAGCTGGTGGCTGAGTCGTGGAGGTTCTTCTTTCCACCCCTTCCAACACACACACACACACACACACACACACACACACGCGCATGCACCCACACATACACATGCATGCACACATATACACATGCACACACATAAATTTAGTCTTTGTTCAGCCCAAGACCGCTCTGTCCCAGGGCTTTGTCTGGCTATAGGCCCAGGGAACCCAGGCTTGTCTGCAGAGTGACGGGATCGCACAGATGCTAAGGCACCCAGACCAGCAGCCTCTCACCCCTCGGGTGGCTCTGGAACCAGAGTGCCGTGGTCCCTTCACCCAGGGTCACGCAGAGCCGGCGTCCAGGGCTGCCTCCTAGGGTTGGGACAGAAGCAGATCTACGTGTGGGATCAGAGTGGGTTTGGCCAGCTCTCCCTAAGGTCACTGGGGCCAGCGGGTCTTCGTTCTTTTCCTCCTGGCCCCGGCACCCCTGAGGAGTATAACTTGTCACATAGTTACTCCTTCACTGGTGGGGGGGTGGGGAAGAAGGGCAGGCCCTGTGAGGGTGTGTTGGACCGTCAGGGGACGGGGTGACAAGGGTGCTCGTGGGGCTTGAAAACCCCCAGCCTCTGGTTCTGGTCCATCCCTGCCTGTGGCCACTATTCAACTTTCACCTCTAGGGCATTAAGTGCATTGTTCACTAATTAATTCATTTTATTAAATACATTATCCATTTTCTTCAGCTATAGAACATAGTAGATGCTCAATGAAGAACATTCAGAAAAAAAATTTAAAACCAAAAAAGAAAATAAGGTTCCCTTATCCTAGCCCACCAGAGGCAACTTCTACACTTCCCAAGCCCTTTGGAGGCAACTTATATATTTCCTTCAAGACTATTTTGTTTTTGAAATATATGCATATATATATTAATCATTGGGACCATATGTGTATACAGTTTTAGAAATTAACAGCATAAGTAGTTCTCAAAACTTTTCAGACTTTAATGCGCTCCACAGGACACCATCACCTGGAGGTTCCTTAATGGGTTTAATCACGTTCCTATTGTTGAACACTTAGTTGCTTCCATTTTTATTTTGGAATGATAAATAATTGTACATTAGTTTTTGCCTATAACTCTATTACCTTTGGAGAAGTCCTCTGGAGGAATTACTGGGTCTAAGGAGATGCACGTCTCAAGGGCTTCTGACATGTGTTATCAGTCTCCACCAGGTCCCAGGGCTCCTGCCCCTGCAGTGTATGAGGGCGGAGGGGCTCAGAGTGTCTTCAGCTGAGCCACGGGGAACAGTGTAGACAAGAGCCGGGATTCCAGCCCCAGACTGGGCGTGGGCTCCCTGGGCCGCCTCTGGCCGCGGCTGTTGGATCACTCGTTGCGGCCCCAAGACTTCTGGATCGCTTTCCCTTAGGTCCGGCAGGACAACAGGTGTGTGGCCCTGGAAAGGTGTCCCTGCTTCCACCAGGGCAGAGAGTACACCCCCGGAGAGACGGTGAAGGTGGACTGCAATACTTGGTGAGGCCGGGAAGGGTTCCAGCGATGCTGGGGACGGGGGGTGGGGTGTTGCTCTGGTACTTGCTCCCCTCCCACCCATGGTAACGTGGCTGCTTCTTTCCTTTTCTCTGTGCCTCTGTTTCTCCATCTGTCAAATGGGAGACTTTATCATCCCGTGTACTCACCCCATGGGGACACTTTCTGGACAGCAGTGTTTCCTGGGGAAGATAAGGGCCATATCCATCACTGCATGCGTGACCAAGCTATCCCAGGGCACGGGATCGGGGGTCCTTCTCTGGCCTTGTCCTCTCCCCCAGCCATATTGTGAGTGTGCTTGCCTGGAAAGAGACCATCGTTCACACAACCCCAGGCTCTGCTCACTCATCGTCCCTTTCTTTGGGGCAGTGCACAGCTTTAGGGAAGGGCCACGGGGACAGGCAGTAAGGGGCTTAGTGTCTGTGGCCTGAGATCTGAGCTTTCCACCGCTGCCGCCCCTGTCGGGCTTCCTGATGTCGGCTCTGTTACTGGGTGGAGGGATGGGGCCATAGGGCAGCCGGCAAGTCGCTGCGGGTTTACACACATTGCTGCCCACCCTCTCCTGGCAGAAGCTCACAGCTGGTCACTGTTTCCCCAGCTCAGAATTTTCCTGCCATTCTGGACGTGTGTCCCCTTAGCCTCAGAGGGGCTATCGGTCTCAGTGTCTTTTCTGTAGAGACCCTGCGGCCCCTCCCAGGTGATGTCCTGGGAGACTGGGCTTTGGCACGTCTGGAGCAGGTGGTGACAGAGTGTCCCTGGGTCACCTCAGCCAACCAGGGCCCTTCTTTGCCTCGTGACGGGGGTGGGGGGCAGCATGACTTCCCTCTCCTCCTGGGCCCCGTGCTCTAAAAATGTGTGGGTTCATGACCGCGGGGCCCTGTGAGGTCCGATCCACAGGCTGCAGACCACCATCCCGACGCTTCCTGCGGCCTCCTGGAGGGTGGGTGGCGTCCTTGCTGAACCGACGCCCGAGGGCCCCGCCCTCACCCCCCCCATCTTGTTCCCAGTGTCTGTCGGGACCGGAAGTGGAACTGCACGGACCGCGTGTGCGATGCCACCTGCTCCGCCCTGGGCCTGGCTCACTACCTCACCTTTGACGGGCTCAAGTACCTGTTTCCCGGGGAGTGCCAGTACGTCCTGGCACAGGTGAGAGCAGGGCTCGGGGGTGAGTGTGCTCCCAGACCGGATGCCACCATTCTGTCGGTGGAAACAGCACTGGGGGCTGGTTTCTACGGGAGTGATTTTCCAGCTCCTGGAGAGGCAGGACCTCGAGACTCGAGTGACTGCTGTGTCCCTCCAGCTCACCTGCGCACCTCCCAGGACGGGGCAGAAGCTCATTCGTTGACTGGCCTTGTTGTGGGGCAGGCTCCCATCCGCCCCAGTCCCAGCACAATGCAACGAGAGGAAGGCTCCCTTTCCTTCTGCAGACACAGCCTCAGTCAGGGAACCAGTGGGGAGTGGAGCCCGGGCTGGATTTCAGCCCCAGCACCCTTCCTGCCAGCATCCTTGGGCAGTGAGCAGCCCACTCAGGGAAGGTTGAAATGACCCCTGGAGTTTGGTTCCCGCCCTGTGATTCTATTCTATTTTATTCTGTTCTATTCTCTCTCTCTTTTTTTTTTTTTTTTGCCGCACCTCGAGGCTTGTGGGATCTTAGTTCCCCAACCAGGGATTGAACCGGGCCCTCGGCAGTGAGAGCGCAGGGTCCTAACCGCTGGACCGCCAGGGAAGTCCCCATTCCATTCCATCGCATTTTCCACCATTTTCATTTCTAACCTCATGCAGCTCAGAATGGGGGGGGCGGTGAGGGACTGTGGGTACAGAAGGTCCCGCTGCCCGGCAGGCCGAGGAGCGGCCTGGGGGAATCCTAGCTGCTGCGTGAGGGCTGCTCGGCCCCCTTTCCCGCCCACGGGTTCCTGCAAGTTTCTCTCGCTGGTTGACACCGACGTGGGTGAGCAAGGAGGGCCGAGCGCTTTGTCCTCCAGGCGGCTGGGCTCTGCGCAGCTTAAACGACTGTGGTCTCTCCGTCTCCGCTCTCGGGGGCGTCAGGGGAGGGGCTCCGTGTGGGCTGGAGGGAGGACCGCAGACCCGAGGGGGCCTCAGCCCCAGAGACAGAGCTGCAGGGCCCGGGAGTCCGGCAACGAGGACAGGGGCACCAAGCATGACGCCTGCCCAGCGCGCGGGGAGCGAGCCCCCTGCCTCTGGCCCGCGCCCCAGGCTGGCCCCAGAGAGGTGGGCGGCGCGCTGGGGAGACGGGTGTGCACCCCACGAAATGCTTTTACCCACACCCAGGAACCCTCTAGGGCTTTCCCACACATCGTCTATGGAAGCCCGTCTTTCTGTTATCTGTCTGCTTCCCAGCCTTGGTAGCAGAAGATGGGGTGATACCAGCTCTGGGGCTCCACTCCCCAGCCAGGTTCAGATCTGGGCACCCAGAAAACACGACATTTCAGTGCAGCGAGAGGGGCCGGTCAGACCTACCGCCCCAGCTCTTCCTGCCTAGGAGCCAGTTGGAGTCCCTCCGAGTCGTGCCCCTCGTGGGGCTGCTTTTCCTGCCCCACCGCCAGTGCCGTTGTCCCCTCTGATACTTTGTCCGGGGGGCCCCCCTCCCTTTCCTCCCTTCCTCCTTTGGGAGGTGTTATCAGGACTTAACTCTTTCTCCTTCAGAAAAATCTCAGCTGGTGACAAAGCACTTGTACCTTCGTTCTCTCTTTTAACTTTCACAATCCCATTAACCTAAGACAAACCCGTTTAACCTACCAATCCCATCAAGTTGGCGGATTGCATCTTACAGAGGGGCACATCGTGTGTGTGGAATGTATGTATGTGTGTGTGTGAGTGTATGTGTCTTTGTATGTGTGTGCATGTGTGTGTGTTATATATATTTGTTTGTGTGTGGTATGTATGTGTGTGTGTCTTTGTGTGTATATGAATGTGTGTCTCTGTACGTGTGCCTCTGTGTGTGTGTGTGTATGTGTATGTGTGTGTGTATGAGGGTCAGAGAGGTAAGTGACTTACTCAATATTATCCAGTAAGTGGCAGAAACAAGGCCCACCCCTAGCTTTTCTGTGCTGGGTGTTTTTTTTCCCATCACATCACAGCAATAGCCACCATGGGAGATATTTGCCAGAAACGTGTCCGCTTTTGCTTCCTTTCTATGCAATTCCCCAGCGAGGACCACTGCTCCCATACCCTCTGTTCCCTGCTAGGGACGGTAGCTCAGCTGGTGTTGCTGGGTCCTGCAGTCTTTGGTTACAGTTCTGGGCCAGCAGTCCAGAGGGACTCCACCAGAACTTAGAGCTGCCAAGTGCCACGTGGCTGGACTGTGCTAGTTCCCCGGCTGAGGCTGGACTAACAGGCTCAGGGCGAGCTGTAGGCTGATGGGTCCATGTTCCCTCTCCCTGTGTCCCTCCTTCTCTCCCTCCCACCGCTCACCCCCCCCCCCACCTGGCTGTAGGCACCTGGTTCATAGGTGATGGCTGAGGATGACACACCTGTGAGTGTCCTCCGTCTCTGTCTGTCTGTCTCTCTCACACACACGTGGACATGGCAACCTCCTGTAACACATCCTTCAAAGGCTTGAGGTGATGGGATGCCAGTCTGCTGATCTGGGGAGGAGTAGCAGGGATAGTGTTTCTATCCTGACACCTGTTTTTCCCCAGGATTACTGTGGCAGTAACCCTGGGACCTTCCGGATCCTGGTGGGGAACGAGGGGTGCGGCTATCCCTCCCTGAAATGCAGGAGGCGCGTCACCATCCTGGTGGAAGGAGGCGAGATTGAGCTGTTTGATGGGGAGGTGAGTGTGGGCTCGTCCCTCCACCCTCACGTCCCTCTGTCGGCTGATGAAGAGCACATGCCGAGTGTCCGTCCAGAACGTGTGTGGATGGAACGTTGTGCAGCCAGTGGAGCGATGAGGCAGCGCTGTATCCTCTGACCTCGCCTCGTCCTGTGAGGGTGGCGGGTGGCAGGTGGTGACAGATTACACGATCCATTTTAGTGGAAGGAAGTGCAGACACACATGTGGAGAAGGGTGTGTAACCGTATCTGCACCAGTGTTGGGAGAGCCAGGGCTGACCTCCGGAGGCGACGGGAGATGGGAGGGTGGGAGGACTTTCATATAGGAATACGTATATACACACACATATATACATATGCATTATATACACACTATATATACAAATATACACACACACACGAGTATACTATGCATACACACATATACATATATGTTATATGCCCACAGTTATACATATTATATATACAAATATACACACATACACGTATATTATATATATAAATATATCATACACATATATACATATATATTATAGCCCACATATATATATTATATATACAAATGTATATGCACATATATACATATATATTATATACCGACGTATATATAAATGTATACAAATGTATGAACACATATGTACACATACATTATAAATGCAAATACGTTATACACAGTACACAATATACATATATATTAGATCCCACATTTATATGTATTATATATACAAATGTGTACACATATACACATATATTATGCATACAAGTATACACACAAATGCATATGTATTATATACCCACAGTTTTATGTATTATATATGAATGTACACACATACACATATATTATACAAACAAATATACACACATATATACCCACAGTTATATGTATTATATATACAAATGTATATACACATATATGCACGTATACTATGCATACAAATATACACATGTATACATAATATACAGATATATCCCATTTACATATATTATATATACAAATATATACACGCATATACACACATATATAGTATATATTATATACCCACATTATATATTATATACTAATGTATACACACATATACACACTTGTATACCTATATTCACAAAAATATATACACACATGTGCATACATATATACACACATATAGTATATATACAAGTATATACACACATTATACATCCAATATGTTATATATACACACGCATATATAAATATATATTTTGGGAGATGATGGTGTTTGGGGGGATTTTTACCTTCTTTTATGTTTTTCGGTTCTCTTTAGATAAAATCTTTGCTAAAGAGCTCAAAGTGCACAGACTCAGGCCCTGTGTGCTAAGAGCTCACAGAGTGGCTCTCAGAGGTCTACCTGAGAACCACCCAGGAGACCTTGTTTAAGACACCAACCTTCAGGTCCACCCCCTGGCTCAGGTCTGGGTGAGGCCCAGGAACCTGCGTCTGAAGTGGCAGGGGTCCCTGGAGCACAGCTGTGCTGGTCTGGCCACATCGGTACCTGGGAGACCTGGATCTGGGCTCACCCCTTCCCCATATCTTCATTTTGTTCTGTGGCCTCAGCCCGCATCCTACCTTCTGGCAAATACCCACCACTGGGCTTCCCTGGTGGCACGGTGGTTGAGAGTCCGCCTGCTGATGCAAGGGACACGGGTTTGTGCCCCGGTCCAGGAAGATCCCCCGCTGATACCAGGGGGTGGGAGGTGAATTCTCCTCCCTTAGAGAAGATAGCTGTGGAGCAAGCAGGACCTGTTGACTTGGGTCAGCCGTGTCCATTTCAGGGGCAGTCTACTTAGGACAGATGACAGTGGTGACATAGAGTGGGAGGCTCTGCCTGTGGTGTGTCCCCAGGGAGAGGACTTTGGTGAAGGGGTGACAAGTTCTTAGCGTCAGCCTCAGTCTTATGGGTTATATGGCCAGCCAAGTACCGTGAAACGGGCAGGGAGGGCTCGGCACCGGCAGCGAGTCAGCCGAGTCAAGGGCTCAGGTCCTTTGGGGGCTGAAGTCTGGGATTCCTGCTTCCAGCGCCGAGCTTCCCTGTCTCCCTGTTCAGCTGTGACTCCTGCTGACGGCAACTCGAGTGGGAGATGGGAGGAAAGGGGAGAATCTAGTGCTCGTTTTAATAAAGGGGTGGATTTATTTTTTAATAAGCCAATAAGGGATTTTATTTTAATTAATTTATATTTTTAACATCTTTTTTGGAGTATAATTGCTTTACAATGATTGCTGCTGTATAACAAAGTGAATCAGCTATATGTATACATACATCCTCATATCCCTTCCCTCTTGCGTCTCCCTCCCTCCCACCCTCCCAATCCCACCCCTCTAGGGGGTCACAAAGCACCGAGCTGATCTCCCTGTGCTATGCGGCTGCTTCCCACTAGCTATCTATTTTACATTTGGTAGTGTCTATATGTCCATGCCACTCTCTCACTTCGTCCCAGCTTACCCTTCCCCCTCCCCGTGTCCTCAAGTCCATTCTCTACGTCTGCATCTTTATTCCTGCCCTGCCCCTAGGTTCATCAGTACCATTTTTCTAGATTCCATATACATGCGTTAGCATATGGTATTTGTTTTTCTCTTTCTGACTTACTTCACTCTGTATGGCAGTCTCTAGGTCCATCTTAAATCAGTTGCCTAGAGGTGCTTAAAACCATCACCACATTAAAAACATCTTTAGGGGACCATGTGTATTTAATGATCAAGTGTCCAAAAAATTCTTTTCATGACGTGATAGGTGATCTTTTGCCAGCAGGTTTCATCGTATTTTTAATCTCGTAATTATGTTTTTGCCACCACCTCTTCATCCTAGGATTCTTGGAGAGAGGTAGGCAAGATGGACGCAGCTCTGGCCGAACGGGGCAAATGACTAGCGGCTCTGGAGGGCCGTGGGGCGGGTGGAGCTGGGCCTTACACCCGACCATCACTGTCCTGGTCTCACACTGCGTCCTCCCTCAGGTGAGCGTGAAGAGGTCCATGAAGGATGAGACTTACTTTGAGGTGGTGGAGTCCGGCCTGTACATCACCGTGCTGCTGGGCAAGGCCCTCTCCGTGGTCTGGGACCGCCACCTGGGTATCTCTGTGTTCCTAAAGCAGACTTACCAGGTGGGTGGCCCTTCTCCGCTTCCCCCTCATCCTGTCCGGTTGCATCTTCAGCTTCCCGGGCAGCAGTCCGCGGCCCCCGCCCGCCGTCTTGGGGGAGGGTGGGTGGTTACCTAGTCCAGCCTCCCTCCCGCTGCAAATAAGACTCAAGGGTTAGCGTTCACCTTGGCTGTTCCCGAGACAGGCTCTTTCTGGGAAGGAGGGAGGGTTCCCGGACCCTGCAAACAGTCCCTTGAGTGGCCTTGCTAGGCAAGCAGTTTATATCCACAAAGAAAGGAAAGAAAAGATCGGGCAAGAGCTATTCTCAAGGTTTCTTAACCTCAAGAGGCAGACGGTCATGCGTGATGTTATCATAACTCTGCAGAGCATTCCGGGTGCACCCTCCCACGGGGCCACAGGCCAGCATCGGCCGATGCTTGCAGGGAAACTGCTCAGCACCTGCTTTGGGGAAAGCGGCTTGCGGTATCCGTCCAGGTTCCGATGGTTTGCTGGGACTTCATTTTCTCTGACGGGCATGAATGTGACAAGTGCTCTGTCTGCCCTGGTGGCAGGACAGACCTTCCCAGCAACTGTTCTAGGCACTGTGGACACAGCAGGGAAAGAACTATATATAAATGTATATACATATGTATATAGTTATATATTTATATGTATCTTAACTTCGTATTACTTTCCTATTGCTGCTATAATAAATTACCACAGACTTAGTGGCTTAGAAAAGCAACACAAATAGATTATCTTCTGGTTCTGGAGGTCAAAAGTATACAATCGGTCGGCAGGGCTGCATTCCTTCTGGTGGCTTTAGGGGAAAAACTGTCTTCTTGCCTTTCCTAGCTTCTGGGGCTGCCCACATCTCTTGGCTGTGGTCCCATCCTCCATCGTCAAAGCCAACAGCATAGCGTCTTCCACTCTCTCTGCTTCTCTCTGTCACATCACACTTCTCACTCTGACTTCTGTGCTCCTTATAAGACCCCGTGATTGCACTGATCCCACCTAGGTGATCCAGGGCAGTCTTCCCGTCTCAGGACCCTTAACGCAACCACACCTGCAAAGTTCCTTTTGCCACATGTGGTAACATATTCCCGCTTCCGGGGATGAGAACGTGGATATCTTTGCGGGCGCCATGGTTTTGTCCACAGCAGCCCTGGTGGAGATCATATTCTAGTGGGGATCTTGTGTGTGTTAGATTGGTTGGTCTGATGAGACCTGTCTCAAAGGGTGTGAGTGGAGTCTTTGTGGAAGGGAGGGAAGGAGCCACGTAAATATCCTGACTCGAGAATTCAGGCAGATGGAGTAGCAGGTGCCAGAGCCCTAAGGTGGACGGTGTTTGTGTTCGGACACGGAGGCCAGGGTGGCTGGAGAGGGGGGGCTTGGGGTGACTGGTAGTTAACAAGGGCAGGGACGGGGCAGGGGCCGTGCCATGGGGGCTGTTGGGCCATGTAAACATCTCTGTCCTTTTGTCCATGTTTCCCAGCAAAATAGAATAAGTCACATCTCTTTGTCCCGAAGCAGGGCTCCAAATTTGTTCTAAGAGCATGGCATCTTTTCTTTTCCAGGCCAAATAGCTCCGGTTTTGTCCAGGGTTCTTATGTGATGGTTTCCACCCGTTCATTCGTTAGTCGGTCGGGACTTGTGTCCTGCAGCCCATGATAGGTGAACGTGGAATTGAGGAAGATATTATGTCAGCCCTGGGGGTGTTTAGTGCTGGCCAGCCTGCTCCAAACAGGCTGCAGTTGTTTAGGGAAGGGACTCACCTGTCCACGGTCGAGTAGGACTAGAACGTTCCCCCCTCAGACTTCTCACACTCTCATCGGTGTGATGCTGGACCAGTGCCTCTTCTGCTCAGACCCTTACTGGGGCAGCTGATGGTTTATACTGCAGACACCAGGGCCCTGGAGGCCTAGTTGGCCATCCAAGGGACATGGGCGGGCTGCCTCTCTTTGTGAATGACCTTGGTTTCCTTAACCTTAACATGAGGTCATTGTGGACGCCGGGCAAAGGCCTTGGCAAGGTCAAGACTTTGCTGGTCACCCTGGTCTCCCTCCCTGTCCCCTCCCACCTTCCTCTTCCTCAGGCGAGCCTGCCTCCCATGCTGCCTGGAACCCTCGCTTTCCTGACTCAGAGTTCGCTCTGAGGTTTGCAAAGCTTATGCTCCCAACTGGTCCCCCAGGAGCAGGTGTGTGGCCTGTGTGGGAACTTTGACGGCATTCAGAACAACGACCTCACCAGCAGTAGCCTCCAAGTGGAGGAAGACCCCGTGGACTTCGGGAATTCCTGGAAAGTGAGCCCGCGGTGCGCCGACACCCAGAAAGTAGGTCGGGGTCGCGGTGCGGACCGTGGGCGGTGGGTGCTATGGCCTGTTGGCGGGGGCAGAGCTTGGGGAGGGGGCCTCTTGGAGCCCTTCCGGGTTGACTCTTCCGGGTCCATCTGTGTGCTCCTGCCCGGTTCCCCAGGTGCCACTGGACCCATCCCCTGCCACCTGCCACAACAACGTCCTGAAGCAGACGATGGTGGATTCCTCCTGCAGCGTCCTCACCAGCGACATCTTCCGGGAGTGCAACAGGCTGGTGAGGGCGGCAGGGCCCCCGTGGGCAGGTGCTTCTAGCTGTGGATGCTTCCAGGAGCCTCAGAAATCATCTGCAGCTGCTCGCCTCTCTTGGCTTCAGGCTGGGGAACAGAAAGAACAGGGTGTATGAGGAGAGCAGTGCCCGGCAGATCATTTTTCTGCATGGTTCTCTGGGCATCCAATGCTGCTGCTCTTCCAGCCTCAGTCTTAGGGTTTGTCGCCCACAGATTATCTTGTCTCCGACATCAGAGCGGGAGCTTCCTTCTCCCATGCCCACCGTGCCTCTGGCCCCGGGCACCGCGCCGCTGCCCCTGTTCCCAGGTCTTGTCTCACGGAAACTCCTTTCTGGTCTTGAAGCAAGATTTTCAGCCTGCACTCTATGGCTTCTTTCTGTGTCTTTTGTTGTTGTTTAATTTTTATTTTATATTGGAACGTAGTTGATTAACAATGCTGTGTTTTAGATGTACAGCAAAGTGATTCACTCATACATATACATGTGTCTATTCTTTTTCAAATTCTTTTCCCATTTAGGTTATTACAGAGTATTGAGCAGAGTTCCCTGTGCTACACAGTAGGTCCTTGTGGGTTTTCTATTTTATTTTATTTAAAAAAATTTTTTATTGGAATATAGTTGATTTACAATGTTGTGTTAGTTTCTGCTGTACAGCAAAGTGAATCAGTTATACATAGACATATATCCACTGTTTTTTTTTAGATTCTGTTCCCATATAGGCCATTACACACTATTGAGTACAGTCCCCTGTGCTCTACAGCAGGTTCTTTTTGTGTCTTTATCTCACAAGGTGACAAGGAATTCCCCAAACAAGTTTCGATGCAATTTTCTCTCTATCTCTGTATGAATGTGTATACGCACACCTGTGTATGTGTGGGTACATGTGTGTATATGTATATGTACACACACACACACACACACACACACACAGCCACGTACACACACATGCTGCTCCGTGGCACCCCCCTCGTGGGAGTGACTGGTTGAACACCTGTGTCTCAGCTCTTTCTGTCCATCCAGTGATTTTTAATCCCTCAGGACCCGAAGGATACTTAGGATGCCCTGGTTTGGTGGAGACCTGAGGCACCTGAGCTGGAAGGGCGGAGACAGTGAGAGGGTCAGGGAAACCGGGGCTGTTGGGCACAGTGACCGGCTTAACGTCCAAATTCATTCTCACCACAACTGCCCTGAACAAGGTGGGTGTGGGGGGCCCGTCTGGGGCAGCCGAAGGTGAGAGTGGCTCCTGAGACTGAGCACGGACCAACGGTGGGCTTCCCCTCCGGGGAGACTTAGGGCCGGAGTCCAGGAGCACTGGGCCGGCTGCGGTCCAGCACGCTAGCCTGTAGCATCTCAGCGAGACAGCACGAGTGGTCCTGATGTGTTTCCTCAGTCTCTTTGCTGAGTGGAGGCCAGGAAAGAGTGTGTGTGTGTGTGTGTGTGTGTGTGTGTGTGTGTGTGTGTGTGGTGTTTATGTAAAACACGCAGACACCCAAGAGGGAGTGGCTTATGGGGACGTATGGATGGCTGAGCAGGTACGTGGACAGATGGACAGAAAGGAATGTTCTTTTGAAAAATTCTCAGGCACATCTCTTCTAGGAGAGGCTGGCAGGGTTTCTTTCTTCCCCTTTTCTTGCTGGACTCCACATAAGAACGTAGGATTTCTGCCTTTTTACCCATTTCCTCCTTGGGACCATTGCCTCACATCTTTCCTTCTGCCTGGAGCCCCTGTCCCTCCTCTGACCACTGGAACATTCACGCCCAGACCAAGAGCCAGAGTCCCCAAGTGCAGCCCAGGCCACCTGCATCTCCCTTGCAGGTGGACCCCGAGCCATACCTGGATGTTTGCATCTACGACACCTGTTCCTGCGAGTCCGTCGGGGACTGTGCCTGCTTCTGCGACACCATCGCTGCCTACGCCCACGTGTGTGCCCGGCACAGCGAGGTGGTGGCCTGGAGGACGGCCACGTTGTGCGGTGAGTCCTGCTGTCCCTCGTGGTCCCAGACACGCCCCTCCCCCCTCGCGCATTTAGACCTTGGGGGGTGAGGAAGGGCACCTTGGTGGGGGAGAAGACAGAGACCCATGCGGGGGTGATGGCCGAGGCTGAAGGGGGTTAAGGCATGCATGGGCATGAGGAGGCGTGGGACTGGAGACAGCGACGGGGAGAGAGCAATGGGGAGAGAGATTCAAGGAAATGGAGAAGAGGGAGCAGTGACGAAGAGAAGGAGGTGGTCAGAGTGTCTGTGATTAGACACGATCACATTTGCCATCGTGGTCAAGAAGCTCAGACATTATGTTGCGTCTTCCTTCCTGCATGTAAGTGGCTGATCATTTTTATAAGGAAAATGGATTCAGAACCACGATGCTCCTGGCTCAGGGGCTCTCAAAGCCTAGACGCCTCTCACGTGGGCGACTCCGTAGTTCCCCAGTAGCCTCATCCCCTCCTTGGGGCCGTCTGTCTGGGGTTGCCCAGGGTTGCCCGGTGCTTTAATAATGGTCCTGCCTGTTTTGGGGTCTGCACAGCCCAGAGCTGCGAGGAACGGAACCTGCGGGACAGCGGGTACCAGTGTGAGTGGCGCTACAACAGCTGTGCTCCTGCCTGTCCCGTCACGTGCCAGCACCCTGAGCCGCTGGCCTGCCCCGTGCAGTGTGTGGAGGGCTGTCACGCACACTGCCCTCCGGGTGAGGCCCTGGCCCCCGCGGGGAAGGGGTGCGGGGCTGGGATGATCCTCAGGAAAGCTGGCTCCCTGCACTGCTTCTTCTCAGCCTCGCCTGGTGGCGCCCTGTCCCCAGCCCCACTACCCTAGGTCGTGTTTCCGTGTCCTTCCACCAAAGCCAGGCCAACTGTGGTTTTTGTCAAGCTGAGCTCCCATGCAATGCTTCTGGGGTCTATTTATGGGCGTATCATCTAGAGCAGCGCTTTCTGGTAGACCTTTCCGCAGTGCTGGGAAAGTTCTATTCAAATATGGCTCATGTGTCTGGGGAATTGAATGTTCAATTTTATGGAATGTTACTTAATTGAGATTTAAACGTAGCCAGCCACATGTGGTTACTGGCTACAGTATTGGATAGCACAGATCTAGAGTTATCAGATATCTCCTTCAGTGGAGGAGCAAAAAGACCCTTGGAGATAAGATTTGCTTTGTCCTGGGGTTTGGAGGAGGCGAGGTGGGGGAAGGAACACCCCCTCCTAATTTTTCAGAAAGAAGGATGCTCCCTAAGCTGTGAGGGGACCCTTGGGGGAGGCAGGCAGAGCTGGGACAGGCCTTCTAGTACAAGGAGAGTCTTCCTTGTGGGAAAGGTGGGAACTTTGGCTCCTAACAAGAGGCTTCTCATGCAGGGAAAATCTTAGATGAGCTTTTGCAGACCTGCGTCAACCCTGAAGACTGCCCTGTGTGCGAGGCGGCCGGCCGGCGCTTAGCGCCCGGGAAGAAAATCACCTTGAACCCTGGGGACCCTGAGCGCTGCCAGATTTGGTAAAACAGTCCCCCTGGTTGTCCGAAGTGATGGGTCTTACTGTCTAACCTGGGGCCCTGCCCAGAAGTGTCGGTTTGGGGAAGAATGTCCTGTTCTTACTTACTTTGCTTCTCTGTCTTTGAGGACAGGCTATATTTCTTTTCCAGGAAATATCTCTCAAGAGATTTAGGTTTTCTACCTCTTCTTGCTGAAGGAAGGACGTGGTCTCTTCTTATCCTTGGAGGTGGCATCTAGTCCGGGGACAGGCATCTATGGAAGTCAGATTTCTTTTTTACTGGAGATGGGGATGCAGGGCAGGAAGAGAGGTGGAGCCCCTGACTCTGCAGTGGGGCACAGACACCTCGGGCCATGGCCAAGGTCCCAGGATGCGGCTCTTGTAACTGGGAGTCACGGGTCACTGCCCCCGGGCTCCCACCGGGGTTGAAGGAGAAGGTTCTAGCCTGTGTGGGTCTCCGTCACAGGCAGCTTGATTTCTCCTGTGGTCTGGCAGAGCCTGCCACTTTCCAGGACGCTGGTGAAAGAGAGAAATGCCCAGGGGATTGGAAATTTGGCCTGGCGGGGTGAGAATTTGTGTGTGGGGCTTGGGGCTGGGTGTGGAGCATAGCTAGACCCTGGCACATGATGGGGGTAAACGGTGGGTCCATTGCAAGAAAGAATGAGTGAGTCACTGTCGCTCTCTGTCTGACATCTTGGAGACCCCCGTATACCACTCCCAATGCTTTATTCTACCGGATCACGCTGGTATTTTGAATCTTTATCCATCTCTCTGAAGTGATTTTACTCCAGTTTTCCTCTCTCCCTTAGGGCCCGACATGTTAACGTAGTACAGAACTCATGCAGCTTAAGTTCTGTTGTAATAAATACTGAAAGGCATTTATCTTTGATAGAACATTTATAAGGCCTGGTCAGCCTCAACATTTTAAAGCAGTGTTTGTCTTTGGAGATATTTGGGAGAAGGCTTGAATTATAATTAAATATTTATGTTGCTAGAGACATAGGTTGAAAATAAACCAACTTTGAATGGCTGTGTGGATTGCTAAGTAGGAAGAAAGATTCTTTTTCGGGTCCTAGGGTGGGTGAGATCTTTGGCTTTCAAGGGGATCAAAACTCAAGGGAAGTGTGTGTGTGTGTGTGTGTCGGGGGGCTGCTTGGGGACTATGTTAAACATGGTGTCTCTCTCGAGTGGGGAGTGTTCCTTGGGGGCTCGGGTTCAGTGGGCTGGGAAGTGCCCAGAGGTTCTTCCTGAACCATTTCGGTCTCTCCCCTCTTGCAGCCACTGTGATGGTGTCAGCCTCACCTGTGAAGCCTGCAGGGAACCGGGAGGCCTGGTGGTGCCCCCCACAGAAGGCCCGGTTGACCTCACCACCCCGTACGTGGAGGACACGCCGGAGCCGCCCCTGCACGACTTCTTCTGCAGCAAACTCCTGGACCTGGTCTTCCTGCTGGACGGCTCCTCCAAGCTGTCTGAGGCCGACTTCGAGACGCTGAAGGCGTTCGTGGTGGGCGTGATGGAGCGTCTGCGCATCTCCCAGAAGCACATCCGCGTGGCCGTGGTGGAGTACCATGATGGCTCCCACGCCTACATCGCACTGCAGGACCGGAAGCGGCCGTCGGAGCTGCGGCGCATCGCCGGGCAGGTGAAGTACGCGGGCAGCGAGGTGGCCTCCACCAGCGAGGTCTTGAAGTACACGCTCTTCCAGATTTTCAGCAAGGTGGACCGGCCTGAGGCCTCCCGCGTGGCCCTGCTGCTCACGGCCAGCCAGGAGCCCCCCAGGCTGGCCCGGAACTTGGTCCGCTACGTCCAGGGCCTGAAGAAGAAGAAGGTCGTCATGGTCCCCGTGGGCATCGGGCCCCACGCCAGCCTGAGGCAGATCCGCCTCATCGAGAAGCAGGCCCCTGAGAACAAGGCCTTTGTGCTCAGCGGCGTGGACGAGCTGGAACAGCGGAGGGATGAGATCATCAGCTACCTCTGTGACCTCGCCCCTGAAGCGCCTGCCCCCACGCAGCGGCCGCTCACGGCCCAGGTCGCCGTGACGCTGGCACCCAGGAGGAGCTCCGTGGTCCTGGATGTGGCGTTCCTCCTGGAAGGGTCGGACAGCGTGGGCGAGGCCAGCTTCAACAGGAGCACAGAGTTCTTGGAGGAGGTGATCCGGCAGATGGACGTGGGCCGGGACGGTGTCCACGTCACGGTGCTGCAGTACTCGTACGTGGTGACCGTGGAACACTCCTTCAGGGAGGCGCAGTCCAAGGAGGACGTCCTGCGGCGGCTGCGGGAGATCCGCTACCGGGGTGGCAACCGGACCAACACCGGGCTGGCCCTGCAGTACCTGTCGGAGCACAGCTTCTCGGCCAGCCAGGGGGACCGGGGGCAGGCGCCCAACCTGGTCTACATGGTCACGGGGAGCCCGGCCTCAGATGAGATCAGGCGGATGCCCGGAGACATCCAGGTGGTGCCCATCGGAGTGGGGCCTCGCGTGGACGTGCCGGAGCTGGAGAAGATCGGCTGGCCCCAGGCCCCCATCTTCATCAAGGACTTCGAGACGCTCCCCCGAGAGGCTCCTGACCTGGTGCTGCAGAGGTGCTGCTCCAGAGAGGGGCCGCATCTCCCCACCCCCGCCCCCGTCTCAGGTATGCGGGCGCCTTGCATGGGGGCGAGGACTTGGGGGCACTGGGGGCGGCCTTGGTGGAGACGCGATTCTCAGGTTCAGATCTGGCTTCCCTGCTCTGTGCCTTCGGCCAGACCCCTGCCTTCAGAGTGTCTGCGTTTCCTCACCTCCCGGGCAGGGAGGCGCACCTGTGGTCTTTGTTTGGGGGGAAGGATCTTTTCTTATTACCTGAGTTTGAAAATGCAAAGGTAATGCAAGCTTATTAAGATGTAAGCAAAACCAGGATATGAAGTAAAAAAAAAAAAAGTCCTGCTTTACCATATAGCCTCATCCCCACCCAATTCCACTCCCTGCCTTGGAGGTAACCTGTTAAATATGGTGACTATCAGCTTTTGTTTACCACACTGGGTGGATAAAATTTTTCTCAGCACCTGACATTCTTCGGGGCAAGGCCAGGAAGTCCAGTAGATTCTGGAGCCGGGCTGCCTTAGTTTGAATCTCACCTCTGGCACCTATGAGCTGGGTAATTTTTGCCATTATTTTGGTAATAATTTTGGGGTAATTTTGGGCAAATACCTCTGTGTCCGTCAGTCTCCTCACCTGTGAAATGCTGGTAACACTAGCACTTGAAAAACGCTTAGAGCAGTACCCAGTACTGGGCAAGTGCTCAAAAATGACTTAACTCCACTGCTGTGATTATTACCTCTTAACTGATACTAACGACGCATCACTTCCTAGCTCTTTAACATCTTGACTTGGTGTGGTTGGGACGCCCCGGAATCACTAGCCTTCTTTTACGGTCTCTTGATCCCCATACTCGCTATCCGTGCCTTTGTTTCTTTGTCTTTGTTTTCATCAGAGCCACAGATTTATCTAAATTCTCGTGCTAGTTCAGTAATGGCATCATCAAATCTCAGAACAGTGTTTGGGCCAGAGTTTGTTTCCTCACTGCGATCGTGACCCTGTTCCCAAACGTTAACATGAGCTTTAGGCATTTTTAATCGGTTCACCTTCTAGATCCTTGTGTGCCCCGTGAGACCTGAGGACACACAAGCCCACCTTCCAGGGATGTGCTGCTCTGTTTCCTCTTGTCATCTGCCTGTTTTCTGCTCCAGTATTTCACTCAGTTCTAGAAGAGTTGCAGCCCCCGAAATGGAAGGGAGGATGCCTCTTGCTTCCATCTGTAGCATTTAAACTGCCTTTGGGTAGAGTTGGAGTCTCCCCAGTGCCTCCAAACCCGGGGACTCACGGCCCCCTTCCCTGCTGCCTGGCGCCAGCTGCCGAGGTGCAGAACTGGGGGACACGGCTCCCCTTTGTGGCGCCACGTGGTCGGCAGCGCCCTGCACACCCATTGAGTGTGTGTCTGCTGCAGGGGCCTGGTGCCAGTCCCCCACAGCCCTGGTTGCTCCCCTCTGCTCTCCTTGCAGACTGCAGCCAGCCCCTGGATGTGGTCCTCCTCCTGGACGGCTCCTCCAGCTTTCCAGCTTCTTACTTTGACGAAATGAAGAGTTTTGCCAAGGCTTTTATGTCAAGAGCCAATATAGGTGAGTGAGGCGCCCGAAGGGGCGCTTTCAGGGGCTCTTCCTGATTCAAAGTGTGACTTCTGTGCTTCCTCTCCTGTCAGGCCCTCAGCTCACCCAGGTGTCGGTGCTCCAGTACGGAAGTATCACCACCATCGATGTGCCGTGGACCGTGCCCCTGGAGAAAACCCACTTACTGAGCCTCGTGGACCACATGCAGCAGGAGGGAGGCCCCAGCAAAATCGGTAACGCGCTGGCGGGCTGGGGTGCAGGGGCCGCGTCTGGCCCCAGTTCTTGGTATAAGTGACCGGTTAACCCCGGCCGGCCCCTTGGCTCCTTGGCCTTAGTTTTCTTCCCTGTAAACCAAGGGCCAAGGTGCTCCTCCCGATCGATCTCACCTGTGTGTGAGACTCTCTGAGTCTCTGAGTTACTCGTTTCGATGACCTAAGGCTCCCCCTGGAGGCAGGATGCTCAGCCGGCCTCACACCCACCTTCCCCGCATCAGGACTGACTGTGTGGCCCGTTCTCTCTTCCAGGGAACGCGTTGGGCTTTGCGGTGCGCTATGTCACATCCCAAGTCCACGGTGCCAGGCCTGAAGCCTCGAAGGCGGTGGTCATCCTGGTCATGGGCACTTCCACGGACTCAGTGGATGCGGCCGCCGCTGCCGCCAGATCCAACCGTAAGTGTCGGGGGTGCAGTCCTGCGCCTGCAAACTGCTACCCGCAAACTGTTAAGAGTGGGCGGTGATTACTTTGCGACGTCCTGGCTGATTTTGAATACTTAATACCCACATGGGGCCTGGTTTCAAGCAGCGGGAAATTGCCCAATCCCTGTGTTATTTGGAAACCAAGCAGTAATAAATGTGTGTTTATCCTTCATGTGTCTGCATGCTTTCAACTGTAACTTTACTTTTATAAATGTATTTTATTTATTTACTTATTTGTTTATGGCCGCGTTGGGTCTTCGTTGCTGCGCACGGGCTTTCTCTAGTTGCGGCGAGCGGGGGCTACTCTTCGTTGCAGTGCTCGGGCTTCTCACTGTGGTGGCTTTTCTTGTTGCAGAGCACGGGCTCTAGGCGCGTGGGCTTCAGTAGTTGTGACACGTGGGCTCAGTAGTTGTGGCTCGAGGGCTCTAGAGTGCAGGCTCAGTAGTTGTGGCGCACGGGCTTAGTTGTTCTGCGGCATGTGGGATCTTCCCGGACCAGGGATCGAAGCCGTGTCCCCTGCATTGGCTGGCGGATTCTTAACCACTGCACCACCAGGGAAGACCTTGACTGTAACTTTTAACTTCTCCAAATATTCCCTCTGCGTTCAGGGCTGGGTCATACCCCCCGCGCCTGTGGTGTCCTTAGCCTCTCTCCACTCTGAGGCTAGAGTGATACATTTTGGGGCTTTGAGAGCCATCGGAGACCTTCCTGTATTCTGAGCCCCTGTCCAGTACCAGCCTAAGGGGCTTGGGGGTGCAGGATGGACAAGAGACCAAGGCTGCTGCTTTAGGAAGGGGACGGATGCAGGTGTGCCCGAGCCTCGGTGCCTTATGAGAGCTTGTGCTGTGAACAGCAACAGCACGTGAGCCGGGGCAGGCAGTGTCGTGCTGGCGGGGGGCTGGGTGAGTGGGATGACATGACGTGACACCTTCCCGTGTCCCCTGGAGCATGGCTCATCTTTCAACACCCCGCTCTGTCTTTCCTCTGATGTCTTCCCGAGAGTTATTCACTCCCTTTTCTGTACCATTGGAACTACTCAAAATGCGCAAACCACATTGTTTTTATGTTATATATCTGTTTCTTGCACAAACTAGGGATTCTTTGAAGGCATGGGCAAAATCTTGCTTATTTTTGTATCGTCTGTGCATGATGCACAAAATAGGTGGCCATTTAACGTTTGTTAAATGAATGAATGTGACCTATTGATGAAACCTATTGTTTTAGGGGAAAGGACCCTGAAAGGATGTACGTTGGGGTGATACAATCAGCTTAGAAAAGGTGAAAAGCTGCTAGCAGAAAATCAGCTCTAATCTTAAGCAAACTTCAAATACCTAGAACTTTCTGGAGAACTAATTGGGGTAATTTTATGATGGAGACTTTTCTCCTTTAGTATCAAGAATCCAAAGAAACACTTTCATTGAGAAAGGAAGCAGCTGTGGTCTGGAGGAAACAGACATGATCCAGGGCACATCACTGAACCATTCAAAGCCTGTTTCTCACCTGTAGACGCACATACCCCGGTCTAAGCCCTGTGACTGACATTTTCTCTTCTCTTCTTACACTCACCTCCTGGGTGGTCTCATTCTTTGTCATTCGTCTAGATACATTTATGCGCGATTGACTTAAGAATTCCTATCTCCAGTCTGGATTAGGAATTAGAACATCTCCACCTAGATGTTCTAACAGGCAAGTCAGCATAAACTGAATTACTGACCCTCACATCCAAATCTCCTCTTCTTACCGTCTTTCCCATCTTAGAAAAATGGCAGTTCCATCCTTCCAGTTGCTCAGGTCAAAAGCCTCAGTGTCCTTAATTCCTCTGTTTCTCTCATACGTCCATCCAGTCCATCCACAAACTATAGTTCCGTCTTCAAAATACACTGAGAATGCCACCACGCCATATCACCTGCCCACCACGTCCACCACTGTCTCCTAGTTCAAGCCCCCATCATCTCTCACCTGGATTACTGTAATAGCTTTCTACCTGGAACAGCTTTCTACGAGCTTCTGTCCTTGCCCCCGAAGTTCATAATCAGCAGAGCAGCTGCAGTGACCCTTTAAACATTGAAGTCAGCTTACCCATGTCACTCCTCTGCTCTCAAGTCTCGGCTGGCTCCCATTTCATTCAGAGAACATGTTCAGTCCTTCCCGTGGCCTCTGAAGCACTGCATGATCTGTGTCCCTCTCCTGCTTTCTCTGCTCCGGCCTCCCTGGACTATGCAGCCCATTTTCTGCCCCAGGGCCTTTGCACGCACTGTCTGTGTGCTCAGGATGTCCTCTTGGCTCCTTCTGCCCTTCATCTTTTCACCGCACACACCTCCAACCATCCTGTATGAAACAATAACCCTCACCCCTACCCTAGTAACTCTTATCCTCCTTACCCCATCTTGTTTTTTTCCTAGGCACTTATCCAGGTCTGAAATACTAGATATTTACTTACTTGTGTGTGTGTTGTCTGTCTCTCCCCAGTGTAAGCTCCATGAGGTCAGGACTTGATCTGCTTGGTTTACAGTATCCTCACTGCTTAGAATAGTACCTGACACAGAGCAGGACCTCACTAACCTTTGTTGATTGACTGAATGCCCTCCTCACAGGGTCGGTGTGAGTGGCCAGTTTGGAAAACATGAGGCTCTGTGCACACGCTGGGTGTAGCTTCAGGCCAGCGCATTTTGAGCCCACCTGGCCAAAGGCTGACACAGACCCTTTCTTGCTCCTCTGTAACCCTAGGAGTGGCGGTGTTCCCCATTGGGATTGGAGACGGGTATGACTTGGCCCAGCTGAGGATCTTGGCGGGCCCAGGGGCCAGCTCCAACGTGGTGCAGCTCCAGCGGATCGAAGACCTCCCCACCATGGTTGCCCTGGGCAATTCCTTCTTCCACAAGCTGTGCTCTGGTGAGTCTTGGCATGTTTTTCTTATCCCCCTCAAAACAGAAACAAAAGCAACCAGACCCATCTAGAGACTCAAAGGTTCTCATATACAAGATTTGGCCTTGAAGTAAGTTTGTTTTATAGGCCGGGACCTGTAAGTGTCTACTTGTGGAAGGTCGTAAGGCAAACCTCCGAGGGGTTACCAGAAAGTTCTCTGTGTATAGACCTCCTTCCATCCTTACTGTCCATGCTAACTTGAGCACAGGGCTCTTGGTCAAAGAAGTGGAAGACAGAGGCAGGGAACTCCAACATCCTTAGATCATGGACCTCTTCCCCATGCCCTGCACTCACCATCAGGATGGGTATAAAGGGCTTTAGAAAAGCAACAGGGATTTACCATATAGCACGAGGAATTACATCCAGTATCTTGTAATAATCTATAATGGAAGATAATCTGAAAAAAAAATAACAGTCCCTTTGCTGTACACCTGAAACTAACACAATATTGTAAATCAACTATACTTCAATAAAATACGAAACTGAAAAGATTAAAAAAAAAGAAATACAGTAACATAGAATATAACATCAAACTATAGTTTAAGTTGATTTAAGGTTAGAAACTTTTCATTTTTACCATACATGCTTTTTTTAAAACCTGGTTTTCTATATTTTCCTAATGTAATTAGCTGTGAGTCTAAACCTGCTACAGTTATTGCCCGTTCTCGATAGGTGATAGCTCTCCAGGTAGGAATCTTGATCTCTTTTAAGGTTTCAGCCTCTTGCTGCATTTTCCTCCCCTCACTAGGCACTGATCTATATACAAAAGAGGACAAGGAGGTACTGATTGTGGTTGTTGCCGTATTATCACTGTTGTGTCACTGTAAGGGCTACCAACCACAGAGAACCACGGGATGACGTCCTCCTAATCTCCTGTACCTGCATCCTCACTGCTAAACCCACTCACGTTCTCTTCAGAGTTAATCCAGCTTCGAGGACCAGCCAGGTAGCCGAGTGAATGGCTCAGAATTTCTGGATGGTGGGTGGGAACAGAGATCTTGCTTGTGTCTGTTTCAGGGTTCATCAGTGTTTGCGTGGATGAGGACGGGAATGAGAGGAGGGTACGTTCATTTCTGTTGACTTTGAAGGAAAGATCAGGAATGTATATTTGGGGCCCTCGTTCCCCTGGTAAACTTTTCCTTCTTTGGTCTGGGTCCAATTCTCCCTCTTACCATTATAGCCTCTTTTTTTTTTTTTTTTTAAATTTTGGTTGTGGTTGGGGTGGATCCACCTGTAAATCCTATCTTCTGTATCCTGTCTCCTTGCCATTTAGGCCCAAGGCCTAGTCTCTATGTTTTCCAAGGGGGTCAGTTGCCTGGTGGATGTTGAAGTGCCTCATTCCATTCCCTGCCTGAACCTGGTTCTTTCTCTGCAGCCCGGGGACATCTGGACCTTGCCGGATCGGTGCCACACGGTGACCTGCCTGCCAGATGGCCAGACCTTGCTGAATAGTCACCGGGTCAACTGTGACCAGCAGCTGCGGCCTTCCTGCCCCAACAGCCAGTCCCCGATCAGGGTGGAAGAGGCCTGTGGCTGCCGCTGGACCTGCCCCTGTGAGTCCTCTGCTTCTCCAGCTTGGACGGTGTTCGAGGGGCAGTGCTTTTCGCTTGGCTGTGCAGAGAGGTAGACCAGAAGCCCGTTTCCCCCTCCACCCATGTTCCCTCCCTCTCGTGACCTCGGGACGTGTTTCCATTCAGTCCCAGGGCTCCCTGTTCCCTTCCTGTGCCTTTTGGAGGGCACTTCCCCAGATAATGCGTAACCAGAAGGAAGAATTGATTTTCTGAGGTCAGTGCTCAGCTTGGCTGTTGACGGGTCACCCTTAGGGGGTCTAGGCAGTGCAGGTACAGCAGTGAGAGAGAAGCCCGCAGGAAGCTCCCCCATCGTACCTGTAGGTGTTTGAGCGTTGGATGCAGGGTGTACCATCACGGTGGCCTGGTTTAATAGGAGGACCTAGTCAACTCCATCACATGCAGGCCTGTGGGGAGCATTCACCTGTGGGGTGGGCTAGCCCTCTGTCTCATGGTTGGGAGAAATGTCTGCTTATGGCAATCCCTGCTCGGCGGTGGATGCATCGAGTTGCTTATGATGAACAGACACAACTTGTGGGCTGAAATCAAAACTGTATCTTGTATCTCTCCCTTTAGAATTTATTGAGTGGGATAAATTTCCTTTTTGCCTGGATGAGAACTCTACCAGACCTCATATTATTTCTGTTTATTTATAAAGAGTTCTATGGTTGCTTTAAGTCGCAAAACACGGTCTCAATTTGGTAATTAGATGCCCACTCTCAGGTAATAATCAAGACTTTGAGTTAGAGTTGAAACACCTCCCTAATCCCTGTGTGGGCTCCTGGCCTCTGGGAAAGGGGTGTAGTCAGCCTCCCTCCAGCTTGGAGCCCAGAGAGGGAGGAGCTGGAAGTGGCTTCTCAAAGTTCTTATATGACTGGCGCTTCTGTGAGAGGCCCTGCACTCACCGGCCTGGCAGGTGTTTAAGGCAGCTGCTTTTCCTTACCAGCTCTCAGGAGTGGTCCTTTGATATCAGTTGCATATTCTATATTCTTTTGCTGTCTGCTGCTTCACCCTGCCATCCTTCTGGGTTTTTTGTTTTGTTTTGTTATTTTTTTTATTTATTTGTTTGTTTTTGCATCCAACCCCTCATAGGCTCTCTTTCTCTCTCTCTTTTGACGTCCTCCTTACTGTGTAGCAGAAATTCTCTTAGGATCACTTTTTTTTTTTTTTTTTTGCGGTGCGCGGGCCTCTCACCGCTGTGGCCTCTCCCGTTGCGGAGCACAGGCTCCGGACGCACAGGCTCAGCGGCCATGGCTCACGGGCCCAGCCGCTCCGTGGCATGTGGGATCTTCCCGGACCGGGGCACGAACCGTGTCCCCTGCATCGGCAGGCAGACTCTCAACTACCGCACCACGAGGGAAGCCCAGGATCTCTTTTAGAATAACCCTGGGCCATCATTCCTCTGTAGACCCTACACAGAATACACGTAAAGTAGTTTCAGAACTGCTAACCAATACCTTTATGAAAAACAGATCTACTAACTAGAGTACACATTTGTGCACAATTCTTTTTGTCTTTAGCCTCTGGGTATATAGTAAGTTTTTCCCCAAAGTTATTTAGGCTGGTTTCCCTGCTCCCTTCTGTGTGCTTCCGTTATTCATTACCTACATTATTCTTTTAATCGTATCTGTTTGTATTCCATTTTGAATTTTCCTTACTGCTGATTCTCTTTGTTTTCCGTATGTGAAGCATTAACATGGTTTTCAGTGTCAGCAGTCTATGGAAAGATGTACTCGCAAGTCTCCCTGTCAGTCCAAAGAGAGCAGAGGAGATAGGAGAGGAAGTCTGGGCAGGTCATATCCACCCTTTGCTCTCTCCGTCCAGGTGTCTGCACTGGCAGCTCTACTCGGCACATCGTGACCTTTGATGGACAGAATTTCAAGCTGACTGGCAACTGCTCGTATGTCTTATTTCACAACAAGGAGCAAGACCTGGAGGTACTGCTCCATAATGACGCCTGCAGCGCCAGGGCAAGGCAGGCCTGCATGAAGTCCATCGAGGTGAAACATAACGGTGTCTCGGTTGAGCTCCGCAGCAACATGGAGGTAGGAGGTGCTTTCTGTGAGTCCTGTAGCGTGGCAGCGGCAGACCCTTGGGGAAGCCACATGGACCCGGTGGCGGCCGGTTTTAGCTGGTGCCCCTGTTGTGGACTCGGCCTCCTGCCCCATGAGCAGAGTGCCACCTTTGTAAGAGGGGCTCATTGCTATCTCCCTTGTGGTGTAATTTCATGTTGTTTTGGGTCCAGATTTGGAAGAAAGGGTCCATTTTCGATAGCATTACATTGTGATGAATGTCGTGCCAGTTTCTGGCACTGGTAGAAGAATGGGGGTGACACCAGGCTGTTTGCCCAGCAGGCATTACGTGCCCTGTACCCGAACCTTCCAAAGGAAAATATTTAGGGCCTGTGAAAATATTCTGGGCCCAAACAAAATGTGTGGACCCAAGATTCAAAAAGAAAACTGCAAAACTGATAAAAAATAAATGTTTGATTAAATGTTTACAAGAAGTTGCTTTATGCCAACTTCTTTACATGTTCATTTAGAAATCGTAAATATTTCATTTCGTGAAAGCGGCTTATGGGTTAGATGTTCTCCTCTTGCAAGAATTCTTGAACGTGCAGAGTGATTGCTGAAAAATCACAGCTCGTCATATGTTAAATGAGTAGCTCATAGGCAAAAATATAAAAATCAAAAAGATAAAAAGCGGGCTTCCCTGGTGGCGCAGTGGTTGAGAGTCCGCCTGCCGATGCAGGGGACACGGGTTCGTGCCCCGGTCCGGGAAGATCCCACATGCCGCAGAACGGCTGGGCCCATGAGCCATGGCCGCTGAGCCTGTGCGTCCGGAGCCTGTTCTCTGCAAGAGGCCACACCAGTGAGGAGAGGCCACAACAGTGAGAGGCCCGTGTACCGCAAAAAAAAAAAAAAAAAAAGGATAAAAAGCCTTCTAAAATTTTTACAGCAAAAATTATATTCATTGTGGGATATGTGTATATTTTAATAGGTTTGATAAGATATATTGTGGGGCCTCCAAAGAGCTAGTCAATCAAATCAAATCAAATGCTTAAAGTAGTCCTATTAGATGCTCCTGGAGATAGGGCACTGACCAGTTGGCAAGTAAGCAACTTCCCCAGCTTTTCTTGAGGAGTCATCTTCCCTGTAGAGTGACTCAAGGTTCCTCTTAATCCCTGGGCTTTCGGGTTCCAGATGCATGGCTGTCTGTTCAGTGTTATAAGAGTCCACTCTTTTGCCAAGCTCTGCAAAGCTCCTTTGTCTTCGAAGAGCTGCTGCCAAATGTCTGGGTTTGTGGATAACAGTGGACTTGAGTGGGGTGAATGTGTAGGAACCGTCAGGAGCTTTGGAAAGTGGCTAAGAGTGAAGCCCTAGGATTCCTTGTTGCCCTGACTACTGATGGGTGGTTTTCTTCTTTGGGCAGGTGGTGGTGAATGGGAGGCTGGTCTCTGCCCCTTACGTGGGTGGGGACATGGAGGTCAGTGTCTACGGTGCCATTATGTATGAGGTCAGACTCAACCATCTGGGCCACATCCTCACCTTCACCCCACAAAACAACGAGTTCCAGCTGCAGCTGAGCCCCAAGACCTTTGCCTCAAAGATGTATGGTCTCTGTGGTAAGAATATCTTCTAACTCTCCTCCCTGACACACACCCTCCTTGCTCTCTCCTCAGGGCCCTTGGCCACTGCTATTTCTGGGTCCAGTAGTAAGGTTCAGACGCTGGCGGTGATGGAGAATGGCCAGGTCTCCGGCATCAAGGGGTTGGCACCCTGGGCTCCTAACCATGTTTTTCCTTGCTTCTCTAGGCATCTGTGATGAGAATGGGGCCAATGACTTCATGCTGAGGGATGGCACAGTCACCTCAGACTGGAAGACGCTGGTCCAGGAGTGGACGGTGCAGAAGCCGGGGCAGACATGCCTGCTGGGTCCCGAGGAGCCATGTCCCGTCTCCAGGGGCTCCCACTGCCAGGTCCTCCTCTCGGCGCTGTTTGCCGAGTGCCACGCGGTCCTTGCCCCGGCCACATTTCACGCCATCTGCCAGCAGGACAGTTGCCACCAGGAGCAAGTGTGTGAGGCCATTGCCTCTTATGCCCACCTCTGTCGGACCAAGGGGGTGTGTGTCGACTGGAGGACCCCCGATTTCTGCGGTGAGTCTCCTTAGGCACCCCCAAACGCTGTGAAGACCAACGAATGGGGGACCTGCTCAGCCTCTCTGGGCCTCACGTTCTTTATCTGGGCAACGAAGATCAAAACCTCTGGATTTCCTGTTTCCTAGGATTCCATTCAGGATCAAATAAGATGGTAGACGTATAAGTAATTTGAACATAGAATTTCTATGTAATGAATTTCTATGTAAATGAGAGCATGGTCCTTTCTAGCGGTAGTTCTGCCGGTCACGCAAATGTGATTTTAATGTATTAGACACGTCCCGGCAACAGCAAAGTACAGACTGAGCAGTCAGTCACCTCCAATTTGGAATTGCACCAGACTTTAGCAAAGGCTCGCAGAGCAGCCCATGCCAGAGCAGGATTTTGAACTGTGAGTGGAATTTTGCCATTTGAGTACCAAGAAGCTTCTTCATTACAAACACCACAGGATTGCTAGTGTAGACACCTCCCAAGGTCAGCTTCCTTACTTGGACTTGGCATGTATTTAATATTTAACATGTCAGGGACACCAAAATGAATCAGACATGGCTCCTGCTCTCAGGGGGTGTTGGAGTGATAAGAACACTGAACTTCAACATCCTCAGTTTCTAATGTAATCCCTGACCTTTTTTTTGAGGGAAATCAATGTGTACAGGCATCTCAGAGTCTCCGAGTTTATTATTATAACGCTGTCACAGCTTTAACTGGGGCTGGAGGACTTGGGCATCGTAGCCCCAGCTCAGCTGGTCATCAGCTATTTCCTTAGTCTTTCTGGACCTCAGTTTCAGCATCTTGGAATGAGACAGTTGGACTAGATAACCCCCAGGTGTCTTTGGGGCTCTGGTTTTCCGAGTCCCCGTGGATGACACAGTCTCCTTTCTACCTACCTGCAGATTAAGGGGAAAATGTTAGTTTCTGAGTTACCGATCACACCTTCTCTGCTTATTAATTTGTCTACTTCCAGGCAATTTGTCGTGCATTTATAGGAAAGTCTTTGGTGCTCTAAATCCTTGGAAACCTTCCCTACCACCTGCCTTGGCACCGTGAAAATGTGAGGAAGGGGTTGGGCAGGACCAGAGTGGGAGAAGTGGATCACTTTGTAGCTCTTCTCCCAGGGCAGCCTTCCATAGCTGTGGATTCCTTATTTAAGTTTAAGAGAATTTTCAAAGCATTAAATATATGTGTGTTCGAAGAAAAGAACCATAGAACTTCCTAAGGATACAAGGTTCACATCGTCATTTGGGATTAAATTTGGCTACAAGTAAAATAGAAGTAAAATTCTGTGTCACACAGCTGATCAGAGGGAGGCAGTCCCAGCTCTTTCTGGGTCTCGAAGTGGATTCTAGTTCTTTGCTCTGTCCTCAGTTGGGTGTGCTTTTTCCTCATGGTTTAAGATGGAGCTCTGGCCATCACATCCAGATTCCAAGTGGCGGGATGAGGGGAAGGAAGGAAAAGGGCCAGAGACGCAGCTGTCTTTCAAAAAATGATTCTTAGAAACTGCTGTTAAGAGTCTACACTTGCAAAAAAAAAAAAAAAAAAAAAAAAAAAGAGTCTACACTTGCTTTTACAGGTCATTGGTCAGAATGTAATCACATGACTGCACTTAATTGCAAGGGAGGTTGGGAAATGTAGTCTTTATTCTGAGTGGTCACGTGCCCGGCTTGAAGGTCTATTTCTATGAAAGATGGAGAGAATGAAAATTGGTGGAAACTAGCAGTTTCTGCCCCAGCAAGTTTGTTAGATGATCAACGGCCTTGAAGCTGAACCACTTTCCGCTGGTTGGTGCAGACCCTTGAGGGTGACCCCCTTCTCTGTCTGCAGCTGTGCTGTGCCCACCATCCCTGGTCTACAACCACTGTGAGCGCGGCTGCCCCCGCCAATGTGAGGGCAACTCGAGCTTCTGTGGGGACCATCCCTCAGAAGGCTGCTTCTGCCCCCTGCACCAAGTGCTGCTGGAAGGCAGCTGTGTCCCCGAGGAGGCCTGCACCCAGTGCGTCGGTGACGATGGGATCCGGCACCAGGTAGGAACCCTGGCCTCTCGCCCCCCGTGGGGCCAGTAGGGGGAAGTGTTCACCCGTGATTGGCCCCTTCTAACCTTGGCTGCAGGGCTCTGCTCTCCGGGAGGGGTCCCCGAGGGATGGGAAGACAGTACGGCATAACGGCTTTGGAGTCAGACACATCTTGGTTCAAAACCCGGATCTGGGGCTTCCCTGGTGGCGCAGTGGTTGAGAGTCCGCCTGCCGATGCAGGGGACACGGGTTCGTGTCGCGATCCGGGAAGATCTCACATGCCGCGGAGCGGCTGGGCCCGTGAGCCACGGCCACTGAGCCTGCGCGTCCGGAGCCTATGCTCCGCAACGGGAGAGGCCACAACAGTGAGAGCCCCGCGTACCGCAAAAAAAAAAAAAAAAAAAAAAAAAAAAAAAACCCGGATCTGTCATGGGTTAGCTGCGTGAGCAAACACCAGAGTGTAACAGCACATTACTACCATTACTATATTTATCATTATATCCATTTTAATAGAATGCTAGGAACCCAGGAGGGGATGGGAAAAGAATATTTTATGGTGATGTCTACCATTATTAAGATATATTAGGTACCTTACATTGTACTGAGCACTATATATTCATTATTTCAACGTTTTTCAAAGGTGTGTTTAGCAGGCAAGGTATTGACAGTTACCTGTGGTCAAGAGGTTTTAAAGAACACCGGCTAAGCAGGTTAGACAGGTTTCTTTATTGCAGGATTCTTTAGAGCTTTTGATATGCTAATGTACATTGCAAGTTTTTGCTTCTCAGACTTATTAGACTATAGAATTGTGTGTGTGTGTGTGTGTGTGTGTGTAGCATCCCCTCTCGTAAATACTCACAAAACACCTATGAGAAAATGAAGGCTTAGAGAGCTTGGTACCTTGCCCATGGATGCAGTTCGTAGGAGATGGGGTTGGGAGTTGGGAGTTAGTATTTGAAGCTCTGTCTGATTCCAAAGAGCTTGCTCTTTTCGATACATGAAATTTCCCTTTTGCTAGGTCCCCTTTGGGCTGATTTTCTTGGAAGTCATTGAGTCATCAAGTCATCAGTTCTCTTAGCCTTTTAGGAATCATTATTTTAAAAGGCTATTTATTTACCAAACTCCCTCATCTTGGACTCAGATGGCAGTCATATCTCTTCAAAGTTGCCAATGTGTGTATTGTAGTACCTGGGGCGGTGTGTATCTGTGGACCTGTGAGTGTGGGCAGTGGTCCTGCCTTTCAAAGTGGCAGTGATACCACAGAGCCTGGTAGAGGGGGAGCACATTTGGCTTCTAGCAAAGGAGGATGTGTTCTGTGACCATGGGCTGCACTCAAGACCTAACATCTCCATCATCACCAAGGAAGACCTTCATCACTAAGTGGACCAGGTCAGGTGACTTAACACTGTATTTAATCAGAACTGGGAGAACACATGGTGAAGCTAGCTAATCAACTGGAGAATGACGAAAACAGTCATTCCAGGATTACACTATTCTGTCCCTGCCATCAGAAGCTAGGAAATGGACCATTTCATTTGATTCTCCCCAAAGCTCCATAGGGTAATTATTACATGTCCCTCTGAATGGGAAACTGAGGCTCAGATGACAAGAGGTGATTTAAAAAGACCCTATGCACTACACCAGGTCACCCTATAGTGTCCAAGCCCTGCCACTGGCCTCACGGGAACTGTGAGCTAAACTCTGAGCTGACTGGGTGTCCGTGTGAGCATGGCACCAATAAGGCGATTACCTGGATGGTCCCACTGGCTCCGTTCTGTTGCTGGGCTTTAGCCCGGTGGATCCCGTTTGTTCTCACAGTGTGATAAACCAGGAAAGAAGCCCAGTTGCGCTCTACTGCCATATTTCAGCTGGCCAAGTTAAGTAACTGGCGGTACCATAATGTTCCCCAAAGAGTTGACAAAACCTTACACGGCTCTCCCTGACGTGCACAGCTCCTGGGCTCCCGCTGGGCGCAGATGACATGTACCATTGCCCTGGGGTGCTGACACCCAGTGGTCATTTCAGGCTGGTTTTGCCGTTGGTGGCAAGGTGCTCTCAGAGGCAGTCAGAAATGGTCTCTGCCCCCTTCCTTGGCATCCTCGAGATCAGAAGGAAGCTCAGGTTTGCATTTCTGGCTCTCTGTGAGTCAGGTGTCTGCAGGGACCCGAGGGCGGGAGGCTTGTGAATTTTATCCTAGGGTCTCTGCCCCCTTCCCCGCTCCTCCTCTCTGACCCTTTTCCCTGCTCCCTGCCCCCTTCAGTCCCACACATGGGAATATGCATCAGAGTTGTATGAAGAGGGCATCCAAATAGTGCAGTATTTTGACATAGATACAGTCTGATAAATACATTCTAAAATCAAGCGACATAAAGTTAGTTAATAAAAAACTAGGAAGGGAACACAGCCGTTTTTAGTTATTTCAGAAAATATAGTTTAAACGGATGAAGACAAATATCCAGCCAGTCCAGCTTTGACTTTCAAAGTAGAGAGGAAATAAAAATCTAATATGAAGAACATTTTCATTAAGTGTATTTTCTTGAAACTGAAAAATAAAGCCCAGAAAACTTTTCTTCGGGGAAATAATCCAAGGTAGAAATCTCTTGTGGTAATTTTGGAAGGGCAAACTATTTACCAGTTTCCATAGCTCTTGTTTATTTTGCAAAATGCACTCTGCTCTAAAGGGATCTGGGACCATGCGTGGGCTGTCCCGCCTTGCCCATACACCCCCCGCTGTGCTGGGCAAGCACTGCTTCAGCTTCACTGGGGATTGCCTGCATCACCCAGTCTGCTGAGCCTCGTCTCCTCTCTGTTCTGTAGCGGCTCAGCACTGACATTTAATTTGCATCTTCCCTCAGATCCTGGTGGGGGTGGGCAGTGCCTGGTGACTTGCTTTGTACGTGTACCTGAGTACCTGCTTTGACCTTGGGCTCTGAAGACTTCAGTTTTCCCTTGCTGCATTCTCTGCAGGTCATTCTCCTGTCATCTTTATTTAATCTTTAACTCCAGCCAGCTCGCTTACCTGTTCTGTCCAGGTAACAGTCCTGCACCAGGCCCTGGAACCTGGGGGCTGAGACAGGGCTGCCTGGAGTTGGCCTGTCCTGATGCAGGAGTGCCCTCTGCTGGCCGATTGGCTGCATAATGCGCCAGGGGTACTGCTGTAAGGCTGGCCGCGGGCGCTTTTAGAAGCTTAGCCTTTGCCAGACAGGGCTCTTTTTCAGGGCCATAGATTCTGTGACCTGCCTCATTAAAGCTTCCTGGGAAAATGGAAATCCCTGGAAGAGGATGTTTAACACCTGCTTTTGGTCATCTATTGTGATGTTGCCAAGGAGAGGTGGAAAGCTGTATAATTCGTTCTTGAATTTTAGATGTCTGGAGTTCATTTTTAAAAAGAGAAAAAAAGGGACTTCCCTGGTGGCTCAGTGTAAAAGACTCTGCGCTCCCAATGCAGGGGGTTCGGGTTCGATTCCTGATCAGGGAACTAGATCCCACGTGCATGCTGCAACCAAGAGTTCGCGTGCCACAACTAAGGAGTCTGCATGCTGCAACTAAGACCCAGTGCAACCAAAAAAAAAAAAAAGAGAGACAGAGAAAAGAAACCCCTAATATCTAAATATATATCTCCGTTCTTATCTCATCACTTTTGTCGTTTAAACGTCTAAATATAAATCCCTTGATTTATGGTTTTCTTGGCATCACCATCCGTGTAAAAGAGCAGGAAAGAGGCAGAGCAGAGAGAGACCTGGGGAGATGTGTGAGTTCTCCCGCCTTCCTCCGCTATGCCCAGCCTCGCCTGTCCCTGTGCCCCTCCCTGGGTCTTCCCAGCCCCTTGGAGAAGCTGGAATAGTAGCCGCTGCAGCCTCTGTTCTGTTTCCTGGTCCTCGTTACCCCCTCTCCACCCGCTCAAGGCTTGTCCTTGTTGAACTTTCTTCCCTCTGAGGGCTGCACCCTGCCCGCCAGGTTAAGCACAGCCTCCTGCAGTGGCCACGTCCCCAAGGATGTGAGGCCTCTCTGGAGCCCACAGCCCTAGTGAACTCTTCTTTTGCACTCCTGGCACTCTTTTTTTTATTTTAAAAATCACCTTTATGGAGAGTTCACAGACAGTAAACAGCGCCAAATATAAATGTACGATCTGATGAATTTTTTTATTTATTTATTTTTTTTTGTGGTACGCGGGCCTTTCATTGCTGTGGCCTCACCCGTTGCGGAGCACAGGCTCCGGACGTGCAGGCCCAGCGGCCATGGCTCACGGGCCCCGCCACTCCGCGGCACGTGGGATCTTCCCGGACCGGGGCACGAACCCGCGTCCCCTGCATCGGCAGGCGGACTCTCAACCACTGCGCCACCAGGGAAGCCCACGATCTGATGAATTTTGACAAGTTCATTCATCTGTAAAAACTGTCATCACAATGAAGATAATGAAATTTCCATCACCTGCGAAAGTTCCCTGATGCCCCTGTTTAATACACCCCCAGTCCTCACCTCCATCCCTAGGCAACAGCTGGTCTGCTTTCTGTCACTGCAGATCCGCTTACATTTTCTGGAATTTTATGTAAATGGACTCATGCAGTGTTACTCCTCCTTTGCTTGGCTTCTTTCACTCAACGTAATACTCTCGAGATCCATCCACACTGTACGTTCCATAGTTTGTTTTCATGGCTGAGTAGTATTCCGTGGTGTGGATGCATCAAAATTGAGTGATCTCGTTCACCTTTTCACGGGCAAGTCCTATTTCCTCGGCTTGACCGTCAGCCATTCGAGGGCTGGGACAGTGTACCCAGTGCCTGGCACTCCCACAGCCCCTCAGCGGGCTGGCTGGTTTGGAGAGAGGGCACGTGGTGTGCAGGGCCAGGATGCCGGGTCCAGACCCCGGCTGTGCCACCTGGTCGAGCTCCTGGTCTGTGCCTCAGTGCTCTCACTGGTCAGTGTAAGTAATGGTCATACTCACCCCCTAGGGTTACTAGAAGGAACATACGATGAGTCAGTGTAAAGCCTTTGGGGAAATATCTTGTTTAGTGCTACTGATTACCGGGAGGCAGCAGAACACAGCGATGATAGGGGGATTCTGGGTCCAGATCCCATCTCTGCACTGCGACGGCGTGACCCCGAGCAAGTACCTCCGCTTTCTCCTTGGACAAGTGGGGATAACTAAGAATGTCCCGGTCATGGGGCTGCGGTGAGGATTAGATGAGGATTAAATGAGTAGTTTACGTAAAGCCCTTAAACCGTGCCACATGACACTTGCCGCTCAGATGTGGGCGGTTACATGGATGCAGCGGAAGGTGTCAAGGGAAGCATCCAAGGTCTAATCCCGCAGGAGGCCGGGCAGGCCGGGGCAGGGTTTACCCGGAGATGTCCCATCTCTCTCCCTGTCTGTGGCAGATGCTCACTGCGGACCACGGAAGCAGACGGAATAAGTAAGACCTTCTTGGCCTGGGGACTTTTTAGCGGCCTTTGAGCTGCCGGACGAGGATGCGTTTATTCAGGGATGACTTCACTGGGATTTCCCTTGACGGCCGAGCCCAAAGGGACCCAGTCCTGGCTCTGCAGTCCCATCTGGGCTCTTCACAGCCTCCTGCTTCTTGCACAGTCCTGGGAGGCAGGCTGGGGGGCCCTCCCCTCGCCTGGGAGGAGACCAGGCAGTGGCGCGGAGGGTGAAGCCAACCGACGTAGGAGTTGGGGGGCTTCCGGACTCTGAAGCCCTTGTGCAGTGGGGATGCCTGCTGCCCTGGTGACCCTCACCTGGAAACTGCACGCTGGTCTGGAACATCACCACCAGTCCCAACAATGTGAGGGTTCTGAGAGTCCTGCTGTCCCCCCTTCAGCTCTTCCTGCCACATAGTCTTAAGTCCATTGCAGAAATGAGTGGCATCTTTCTCAAGCTGCAGCCCAGCTTCTCCTTTGGCCTGGGAAGTGGCTGGCGGGGTGACACAGGAGTCCTCATTTTCTCGCCTTGCTTTGTTTTGGTGTCACCATCAGAAGGGCTGTGATGAAAGCTCCATGTTTTCTGAGACCTGGGGCTTGCCCTTCCCCCGAGTGTACGAAGCAGTGTGGGTGCCCCAGGCACCCCAGGCCTCTGCAGCTGCCTCCTCCTCAGGGTCCTCAGCATCTGTCAGCTTGTCTTGGTTCATCTGTGCAGCTCTGACCCAGGCGGGGCTCGGGCACTGGGTGTCCCCCAGGGAGACAGAGCCAGGGGTGGTGGGACCCAACTTCCACGAACTCCTGGGCCCTTTCTGAACCTCGTTCTCCCTCAGCTTCTGGAAACGTGGGTCCCAGACCACCAGCCCTGCCAGATCTGCACGTGCCTCAGCGGGCGGAAGATCAACTGCACGACACAGCCCTGCCCCACAGCCAGAGGTGAGGCCCCTCCCTAGGGCTCCCTCTAGGCCCCGAGGCCACCCTGTCTTCAGACCTGGTGGACCAGATCCACACGTGGATTCCCCACGCCAGCCCCACCCTCCTTGCCTCGCCGGGCTGGGCTCCCCTTTCTGCACGGGGATAGAGCTCTCGGGGGCGGGTGTGTGCGGGTGTGTGTGTGTGTGTGTGTGTGTGTGTGTGTGTGCCTGCCCTGCTGTCCCCTCCTTGGCCCTCAGCCTCGTTCTCCCGAGGGTGCGTCTGAGGGGACAGCAGGACACACTGGGAGACTCATTCGTCAGCGGGCCTGGCTGGTTCCCGCTGCCGAGAGTCTGCAGTGGGTACCGCTGTCTCTTTCTCTGACCTCTGCGGCCTCTTCTCCCCCAGCGCCTGTGTGCGGCCCGTGCGAGGTGGCCCGTCTCCGGCAGAGCACGCAGCAGTGCTGCCCCGAGTACGAGTGTGGTATGTGTCACCCGTGGCATTTCTCGGGGTCCAACCCCAGCCCCGCCCTGGGGAGAGGGGGCCAAGATGGTGGTGCTGAAGGGGCTCGTGGTCAGGAGCAGGGTGTGGATTTTCCAAAACCTGGAAAGAGTAGCCTCTGGAAAATAGGATTTGTTTCCTAGAAAGATTCTGCTGTGACTTATTAAATTAAGTTTTGAAAGCATTAAAAAAGAATGGGGTGCAATGTTCACAACAACATTATTTGCAACAGCCAAGATATGGAAGCAACCTAAGCGACCATCAACAGATGAATGGATAGGGAGTTCCCTGGTGGTCCAGTGGTTAAGACTCCATGCTTCCATCGCCGGGGGGGTCACGGGTTCAATCCCTTGTTGGGGAACTAAGATCCCAAGTGCCGCGTGGCGTGGCCAAAAAATAGGAAAACCCCCCCACAAAACAGATGAATGGATAAAGAAGATGGGGTACATACATGCAATGGAATACTACTCAGGCATGAAAAGGAATAAGATTTTGCCACTTGCAGCGACATGGATGGACTTGGAGGGTATTATACTTAGTGAAAGAAGTCAGAGAAAGACAAATGCTGTATGATAGCGCTTATATGTGGAACCTAAAAATACAACAAACTGGTGAATATAACAAAAAAGAAACAGACTCACAGATGTAGAGAACAAACTAGTGGTTACCAGTGGGGAGAAGGAAGGGGGGAGGGGCAAGATAGGGGCAGGGGAGTAAGAGGTACAAACTACTGTGTATAAAATAAATAAGCTACCAGGGTATATTGTACAGCACAGGGAATATAGCCAATATTTTATAACAACTATAAATGGAGTATAACCTTTAAAAATTGTGAATCGCTGTGCTGTACACCTGAAACGTAATATTGTTATCAACGATACCCCAAAAATAAAAGAATGGGGTAATCACTGGTGGGGGAGGTGCAAGGGATTTACTGCAGAGCCAGTTATGCCAGAGTAACTGTAGAAAAGGCCACACATGGGCACCTTGACTTCAACACGTTATTTGTCAAAGGGTTTCATTATAGGCCTGCAACCTGCATCGTGAATAATGGGCTGAATAACGGTATAATTAAATGAATCTAGAGCTGATGGAATTCTGAGAAACACGGCAGGAAGTCTTCAGTGCTTTGTCCCCATCCTGTCACAGGCGTTTGTTAATTGTACAGATGAAGACATAAAGCACAGGCTTGTGAAGTTTGAGGCGATGAAACCTTTGAGGGAGAGCAGATAGATCAAGACAGTCTGAGGATCTAAAAAAGAAATCATCTGAGACATTGCTTTAGGCTGATGAAATTTATCAGGGATAAAGAGAAGCCTTATGTGGCGGGGCGGGAGTGAGGGGCGAATCTGACTGGAGAACAATTTAGTAAAAATAGGTCTTAAGATGTTAACAGTGGAGGGAACTGGGGGTCATTTAGTTCAAAGCCCTCATTTTATGGACATTTTGAAGCTTCTCCAACGTGCCAGGCACTTTGCCTTCATTATTTCAAGACATCAATAGACCGACCCTGTGAGGTAGACTGCCCACCTTACAGAAGATGATCCTGAGGTCTAGAGGGTTCAAGTGATTGGCCGAGATCTGGAGTCCCTGCAGATGACAAGAGTAATCAACATGGCTTGTATCTATCTATCTGTCTATCTACCTTCCTATCTATCTGTCGTTCTATTATCTATCTATCTACTTATCATCTTTCTATCTATTATCTATCTACTGTCTATGTATCTATCATCTATTTATCTATGTATCTATCATCTATCTGTTTTTATCTACCTATCTATCTATCTTCCTATCTGTCTACCTATCTATGTATCTATCTGTGTATCTATCATCTATCTATTATCTATCTTCCTATCTCTCTACCTATCTATGTGTCTATCATCTATCTATCTATTTATCTATCATCTGTCTATCTATCATCACCTCCCCCCGCCCCCTCCCTGTCCGTGTATCTCCATCTCTATCTCCATCTCTTCCCCTCTTTCCATCTTCCTGTATCTTTTCCTCTATCTCCATCTCTAGCTCTGCCTTCAATTTATCATCATCACATATGTGAAACAGTGAAGGTCTGCGTGAGTAGGAATGTAGTGTAGGGAGCCACTCACTAGCACAAGAGTAGCCTTGCTGAATTCTGAGTGCACGTCTCTCTCTCTCTGGGCCCTCAGTGTGTGACCTGGTGAGCTGTGACCTGCCCCCGGTGCCTCACTGCGAAGGTGGCCTCCAGCCTACACTGACCAACCCCGGCGAGTGCAGACCCAACTTCACCTGCTGTAAGTTCTCCCTCCGTGGGTGAGGACGGGCGGTGCAGTCACTGTCCCCTGGTCTGAGAAGGCATCCTGTATTCTAGTGAGCTGAGTCTGGGCTTGGGGTGTGTCTAGAACAAAGGGGTCAGGGTCACACGTGGACTGAATGCCCTAAGACTCCTCCCAGCCGCAGGCTACGATGGGGAACGGGGTGTGGACACAGCTGCAGGCATCCCCCTTTTGGGCTTATTAGATGGCATTTGGACCTGAGACGAAGAAGCCTCCAGATCTAATCTTTATTTTCTCCCACCCTCCCATAAGCCATGGAGGGGAAGGAGTGTACCCTTGGTTTGTTCAAATCACTGGATCTTATTCCCAAATAAGTTTATAGATTTTTCTTCCTCTGTATGTTTATGTATTTAATTTCTAAATACTACAGTTTAAGCATAGGGTTGGACTAAAGACAGTTTCTGGACATGTCAAGAAGCTGAATTCTGTATTTAGTTACTAAGAATACCCACTTTAAGTCACTACCCGTTTCTCATCCTGTTGATTGAGAATCTCACTTGAGTTCTGAGATGAAAACCCTCGAGTGCGGGAGAACACATTGTATCTGCAGAAGGCTGGGAACAGGCAAAGGCATGGGATGGGATTTGGCAGTGATAAAAGGGCATTGTGGATTTGACAAGATTGCTGTCATTTTTCATTCATCATTGTTGGAGGACCTAAAACTGTAGGTCATTTATTATTTCAGGTACTGAGGTTGGGGATAGGATCTCATAAGCTACCAGCTTATAAAAATGCTAACCAGTACCTATGTGCCCAGGGCTCGCTGGGTCTCAGAGATCCTACACCAGTCATCTCTGAGTGTCTGCAGCTGGAGGGACCCCACCCCTTCCAGATGTGCCCGGGAAGGTGGTGGAGCCTCGCAGCCTTAGCTTCTCCATTAACATAGCTTCATATTCTCCTTTGGGTTAGTTTCCTTATTTTTCTGCAGACTAACCGCTTTTTGGTATGATTGACTATCCCTCAGCTCCTGAGCTGGGCCCCCGTGTGTTTCTGACTTAATATTCTGGGGCTAGAGTTCCCTGGGACCTTAGATCGTAGCTGAATGCTTAGGAACCCAGGCTGAGTGCAGGGCTCAGTGTGGCAGGACCGGGGCATCACCTCGTGCTGCCCCTCAGCCTGCAGGAAGGAGGAATGCCCAAGGGGGTCCCCGCCCTCCTGTCCCCCGCACCGGACGCCGGTCCTTCAGAAGACCCAGTGCTGTGATGAGTATAAGTGTGTTTGCAACTGTACCAGCTCGGCGGTGACCTGCCCACTGGGGTACCTGGCCTCCACCGTCACCAATGACTGCGGCTGCACCACCACCACCTGCCTCCCTGATGAGGTAGGGGCTGCTCGGCTCCAGCTGGGACAATGGCCGGACGCATGGTGCTGTGGAAGACTTGCCTTCCTGCCCACACAAGTGCTGTGTGGCCCAGGGAAGGGGCGTCAGCACTCCATCTCAGCCTAGATCTGATTAGCTCAGGCGGTACTTACAGAGACGCTACCCCGTTCTGAGCATGGCTGGGTGCCATAGAGGATTCGAAAGGCATGAGTGACTCTAAAACCTAAATTGTAAAACGACGCGCTCCCAGAAATCTCACCTCTACCCCCACTTTCCCTACCTCGCTCCTTCTCTCCCTTCATAATTTATCATTTTCATTGGTGTACCCATCTATCTTTCTTTTTGAAAATATAAGCACATTTTATAAATCTATGTTGCTTCCTATTTCTCCCCAGAAGGGTAGCGGATTATAAATTCTGTTTTGAATGTGTATTTTTTCATCTAACGATTTATAGTAGAATTATCCTCTGTCCGTATATGGAGATCTGCCTCACACCTTTTCACAGCTTAGTCACCTACGGCAGGGATGCATCTTGGTTCAGTCATGTGGGCTCACAGTTGAGTGGCTTCAGCCTTTTGCTGTTACTAGTGATGCTGCAGCAGCCTTGTGCATCTTTCATTTTGTATTTTTGCCAGAGTGTCTTTTGGGATAGATTCCTAGAAGTGGGATTCTGGGCGGTAACACTTTTTAGGGGGGCTTCTTAATCCAAGAACCGGGGGTGTCATTCACTGAGATCATTGTACAAAAGCGGGAAGACTGAGCAGGTGTAGGAAAATGGTTTAAAAATGTGCACCGTTACTATGTGAATAAACGTGGAGACCTGTTCGCAGCTTCAGAGGACACACTTGGGGTCATTTAAAACCTGCCTCTAAGCCTCATGATCCAAGCGTTTCTTTAGTACCTCATTACTAGAAAATAAAGTCTGAGCGTTGTATATCACGTGCATCCCAGGCTTTACGATTCTAATCGTAACCTGCCGTTGGGATCTCATGTCCCACATTCCTTCCATAGCCTGTAGTTCTTCCAAACAGGATCCCTTGTCTCTCAAACACCTCACGCTCTGTCTTCTCTTGATACATTCCTTGTCATTGGTGGGCATCAAGGGAACACTCCTTCATAACGCCTGCCCCCCCTTCCCTCACCTTCCGCCACTCCTGATGGGACAGAGGGCTATACGTGGGTGGGTTCCAAGTTCAAGGACATTACTGGGTCTGAGAATGAGGGTGCAGCTTTCCGTGTGACACAGGAAGGAGTTAAATGCAGTTAAGGCAGCAGTGATAGTGGGTCAAGGCGGCCAGTGTGTTACATCCCCACTTGAGGGCCTCAAAGGACTCAAAAGGAGCCGCTCCCAGGGTGAACCTTCCTAAGGCAGGTGGGCAGGGGAGGGAAGAGGGCAAACTCTACTATGTGAGCATCCCTTCGCGTGGGCAGAGACTATGTTGCTTTCATTTATTGCTGTAGTCTCAGCACCTGGAGTAGATGCTTACTCACCTCTTGTTTCGATGAACTGAGTCACTTCACTCTCGGAAACCTTGTGTCTACAGGTGTGTGTCCACCGAGGCACCATCTACCCCGTGGGCCAGTTCTGGGAGGAGGGCTGTGACGTGTGCACCTGCACGGACCTGGAGGATGCCGTGATGGGCCTGCGTGTGGCCCAGTGCTCTCAGAAGCCCTGTGGAGACAGCTGCCGGCCGGTAAGGGGGAGGAATAGGGTAGGGAAGTAGGGGAGGGGATCCCAGGAATAGGCAAGAAAGCCCCTTTAGGAACCTCTGGTTCAAGGCCAGAGGGGAGGGGCAAGGAGGGGAGTGGGGCTGGGTGAAGGAAAGGAGCATGAGGAAAGGATTGCTGTGTCATCCTTCTGTGATCAGTTCTTGGCTGACAGTCATGTCTGCTGTGCGGTCTTGAGTCCACAGGCTGGGGAGTTGGTCTAAGCAGAGATGTGGATTAATTGCCTAGAAAACAGGGCTTGATTTTTTTCCCCTATCTATCTCTTCCCTTTTCAGACATCTCCTTAGCCTACACCTAGTACAGACATAGGTCCTGAATTTTCTGAGGTGGTCCCCGTGTCAGTGTACTGTAGTGTTTCTACACAGGTTGGTGAGTTTTCAGGCCAGGTTTATCATTTGAGGTACAGCAGTTGAGCCATGTTTATAATTGGAGGTATAATTTGGGGGTTTGAAACCCCCAGTCCAGTTTTTAATTCTTCTTGTGGAGGCCTGCCCCTAAGGCTCCTGTGTGCCTGGGGAGCTTTATTCTTGTGCATTGAAGACTGAGCAGACTCTAGGAAAAGGGAACCACAGTCCGCGGGGGTACCGTGGGTTCAATTGTTTGCTGGTTTAAAGCTGTTATTGTTAGCGCAAGTGTATGTGCCCGATGCGCCGTGAGGCCAAATGCAAATGTCGGAGTTTGGAGCAGAGAAAGGTTTATTGCAGGGCCACGCAAGGGGACGGGTGGCTCGTGCTCTAAAAAGCCCCTGAGCTCCCAGAAGCGTTTCAGCAAAGCCTTTTTCAAAGCCAGGTGAGGGAGCCGGGGGATGGGGGGCCGGGTCGCAGGGTCTGTGATCAGCTCGTGAACAGTTCTCTGATTGGCTGATGGTGAGGTGACAGGGCGGTGTCACAGGGGTTCACATGATCAGTCCTTGGGCTCCAGGAGGCCTGGGGCTACGTTCTCAGGTCACCCGGTAGTTAACATCTTCCGTTTGGTGGGGGGTTTTCACATCTGCAAAACAACTCAGGAAACGTGCATCAAATACTGTTACTTAGGTCCTTCAGAGAGGAGCTGAAGCAGAGGGTACGGGGGAGGCCTGTCCCAGGAAGGCTCCGTAGGGTCCTGCCGGTCACATTACTGTTAGCACTGCGTCACTATCAGTAGAAAATAAGATAAAGGAAGAGGAGGCAGCCCAGGCAGGCGCGTGCGTCTAGCGGTTGCTTTCGTAGCCGCGGTGCAGAGCAGCCTCTTGATGCTTCTTTTCAGAAGCGTGTGTGGTTTGGTGACGGAGGGGAGGACCTGCGAGTGAATCCAGAGATGGGGGAGTCTGTTCAGTTCACCTGCGCTCTACCTGCCTGGCTCGTGCTGAGGAGGAGCAGGGCTGCCGGCCCCCTTGGGAGAGGATGGTGCTGTGGTTCCAGGTGTGCCTTTGGGGAACACTAGGCTTTGGAAACCCACCGGTCTCCATCTCCTCCCACAGGCCATGGGAGGCAGTGGAAATAACTTGCTATCAAGTAAAGAGAGTGATGTTTAGAGGTGGTTTTTATAAAATGGGCCCCCAATATGTTTTGTGTTTTGGTAGGGAGTCTTGATTGCAAAGAATGGAATCCACTCAAGCTAGCTAAAATAAAAAGATGGGGAGGGACTTCCCCTGGTGGCGCAGTGGTTGAGAATCCACCTGCCAACGCAGGGAACACGGGTTTGAGCCCTGGTCCGGGAAGATCCCACATGCCGCGGAGCAACTAAGCCCGTGCGCCACAACTACGGAAGCCTGTGCGCCACAACTACTGAAGCCCACGCGCCTAGAGCCCGTGCTCCGCAACAAGAGAAGCCACCGCAATGAGAAGCCCGCGCACCGCAACGAAGAGTAGCCCCGCTCACCGCAACTAGAGAAAGCCCGCGCGCAGCAACGAAGACCCAACGCAGCCAAAAATAAATAAATAAATTTAAAAATAAATAAAAAGGGGATTTATAGGAAAGACAGGGATTACTCAGAAACGAAGTGCAGGGCATGCAGGTGGGCCCCGTGGTTGTACCACTTTACTCTCCGTTTGTCCCGTGAGCCCCTGTCTCCGCTTCTCTCTGCCCATCCATCCGGTTCCCCACTGTGGGCCTGGGAGGACGTTTCGCTTTCTCAGAAGCTTCATTTGCACGTGGCTTTATGGAACCTGGCTTCAACTCAGTGTGGCTTTTCAGGTCCAGGGTTCGCCCTGTCCAATCAGACCTGTTCAATCTGTGTTGCTCCAGAGATGAACTTCTCAAGAAGAAAATGGATGGGCTCAGCTCGGCCCCGTGGACTCTGGGTCCTCTGTGCAGTCCCCACTCTGGTCCATCAATGCAGGGCACGGGGTGTGAACCTGGCTGTCTAGAGGCCAAGGCGCTGGAGGCGGCTTCAGGAAGTTGGTGGGTCCCGAGGTCAGAAATGAGTGCAGGGGGCACCACGTCCAGAACTGTCGACGGGATGATGGCTCTAGGGTGGCGGAGTGGCCTGTCTTAGAGACAGAATGTTCACACCTTCTGGGAGGAGAAGGAAGCATTGAGGTTTAGTTACAGCTGAGGGGAGGCTGGGCTTTGGTCTGTATTGTGTGTTGAAGTGGGAGCTTTAGTGAATGGCCTCAGGCTTCATTCTTCGTAGAGGAGAGTATCAGCTCTGGTCAGACTCCAGAGGCATTTAGGCTCACTTACCTGAATTCATTTGCTGTCTAGGCTGTGACAAAAAAAAAAAAAAAAAAGAAAGAAAAAAGAACACTACCACCATCACCCTCTGATTCTTCCTTTATAAGCCACTGTCTGCAGAAATACGCTTTCCCCTACCATCTCCATAATTAATCCTCTACGCGTCACATCAGAAACGTGATGTGAGATAAGCAAAGGGCGTTGCTGGTGTCCCAAAGAATTTCATAGGTGTACTATGGCCTTGCTTCCGTGTTGACAGCAAGAGGAATTCCTGCTCTTTTGTATAAACCTCAGAGGAGTTTCTCTTTGAAGGCTTATGACCCTTAGACCCCAGAGTCAGACTAAATTGTAGCTTCAGGGACTGTGTTCTGAGCGACTGAATGCAATCCATTATGTTTTATTCATCCTCGTGATACCCCTCCAGAAGGAAGAAGAGGCAGGGCTGTTCTTCCCATTGGCCACTACACTGAGGCTCGTCTGAAGCCAGCAGACACATGCGTGTCCTGACTCCCAGGCCGGGGCCCCTGCTGCTAGGCTGGTACGGCTGGCCGCACGGGTGTTGTAAGGGCCAGGACGACCCGGCCAAGAGACAGGGGCCAGCGCCCCAGGCCTCCACCTCCGTCTCAGCTGTGGCAATTGTGCTGTTAAATCAGTGAGGAACTTATTTTCCAGTGGCATCTGTTTCCAGCTTGGGTGGATATCAGACCTACTCAGTTCCACTCTTAATTGGGAAACCAGTGAAAACAGGATAGAGAAGAGGGTAGGGAGAAAGGTCTGAGATGTCTCTTTTGGACAGATATAAGCTAGAGGGTTTGGAGGAGTACGGGAAAAGAAACAGAGATGAAAATACAGGATGAGCCCTGGTTGTGCAGGAGGAAACTGTGGAGGGGAATCTTGCAAAGTCGGCAGCCCCAGAACCTGGGGGCGTGGCTGGGAGCACCTGAGCACGAGAAGCAGGTAGGGCTGTGGGAACCAGGCATCCAGCCTGGGTCACCCATAACCCGCAGTGTATTTGCCCGTGGTGGAGGCAGCAGAAAACATAGAGTGTGCACAAATCCAGACCACTCAGCACCCCGAGGGGGGTGCCCAAGAGTGACTCTGGATCCCTAAGGCATCGATGTCTCTGTTCTAGGCTCCCTCGTGTCTCTTTCTTTTGTGCCATTTTGGGTATCCTGCCTTGTAGCGGAGGGCGTGTCGAGTGTATCATCCTAATTTGTTGGCGCCTCCAAAGCACTTACTACATCACAGGTGCACGATAACTAGCTCTCCGCTGATCAAGGACTGAGGGCAGTTCATCGGGCACCGCTGTGACGCAGGTCGGGGTGTAAGTAGGTCCCATGGAGATGCTACAAAGTTGAGCCAGGTCTCTGGGGTCCTCGTGTTCCCCGGGAGAGGCACCCCCTGGGATGATACCGAGTGTTGAGTGCATCCTCTGACTGGGCCCTGCTTGTGAGCGCTCTTGGGGAGCAGAGCGGGTGTGGTACCCACCCCCATCCCGAACGGCTGCGGCTGCAGTTCACCCTTCTCTCCGAGATGCTGCAGGCCCGGGTTCTTGTCCCTCGGCCCCTGGGACAGCCTCACATGTCATCGTTTTGTCTGTTCTTTGTACGTCGCTTCAGAGTTTTCATTGGAGGGTTTCAATCCAAGTTCCCGATGCTTTGGCCAGATTGGAGGACCTCCAAGCGGGGGGATAGGCTGGCAGACTTCAGGCTTGCAGGATGCTGGCCTCCCTGGCAGGCTTTCTGGGGAAAGTGGGTCTCGTCTCACTGTGCCCCATAAACTACTAGGTAAATGTCAAGTGACGACCTGGGGAAGCCCAGCTCTGCACATCGCTGAGAGGTCCTGGGGTCAAGGCACTCATGTCGTATAGGTAATTAGCCCTGTTAGGACAGAGCCGGGACTCCAGGCTTCTGGAATGTTCTCCCCCAGTCAGTGAGGGACCCTAGATTTGGGCTGTGATGAACATCAGGGCAGCCGGCTGCTTCTGAGTGAACTCTGAGCATCTTTAATACTCCCATGGACTGGCTCTTCTTTTTTTTTAAATTTATTTCTTTTATTTATTTATTTTTGGCTGAGTTGGGTCCTCATTGCCGTGCACGGGCTTTCTTCTAGTTGCGGTGAGCGGGGGCTACTCTTTGTTGCGTTGCGCGGGCTTCTCACTGTGGTGGCCTCTCCTGTTGCGAAGCACGGGCTCTAGGCACACAGGCTTCAGTAGTTGTGGCCCGCGGGCTCAGCAGTTGCGGCTCGTGGGCTCTAGAGCGTAGGCTCAGTAGTTGTGGCGCACGGGCTCAGCCGCTCCGCGGCATGTGGGATCCTCCCGGACCAGGGCCCAAACCCGTGTCCCCTGCATTGGCAGGCGGATTCTTAACCACTGCGCCACCAGGGAAGCCCTGGCTCTTCTTAAGTGGAAGTTTGCAGAGGGCAGGGTTGTGTCCCTTCGGCTGGTGTAAGACCCATAGTGACTCAGTGGGTGATGCTTCCTGACCACTTAACATGATCGAGGGGCTGGTGGAGGGCAGAGATGAAAACATCCGGTCCAGCTGTCCCTCTGCAAGCCCCAGGGCTCCGTACACCTGCCGAGTGGACCAGAACACCTGTCTTTGCTGCCGGCCTGTCCTGACGTCCACCTCTTGTGTGCTTTCAGGGCTTCACTTACGTCCTCCACGAAGGCGAGTGCTGTGGAACATGCCTGCCATCTGCCTGCGAGGTGGTGACCGGCTCCCCTCGGGGAGACTCCCAGTCCTACTGGAAGAGTGTAGGTCTGGGCCAGGGCGGGTAGGAAGGAGGGCGGGGGCCTCACCAGCCTGGTCGTCCATCTGGGGTCCGGTGCTGCCCTTGGTTCCGTCCGTAAAGTAGAAGCTCATTCCCTGCCTTTTGCTTTCCCCACAGAGAGTTTAATGCAGCTGTTGGTTTATCCAGATGTCAGCTGGGATCACCTTGCTCCCGGGGAACTAGTTAAAGTTGCCCCAGACTTCCCATTGTGTGGATTTGGGGAGAAGCCCAGTTCCCTCCCTCTGAGTTCTGTGAACGCCTGAGGGTGGGGGTCGTGTTCTCCTGTTTAACCTGTGAAGCTGAGGACCTGCTTCCCCTGATGGGTGGTGCAGGGCCGTGTCGTGGGCCTGGCACCCTGCCACACCGGCCCAGGCGGCGTCCTCTGACCTTTTCACTGGTTTCTGTTGGAGAAATATGTAACCCAGAGAAGCAAACTACATTTCTGTTCCCAGGGCCCCTAAGCCCCCTTCCGCAGCTCTGGCTGTAGCCCCTGGGCGTGTTGGCAGCCCCCGTCTCCCCACCCTTGTCTTCTCCTGCCCAGCCCCCCACCCCCAGATCCCCTCCCCTGACACAGAGCAGGGTCGCTTCTCCTTCGTGGCCCAGAGGCTCTCACTTTGACTCTGGGCTCATAAAGCCGTTTTCTGAAGCACAGAGGATCCCTCCCCGGGAGTCAGTCGTAGCCCACGTGCTAGGATGCTACCAGTCCTTTAAGTCTGTTGGATAAGGATGAAGTGGAAGGGTGCTAAGCCCTGGAATCCTTAGGACGCGGATGCTGGGAGGGGGTCCTAGGGACCATCCCCTTCTGAGTCCTCCAGCAAGACCAAAACAAACTCTGTTTAGAAGGAGGGCAAAGGGTTACCTGTCCTGCCCTGAACGTGCTCACCTGCTCACCTCCTACCCTGGCCCACCAGTCTCCTCCTCCTTGGTGGTGACAGACTGAGTTTCCCACCTCCCTCTTCTAATCCTGGTTACCTGTGGATTTCCCTGCTGTGTCCCTCCTCTCCATGCTTTTAACCTCTTTGTTCCCCATCCCATCCTGGGATCAGGCTGGCTTTGCACCTCCTCCCCAGGGCCAGAGGCTACTCCATCCTGGTTGGGGCTGACAGCTGGTCCCTTTTTTTTTTTTTTTGCGGTACGCGGGCCTCTCACTGTTGTGGCCTCTCCCGTTGCGGAGCACAGGCTCCGGACACACAGGCTCAGCGGCCATGGCTCACGGGCCCAGCCGCTCCGCGGCATGTGGGATCTTCCTGGACCGGGGCACGAACCCGCGTCCCCTGCATCGGCAGGCAGACTCTCAACCACTGCGCCACCAGGGATTACCTGGGACAGGCCACCCGTGTGCAGCCTGGGAGCTCAGGGCAGATTACAGGGCCGAGGGTCAGACACCGGCATCCCCGGCTCTTACCTGGGACAGGCCACCCGTGTGCAGCCTGGGAGCTCAGGGCAGATTACAGGGCCGAGGGTCAGACACCGGCATCCCCGGCTCTTACCGGCTCCCTGTACCAGAGGGAAGCAGCACGAAGTTGGGTGCTGGGCTGAGTTTCCCTCCACATCTCCCCTCCACTGTCTCCCCATGCAGCCCTTCCTGGACACTCAGCTCCCAGCTGAGCCAAGGGTGGAGGGAGCATCCTTAGGTGTCCCCAGGTGCTTCCTCCAGTGGCTCAAGACTCTGTCTTGGGAGCACATGGGGCTCTGAGCTAGGATCTCGGTCAGGGTGACTCTGACCCAGACTCACTGAAGGACCCGGATGAGCTGTCCCTCCCTCTATGCGCCGCACCCTGTGGGCAGGGCTTAGCCGTTGAGCCGGGCTCACCTCCAGGACCCACACCAGCTCCTGAGGGGGCCGCCCACTCCCAGTGGGACCTTGGCCCCCTGACCAACTTGGGTGCTCCGACCACAGGTTGGCTCTCACTGGGCCTCTCCCGAGGACCCCTGCCTCATCTACGAGTGTGTCCGAGTCAAGGAGGAGGTCTTCGTGCAACAGAGGAATGTCTCCTGCCCCCAACTGGACGTCCCCACCTGCCCCTCGGGCTTCCAGCTGAGCTGTCAGACCTCGGGCTGTTGCCCCACCTGTCACTGCGGTAAGATGTCCCACCAAGCCCGCCTTCAAGCCTCTCTCTCCTCTAAGGCTCCCGAATCCTTGCCTTTTGAGCAGCTCAGGGAAACGGGGAGGATCAAATCTCTCCATCCATTGCTAACACTTTGGGGAGAAAGCAAATAAGATGAGGGAAATGGGACAATTTCCTGAGGGTCGTCACTGTGTCAGCGCTGGTTTTGTACCTTGTCTCATGTCATCCTTATGACAATCCCATGAGGTGGGTACCATTATACCTCCCTTTGCTCTTGTGAGTTAGTGAGTGGTAGAACTGGGCTTGGACCCAGGCTTCTCTAATTCTAGAGACTTCTTCTCAATCATTCGGCTGGAAAAGGTATTCCGACTGCCCATCCCCTAACCCCACCAACCAACCAACCAACCACATCAACAAACAAACCAATCAACCAACCAACCAGTCAACCAACTAACCAACAAACCACACAATCAACCAACCAACCAACCAACGAAATAAACAACCAAGCAACCAACTAACCCACCCACCAACCAACCAACCAACCAGCCAAACAACCAACAGCAACAGCAAACAGCTCTCGCCACCCCCTGTCCTGAGCTCTGTGTGTGATTTTATCTCGGGACTTAAAGTTTCCAGAGTAGAATGTCTTTCTTTGACAAGCCCAAACATCCTCCCACTCACCCCTTGGGTGTGAATCACTTAAACAAGTGCCCTCCCCTCGAGGACTGCAGGGACCTTCTCCCTGCGGGCTGGGTGGTGGGCAGCAGGTAGCTGCCCTTCCTCAGCGGGCCTGGGGCCGCTGTGGCCACGTGGGCTCCGGCAGGAGGACCCACAGCGCCTGGCGCTGGGTGGGGAGCAGGACCGGCAGGTGGAGCAGGGAGGCCCAGCCTGGGAGGAGCAGCTGGGTCGTGGGCCTTCACCAGCTGTGCTCCGCACACTCATGCCCTGTGCCTGTCTCTCCCCAGAGCCCGTGCAGGCCTGTGTGCTCAACGGCACCATCATCGGGGTGAGCTGCCGCCTTCTCCTCCAGGGCGCCTGGGGGGCAGGGATGGGGTGCTGTGGGAAGGGTGTCATTCTAAAGTGCAAGTGAAAGGAGCCAGGGGGACCTGCCCCACCCACACTTTCCTTTCCTCCAGGGCTTCCCAGGCATCCTGGAGTGGAACCCCTACCTCTCCGGGGCCCGGGCCCCGCCTTCTAGCGCTCACATCCAGGCCCCAGACACTCGAGCATTTCTTCTGTGCATGCTTCAATCTGCCCCTCTCCCTCTGCCTCAGCTCCCTCTCTGCCGGGAAAGCCCTCACTCTTACCGTGCCATCCTTGAGGCGGGGTGGGAAGGGAGGGAGCAGACCTCTCGGGACAGGAGGAGAATCAGGGTGATGGATCCTGGCAGCTTTGGGCAGCCGGGCCCCCATGCCCAAGGCAGACGGCTCACGGGACTGAGGGCAGTGGAGGGTCGGGGGTTCCGGGTGCCGGGAGGCCTGACCCTGGTCCCTTTGGTTCCAGCCCGGGAGGAGTCTGATGGTTGACCTGTGTACCACCTGCCTCTGCACCGTCCAGGTGGGGGTCATCTCCGGATTCAAGCTGGAGTGCAGGCAGACCACCTGCGAGGACTGCCCGCTGGTGAGAGAGGCTCATGGGGGCCTGCGGGTGGACTGGGTACTTGTGGGACCCAAGCAGTGGGACCTCACCGGGCTCGTTAAATAAAAGCTTTCATGATTTTCTGATTATGGACATATTTGACAACAGTAAGGAAGAGAATAAAAGTCACCTACCCAAATTGCATTTCTCAGATATAATTATAATTTAGTTTTGGAAATTTAAACATTTTCTTCCTGTATTTGCAAGGCTTGTGATACCATATTTACAGTTCTGTATTCTTTTTAAGCAACATACTACCCTTCTTTGAAAACATTAAAAATTAGTCAACAAATATTTATCAGTGACTAGTTAGTCCACAATTATTTATCAGACACTTGCTATGTGCAGGGTTCTAGGCAACATTCTTTGAAGGGGCTCTGCCTCAACATATACTTTTATTATTGGACATCGTGTTTTAATAGTTCACCCTGCCAGGTCACGATGACTGTGTTTGCTCAGAACACCTCTGAGGGTGGGTTCTGGGAAGTGGAATCATCATTTCTAGTTGGGTAGAGGAAAGCATGCTCTTCACTGTTCTTATCGTGACTCTCAGCCCCACCTCGCAGAGCTGGACCCAACGCTCAGGAGGATGCCTTGGTTTCCTCCGCAAACTGCCTTCTGCATTTGGGGCTCCTGCTGTCTTAGAAAATATGGTTGGTCAGATGAGTTTCTTGTGAGCTAGATGCACAGGGTATAGTCATTGCTCCTTCAGGTGGCGGGGCAGCGGGCGGGTTCTGGGCGGGGTCGGGGAGGAGTGGAGCGGCACAGCGGCCAGAGGGGAGGGGCGGTGCGGGGTTAGGGACAAGGTTAGGACAAGCTGCTGGTGCGGTCAGCGCTCTTGAGGTCGGGGAGTGTTCTGCGCCTGTGCCCTTCATGGCACTTAGCACCGTGTGATGCTCCAAGTGGGGGCTTAATAGCACATTTTCAAGGGGAGTGAAGGGGTCCGTGGGAGACACAGCTACTTCTGATAGAATGGCTCAAGGAGAACATTCCCACCTCAATTAGAAAGAAGCCAGTGAAGTATGCCTTTTTGCTTTTTTAAATTTAAAATCCCAGTTGTTTTAGGGTTTCGCATGCAGGTGTGTGTGTGTGTGTGTGTGTGTGTGTGTGTGTGTGTGTGTGAGTGTGTGTGAGATAACTCCCCTGCATACATCTGGGCTTGAATATGGGATGGAATGATGCTGTCTGGAGTCTTTGGCATCCCTTTAGCTGGATGTCCATGGAACTACAGTGGATGCAGGAGGCGGTCCACGCTAAGCGGACCTGAAGGAGAGTGTTCTGGGGAGGCGCGGGGGGGCGGGGCGAGCCCACTAACTCTCTACCTGCGCCCTCTGGTGGTCAGAGGGTGGCATGGCCACTTCCTCTGCGTCCGTAGAAATCCAGCTTTAGAATCCAGTCTAGACTTAGGTTTCTAAATATTTTTAAATTCACGGCCCCTTTTGGTCTGTGTACTCCTCCTCCTCGCCTCCAAGATTCCGCTGTCTCCCCAGGGATCTCCTCCCTCTTGAGATCCCTGAGTTTAGCCCTGCCGTGTGTCTCTCAGCCTCTGCTGAGCTCTGCCTCACATGCCCCCATTCTAGCTCAGCTTACCTGGCCTTGTCACGTTCCTCTACCATGAAGGGCCTCCGTGTGGCCTCCTGCAGGTGGGGAGCTCTGGTGGGTCAAGTGTAGGCTGGTCTGTGTCTGTTTGAACTGCCGATGTCAGATGGAACTCGTAGCATCATCAGAGACGTGGGGCCTGTGTCTGCTTCAGGGGAGACGACGCTTATACCTAAAAGGAGCCCAGAAGCCGGTCTGTGCTGCTGGGTGGTAGAGACAAAGGAGGGCTTGAGGAAGAGAGGTGACACTGACCAGGAACCTTGAGAAGGCCTCCCAGAGGAGCATGACCATGGGCTGACCTTGAGCAATGACCCCCCCCCAGGAGGGGGCACAGGGACAGACTGGCATTTAAGCAAGAGTTAGAAAAGGGCAGCGGGGGGATAAGCCTGGGGTCCTTGAGCAGCCGATGTAGTTTATGAAAAGGGCCGGGAGACACCTGTGAGGAGAGTTTGGGGGGCCTCCCTGGACAGGGGGAGCAGGGCTAGTTGGCTGCTCAGACCTGAGTGAGTGAGCCTGTGGCTGGCTGGGCACCTGGCGGCTCCTGATTGGATGCTCTGGCAAAAGTCTGGTCAGCACTGCCCTCCATGTCCGTCTGGCAGCTGTGTGGTACGTACCCCGCCAGCAGGGCTCAGACAGGCCCGTCACCAGTGCAGCTGTGTTCTTGCCTTGCGGGGTCCGTTCTCTCTGTTGCGTCCTTCCAGTGGTTTCTGCTGTGTTCCCTGTCCTCCCGTCCCTCTTCCCCCAGTCCCACAGCACCTCTGAAATCATCGCCCCTCCTCTCACCTTCCCCCCTCCTCCACTTTCTCCTGTCCCTTCTTCTCCCACAGCGCCTACCACCTTTCCCTGTTCTTGGCTTCACCGTGCCCTCTGCCTCTCTGGGGTGTGGAGTGTGCGTCCACCGCCCCATCCCTTCACTTTGCAGACCCCTCCTCCATCTGTCCCCCACCCCTCACTTCTCCTGTAAAGATTTTGGACACGTTCTTCTCCTTGGGCCTGCTGAGTGGAGGGCATTTCCTAGTGTCTTCTTCTAACACTCACTAAAAAATGTCCCGATCCACGCTCCCGTGAAATCGTGCCTGATTTAAGCCTCATTTTATTTCCTCTTTCTGACTGTAAGCGCTCACATACGTTCATGCTGTTTTGCCCAGCTCTTTCTTCCTCTCCCATCCACCTCGGTCCACACCTGCCAGGAATTGTGCGTTTTTGAAAACACAGTTGAAGCTCACCGGTGAAACGCGACCTGATGGCCTCAAATGTCAGCAGCGTCCTTCTGAGTGTGTGTGTGTGGCCTGGGCTCTCTCTCTGCGGCTTCCCTGATGAGTTCAGTGGACGCTCATAGACTCCTAACCTCCCCTGCTGGTTACGAGCTGTCAGTCGGAGTGCAGTGAGCAAGGGGGCAATGTGAGAGGACCAGCCCCGGAATTCAGGTCCGGTGCTCCACGCTGACCTGCTAGAGATTCATAGTAGAAAAACCTCAGGACCCCAAGGAATGAATCTCTAAGTGGTCATTACTAAATGTAGCAAAATGAAAACAAGAATGACACCATAGCTGGTCTTCACATAACTAAATTTATTCTTTTAAACACCCCTACCTTCACCCCATGTGAGGAGCCAGCTTGTCCGTGTTCTGGGACCGAGCCAACATGAGCACCTGTTACTTGTTCTCACTGCCCCTTGCTGCGGCAGGGACCCTAATAAAGCCTTGCCTGAAAAAACCAGCCAACCAGACAAACAAAGCCCCCAAAAAAACTTTACTAGATTTAGTTCTTTTTTTTTTTTTTTTTTTCCCGGCATGGTGGGGAGAGTTAAAAGAGCTTTAATTTTAACGCAGTCATGAGACAGCTGATGATCGCTTTTTGGCTTTATTAACGTGGTTTCAAATACTTGGCAGAATAAAAAGTTGGTCACCCTATGTTGTCTCCCAGATTGGGGGGTTGTTTCTGTGAAACAGTGAAGTCCACCTTCCGGGAAGCTGCTGGATTGGCAGGAATAGAGGTAGGAAGACAGTTACTACCGTGACCGAGTCCAGCGGTGGACGATGATTTCTTGGATCAGGTGATGACAGAGGACCCTGGCACGACAAGCTGTGGATGAGCTCAAGATGCAGTTTTTGGCAAGATCTGGTGATGAGTGGAGCAGGGGGGATAAGAAAAAGAGAGAACACAAGGATGACCCCCAGATTTCTAGTTTGAACAGCTGCTTAATGAAACCATTTACCGTTTGGCCTACTTTCGATCAGGATCTTAGGGGGAGGTTTAAACTAAGCCTGCTTTTTCTCCTGGTTACAGGGTTACAAGGAAGAGAAGATGCAGGGCCAGTGCTGCGGGAGATGCCTGCCTATGGCTTGCACCATTCAGCTACGAGGGGGACAGATCATGATGCTAAAGGTGTGTGTGGGCAACTTAAACTCAGGGGTCTCCCTACGACCACCGTCTGGTTTCCTATTTGGGATATTTTCTTCAAGGAAGAGGGACTGAGTTTGGGTCAATATTGACTTCCTTTTGTACCTAGTTCTGATTTCATAAGGGAAAGATGGGTAACCTTTAGGAAGTACAGAATTCGCTCTTAGATTTGGTTAATTTGTCACTCTGTGACAGAAGTTGGGGTAGGGCCCCGTGATTGGGAGTGAGTTGATCTTTAAGATTTTCTCCAGCCTTGATGGTCCATGAGACTGGTCAGCCAATCAGGGTGACACAGACTGGGCTCTATGAAAGCCAGAGTGGGCTGGTGGGGCTGGCAGGTGGCACCTGGCTCACCTCTAGTTCAGCTACTGATGGGCCAGTTTCCCTTTGCTGTGTCTTAATTCTTTAAGCTGTTAAGTGGTCAGTAGAGTTAGGGATGCCCTACATTTATGCAGCCCCATTCCCAGTTAACAAGCTGTAAAACTGGACTCCACCTCTGTTCTGGGTTCTGGGTGTGGAGACTTTGCACACACTGCTTCGGTCTTGTTCCAAGGTCCCCTACCTTGTCTCAACAACTCCAAAGAGTCAAGGTCATGGCTTGAAGTGGCTTTGGACCCCAAACACCGTCTTCAGATTTGCTCTGCCCACCTCCCCTCTTTCCTTTCAGCGTGATGAGACTCTCCAGGATGGCTGTGACAGTCACTTCTGCAGGGTCAACAAGAGAGGCGAGTTCATCTGGGAGAGGAGGGTCACGGGCTGCCCGCCCTTCGATGGACACAAGTGTCTGGCCGAGGGGGTGAGTAGCTGGGGCTCAGGCCCTGCTTTCCTCTTGACTGTCTCCATCTTTGACTCTCAGAAGAGGGTTCTTCTGAACAGCGGTCCAGCTCTGCTGTTGGACACGTGATTCCCAGTGTCCAAGGAGAACCCTGACCTAGTTTAAAAATCAACGAAATTACAAAATCAAAGCCCGATGCAGGGACAGAACTCTCTCAACTGTACCATATGCTTTAAGAAAACGCCTTCCCTTAAGGGAGACTGGATCTGTGATCCTTGGATGGGATGGTGAGAGAGCAAACTGATTTCCAGCCTCCGCTGGGAACGATGATCCTGGTGACTCAACTGGAAGGGAGTTCAGAATAATCAGAATCATTTCGGCCTGGCCAGGTGGGGTGGTCAGTCTATTCACATTTGTGATGGGAAAACCCGTTCATATCTGGGGACTTAAGCTCAGGACTGTGAGTCCAGAGGCAGGACGTGGCCTGGAGTGACTGACAGTGTCCACTATGTACTATTTGTGCCTAATCTGCGACTCTGCTGTTTTCTTAGGGGAAAATCATGAAAATTCCAGGCACATGCTGTGACACGTGTAAGTACCTTACCAATAGCTTGTCCCTTGAAATGCATCGGGCGAAGTCCAGGGACTGTTCTTTGCAATGACCTTTCTTCTAGAAAGATATTGCAGCCAGTGTGTTCAATTCTGCAGGGAGCTTCCACCCCACCCTGCATGTCCTTGGACTGCCCCCTGCTCAAGCCCCCTTTCAAGATGCCTGTGAGGCACACTCTTCCTCCTTCCTTCCAAACTCCTGGCAGTCACTAGCCTCTTACCTGCCTTTCCCCTGGCAGAGCCTTGGGTTGGTCATAGCAGTCCTATCATGAGAGAATGTCTTCCCTCTGCCACCAGGACTCCTGAAGACAGGCACCTTGATTCATGATCTCGACAGAGCGGACATTCAGTATGCCTCTAAGCTTTGGGTGTCGTGCAGCTCTCCCAGAGAGAAAGGGAAGCCAGCAGCTGGCTGTGGGGCTGCAGTGAACACAGCCTTCTCGAGGATTTATGAGGCTGGTCTCAGTTTTATTAACCTCGTCTGCTTCACTCTCAGCTCCTCTTGACCTTGCAGTTGTGTTGTACTGGTTGGTCCCAATAGTTGCGGCTGCAGCTTTGGAGACGGAGCTCAAGCCTGCCCACCAGACAGCATCTCACCACATGTTCTTGCGTTCTTGTTTCCAGGAGCACAAGTACCTTTCAGAATCCCAGTGTTAGTGCTGTATTCTCTGAATGTAGAATTACTTGCCTGGACTAATATTCTTTGTCTTTTAGTTTAGTTAGTTTTGGGGTTCACGGGCCCATGTTCCCATGTTTATTTTTGGGTAGAGAAAGGAAGAGTAAAAACACGAATATCTTCAGCGTTCAGTCATTCATTCTTTTCTTGATGGCTCACTCTGACAGTCCCTGTAGTTGCTGTAACCAAGTTGCAGGTTGTGGAAAACACACTCTGAAAGCATCTTTTTCTATGGTTCTTGTTTGCATGATTGAAGAATGTGGTCAGGAAACCATCAGAGGAGATGCATTCTCTCTAGGCGTGCTGCACATGGAATTGGGCCGAGGCTGTTATCTTCAAAACTAGCAGCGAGGCCAAAAGGGGCCTGTGTTGGTCTGTGCTTTCAAGAGGTGGGGACCTTCCATAAGGAAAAGAAGCCAGGCTCAGGGAGTTAAATCTACAGCAAAACAATATAGTGTGTTGGCCTCGATATGTTTTCCTTATTCACCCTCTTAATGTGGTTGGCAGGCTTTCACTTTAAAATGACATTATTTGGGAGTTGGGAGCCCAACTATTAGGTAGTTAAAGTTGATTTAGATTTGGAGCCATCCAGGAATGGAAAACTCCCAGTGTTTGGATGGGCAATAATGAGCTGGCATTAAATCTTAGATTATCAGTGGGCCAAGTAGAGGTTCAGATCTGAGTGCTTTTAACCCCTGTACATAAGGAGACCCATGCTAGCGACCCAGAGGTAGCTATACCCAAAGGGAAGATTCCATAAGGGCTCCTACGATCAGCTCCCACAGAGACAATGACATTTGCAGGGATAGTTAGAGATTAATTGTATTTCTTAGCTGCCTCATTGCCCGTCAGCTTCTGGATATTGTTTTAAGCGCAGGAGGATTGCTCTCCTCATTATGGTTTTTATTTTATTATTTTTAACATCTTTATTGGAATACAGTTGCTTTACAATGTTGTGTTAGTTTCTGCTGTATAACAAAGTGAGTCAGCTATATGTATACATATATCCCCATATCCCCTCCCTCTTGGGTCTCCCTCCCACCCCTCTAGGTGGTCACAAAGCACTGAGCTGATCTCCCTGTGCTATGCGGCTGCTTCCCACTAGCTATCTGTTTTACATTTGGTAGTGTATATATGTCAACGCTACTCTCTCACTTCATCCCAGACTAGCCTTCCCCCTCCCCGTGTCCTCAAGTCCATTCTCTACGTCTGCATCTTTATTCCTGTCCTGCCCCTATGTTCATCAGAACCTTTTTTCTTTTTTTTAGATTCTCTCTCTCTATATATGTGTTAGCATACAGTATTTGTTTTTCTCTTTCTGACTTACTTCACTCGGTATGACAGACTCTAGGTCCATCCACCTCATTACAAATAACTCAATTTTGTTTCTTCTAATGGCTGAGTAATATTCCATTGTATATATATGTGCCACATCTTCTCTATCCGTTCATCTGTTGATGGACACTTAGGTTGCTTCCATGTCCTGGCTATTGTAAATAGTGCTGCAGTGAACATTGTGGTACATGACTCTTTTTGAATTATGGTTTTCTCAGGGTATATGCCCAGTAGTGGGATTGCTGGGTCATATGGTAGTTCTATTTTTACTTTTTTAAGGAACCTCCATACTGTTCTCCATAGTGGCTGTATCAATTTACATTCCCACCAACAGTGCAAGAGGGTTCCCTTTTCTCCACACCCTCTCCAGCATTTGTTGTTGTAGATTTTCTGATGATGCCCATTCTAACAAGCGTGAGGTGATACCTCATTGTAGTTTTGATTTGCATTTCTCTAATAATTAGTGATGTTGAGCAGCTTTTCTTGTGCTTCTTGGCCGTCTGTATATCTTCTTTGGTGAAATGTCTATTTAGGTCTTCTGCCCAGTTTTGGATTGGGTTGTTTGTTTTTTTGATATTGAGCTCCATGAGTTGTTTGTATATTTTGGAGATTAATCCTTTGTCAGTTGCTTCCTTTGCAAATATTTTCTCCCATTCTGAGAGTTGTCTTTTTGTCTTGTTTATGGTTTCCTTTGTTGTGCAAAAGCTTTTACGTTTCATTAGGTCCCAGTTGTTTATTTTTGCTTTTATTTCCATTTCTCTAGGAGGTGGGTCAAAAAGGATCTTGCTGTGATTTATGTCATAGAGTGTTCTGCCTATGCTTTCCTCTAAGAGTTTTATAGTGTCTGGCCTTACATTTAGGTGTTTAATCCATTTTGAGTTTATTTTTGTGTATGGTGTTAGGAAGTGTTCTAATTTCATTCTTTTACATGTAGCTGTCCAGTTTTCCCAGCACCACTTATTGAAGAGAGGCTGTCTTTTCTCCATTGCATATTCTTTCCTCCTTTATCAAAGATAAGGTGACCATGTGTGTATGCGTTTATCTCTGGGATTTCCATTTTGTTCCATTGATCTATATTTCTGCTTTTGTGCCAGTACCATACTGTCCTGATTACTGTAGCTTTGTAGTATAGTCTGAAGTCCGGGAGCCTGATTCCTCCAGCTCCGTTTTTCGTTCTCAAGATTGCTTTGGCTACTCGGGGTCTTTTGTGTTTCCATACAAATTGTGAAATTTTTTGTTCTAGTTCTGTGAAAAAGGCTATTGGTAGTTTGATAGGGATTGCATTGAATCTGTAGATTGCTTTGGGTAGTATAGTCATTTTCACAATGTTGATTCTTCCAATCAAGGAACATGGTATATCTCTCCATCTGTTTGTATTGTCTTTAATTTCTTTCATCAGTGTCTTATAGATTTCTGCATACAGGTCTTTTGTCTCCTTAGGTAGGTTTATTCCTAGGTATTTTATTCTTTTAGTTGCAATGGTAAATGGGAGTGTTACCTTAATTTCTGTTTCAGATTTTTCATCGTTAGTGTATAGGAATGCAAACCCTAGTGTGTAGGGTTTGTCATACATGGCCTTTATTATGTTGAGGTAGGTTCCCTCTACGCCTACTTTCTGGAGAGTTTTTATCATAATTGGGTGTTGAATTTTGTCGAAAGCTTTTTCTGCATCTATTGAGATGATCATATGGTTTTTATCCTTTGATTTGTTAATATGGTATATCACATTGATTGATTTGAGTATATTGAAGAATCCTTGCATTCCTGGGATAAACCCCACTTGGTCATGGCGTATGACCCTTTTAATATGCTGTTGGATTCTGTTTGCTAGTATTTTGTTGAGGATTTTTGCATCTATGTTCATCAGTGATATTGGCCTGTAGTTTCCTTTTTTTGTGATATCTTTGTCTGGTTTTGGTATCAGGGTGATGGTGGCCTCGTAGAATGAGTTTGGGAGTGTTCCTCCCTCTGCTATATTTCAGAAGAGTTTAAGAAGGACAGGTGTTAGCTCTTCTCTAAATGTTTGATAGTATTCGCCTGTGAAGTCATCTGGTCCTGGGCTTTTGTTTGTTGGAAGATTTTTAATCACAGTTTCAATTTTAGTGCTTGTGACTGGGCTGTTCATATTTTCTGTTTCTTCCTGGTTCAGTCTTGGAAGGTTGTGCTTTTCTAAGAATTTGTCCATTTCTTCCAGGTTGTCCATTTTATTGGCGTATAGTTGCTTGCAGTAATCTCTTATGATCCTTTGTATTTCTGCACTGTCAGTTGTTACTTCTCCTTTTTCATTTCTAATTCTGTTGATTTGAATCTTCTCCCTTTTTTTCTTGATGAGTCTGGCTAATAATTTATCAATTTTGTTTATCTTCTCAGAGAACCTGCTTTTAGTTTTATTGATCTTTGCTAATGTTTCCTTCATTTCTTTTTCATTTATTTCTGATCTGATTTTTTTTTTTTTTTAACTTTTGGCTGCGTGCGGTCTTTGTTGCTGCACGCGGGCTTTCTCTAGTTGTGGCGAGCGGGGGCTACTCTTCATTGCGGTGCGCAGGCTTCTCATTGCAGTGGCTTCTCTTTTTATGGAGCACAGGCTCTAGGTGCGCGGGCTTCAGTAGTTGTGGCATGGGTTTAGTTGCTCCACGGCATGTGGGATCTTCCCAGACCAGGGCTTGAACCCATGTCCCCTGCATTGGCAGGTGGATTCTTAACCACTGTGCCACCAGGGAAGCCCTCTGATCAGATTTTTGTGATCTTTCCTTCAGCTAACTTTGCGGGGGGTGGTTTTGTTCCTCTTTCTCTAATTGCTTTAGGTGTAAGGTTAGGTTGTTTATTTGAGATGTCTCTTGTTTCTTGAGGTAGGATTGTATTGCTATAAGCTTCCCTCTTAGAACTGCTTTTGCTGCATCCCATAGGTTTTGGTTCATCGTGTTTTCATCGTCATTTGTTTCTAGGTAGTTTTTGATTTCCTCTTTGGTTTCTTCAGTGAGCTCTTGGTTATTTAGTAACGTATTATTTAGCCTCCATGTGTTTGTATTTTTTACAGTTTTTTTTCCTGTAATTGGTATCTAGTCTCATAGCGTTGTGGTTGGAAAAGATACTTGATCCGATTTCAATTTTCTTAAATTTACCAAGGCTTGATTTGTGACTCAAGATATGATCTATCCTGGAGAATGTTCCGTGAGCGCTTGAGAAGAAAGTGTATTCTGTTGTTTTTGGATGGAATGTCCTATAAATATCAATTAAGTCCATCTTGTTTAATGTGTCATTTAAAGCTTGTGTTTCCTTATTTATTCATCATGGTTTTTAGAGTCTACAATTACATAAAAGTAAGTCCTATCCATTGACATCACCAAAGCACAGTGAATCTATGCCCCTCCTGCAATTAAAATTGTGCCATTAAGTGAGTTAAACCCAGCGATAACTATATCTCTGAATATGAAGGGCCAGGAGAAGCTGAGGGGAACCAGGACCACTGACTTGCCTTCCCCATGGCTGGCTTTGGTGATCCGGTTACTGTGAAATTGACCTATTTCCAGTAAATGAGGGAACTCGGCTGGAGAGTGTTGTGTGGAAGAACAGGTCCCATCTCTCACCTGTCCTGTAGGTGAGGAGCCCGAGTGCAAGGACATCACTGCCAAGCTGCAGTACGTCAAAGTGGGAGACTGTCTGTCTGAAGAGCAAGTGGACATTCACTACTGCCAGGTAAGGGGTCCTCGGTTGGGAGGGGCAAGTTCCTTGTTTGGTCACGTCTCTTTAGTTGCAGAGTCAAAGCATCTGGGAAATTCACAGTGGGGAGAAGTGAAAGGAACTGGGAGCTTTTAAAATTTTTTTAAAAAGCCAATGTTTTATTGAAGTAAATGGGAACTTTTGACCCTAGAAGAAAAAAACTGAGCAATGATTCAACACATCCTCTGAAGAGAATGGAGAATTACTTAATGGAAGATGGGAGCTCTGTTTCCTGAAGATCAATCACACAGGCATAGAAATTGCAGCTAGAGGGCTTGGGTGTGACAGTTCCATTAGGACAGGCCTTTCAGACCTCCCAAGAGCTATTTTTACACATTGTTTGGCTGTCCTGTGTTTCTCGGGGCAAGGCCAGACCTTCTTGATTGGAGGAGGGCAGGTGGAGGAAGCAGGCTGCCCCAGAGCCCTCCCCACCCTGGGACTCTCCACCGTCCGCAACGGCCGCCTCTCTCTGCCCCGCCGTAGGGAAGATGCACCAGCAAAGCCCTGTACTCCATCGACACAGAGGACGTGCAGGACCAGTGCGCCTGCTGCGCGCCCACACGCACAGAGCCCATGCAGGTGCCCCTGCGCTGCGCCAACGGCTCCGTCATCCACCACGTGGTCCTCAACGCCATGCAGTGCAAGTGCTCCCCCAGGAAATGCCGCCAGTGAGGCGCGGTCCTGCCGCGGACACCCGTCACCACCCGCTTGGCAACCCCTACTTGGCGCATGCGTGCTCCGCTCCCGGGCTTCCCCGGGCCCACAATAAAGGCCAATCTGTCATCTTGCCAAAGGCTCATGGTTCATCTAGGCTGAGATGGCTATCGTAGGCTGGGCTGGAGCTCTGAGGCTGGTGCTGAAGGGGGTGGGGGGTAGGGGAGCACAGGCTCCATCTGGAAACACTTGAGACCTGGGGTCTGCGGGAGGCACCGCCCACATCGGGGAGAAAGTGGCATCTCAGCCTCCACGGGGAGGGAAGGGGAAAGTGAGCGCCAGGCCTCCTTGGAAACAGCCCAGTGGCTGAAGAAGGGATTTGCTCTGGAACACTGGGGTCTCCAGTCTCTGAATCCAGGGGCTTCTGGGCAGAGCAGAGGAGTCCCTAGAGCCAGGCTCCTGCCAGGCTCTGGCCAGTGTGGCTGACTTGATGGGGAAGGAGCCCCAGTGGGTGTGCAAGGGGTTCTCTGAGCCCTCGGCTGAGCCAGTGCCTGTGTTCCTCAGTCGCCCCCGTGGGAGGGTGAGAGGCTGGGGGCTGGGGGGCTGGAAACGCGGTGCTGGGCGTGTGTGGGAACGTGGTCCCTCGCGGCACAGGCGTGGCCGTGGCCGGAGACCCCCAGACTCGGGGGCAGCCCAGGTTCCACCCATGGCCTTCGCTGGACTGTGTGGCCTCAGTAAGCCCCTTAGCGGTTTTCAGACTTAGTTTCCTCAACTGGAACCAGGAACGTCAGTCTCACTCACTCGGTTGGGAGGGTCAAATAAGCCAGAAAGTCCGGGAGTAACTACGAATTGCTCTCTAATAACGGAAAAAGTGACCAGAAGAAAAATGAGGAAATCAAGCTTCAAAGGGGAACCCTAAGTGTCCCTACCGTCAGTGGCAGAGCATTGAGGATTTCCTTTGTTCTGAGGGGTGAGGGAGCTGAGTTCCTTTTGGGCTGGATGCTGGAGGCCAAGGCCTTGCCCACTCCAGGATCATTTGGTGGACAGAAGAGGTGTAGGTAACTCCAGACCTCACCGGGTCCCCAAATCACTAACCACTGCTGTCACTCTCAAGGAGAGATCATCCTTTCTTAGACTTATATGAAAAAGCTTACATGTATATGCTGGCAAGATGGCAGAGACTCTAGGTGGGGAGAGCACACCCATGAGAATAAAGCAACTGTCCTGGCTATGAGACAGGAATTTGATGGAGGCTTGACTTTCATGCCAGATCCTTCTAGCCCAGGAGAGACTCAACTCATTGAACGTATTGGACCATGGAGCTGGAAAGGATTTAGACATCTCATCCACTGCCCTCTCCTGCCCCTTTGCAGAGGATGAAAGCAGCTCAGAGAACTTGAGTAACTTGCCAAAGGTCACACAGCTGCTGGGTGGCAGGGTCAGGTTCAGAACCCAAGTACCTGGACACCTGGGCAAGAACTCCGGAGCTGGTGCATCAGAGCCGCACGTCCCTGGTGCTGACAGATTCGGCCCTGTTCTCACAGGAACCAGTGACAGCTGCATTTCTAGGTCTTTCTGCTTCTGTCACTGCTGGGGAAGAACCTCCAGGGAAGATACATTAAAGGCAAATGTCATGGGTTGTGTTGAGTCGTTTTGGTGGGGAGTTTAGCCGGGTAGAGGGAAGGAAGAATGGATAGAAGTTTTATGTAACTGCTCAATAATTCAAAGGCTGTCATCCTCCATCCATTACCCCGCCTCCAACTTTGAGTGCCTCTATGGTCTCTGTAGGAAACCAGATCCAGGGCCAGAGAATTACCTGTCTCCCTTCTGACTGATGGCCTAATGCTCCACCTGGGGACGAGGTGCCATTGGAGGCATCGCCACAGAGAAACTCAGCAGGGAGTCTGCCTCTCCAGCAGAAGGTGTCAGTTTTCCAACTGCCTCCATAGCCTGAGTTCTCCTCATATTTCCTGATAGTGCAGTTCACTGCCAAGAAAAAGGCTGAGTCAGAAAAACTGCATATTTTGATTAAAAAAAAATGCAGGAAGTAGGGTAAAAAGGAGAAACTGGTAGTGGGGGTATGAGCCAGGAGCTGTCCCCATTCTGCATGTGTTCCAGGGCGGGTCTGCCTCTGGTCTCAGGCACTCTCTTTTTTGTCACCCTTAGACCAGATGGGACAGTCCCCAAAGTGAGAGTCTTAGGGGGAGTCTCAAGGGAGGAGTATGCAGGGACCAAGGGACTAAAAAAGTGCTGGAGGGAGAGAAGAGAGGGAATGGATAAGGAACCACCATGGTGGAAAGGTTTCCAATCCTCTTGGCATTGAAAACACGTAGAGAAGGGTTCCCAGAAGTGAATGGAGAAGGGTGTTATCTCAAGCAGCCAGGAACCAAGTGTTAGAGCACAGGCTCTGGAGCAGGCACAGTCCTCAGAGGCACGGTGCCTGACCGTTTACACTGCAGTCTCCTAATCTGTGAAATGGGCACACAGGCAGTAATTCCCTCATAGATTTGGTACTAGAATTAGATAATTCCTCTGGGGAAGGCTCTGAGAAGGATGCTGAGGGCGAGGAAGTCCACATCCACGTCAGCCATGTGCCTGGTGCCCAGGATACAGCCCAGGTTGGCACACACTGCTTTTGGTTTTCCTTCTGCTCAGCCCCTGACTCCCCTTTACTGCCTCAGTTTCCTCATCTATAAAGTGGGGAGCAGTCCCCACCAGCCCACCTTATCAGCACAGGAGATAGGAAAGTCCGTGGTCATTCAGAGTCTACTTGACATATAATGTTAACATAATACCTTTTCATTTTCAGGGTCTCTGGTATTAATGCACTTGTTTCGCTTGGGGGCGTCTTGGAATTGTAGATTCCATCATCCAGAATGGCCCTTTGGAGGTCTTCTCTTCCATCCCCCTGCCCATGGCTAGATATCAAAACCATTCCGGAGAGATGGAACTCCTCTTTTTCCTGGAATGGAGCTTCCACCATCTACCTCCTCAACTGGTCCCAGCGTCTCCCTGGGAAGCTTTGCTAAAACCCCTTGCCTCCCCAAGCCCCTCCCCTTGCCTCTTGCAGCCCCTCTTCCTGTCCCTGGGGCACGATTCCTCCACTCCTGCGCCTTTTAATCTAGAGAAAGTTGGGGACATCTGGTGGCGGGTAGAGTGCAGGCAGGCGTGCGGGGGAGCCTCCCACCCCTACCTACCCAGGCGATCAGGGCCAGGGCGTCAGGAAGCAGGCTTCCCGGGCGGAATTGGAAGCTAATCAGCCAGGCTGTTCACGAGATAATCCGGCTGAATGCTCACACCCGAACCAGGTTAGCAGGCAGCTCCCCGGGTGGGGAGAGCAGCGGTCTTACTGTCTCGCCCCTCAGCTTCATTAACCGGAGCGTGTCCCGGACTCAGCCGGCCCACGGGAACGCGCTCCTTTCTCCACGTGGCGCGACGAGCGCCGGTGCGCCTAGGGTGCAGCTCCCGGGAGGCCTGGTAGCCGCTGGCGAGGGATGGGGGAGGAGGCAGCGGCAGCAGGCTGGGGCGGGCACGTCCAGACGGAGCTGAGCTGCGATGGAATTAGTCCCGCGACTGAATAAGCCAGTGCAGACGCCAGAGCAGCCCCAGCAGAGGGGCAGTCCCGGTTTCCTGCCCTGCGCGCCCGCACCATGGCCACCCCCGGGCTGAGCGGTGAGTCCCTCCTGCCGGGGACCCTGGTCCTGACAAGTTGTAGAAGGCAGAGGGGCTGGGAGTGAAGGACATGGCTTCTTACCCCTTGGGATTCGTGACCCCAAGTGAACCTGGAATGGTGGTTCCAGAGCTGATCCTTTTCTCCCGGGACGGGGGAGGCGAGGGGTGCCTGAGCACTTTCCTGGACACTCATTTCCAATCAAGGAGGGAAGAGGTAGGACAAGAGGTAGAAGATTGGTGCAGTGGCTCTTTGGTGATGAATGACCAATTCCTATCTCTGTATCTTCCTGTTAAGTCGGGGGGTGTTCAGTTCAGTGCATATCAACGGTAAGCAAACACCCAGAGTTTAAGTCAGAAACAATCTGCTGAAGAGAGAGGTTCAGGTTCACCCCCTGCAGTTTGACTTTGGCATTCCTGGAGCAGCTTCACAGTTTCAGGATGTCTCCTCCAGCCCTTATCCAAACCCACCCCCAGGAAGGACATTTACACCTCGGGGTGCAGGGATACACAGGTGTGACTTTCCTGGGGACTTTTGTTTTAGAGGAAAAGCAAATTGAGGCAGCGTTTAGGGGGACAGGAGGTGATACTGCTGCACCTCCAAATGATACTGAGTAGAAAGATGTGTTTGGCAGGGTTGACCTTGCTTGGAAAGGGATTTTGTTGGGTGTCTTGTTTCTGGTGGCTCGTGGGAGAGGCATGGAGTGGCGGGGGCAGGGTGCCCACTTCATTGGCATGAGCGGTGGGCAGAAGGGACTGGAAGGTAGGCATCAGGCACAGTCCCGAGACTTTGTGAGCAGGTGTGGAGAGGGCACCCCGGACCATGTGGATGCTGGACCAGGGACCATGTGGATGCTGGTCTGGGGACCGTGTAGATGCTGGTCCGGGATAGAAGTTCCCACTGAGCAAGGTTAGGTCTCCGCCCCAAGGCAGGTGACAGGTGAGGGAAGATCTTAGACAAGGTAGGGCGCTTCTGGAGGATGACGAGACTCCGGGTCCCTGCACTCGTCTGGGCTTTGTGCTTGGGACCGGACATTAGAGCCCTGCCTCAGCTGCTGGGTGTCCAGGGCCCAATCTCCCCCTCACTGTGTCCTGTCATGTACCATCATTTTGGGAGCCAAGGACCTGAGACGGTCCTTTCGGGGCACCTGCATCGCTCTCTGGGTTGCCTCTACGTGGGTCCCGGGCCTCTTTGCTGGCTGATGGAGGAAGCTGTGTGAGGAGTGGGGATGGGTTCCAAACACCAGCCTCAGGTTCTGTCCAGTTTCTCTCCGCCCCTTCCCTGCCCTCTTCCACTACAGGGCACAGCTAGGGGGCCAGAGGCACTGCGTTCTAAAGTGGAGCTTGCCTTTCATTTTCTTTAATGAGGACCTGATTCCTAGAGCACACGGAGAACAGAAACTTGACCACTAGAGATGAGAATCTTGCCTCTAGCTACAAAGTAGAATCGGTCTCTATTTGTATGCAGGTGGTTGGGGAGAAGGAGTTTAAACAGAGATTGCATTCAAGGAAAGAACCAGCCATGTGGACACCTGGAGAATGATCTAGCAAAGGCAGTAGTGGCGAAAGACCCCATGGCAGCAATGTGCTTGGGCTGTCCAAAAAATAGGGGGGAAGCCCAGTGCCTGGAGGGAGAGGGAGAGGGTGAGAGTGAACCAGATCACGTGGAGTCTTGGGACTCAGGCCATATGTTTTTGACTTTTCAAAGAGAAAGGGAAGAGTAACATTTATCAAGCATCACCTGTATACCAGACATCGTGCTTTGCTTCCCCCAAAATCTGGGGGTCAGTGTTAAGTCCATTTCATTGACGAGGAACCTGAGGTTCAGAGAGGTTAAGAAATATGTCTGTTACATTGTGTTAACTACCGAGTCATCAGAGAAGGATAAAGTTGGAATTCAATTTCATTTCCCCACCGCCTCACCTTGTTGCTTTTGTTCTGTTCTTAAGAAGCAATTAGAAGGGAGTGTAGATACCAACAAGGAGGGGTGGTTGAGAAATGTGGGTGGAACTGGGGCTTTTAGGGAGACACTAATTTTGCTTGCAAGGCTGGTAGGTGATGCTGTGGTCATAATCCAGGCAAGGCTTGCCTTGACACGACTTCCAATCTGGGATCATCATGGTTAGTTTACTTAGTGGGGTCAAGCCCAGGAAGGCAGGTTGTCATCACCAAACTCCTAAGGCAGTGTGCCACTGTGATCTCCACCGGGGACACGACTTAATGAGCATGGCTTATCTGAGTTCCACATCTGTGGCTCACAGGCATGTGGGAGAGACTGACCCACTGCGGGCAGAGGACTTGCCCAGTGTCTGATGTGCTCTAGCAGACCTGGCTCACGATCATTTCAGTGGATCTGCACACCATGCACCTGTGCTTGAGCTCACAGCAGTTCAGAGCACACCTGCCGAGCCGGGTACTGCGCGCAGTGCTGGAGCTACAAGGATCAACAGGGGCACACAGTGGCCTGTCGGGACTCTGGGGGCCCTAAGTTGATCCTATTAGTGTAGCAACCACGTGCACTGTTGCTGGACATGAGAATGAGGAACCAGGATCAAACCTGGGCTTGTTTAGACCAAACCAAAGAAATTAGCCCTGTCCATACTTCAGGCATTTCAAGATGTACTAGAGGTCTTTCTTAGGCTCCTTCTGACAACCCCGCCCTTCCTCCAGAAACTCTTAAGGAAATAATCTATAAGTCTGTCTGGCTGACAGCTCTCCATCTAGGCTAACTTGTGCTGAAGCTACGAAAGGATGGCAGTTCTCACAAGGATCCAGGGTCAGGTCCTCTCTCTGTGTAGCAAACACAGGTATAAAGCACCCTTGCATCTTCTGACTGGTCCACTGACCAAGGGATAATTCCCACTTTCTAGCCTATTGTTCATCATTAACTAATTAAAATAGCTTAAAAACTAAAAAGTAATGATACAAGCCCATTGTGAAAAAAAATTAAATGCAAATAAATAAAATACCTGTTTTTAATATTTTGGTAATTACTCCTCACCCTGACTCCTTTTAAATCCATTTTTATTCTTGCCTATATCAGTAACTATTTCTATTATTTATTAATCTTCAAACAAATTACAAAAAAGGAAAACCTAGATGCAATAAAACTTAAATCAAAGATAAATTAGCAAATGCCAAATAATGAAAGATTAGGAACATATTATTGATAGCACCAAAACCTAGAGAAGAATAGGTCCTGTAGTTGAGTGAAAACTTACCTATGAGCCTCCTGACAGGCAGAACAGAAAAGAGATAGTAAGTCCCGTGGGTCTCACTGCCTAAGAAAAGGAGATTCGCTCATTAACATTAAAGTTTAAGAAGAATGGCACAGCGGTATTTGTGTGACATATAAGACATTGCCTAGCATAATGGGCTGTAGTTTCATTAATAGCTTTTCAGAAAGAGTATTATTTTTCATGTGGGCATTTATTATATTGTTTCTGATTTTTTTTTTAAAAGAGGCATTTCTGTTTTACTCTTTTCTCGTCCATTCTATTCCATTATATTGAAAAAAAATGCTGTTTTCAAACGATTAGATAACCAACTTGGGTTAAACCTCTAATTTGAAAAGTTGTGGCTTACAGCAGATAGAAAACTTAGAGGCTAATAGTCCATTTTGACCAATGGCTCACAATCTCTTTTCCTCGCCTGTGTAAGAAAGTGATGCAGTCTTCCATCAGGTGCAATACTTTGAATTGATTTATTAATATTTATTTTGGCTGCACTGGATCTTAGTTGTGGCACGTGGACTTCTTAGCTGTGGAACGCAGGGTCTAGTTCGCCGGCCAGGGGTCGAACCCGGGCACCCTGCATTGGGAGCTTGGAGTCTTACCCACTGGACCACCAGGAAGTCCCAGGAGTAATTCTTATCCAAGTTTCTATCTGTTGTCATTTCCCTTTATTGCGAAGAACATGCTTTAGCATTTTTTAAAATTTTATTTTATATTGGAGTATAATTGATTTACTCCAAATTTTATTTTATATTGGAATATAATTGAGTATAATGTTGTATTATACTGTATGTATTATACAGTTTAATGACAAATCATTAAACTGTACAATACTGGTGACAAATCCTCTCAACTTCCTTACCCACCCAAAACTCCAGAATTCCATACCACAAAGCACGAAGAGATGATTGGCCAGAAATCCCTCTCTGCTCATCTTTCCAGCAGCTCAATTTTTTGTCCTCGAGCACCTACTATGTGCCAGGCTGCAGTAAGCATCAAAGGTGATATCCAGTCCCTACCTTTGAGAATCTCTCCCTGCATGGGGTGTACAGGTGTGAGGGGGTTGTCCAGTCTGTGAAGTTGGGGGAAGTTGGAGCAAGGTTGTGAAGCACAGGTATTTGACGTGGATGGTGTCTCCCTGGGCTGAATTAGTGCACTTGTAAGTGGAGTTATTTATTATTGTCCACATTAATGCAGGGTACTGTATTAGGGTACTGCTCTGCTGTATTTATTATTATTCACATTGATAATGAAGGGCACTCTATTAAGGTAATGCTCGGATAGCTGCTCTAACGAGTAGACTAAAGAATAAGGAGGAAAACACAGCAAGAGTTTACTTCAAGTGATAGGCCTGGGCGGGTAAACAAGTTGGTGGGGTGACTCTTTTCCAGGAAGCTTTTCAGGGACCCGGGGTGACGGAGGCTCCTCCAGCTTCAACTATGACTTCCGAGGTGGCCCTGAGAATTGCCGTTCCAGTTATCTGAGCCGGGGAAAGAGCGTGGAGGGGCACGCAGAAGCAGGCCTGGAAGGTTTCTGTGGGCCAGGCCTAGAAATAGCACATATCACTCTTCTCACATTCCTCTGTCCGGAATTCAGTCCCGTGGCCACATCTAGTTACAAGGGAGGGAGGCTAGGAAATGTGGTCTAGCTGTGTGTTCAGGGAGAAGAGGAAGACATGGATGTTGGTAAGCAGCTTGTAGTCTCTGTCATAGGGGCCCATCAGAAATGGTAAGTTTGGTGTGCTATAGTCACACTTACTGTGCTGTATTAAAGTTACAGATTTAGACATTTGTCTCCCCAAGTAGGCTCTGAGATCTTCAAGTTTCAGCACCCAGGGCAGGACAGGGTATGTGGTGAATGCTCATTGAATGGTTTGTGAATGCATGAATGAGTGAATGAGTGAGTGGTGAGCTGGTGTGACAGTAGCTGACCAACAGATTCTGCTGCTTCTTTATTAACTTTTTAAAAAATTGAAGTCTAGTTGATTTACAATGTTGTGTTAGATTCAGGTGTACAGCAAAGTGATTCAGGTGTACATATATATATTCTTTTTTGTATCCTTTTCCATTATGGTTTATCACAGGGCACTGAATATAGTTCCCTGTATTGTACAGTAGGACCGTGTTGTTTATCTATTTTATATATAGAAGTTTGTATCTGCTAATCCAAAACCCCTCCCCCACCCGCTTTCCCCTTTGCTAACCATAAGTTTGTTTTCTATGTCTGTGAGTCTGTTTCTGTTTTGTAAATAAGTTCATTTATATCATTTTAAAAGATTCTACATATAAGTGATATCATATCATATTTGTCTTTCTCTGTCTGACTTCACTTAGTACAATAATCTCTAGGTCCATCCATGTTGCTGTAGATGGCATTGTTTTCTTTTTTATGGCTGAGTAATATTCCAGTGTGTGTGTGTGTGTGTGTGTGTGTGTGTGTGTGTGTATGTGTGTATGCATACCACATTTTTATCCATTCACTGTTGATGGACCTTTAGGTTGCTTCCATGTCTTGGCTATTGTAAATAGTGCTGCTATGAACACTGGGATGCACGTATCTTTTCAAATTATAGATTTCTCTGGATATATGCCCAGGATTGGGATTGCTAGATCATATGGTAACTTTATTTTTAGTTTTTTAAGGAACCTCCGTACTGTTTTCCACAGTGGCTGCACCATTTACATTCCCACAAGCAGTGTAGGGGTGTTCACTTTTCTCCATACCCTCTCCAGCACTTGTTATTTGTAGACTTTTTAATGATGGCCTTTCTGACCAGTGTGAGGTGGTACCTCACTGTAGTTTTGATTTGCACAGTTGCTTCTTTTAAAATAATATTTAAGAAATTAAAAAAATGACATCTGGCTATTTGAATTAGAGAAAGCAGGTGAAGGTATTGTTGAGTCCTCCTTTAAATGTGAAATATATACTTCACTGGTCCTTGAAACTCAAGCAATTTGATTCTTTGCGACTCGGAGTTTGAATTTAATTTCTCCTTGGGAAACTCAATCCTTTGCAGAATTTAATTACACACCTTTATGAAATGAATACATTGGGTTAAAGGAAAGAGAAAAAGAGAAATTATAAAAATAATACATGAACTAGAGATACAGCTGCATATTTAAAATTTTTTTTCAATAACAATTTTCTTATGAAGGATTTAACCAAGGTATTTAGTTATGGGACTTGGCTATGACCCTCTGAAGTTAGGTGAAATGTTAAAATTCTACCTGAGGGCCACCTTTTAAGAAAGCTGCTTTATCAATGTGTGCTGGATCGTGATGGTGTTATATACGTATCTCCATGCTCCTCCTGGAAAATCACATATCTGTGTCGTCCATTTAGAGGAAGATGCTTGCCTTCCTGTTTGTTATGGCAGGTAGATGTGTCTCCAGTTCTTCTATAAAGTATATCAACTCATTCAGGCACAAGTTAACTACACTTAATGAAATTTAGCATTTGCCTTTACTTGGCATGTATAGACCTATTCCTACCCCCTTTTGATTCTCAAGCTGGTTTTATGATCAAGGCTCTAATGTGTGCTTTAAAAGTCAGGGAGCCAAACTGAAGCTGCACAGGTGGGTCCTACCCCAGGTAGACGCACACGCCTCGGCTGTAGCAGCGGGCCATGCTCGTGGTGCCAAGCACGGAGCTTTTCCTCCTCCATTGACAGGCTTCCCTTGCTTCTCGGTTCATGTAGCACCCAACTTTTTTTTTTTAACACCCAGGTCAAGGCAGGTCTAGATCTAAATATTTACCTTCGCTGTGCTAAGTGGCCCTTCGTTTTATTTGTCCGAAGCTTCCCTTGTTCACGTTCTAGGTGATGCTTCTTCCATCTAACATTTTAGGACCTGTGACTAGATCTGTGCTCACATTTTTGATTCTGTTAGTGATTCTGTAGACCAATGGTCTCAACCCTGGTGGTGCAATAGAACGCCCCAGGCAAATAAGTCCAGATCTCGAGGTGGAACCAGACATCAACCTTTTAACTTCCCTAGGCGATTCCAACGTGCATCCAAGGTTGAGAACCGCTCTCTGTGTCCACTTGTCCTCGCTTTTACTGATCGCTGGATCCTAGTATTTTAAGTCTGGCTTCGCATGGCAGGCTCCTCCCACCCTCCCCATAGAGTAGCTCCTGGGTGCTTCTGTTTATCCCTTTCCAGAACTTCTTCTCCTAGTTCTGTCCTTTGGAATGTGGTGACTGTAACTTCACTGATAGTCAAATGAGGACACATGTGGTCTTAAGTGAGAGCAATCTGTATTTGGCTAGGACAGCAGCCTACTAGAGGTGAAGTTATGAGACGTTAAAAAATGTGTCTCGGGCTTCCCTGGTGGCGCAGTGGTTGAGAGTCCGCCTGCCGATGCAGGGGACACGGGTTCGTGCCCCGGTCCGGGAAGATCCCACGTGCCACGGAGCGGCTGGGCCCGTGAGCCATGGCCACTGAGCCTGCGCGTCTGGAGCCTGTGCTCCGCAACGGGAGAGGCCACAACGGTGAGAGGCCCGCGTACTGCAAAAAAAAAAAAAAAAAGTGTCTCCCAAGTGTTTCCACCACTAGTTATTACAGGATCTCCAATCCCCCTTAAAGTCCCACCCAGTAATTATGGGAGACCCTAGGGGGTGTCTCAGGTGTTTTCATGAACAGTTCTTTAAGATTCTACACGGTATTATCATCTCAAAGGATGCTTGCTGTCGAGACTTCCCTTTCCCAAAGCTATGGGGAAACACTTGCCCAACTCCCAAAGCTGATTACGTGCCAGTCCCCCTGTTTAGGGCTAAGGATTCAGTGGTGAACAAGACAGGCACGATTCCTGTCCTCAAGGAGAGTACAATCTACCAGGTGAAGGTTTGTCTACATGGTATGAATTTACTCATATCTGTTAACAATGCTGTAACACAGAGAAAAATTCTGAGCAATTTCCTGGAGACAGTAAATGTATTTGGGGATATTTATAAAAATCTCAGGTTCATCCATATCCCTCACATCTGCTGAGTGCCTCGAGAACTCTCAATGTCTCATCCAGACCCGAAGGCTCCAGCAGGTTCAGTGGAGAGCTATGATTGGAAGAGCTGTCTTGGGCATTAACCTCAGAGCCAGTTCACTTTGGGCAACAGAAATTCATTCCACCTTCTCTGGAGAGCAGGGGATAAGAAAGAGATCATCAGTCTTGGTTACACCCAGGAGGAAGAGAAGGGTCAGAGATGGGAGCTGTTTGTGGGTGGAGGAGGATGAGGGCTGTATACCCAAGAGAAGAGTCAGTCAATCTCATGAAAGCGGGGTGTGTGTGTGTGTAGAGGGCTGCAGGGAGGAGGACATTTTGCTCACAGCTGCATCGTCATGCTCCCTCCTGTCAGTGTACTTGCAAAACAGGTTATGATTAGCTAACAGAACCGCTTTGACCAGTTATGTTGTAGACGGGTCGTGTCCTCACGACACAGAGGGAGGGACATTGACACCTCAGTCTCATCAGTCACACACCAAACCACGGTGTAGGATGGGCTGCCAATGGGTAGGTTTCATCTGGGCACCTTATCCAAGTCCTGGTCTGTGGGTTTTGTTGTGGAGGGAGGTACTTCCTAAAATGAATTTCTTATTCTTTTTTTTTTTTGTCTCTGGTCTTCATCTTTAGGACCTTGGATCTGAGCATTGAATGTAAATGCTGTTTGTTGAAAGTCCTCTTTAAAGAGGTGAGGGATGTTCAGAATGTCCAGGCAGCAAGGGACTTACGGAGTAGTGTTGGCTGTCCTTCTTCCTTTTGTCCCGTAGAGCCTCCTGGTTAAAAGTGTGGACTGTGAATACGTCACTTACTAGCTGGTGACCTTGGGCAACTTACCTGACCTCTCTCTGCCTGTTTTCTCTTCAGGAAAAAGGGGACAACAATAGTGCCGGCCTCATAGAGCTATCATGAAGACTAAGGGAGTTGCTACACAGAAAGCGCTCAGAACAGTGCCTGGCACATCTCACTGTTGTAGTTGTTCTAATGATTAGGGCAGGTCTGTGCTCAATTCAGAGGGGACTCCACTCTGTTCAAAATTCACTCACAAGCAACGATTCTCTTGTTCCCCGCATGATTACCTCCAGATGTTTACTGAGCCCCTATTGCACCCAGAGTTCTGTGCCAGGAATACAAAGATATAAAAGGCAAATTTTCTGAACTTCTTGAGGATTTCCCTAAGTGGTTAGAAAAGGGCTTGGTATAGGAATAGGACTTTAGCTGGATGGGATTTAGACAAGTGGAGAGAACATTCCAAGCAGGGGTGACTGTGTGAGCAAAGGCACGAGAGAAAATTAGTTTGGAGATGGGTCTGGCTAAAAAGGAATGTTCTTATCTGACGGATGAATTAGGGAGCAGAGATATGTAACAGCCAGATGTGGAAGCCTTTGAATGCCAAGTTGTTTGTAAGCCCCAAGACAATGAAGGTTTTGAGTAGCAGAGTGACCAGTGAAATAAAAGTGTTATAAAGGGTCATCTGTAGTGGAAAAGGAGTTAGGGATCCATCCATCTAATCATCCATCCATCCATCCACCCACCCATCCATCCATCCATCCATCCATCCACCCATCCATCCATCCATCCATCCATCCATCCATCCATCCACCCATCCATCCATCCATCCATCCATCCATCCATCCATCCACCCACCCATCCATCCACCCATCCATCCATCCATCCACCCATCCATCCATCCATCCACCCATCCATCCATCCATCCATCCACCCATCCATCCATCCATCCATCCCTCCATCCAATCATCTTTCCATCCATCCATCCATCCACCCATCCATCCATCCATCCATCCACCCACCCATCCATCCACCCATCCATTCATCCATCCATCCATCCACCATCCATCCATCCATCTGCCTATCCATCCTTGCCCTGATATTGCATTTATCCTAACCGTAGCCAGAGTGATCTTTCTGATGTAATTCTAACCATGTTGCTCTCCTGCTTTAATATTATAACTTGTGAACGCTGTGTGTTAACAGAGTGGGATTTGGGGTGGGTATAGCATTTAGGAGAGATGTTTAGGGGCCACTCCAAAGACCACAGATCAGAAAAAGCAGGTCACCTTCTAGAAGCTGCGGGTGGTTCAGTCTTTCTGGTGTGTGTGTGTGTGTGTGTGTGTGTGTGTGTGTGTGTGTGTAGTGACTGGTAGGCGATGGTTGATACTGGGAAGACTGACACGAACGACAGTCAAGAGCCTTGTAGGCCACGTTAAAAAGTGTGTTCCATAAACTAGAAGGATCCTTTCTTGCCCCTCAAATCCCACCGCGTAGTCGGCCACCTCTTGGGACGATGTGGGTGGAGGAAGGGCAGGCGGAGGCAGGCAGTCCTTGCTCTCGGGTGGTTGATGATCGGAAACAGCCAGGACCAGCGGCTGATTGCAAGGGACCGTACAAACGACTGCCTTTCTCCCTGGAATCTCCTTTCCTCTCTTGCCCGTTTGAAGATGCTTACTTATCTTTTCTGGCTGCATCTCAGAAGGTGTGTATTCTGGGGAGACTTTCCTGATGGCTTTAGGTAGAGCACTTCTGTATGTCCTTGTTCAGATTCCAACTTTAGCTCTTCTCTTAGTCCTGAAATTATCTCATTAGTTTCCTTCCTTACTTGTCTGCCCTCCCTGTGGGCACCTAGGGGGTGGTGGCAAGGAGAATATTCTGTTTACCTTGAGTTTCCAATGTATTATTCAGTGCCTGGGAAGGTCTGTGGTTCTGGAACGAATAGAGATGTGGAAGTTTAGATATATGTACACTCCCCCCGCCTCCACCCCCACCCCCCACCCCAATGGCCAGTTGTACCTGGAGCATGACATGAAAGTGTGTGCAGTGGGGGAGGGGCGGGAGGGGGAGGGTGGGCTGTGGGTGGGTGTTGGGAGATGAAGCAGCTCAGACAGGTAGGTGGGGCTCAGATGATGAAAGGTCCTGTGCACCAACCAGACAATTTGGTCTTCATTCTAAGCAGCGTGGGAAACCACCTCCCGGGAGTCACTTGGTCACATTGTTTCAGAATGGTAACACCAGCGCCATCATGAGCTGGGGGAGAGCTGCGTTGCGCGCATGAGCCATGACCCGAGGATCAAAGGGGAGGCCAGTGGCGGGAAGGCCAGCCAGCTCTTCCTCATCCAGGTTCAAGGCCGGGATGCAGACTGTGGCGGTATCATCCTCAGGAAGCGGGCATTTGAACATCGGGGGAGAGAGGGCTGTTTTTTTTTTCTTTTTTCTTTTTTTTTGCTGTACGCGGGCCTCTCACTGCTGTGGCCTCTCCCGTTGCGGAGCACAGGCTCCGGACGCGCAGGCTCAGCGGCCATGGCTCACGGGCCCAGCCGCTCCGCGGCATGTGGGATCTTCCCGGACCGGGGCACGAACCCGCGTCCCGCATCGGCAGGCGGACTGTCAACCACTGCGCCATCAGGGAAGCCCCGAGAGGGCTGTTTTTGAGCGAGGCCGTGAGATGAGCAGAGGTGAGGAGACAGATCTGCAGATGGTCCTTTTGTGGGGAGGGGACTGGAGGGTGGTCCCTCTGTCACTTTGGCTGCATTTGGGGGCTGAGAAAGGTGACATTCAGCAGGACCTATGGGGCAAGGGGTGGGGCGATCAGCAGGGCCATTGGGTCCAAATTTTGAGCTTAGAATATCAAATTTTGACTGTTGGCCCCGGGTCAAATTCATTCAGGAAAGCAGGGTGAGACCTCGGTGGAAGGGTTGACTCTGAAATGAAATCCATCCATCCCCGGATTCTTGGGGAGGCTCCGGGTGAGCCTCTCAAAATCTGAAAGTGCCCAGGTTGCTCTGAGACTTCCCGAGGGCCTGCCCGTCAGCAGGACCACCCCTGCCCGGTGTCTTGTGCTTGGCCTGGGAGGGTGTGGACGCTCTGTCCCCCTCAGGGCAGCCCTGGCCTGTCTGGTTTTGCCAGAAGTAGCGGCCTCAGAAGGCTGGTGACGGGGGCTGCCCTGTTTTTCTGGGCATCTCACACGCACCTGCCAGCGGTTAGCAATGAGACAGCAGTGATGCCGTGAGGGAAACTTCGAGGATAAGCCCTGCTGCCCGGAAGTCCCGTTCCCACAGGAAACCTCTTGCTGTTGTCTCTCTCAGAGGCTCTGGAAATTTCTCAGGCCCTGATGACTCATGTCGTCCTCCTGTGTGCCTGGGGCGCCCACTGCTCTTTCTCTGCCCAGCCTGGCACTGCCTTGCTTTTGACGGTGTCTCCTGGTCCCTTTGCTCCAGTTTTCCCACCATCACCTACTGCCTGAGCTTTTCTCACTCTCACTAGCTCGTCACATCCTCCTGTTGCCCGTCTGCCCTCCTAGCTCTGAACCTTTTCTGGGACCCGGAAGATTCCTGACACACTGTCTGAGAGGAGTGGCATGATTTGAAGGGTCTGGAAACCACTCCCGCCTTTCAGCACCTCCCCCTCACCTAACTGGGTGCACAGTGCCCACCATTAGATGGTGTTCCTTCAGGCGAAGGCCCCTGCCCTGTAAATATGCGGGTCTAGTGAGGTCTGCAGAGCCTTTCAAGTTTTCAAAATGCTTTCACTCAGATTATCTCAGGATGTCAGCACGGGCTATTTGTACTTTGGGGTAGGTTAGCTTCTTCGCCATGGCAGTGAGGGTTGGAAACCCCTGGTAGTGGATGGGGAGTGGGGTGGGTGCAGGCTTACAATATGGGGACCCAGGCTGGGGAGGGGCCTTGGGCAGCCCAGGGAAGGGACAACAAAAGGGCAGGACCGGAAAACAAGTTCTCTCTGTTTTTCCATTTAGATTTGGGCTGTTCCCTGCCCCAAGCCTCTGTTCTTTTCTCTCAAAATCTCCAATCCTACTCATCCTCCGTCTGCCTCTGTAGCACAACCTGAGGTGCCTGCAGGCCAACTGGGTGATGGAGCTTAGATCCAGCTAGGAGGGGTGGAGTTCATCCTGGAAATACCTGGCTCTCCAGGGTAAAGAAGTGTGTGGTGGTCCCAGACGAGTAAGGAAACCAGCTCCCCTGTAGCGATGGGGGTGGACAGCAGGGGCTTCTCCTGTCTCATCCAGGAATCCAAGAGGAAGCACATAGTATCCAGCAGATGGGGGCAGGGGGGAGTGGAGCAGAGAAGTCTGGGTGGGCGGAGATGGATGGAAGGGCAGGCACTGCAGCCCCAAAGTGGGACTCGTTCACAATCCTCACATTTTCTGTAGCTCACACGCTTCCAAGGAATTTTAATCTTTCTCTTGTTCTATCATAACACTCCCCTATGAAGAAAGGAACAAAATGACCCCCTCCCCACAATGATGGAAGGAAAAACTAAGCTCAGAGAAAATACAGTATTTTTACAGAACCGTGGCCATGCCAGGACTAGGCACCCAGGGTCCTCCTGGCTTGGTGTGGGGCAGGGTGCTGGTGGCTGCTCCTGGGAGGGTCATGGGGTGGGGGGAGGTGGCTAGGTCGACCCTCGTGCTTTTCAGGTGGTCTGGGCTACCCCCGTGTAGTCCCAAATCACGGTCTGGTATTTATTGATGTTTTATTCTCGGTCTGACAAAGACTGTCCACCGTGGCCTTGGACCATCACTCGGACAGGCTGCAGGTGCCTCCAAACCACAAGCCAAGACCAGGATGGCCCTCCTTCCCTTCATTTCCTCCCGCCCCGCAAAAGGGCAGCTCCCCTAATCAAGCCCCTGTGGCTCCACTGCCCTTCAGCGTCTCCACAGATGGAGCAAATCAGAATATTGAGAAAAACTCAAGTTCCAAAGAGATGAGGGGTAGGAAGCAGGGCAGGAACAAGGTTGGAGAATACATGTCCCACCTTCCAGTTCATGGTAAAGATTTTATACTCAGGCAATGGGACCCTTTGAAGGGCTTTGAGAGGGAGGGTGGAGTAAAGTGATATCTAATTTTGAGGGATCCCTCTAAGGGTGGAGGAGGAGGATGGACGGGGGGCAGATGTGGATATGCTCCTGCCCAGGGGGGCCACCCCTGTCCATGCTCAGTGGGAGGTCTCTGGTCATTTCCATCTGGTCACACTTGGACAAGGTGTGGAGGGCTCTCCTCTCCCGCCACCGTAATGCTCCTGGAGGCTTATGAGGGTCCAGACAATTGGAAGATGGGCTACTCACATATGGGGTGGTCAGTTGGGGTGGTCGTTTGGGGAGCTGAGCAAAGGTTTGGGATATAGAAGGAGTCCCTTAGACTGGACAGTCATGGTTTGTCACCAGTGGGTTATCTTCCCTCAGTGACGCCAGACAATCAGGGCTGCTGCTTGAGTCCCACGCTCTACGGCTCCCTGCTGACCAGTGGGGTCCACTGCCTGAAGCTCGGAGGCCTTCCTCGGCCAAGTTGACGTTTGTCTGTGTGGCCCTACACCTCCGCCTACACCTCCCTCTGTACCAGCTCAGCTTGTAGCATCTCAATCATGTCTGGGGTGGAAGGAGATTAACTCTGCTTGTAGTATCTGAATATTCCTGTCTCACCTTGATTAGTAGCTTTTCTGAAACAAGAATGTGCTGCGTTTGGGTTTTCTGGGTTCCTAAGGACCAAAATTGCAGGTGGCCTGGAGCTAGAGGAAGAAGCATGTTCCAGCCAGCAGGAAGAATCTATGCAAGGTCCTGGCAGGGAGGCAGTGTGATGCATCAGAGAGACTGAGAGCGTGAACGATGGCTGGAACTCAGAGCTCCACCAGGACACGGGACAGATGAGGCAGAGACGTGAACGGGCCAGATTCCACAGGGTCTCACAGCCCAAGAACGTGGGAAGCACCAGAATTCTCCACACAAGAGGCGTCATGGCCTGATTGACATTTTGAAAGGACCCCCTTGTGGGGAACAGTGGTGGGGAGCAAGAATGGAAGTGGGGGGGTGTTGGGAGAGTGTGGAGTAAGACAGGTGAGCAAGGATGGTAAGTTGGACCAGGCTAAGGTGGTCCTGGAGGTGGTGGAAAACAGATGGATTTAGGAGGTATTTCAGGGGTGAAATTCACAGGCTCCATCACAAATCGGATCTGGGCTGTGAGGGACGAAGGCTGTCAGGGCTGCCTTCAGATTTCTGGTTCGTGGACTGAGCGACGGTGGTAGCATTCATAGCGATGGGGATACTGAAAAAGTGTCGCGTTGTGGAGAAGGTTGTAAGTCTGGTTCTGGACGTGTTGACTTTGACGGGCCTCTGAAACATCCAAGCAGAGATGCCAGGTGGGCAGCAGGGTGTATGGGTCTGGTGGCTAGAGAAGAGTCATTGTGAAAGGTTAAGTTTAGAGAGTCATTGGCATAGAGGTGATAATTAAAGTCATTGGCATGGATGCGAGTTCCCAGGAAAAGAGCTGAGTGTAGAGAGGAGGCCCCAGGTCCAGGCCTTGTGAAAATGCATCTAGTTGATCCAGAGATGGTAAGCTATGCCTCGCCCTCATGGCACCCTACCATTCTGATTCCAGTTCCAGTGTGTGGGTTTTTTCCCCCACACCAAGCAGTTCTGCAACACCAGCTGGGTGTCCTACAATTCAACTCATTTCCGACACTGTCTACCTGGAGACAGCATCGGATTGCACAGGTTAAAGGGTGGGAAGGGGGCACTGAAAGTTCCACCCTCTCATCACAAGGTTGGTTCCCCTGGCAACCAGCCCCCTTCCTTAGGTTACAGAGGGGCTTTCCAAAAGTCACCTTATTAACACAACAAAAGACACCTTGATCGTTCTCCACATTTAAGGAGTTCTAAGCGTTCCAGGAGCTCTGTACAAGCAACAGAATGAAGACCAAATTGTCTGTTTCTTATAATAAGTCACAGTGTCACAGCCCCAGAGCCCAGGAGGGTAGCTAAGCCACAAGCACCCATGGATCTCTTGCTCAAGGCAGCTTGTGCTAAGCGCCGAGGGAATGCCGTGAAAGGAAAATCAAAGTGGAGTCGGTATTGCTAAGAGAGCTCTCTAAAATGTCATTATTGCCTGGAATGTCTTTCTGGAGCTGGAATGGCTGAACCATATGCTGTGCTCTAATCACTGGTTGTGGGGAGAAGGTGGGCGTGAAAACATGGCCCCAGGCAGCCGTGATCCACGTGTCAGAGGGCAAGTGGAGGGGCCAGCCAGGATGGCCAGCGGAGCCCTGGAGGCCAGCCTCAAACCCCAGGTGGCACCTTTAGGGGATGGTGGCTTCCGGTCAGTGGTTTGACAAAAGCTTTAGGCTGACTCTGAATCTGAGCTACCCAGCTCACAGTTGTGTGAATGTGAATTGCTGTCGAGGAAAGGTGGACGTTGACTGAGCATCCCCGTTATCACCTGCCCAGGTAGGCCAGGATGGTCTCCGGCTGTTTAGACATGCACACGGAGGTTTCCAGGCCTTCCCTGGGGTGTAGAGGCCTGTTCTCAGTTCTGCCCTGGGCAGAAAGGCACAAGGGGAGAGGGATTAGCAAGACTGGGGACCAAGGAAGGAAGCCCGTCCCCTGATACCCTGAGCTGGAGGCCCCCCACCCCCCATCACACCACCAGCACGATTGCCCACTCCTGCCCCTCTGTGTTCTGTCCTCTGCCTTCCAGATGCTTCAAGACCCAGCTTCAGGTTCAAGTCCTCCTGAAGCCACTTTGACTTTCCACCTTTCTGGTCTCCCTCAGTATAGACCAGAGCCCACAGTCTAGAAACAAATTATGGAATCTTTACTTGCTTGTCATAATTGCGTTTCCTGCACATCAGTGGTATCTTCACAAAGAGATGACACATTTCTTAAGCACGGGGACCCAATGTCTCAGTTCTCCCGAAACTGCCTGGCGGAGAGCTGGGCACATAGCCCTCTGCTCCACAAGCCGGTAACTGACCAGGAACTGTTTCAAGAGACCAGGAAGAGCTGCCTTTTATACATGTGTTCGATCATTCATTCATTCATTTGGCAGGGTCTGGGGCTGAGCTGGATGTATAAGGTGTGATTTCTGCTCACGCAGAGTTTAAAATGAAAACATACGGACAATGATAGTAACCACTTTTTGATTGCATACCCGTAGTCGAATGACTGTCCGGGTGCTTTGCACGTGTATCTCTCATTCTTTCTCACTCCATCCTACAAGTTAGGAATTCTTATTTTACAGTTGAAGAAACAGGCTCAGAGGCCTCAGAGCCAGCATGTGACAGAGCTGAGGTGTCAGCCCAGGTGCCCTGAAGGGCTGCTCTGGGGGGGGCCAGGGGGCAGCAGGGGCATGGGGACCCTTCAAGGGCCCTGGAGGTCAGAGGTTGCCCCTGCCCTGCACCCACTCTTGGTCTGTCCTTGCTGTCTCCTCGAGGGCTGTGAGGGCTGCCAGGGTGCCTGCTGGTCTTGCTGCCTCAGGAGGGACCCTGAAGGCTAAGCCTTTGGCATTAATTCAGGCTGGCTCTCCAGGCAGTGCCCCACCCACCTTGCCCCCCGGGTGCCACCCCTCTCCGCTTGTCTGAGAATCATGAGGGATTATGACAGCCGTCATCGGGAGGAGTTCCTGCTGGTGGCTACATGTATGTGTATGTGTGTGTGTGTGTGTGTGTGTGTGTGTGTGTGAGAGAGAGAGAGAGAGAGAGAGAGAGAGAGAGAGAGAGAGAGAGGGATGGGGACACCCCCAGCCCTGTGGCCAGCGTGAACCTAACTAAGCCTGTGAGGAATGACCGGGGTGAGGGGACAGCTGTGGGGAGATGTGGCCGCGGTCTTAGTTAGGGTCACCCTGGTGTCCCCGCCTCAGTGCCTCAGTTTCTACGGGTCCCCGGGCTTCTCATCCCCTGAAGCTGCTGTCCCCCTTTGTCCTTGCCTCACACAGGTATCTCCCTGCTCCCTGGCTCGCCACACCCGCTGTGCCCCCGGGCAGTGGTCAGAGGGGGCCAGGGCCCCAAACACGGACAACAATGCCTCCAAGTGCCGCGTCCCGGAGCCCGGGGTCTCCAGGGCAGTTTCACCCGACGTTCCAGCCAGGCGTCTGGTGGAGGGAGGTCCCCAAACAGCTCTGTGAGTACTGGGGTAGGCGGATGGGCCGGCCTGTGCGGGGTCCCCAGGAAGCCTGTGGACTGGGGGTTCCTCCACCTGGGAGGCAGGTGTCGGGGGAGGGGTTTCTGTTAGGATCTTTTCCTCTCCTGTCTCTCTGAGTCATGGTGACACACTGTCCCAGCAGCGCCGGGGGCCTCTGGTCAGAGGAGGACCCGGAAGGCGGGCGTGTGAAAGGCCAGGGGGCCCCGCCCATTGGTCTGCAGACTCCCGGGCTCCCCTCCCTCAGGTCGGAGGAACCAGACCTTTGCTGGGGCGGCTCCGAGGCTCTCTCCTGTGCCTGGCGCTTCATCTGGTTGCCCAGGTGACCTCTCAGATGGCTGCAGAGGCAGCTGGGTATCAAAGCGGTAATAAACAGGGAAACACCCAAAGGGGGAGGCAGGTCCCTCCCCCCACTCTGCCTCGTGCTTTCTCCTCCTCCTCTCTCAACCTCCCACCTCGGGGAGCAGACGGGAGTGGACCGCTGCCGGCTCTGGCAGGGTCCTCGCCAGTGGCTGGAGAGGAGGAGGAGGAGCGGGAGGATGTGGGGCTGTGAGGGGCAGAGTGTACAGTGAATCCGCGTGGGGTGGGGGCAGGGGTGGGCCAGGCGGCTAGAAATCGGCCTGTGTTCCGATGGATCCAGAGGACCTGCCGGTGAGTACTGCGTGTTTGCAGGATGGCCGCACATCTGCAAGGAGGAGGGGGTGTCGTGGTGCGTGCTGGGCGCCGCGTGTCAGAGCGTACTCGGGTGACGCGCGTGCGCACAGTGTGTGCGGGCGCGTCCGCTGGGAGGCCGAGTGCGGGATTGTGCGCATGCGCGGGGGCGGGCGTGGGGCTCTAGGCGCGAAGGGAGGCGGGCGGTGGGACGCGTGGTGTTGGCGCCGCCTATGCATCCGGGTACCGGAGCGTGCACGTGTGCGTGGGCGCCACAGCGGCGGGCGGCCGGGGCCCGGGCTGCACCCGGTATGGGGTGGAGGCGCTGCGGGCCCGTCGTGGCCGATGAACTGGGACCCCTCTGTCCTTTCCTTGGGGCCGGGAGGGCCTGGCTTCCAAGTCCCCCTCCCGGGGTGCAGAGCGCAAGGTCAGCCTCCCGCGCCTCTCGCCCCTCCCTCACTGGACCTCGCCGCCCGTGTCCTGTTCTCTCCGGCCAGGTCATCAACAACTATCTGGAGGCCTGCGAGCCGCTGTCCTCGGAGCCCCGTCTGAGCCGCCTGCACTTCCACGACAACCAGAGGAAGGTCGACTACGTGCTCGTCTACCACTACCGGAAACGCGGGGCGCACCCCGGCCATGGCTCCCCTGGCCACTCGCTGGCGATCGTCTCTAATGGCGAGACGGGCAAGGACCCCGACGCGGGGGCTCCCGGTGACATTGAGCCGGGGCCGCTCGACGCCCTGGAGGAGGAGAGGAAGGAGCAGCGGGAGGAGTTTGAGCACAACCTGCTGGAGGCCGGGCTGGAGCTGGAGAAGGACTTGGAGGTGAGGTCGGGCAGGTGGCAGAGGGTACGGGGTGGGATGGCTAAGCAAGCTGGGCTCCTGCAGGAAGCCTTGGCTTTGTTCTAGCGTTTGGCATTGTTTTTTTTTTTTTTTTTTTCTGGTGGGCAAACCAGATTTTTTTGCTCGAGGACTTGAGGAAGAGTTTTGAGATCCCAGGTGCTGGTGCTGGCGGTGGGGTGCCCATCTGCTCTGTGGAAGCTGGCTTAGTTAGAGACAGAAGACACGACATTTCTTGCTGGCTCGCCATCCTCTGACCTTTGTAATGGTTTCCGTCGAATGAAGACCTGGTTTGCCTGTTGAATTTTGGATTAAAATTCCTGTATAGAAGAACTACATTGTTAAGGAACGTGTGGGAATTCCCCGGCGGTCCAGTGGTTAGGACTCCACGTTTTTCACTCCTGAGGGCGTGAGTTTGATCCCTGGTCAGGGAACTAAGATCCTGCAACCTGCGCAGCCAAAAAAAAAAGGAATGTGCTTGCCCAGGGCCTTCAGGGAGTTGGTTATTTGGGAACTGAACATCAGATATATTTTATCAACTTGTGAGCTGTATGTATTCCGACCTCTGAGCAGTAGCCAGCCTATGGAAATCCATGTATCTACATATTCGTCCGGCCATCCGTCCGTCCATCCATTTTGTCACTTCTCCATCCATTTCTTCACACCGTATGATCCTTTAAAGATGACCTGCCTCGCCATCCCATCCAAACTCATCTCCTCCCCCTCCCACCCTCCCGTGCTGGCTCCAGCCCATGGGCTTTTATGGGTTGTGTGTTGGTCACCGTTACTTCAGGGTCTTGGCGCTGGTTGCCCCCTCTGCCTTGGGCCCTCACTACAGCCTTCTGCCCGAATGTTACCTCCTTCCAGACCTCTTCCTTGACCGTCTTAGGCACAGTACTCCCAGCCCTATCATTCTGTTCCTTGACTCTGCTTAGCTTTTCTTCATCATACTGAGCACCTGAAATAACATGGTAGATTTGTTTATTTTTTAATCTGTGGCCCTACTGGCTCCATGAAGGCAGGGGTCTTGTTTGGTTCACTGCTGTATCCCTAGCACCTAGGACAGAGTCTGGCACATAGTAGGAGCTTAACCAGTGTTAGTTGAATAAATAAGTGATGTCCTTGAGTCTCAGGTTCCTCATCTGCAAAATAATAGACGTCCTGCAGGATTGTGGTTTTATATGCCCCCTCCTTAGAAGGGGCAATGAAAACATCTAGCACAACGTCTGGTACGCAGTAGATGCTCAATAAGTACTCATTATGATTATTGAAAAGGGTGTCATGCTGAGGAGCGGGGTGACATTCTCATCAGGAACCTGTTTTGTGAGGTTCCCATTAATGCCATCCCCAAACTGGAAGGGACCCCCAGAGGTCATTCACCCATTTTTTATGTGGCCCGGCTCAGACCCCTTGTGCGGACCTGTGCTGCTCATCCAGACTCTTAAACCGGGAGCCCCTTCTCTCATTATTTGCACCACTGTAGGGACATTGTTCTCTTTTAGGGCTACTCGGGGCTCCCTTGCAGTGGGGATGCTGACTTTGACTTTTGGAAATCCAGAGTTTGCTTGGTGCCTCTGATCGGGGTCTGGCGGGAAGGTTTCTTTGGGTAGCGGCGTGTTTGGAGGGCCATACGAGGAGCAATTGACACCACCACCATGGGAGGCTGCACCTTCTCTGGGTGTCAGGGAGTCAAGGAGGCTCAGGGAGCGGAGGCCTGGGCCTCGTGTGGCTGCTGAGTTGGGAGACAGCAACCTGCTCCAGAGCTGGACTCTGGAGTCTGAGTCCAGATGTTCACATCCCAGGCCTGGCATCTGCCAGCCTCACGACCCTGAGCAAGTGACTCGATCCTTTTGAATCGCAGTTTCCTTGTCTGTAAAAAGGGAGAAACAATACATTCTTCATTGGTTTGTGGTGAAGATGAAATAAGACAACCAAGTAAAGTATCTGGAATAGTAACAGTGAGTGTTACTGCATTGTTATTATTGAGAGTTCCCAGATTTAGCAAATAAAAACTCAAGATGCCTAGTTAAATTTGAATTCAGATGAACAGCAAATACATTTTTTAGCTTAAGTGTGTCCCATGCAATACTGGGGACATACTCGTACTAAAAACTTATTTGTTGCTAATCTGAAATTCAAATGTAACTGTCCTCGTAACTCCTCCTACTGCTGCTAGTATCGCCGCTGTCTTTGCTGCCCTCCAGCGTGTTTCATTTTGGTTGCTATTGGATTTTCCTGGCTTTGGCTGGGAACTAGGAGGGCCCAGAGCTAGCTCTTAGGACTGACTAGTGTTAGGTGGCGCTGTGGAGTGTGTCCTGGACTGTTGTTCCTGTTGTGTACCCACCCAAAGCACCTCCCTCCTGGCCCCTAGCCCGGGCTTCAAGGCTGACTTAACTGTTCTTTCTTGGGGCCTTTCCAAGCTACTCAGCCTTCCCCAAGTCCCTTCTGTCATCAGGGCCTCCACCACTCATGTAGCCATCGTGACCTCCTGTCTTGCAGTGTTTTTCTGGTTCTTTTTTCTTTCTCTTTTCTAAAAGTTAATTATTCTTATTTGCGTTGGCGCCTCTGATGCGGAGTTGAGTTAATTATAGTGCTCGGCCATGGTGCATTATTATCGATGTTCTGCAGAGGCCCTTCTTGTGACTTTTTAAAATATCCCCGGCCCTTCACTCCAAACGCCTGCTCCTTCCACAGGCAATCATTCCAACGCCTCGTGTTTCTGGGAAATGCATAGTGTCATTCTCACCGTATGCAATTTGTTTTTCATTTAAAAAATAGACGCTATTGTTTAGAACAGTTTTAAGTTTACAGAAACATTGGACAGAGAGCTGCCCTGTCCCACACACCCAGTCTCCTCTGTTATTAATATGGTACATTTGTCACAGTTAACGAGCCGATATTGATACACTGTCATTAAGGAAAATCCCTCCTCTGTTCAGACTTCCTTAGGTTTTACCTTCTCTCTTTTTCTCCTCCAGGATCCCAGCCCAGATCCCACGTTATATTCAGTGTCATGTTTCCTCAGGCTCCTCTCGGTGGTGACAGTTTCTCGGAACTGTGTGCAGTTTTGATTTGCATAGAGGAGCTCTGTTTTACAGCCCATTCTGATGCTTTCTTTTCCCCCCAGCACTATATTTTTCAGACCATTCATGTAATGCATGTGGACCTAATCGCTTTTTTCTAACCGCCGAGTGCTTGTTTACCTAGTCGCTCCCCGAATGATAAGAGCACCCAGTGGCCACCCAACAAGGTTGCGAATGAATTGTCACCTCCTTCAGGGCGGTGTCCCATCATCTGCTCCATCTCTTCCCCCCCAGCCCCCATGCCATGTTGGTGCTAAACCCCGAGAGCTGGAGACCGTGAGGATCTGAACAGCTTTCCTGGGGCCTGTGGGGGTCTGAACCGCGCTTCTGTGTGTCAGGATGCACCGCCTCTGGCCGTGAGCAGCAGCCTGGAACTGGCCCCTCACGGGGGTGGGACATTGCTCGGCTTCCCCTGGCGGCCGTTCGGAGAGCGCGTGCGGTGGCCCCACCTGCGCGGCTGTCTCCGCTCTTCCGGGCTGGACCGCCGGCTCTAGTTTCCATGGAGAATGTTCACTTAACCTTACAGGCTGAAAGAACTTTGCGGCCACCAAGCTCTACTTGATTGAGGATCGTGGAGTTCACTTCAACCCTAGTTGGTACCTGGCCGTGCTTTAGACAGGAGGAGAACTGACGTGTACTTTGCGTTTGGTGTTTCACTTTTCATTTTGTGTACGTATTGCCATGTATTGACAAGGTCCATGTTCGTATTTTAAAGACTATTCAGTATTTATTGGATGACTAAACCACAGTTGGCTCTGTTTTCTTACGTTTGGTCATTTGATTAGAATTTCCTCTAAAGACCTCGCTGGAGGGACTTCCCTGGCGGCCCAGTGGTTAAGAATCTGCGCTTCCACTGCAGGGGGCAAGGGTTTGATCCCTGGTCGGGGAAGTAAGATCCCGTATGCCACGTGGCGTGGCCAAAAAAAAAATTAAAAAAATAGAGACCCCACTGGAGGTGCCTGTGGATGACAGAGACCCCTGCATCCTCGCTGCCAGTTCGGATAAATGAGGGCCCCCTGTTTGGAGTTGAGCATCGCTGCCGAACGGGAGGCTGGTGCAAGCAGTTGAGGGACTCACCCAGCCTCGAGCCTCCAGACAGGCTGTAGAATGGGTGGGCTGAACAAGGCCTCCTGTGACTCACCTCCTCCCGAGCGCTCCCAGACCTCCTACCCTGAGTGAGACTGAGCCCGAGGGACAGAGGCAGAGACTCAGGTGGCACCGGGGGGAATCCAGAGCCTGGAGCATGCGATGCACTTGGTGGGCCTGGAGGTCCTGCTCGTGGGCTTGGCGGTAAAGACCTTCTCCCAGCCTGCAGGCCTGGAAACTCCAGCAGGCGTGGCCCCAAACTTCATCTCTGTGAGCAGCCGACGTTCCCAACTGGGAGTGGAGGGAGGGCATCGACAGGGAGACCAGGCGGCCCCTGCTCGGCGCTGGCCTCCTGGGATTAGGGCGCCAGAGGACCCATAGCAGGAGCTGCCTCTAATCAGCACACGGCTCTGCATCTCCGGCAGCTCCGTGGGCTGCTTTGGGCAGAGTCAGGTGTACAAGGGGCACGGTGCCGGCTGGCGAGCCCTGGAAGCCGACAGCTTCATTCAGGAGGCGGAACCCTCCTCTCTGGCCTGGTGTCGGCTGGCAGCCCAGGAATGACCAAGCTCCTCTCTCTCTGCGGAGAGGAGACCCCCTCCCGTCAAGGGAAAGGATGACTCTGACACCTGACCCTGCACCCTGTAGCCCTGACGCCTGACACGTCAACCCAAATTACTGTGCTGGCTCAAAAGGAGTCGCCTAGGGGACCTCTGAGGTGTGGGACGTTGTGGCCTCCCAGTGGGGCTCATGTAGGGGGGAAGCTGGCAGCTGGGAAACTCAAAGGCTGCCCCGCTCTCCTCAGACCAGAGGCCACTGTTTCTCGACTTTGTCATCAGCCCTTTGCAGGGAGGAGCTTTCACACATCGGATTAAACAGCTGACGGGCACCTCCGTCCTCCTAGGCCCTTGGACAGTGGTAGGGCAGCTTTGGGAAATTGCTCTGTCTTTAGAGTGTGATTTTTTTTTTTTTTTGCGGTACGCAGGCCTCTCACTGTCGTGGCCTCTCCCGTTGCGGAGCACAGGCTCCGGACACACAGGCTCAGCGGCCATGGCTCACGGGCACAGCCGCTCCGCGGCATGTGGGATCTTCCTGGACCGGGGCATGAACCCGCGTCCCCTTCATCGGCAGGCGGCCTCTCAACCACTGTGCCACCAGGGAAGCCCCGGCCTGTGGCTTTAAGGAAGGAAACTGTCTCTCCTGAGTGCCTTCTGTACGTCGCATAACGTGGGATCTCGCTTACACCTGTGCATCCTCTTTGAGTCTCCGTGAATATCCCGCAAGGCGGGTGTGAGTCCCATCTTTTCGAGGAGAGGAGGAGACAGGCTGGGAGAGGCTAGCGACTCAGCCACGGTGACATCTGCCGAGTGATCCAGCTGGGATTTCAACCCCAGCTGAGACCTTCTGGGGGCTTTGCCATCCCAGGGAGAAGTGACAAGCCCTTGATAGCAGTTTCCTATTTTTCCTTCCCCAGAATTCACAGAGGTTCTCTGCAGGGGCCTGGAGATATTGATCTAGAAAAGGGGCCTGCTTTAGGGGCACCTTTGCTTTGTCCTCCGTTATAGGGGCACAGGGTGGGCGCAGAGCAGTGACCACCACCAGTCTGGGCCTTTTGCTCTCCTGAAGGCTGCGGTGGCCTCCCCGAAGCACCAGGCCAGCCCGGGTGACCATTTCTCCTTTTATGGTATCAGTTTGCAGCCCTGCAGATTACAGACACTCAGACCTGCACTGTCTTCTCTCTTACGTGTATAATCTTCCTTTGCTGGGAAAACTAGGATGTAGGAGATGCCCTGATCCTTAGGAAAACCGTGCTGCTTGCTTTTCTAGGGTGACAGTGTCCCCTGGAGGTCTTCCTGTCCCTCGCAGGCTGTTGGGCGCTGGAGTGAGGGGAGCGGTGTATTTCTATGGGCTGGGGGTTCCCACACCCCTGTTGACGCCATCATAAGGTTAGTCTGTTTCCTCCTCAGGAATGGGATAGGGGTTTGCCTTCTTAAGGAAGGCTATAGGGAGTGCAGGGAATGTGGCATTTAATCATGCCCCCGTCCATCCTGTTTCCTGGCAATGCTGCTGCGCTCTCATGGGTGTGCGTGGCAGTCCCGCAGCTGTTGACTTGCACTAATGACTGGGGAAAACACGATGATTTCCCCCTGGCTTTGGATGTGTTCCTGTCTCACTTGCCCCACTCAAGCCGTGTGCTGGAGCCCAGGGCGTCTCACCTGCCTCTTTCCTGCCCCAAGGGAACTTCAGAGAACACAACAAAGACAGCTGCAGCAGCCCCTGCCCTCGGGACCGCACAGCTGAGCAGAGCAGAGCTGGGTGGACCTGATCTCCCAGGAGAGGCCTCCAGGCAGCCTGGGGTGGGGATTCAGAGAGAAGCAAGGAGGGCAAGTCAAGTCCCCCAAACCTGGGTGGGTGAATATCAATTTCCCTTTTCAGAGTTTGTAATTAAAAAATTAACATTCATGGACCGCATGGAGGTGCCTTAAAAAACTAAAACCAGAACTACCGTATGATCCAGCAATCCCACTCACAGGCATATATCCAGAGAAAACTATAATTCGAAAAGATACACGCACCCCGTTGTTCACAGCAGCACTATTTACAATAGCCAAGGTATGGAAGCAACCTAAACGTCCATCGACAGATGAATGGATAAAGAAGGTGTGGTACATATATACAATGGAATACTACTCAACCGTAAAAAAGAATGAAATAGTGCCATTTGCAGTGACATGGGTGGACCTAGAGATTATCGTATTAAGCGAAGTAAGAAAGACAGAGAAAGACAAATATGTGACATCACTTACATGTGCGATCTAAAAAAACGATACAGGCGAACCTGTTTACAAAACAGAAACAGACTCCCAGACACAGAAAACAAACATGGTTACCAAAGGGGATGGAGGGGGACATAAATGAGTTCGGGATTAACATATACATAGCACTGTCTATAAAATGGGTAAACAACAGGGACCTGCTGTAGAGCACAGGGAACTAAACTCAATATCTTGTGATAACCTATAATGGAAAAGAATCTGAAAAAGAATGTATCTGTATGTGTAACTGAGTCACTGTGCTGTACACTTGAAACTAATACAGCATTGTAAACTAACTAATCTTCAGTTATAAAAAAGAAAAAAAAATTAACATTCATTATTCTTATTTTATGCTCGTGGTGCCCCCACTGGGATGGCTGGGCCATCTCTCGTCCCCTTGATGTAGGAACAGAGGTCCCTTGCCAGGCTGCTGGGGAACAGGGCTGTGCCTGGAGACCGGGTCTCCTCCCTCCTGTTCCCCCTCCCTTCTTACAGCGACTCTGCAGGGTGGTGTTTGGCTTACATGGCCCCCCTGTCATGCAGACAGATGCTGCCCAGGTTATCAAAGAAATGGCTCCGGTGAAAAGCGGGCCAAGAGTTTAAACAGAGTTAGAAGGCGCTGGGGGCTGGCTCTTTCTCAAGTCCTTTATGTCCGGGTGTCTTTCATCGATCAGTGAGCTTCTAGCAGTCCTAGGATTCTTCAGAAGCGGCTGGAAGGAGGTTCTGGGCTTTGATTATCCCATTCCCCGCTGTGGTAGCAGAGGGCAGGCATCAGCGGTTGACGTGCTGAAGGCTTCTGGCCTGGGCACCCCTTGGCCTGCTTGTGTTCTGCTGGTTTTCTGTTACCAGGGGCGATCTGTGAGGCACCCGGAAATGGGGTCCTATGATACGTGAGCTGGAAGGGCTTGGAATTTCTCTCAGTTCTGGAAGAGAGTGGGAACCGAAGTCGAGAGGATGTGACTTGTACAAGCTCACGCTGCTGGTTCTGTCTTCGGCGGATGAGATCCTGATGGCAGAGAGTCTGTGCAGACAAATGAGTCATGCGGGAGATGACCTCCTTCTGTTAGGTCCATCTTGCTGGCAGCAGCCTGGTGTCTGGGCCTCCTCGCATGACTGTCAGGGGTCCGTGGCTGGTGCGTGTTCTAACTTAACACTGCGCTCTTCTGGGGGTTCAGTATTTTGTGTGTCACTCCTGCTTCTCTCATTTACGTCAGTCTCTGTATCTGGTGAAGAGAGGGTCGGGGGACAGCCGGTCTCTATCCTGCTAATTATCCCTCTTCACGGCAGTGCTAGATATTTTGGTCTCTGAGACAAACGTGCAGAAAGAAGGCCTTTCTCCACTGGTCGTTTGATAAAGTCAAGGTCTTTGTCAGCCAGGGACCGCTTGGCTAGTCGCTTCAGCTGTAAAGATGCCCAAAAGGGAAGCAGCTGCCCGAGAAGACCCGCCGGGCTCTGTCTCTGGCCTCCTCTCTCCTGCCTCTCCCGTTAGCAGACGTTCACCTCCGAGGTGGGGCTGAGGCCTCTAGTCTGCTGGGCGAAGCAGACGTGACCACGGAGAGCCACACGGTCAGGTCTAAAAGTGCAGTTGCAGAGGTGGGAAGAGAGTGCTGGGAGAGTGACCCAGGGCCTGGGTGACCGGGAGAAGTTCCACTCCCGCCTTGAAGCTCTAACTGAATCACCTTCCCTCTCCCTGCCCCCAGATGCTCGGGGCCCAGCAGACCTGAGCGTGCTGTGTCTGCTACTTTTATCAGCGCTCCAGGGAAGATTCGCCCTCTGCAAGCTGGGACGCTGGGGAGGCGGGTGCAGGTTTGGAAGGCTTAGCTGACCTGGGTGTTGTATGTGGTGAGGTCTTTCTTGGAGCCTTTGAGGTCTGGAGACACCATTGATTGTATCCGGTGCTTGATCGACGGTGAGGATGTTCTGGGCCACCAGCCTTACGTGTCCCCCTCTCTTCACTGCAGACTGTTTTCTCAGTGTTCTCAAAAACTGTACTGATAAAGTCAATTTTCTCAATTTAAAATTGTTCTTACGTGTCTTTCCCTTCAGCCTTCGGGAGCTGTTAGCACCTGGCTGCCAGTGTGTACTTGGTGAGCGCAGAGGATGTGGGTGAGAAGGAGAAGAATATTAATGGGAAAGCTTAGAGTTGGCCCATCAGGTTTAATTTTGCATTTGATTTTGGTGGTGATTTTCTGTTGCCTATCCTATGAGTTCTTCCACTAAAATTGGTCCCAGTTTGAATGTTGGAATTAAGCATGTTGGTGTTTTAAGGACTTTCGTGAAGGGTTTTGCAAGGAACGCTGTGACCTGGGCGTGTCGGCCCGGCCTGCCCTGGCGTCGGGAACAGACAGCTCCTCGCTGTGTGCTCTGCTGAGAAGCCCGACTTTCCTGGATGAGCCAGGGGTGAGTGGATGGCGAGTCTGAGTAGGGCCGTGGCCTTTGCCCCGGGGACATAACGTGCCTGTTTACATCCAGGCCACAAGCAAAAGCGACAGGGCCCCCAGTGTGCTCCCTGCCTCCCCTGTTCTGTGCATCGGGACTTCAGGGAGGATAGGCTGAGGGGACAGCGGGAGCAAGAGGAAGGAGAGCTGGCAGGATTGTCAGCCATTAGCCGGCCCTGTCACTGTCTTCTGAAGCAGACGTGCACGGTGGAAACCCCGCCCGCTCTCGCCCTCGTCCCTCCTCCTCACCCAGGAGGTTGGCTGAGGCCAGAGTGCGTGAATCTCCCCTGAAAGGTTCGTGGAAGTGGACGTGTACCGCATGGGGCTCCTGGGGGACTCCGGGTCCATCCCCACATCTTCCAGCATGAGATCACTGCCCCTCAGGCATCGCTGGTTTGGGAGTCCCTCTGCTGTCTCCCACCCGTGACGGCCAGCAGCCCGACTCTCTGTCCAGCTCCGCAGTTGTGGGGCCGGGCCGTGGGCCTAGGCTAGGTGACTGCCGGTATTCTTGTCACTGTCTCGTCGTGTTTCCACTGGGGGATGGCTCGCCGTCAGGTGTCAAGAGATGGGAGATAGCTGCCTGTGGATGGCTGCCCCCGCTCTCTGAGCTCCTCCAGCCCCGGGGACTTAACTCACCCACCGGCCCTTGGAGGGTCGAGGTTTCCCAGGCCTGGGAGAGCGCCTGCGGGGTTTAGCACGTTTTCAGGATCGGGAAGTCAGAGGAGTGGGATTTGGAGGGTGTGCTGACGGGTCGTGTTTTCTTTGTCAAGTGCAGACTGGGAAACGACCAAAGGCTTCGGAGCTGAAGCCCGGGGCCCCGGCCTGGGGGGGATTTGCTGCTGGAACCCTGCCCACGCTGTGCGTTGCTATGTCCTGCGCTCCGGGTGCAGCTGGAGGGGATGCATTCAGGCCGACTTGGGCCAGGGCCTGGGAGCAGGGCTGTGCTGGCAGAACATTTAGAAGACCAGTGGCTCTGGGCGGGAGTTATCTCCTGCTGTCACCTGGACTTCTGTGACGGCAGAAGGTAGAGGGGAGAAATCTGGAGCGCAGAGGGCGACAAGCCGGGGTCACGGGCGTGGCCTTTGTGCACGTTTCTTAGCCACGCTGGGCCAATCTTCTCATCTGAGCCCTGGAGCAGCCCCTTCCACGGGTGAAGATACTTCACAGGCTGCAGAATGTCCTAGGAAGAAGGGCCATCACTTCCCCAGGTCTTTGTAGGAACGGTGTGGGCTTGCTTCTTGCATTGGGCTTTCCTCTTTGCCACGGGCCCAAGTTGGCTCTCCCACCTGCCACATTTTGCTTTAATTTTCCACGATTTGTACCCTTCCTGTGAGCTGGGTTGAATTTCCTTTCCATTTTCTGAGTGAATGAACATGCCAGTGTGTGGATTAGGCCTCCCCAAAGGGAGGAGGTGCGGGGTGTTTGATGTCTAGTTGGGGGAAGAGATGTAATCACGAAGGCTTAGATGCTGATTGCTTCTTTTCTGGGTTCCTCTGGCCAAAGGGTCTCACAATTTCAGTTATTTTGGTACTGTGGTCATGATCTTGAATACCCCAGCTCACCTGTTTCGTGATAAATAGTAAATAGCCATTTGCTATTTATGCTGTTACTTGCTGAATGTTTTTGCTAAGTTCACTTTTTTTTTTTTTTTTTTTTTTTTTTTTTTATAAATTTATTTATTTATTTACTTTTGGCTGTGTTGGGTCTTCGTTTCTGTGCAAGGGCTTTCTCTAGTTGCGGCGAGCGGGGGCCACTCTTCATCGCGGTGCGCGGGCCTCTCACTGTCGTGGCCTCTCCTGTTGCGGGGCACAGGCTCCAGACACGCAGGCTCAGTAGTTGTGCCTCACGGGCCCAGTTGCTCTGCGGCATGTGGGATCCTCCCAGACCAGGGCTCGAACCCGTGTCCCCTGCATTGGCAGGCGGATTCTTAACCACTGCGCCACCAGGGAAGCCCCTAAGTTCACTTTTTAAACTTAAATTTATTTTAAAAGGAAGTACTGTGTCATTATTATCAATGGAAAACCAGCACATCAATAAATAGAAAATACCTTCAAAACTAAGCCACAGCGGAAACACAGCAACATCACTGGTTTGCAGCGGGACGCAGTTGGCTGCAGAAGGTCCGAGGCTGGGGAACAGAGGCTCACTGTCTGTGGAGAAGGCGGCTTATGACGTCATGCACTTAAAACTAGCATGATGCTCTATGTCAGTTGTACCTCAATTACAGAAGCAGGAGAAAAGGTTAAAAGAAAGAAGGAAGCTTAGTTAGCGTCAGAGAGCTTAAAGATGTACTGACATCAAATGGAGACTTTATCTTTGCAGATAATTGAAAAGGGACTTTTGAAAATGTTATCTGGGGCTTCCCCGGTGGCGCAGTGGTTGAGGGTCCGCCTGCCGATGCAGGGAACACGGGTTCGTGCCCCGGTCCGGGAAGATCCCACACGCCACGGAGCGGCTGGGCCCGTGAGCCGTGGCCGCTGAGCCTGCGCGTCCAGAGGCCACGGCAGTGAGAGGCCCGCGTACTGCAAAAAAAAAACCAAAATGTTATCTGGTGCTCTTTTGTGTCTGTCCTTAATCTAATGTTCCTTGTTCTTGGGCAGAATTACCAAAACACTTAGTTTTGCGCCCTCTGGAGCTTCACTTATCCCCAGATAGATTGAAGACTTTGCGAGCAGAGATTGTGTTTTATTCCTCTTTTGTTTGTACAGTGTCTGACACATAGTAGATACTCAAGTGTGTTGAATTGGCTCAAAGTATAATGTGTAGCAAAGGCAGTACACGGTGGAGTTGTTCAGGGGAGGGGACTGTCCCCAAGAGCTGGAGTTGGCAGGGAAGGCTTTCCCAAGAAGAGAGACCCTGCTCCCTTTCCCTGAGCCCTGCTCCCACTCTCCGCAGCCTGGAACCCTGCCCGCATTTCCTTCCCCCCTCACCCCCTCTCCACCTTCTGGCTTCTTCTGCCGCAGCTTCCCCAGCCAGGGACAAAGATGCTGTAGCCTTCGGAGCCCCCCCCCCCCCCCCGCCCCCGTCCTGAGGGGAGGGCAGAGCGAACAAAAACAAGAGGAGGGGGTGGGAGGAAGGGTCGGCAGGGGAGACAGACAGACACACACACACAGGGCGGGCACCGGGCACCGCTGGGGTAAACCTGAGCCCTTTCAGGCTGCCCTCGGGTCCAGCGTTGAGAGGATTGGTGACCCTCCTGGGGAAGAGGTTGAGCCCTGGGGGTTGTTAGCAGTCTTCCCTAGCTTTCTTCCCTCCCTCTCCCTCTCCAGTTCTCTCCTTTCTTCTTTCTCTCAGCACCTTGCAGCTCTGCCCTTGGGGCAAATCCCACAGCCCAGGATGATTACCGTGGCTGTGGACTTGTTGATGTTTGCGTTTAGGCCAGGCTTGTCTCCATGTGATCATGAAATCCTTCAGAAACAGAGACACAATTTCATACGGATCGTATGTCAGGAACTGTCTGCGTGACCAGGGCTGTGTCCCCACGGCCTCTCTGGCCCTGGGACCTTGCCTCCATCCAGTGACCAGAAATCTCCTTCTTGGTGCTGCCAGGAAGACCTGTTCTCTTCCTCCTGCCACGGGGGCCGCAGGGATCTGGACACTTCCCTCCTTGAGCATCTCAATGCTGCTTTTGAAGATATCAGTCATGACAACAAATACTTTTACTGTGGTCGGTACCTAAAGCAACTCATTGAATCTTTGTAAAAACCCTATAAAAGATTTACTATTACTGTCTTTATTTTTCAGATAAGAAAACTGAGTTTACTTGGTCAAGGTCAAAGAGCTAGTGCCAGTGAGGGATTCAGACCCTGCATCTGAGTCTCAGTAACTGCAGTGTCCCACCTCTCTGGGGGTAATGCTTCTGCCGTCTGAGCTTGGTGTGGGCAAGGGGGAGTCCTCGTTCTCACTGTCGGGATTGTCGGCCACCAAAGCACGTTCAGGAGAGGAGCCGGGAGCCTCTGAACTTGGGAGCGTTCTCTCCTTACCTCTCTGGTCCCCGTTCTGCCCCCTCCGTTGCCCCTCTTATCTGCCGAGGAGGGTGGTCATGGGATGGGGGAACAGCTGGATCCCTGCAGATACCTTTTAATTACCCATGGACTGTGTTTGTGGCAGGAATCAGTCTGCTCGGGGCTGCCTCTGAGACAGCTGGGTAGATCTGGACCAGCAAACAGGGTGAGAGGCAATAGGGGTTCCCAGGAGGGCGAGGCTGGGGACTGACACTGCAGGAACTGGAGAGAGCGCGGGGTAGCCTGGTGTCTGGAGCTACTTTGGACAGTGAGCCAGCGTGGAATGTCAGCCCCCTGGGAGCAGGGCTGGGAGGACCCCTGCGTGTGTGTTCTGCCCTTTCCTGCCCGTGGGCATGAGGAGGGCTGATGGCGGGACCCGTTTGTCTCGGGTGCCCGGCCTCTCTCTTCTGTGGCTTCTCCCATCTGGTTCTCCCATCTCTCTCCCCGCTTTACATCCACTCTCAGGTCTTTCATTCAGACCCCTCAGGACAGCCGGACTTCGCAGCAGCTGCGTCTTTAATAGGGATCAAATCTGTAGGTGACGGTGGTGGACTGGGCACCGGCGGATGGAGCAGGGCTCTGGGAGTCACACCGGAGTGACCCTTTCCTTTATCAAGGACCACGGCCCCAGACGGGCCTCCTGCCTTCCTTTACCCCCAAGTTCAGAAGCCGCTTATGTCAGAGCTTAACACCCGCACGGCCTGGCCGCATTTGGGATGGAGAGTCCCTCGTGTGCAGAGGCCCGTGCTGGTGTGGGGTGACGAGGAGGAAGATGTCAGCACCCTTGGGGGGGGTCAGTGTTTAGCGAAGGGCACAGCAGGCAGACGGTTTCTCAGGGTCATGCAGGGCGACCCCTGTAAACGTGCAGGTTATTCCACGTATGGGCACGTGTGGTGGCGAGTGGCTAACCTGCTCACGGCCTCTTGCATTCTGGGTCGTTCCCTCCTGCGGTTCGGATGCTCAGGAAACGGAAGAGAATTCTCCGTCTTGTTCCGCTTGGCCAAGCAGAACAAGACAGAGATGCTGGGATCTTCCTCCCCCAGACACAGAGTGTCCTTCTCTCCAGGACAGAAGGGCTGTGGTTGATTGGCTCTCCCTGCTTCCAGTGGTTTGGGTAATGGCACGTGATACGCACAGACCCTGTTGCCTGCGTATATGTGTCTGCACGCGGCTTAGCTGACTTGTTACCATGACTGGCACCAGGAGGGGCAGGGCTGGAAGGTTTCCTGAAGGAGAAAGTTCTGGTGTAAAGTGAGGTTGGAATCCCAGCTCAGCCACTAAGCGATGCCTAAACTTGGGCAGACTGTGTGATGTCACCTGTTGCTTTGGTTTTCTCATCTGATCTATTTGAGTTGTTTTGAAGACAAGTGGCCCATCAGGGGTACGTGATAGTTGTGAAGGAAACAGATGATTAAATGAGGGGCCGTTCCTCAGAGTGTCTAGGGCAGTGCCTGGCCCATGTCAGAAGCTCAGCATAGCTGCCGTTCTAGTTCGTTCCTCTCAGGCCTAAAGATCCCTAAACAACTTCTGTTGTTTTCTGTTCTCCAGGCTGACCTGTCTGTAAATGAGCTGGACTCTCCCATCCTAATTATTCCCACTCCTCTCCTGGCCTGGCTTCACAGACCCATGTCAGGCTCTGACACCTGCTGGTTGTCTAGATGCCCTGGAGAGCCTCCTTCAACACGTTTTTTCCTTTTCTTCTTTCTGAAGTCTCTGGAAAGTTTGCCCAAGGGCTAAAACCTGGTATCAGATACCTCACCAGGAGGCTGACTGGTTCCCAGGAAGACTCACCTGGAATCATAGGGACCTTTGCACGGATAGGTCATCCACCTGTGTGCCCTGGTCTGAGTTAGAAGTCTCGCCTGCTACACTGAACCCCTGTTTATAAAATTCTCCTTGAAATTTAAGTATATTAATGTAGCTTGTTGCAGAGAGTCCCTTTTTAAAGTGGATAATCAGCCTAATTTATCCGCTCTCTAAACCCAGACTTCCAGACCTCCAGTTTGATGGACGTGATACACACTTGTACCTTTCTCACCGTGCTTTAGTGAGAAATGAGATGCGCCATACAGCTCTTGAAGCACCATCTAGAAGCCTGTGAACCTACCAGAGGGAAGGAGAAGAGAAATCGCCTCTTTTCCTTGCTTGTACAGTATCTCAAAACTCAGGAGGGAATTTATTCTTGGGGTCTAACCTGAGTGCCTCAGAGCAGCCGTAAGTCGATGAACGAACAGGTCAGATGGCACGCATTTGATTGACCCCGCTGGGCCTAAAGTACATGGGGATTTGTCTCGGGAGCCAACGAGACTCCCACGTCCTAGGTAATGGAGCCAGCGGGAAGATTGGGAAGTATCCTCCCTGCAAGCCGGAGGAGCGGGGAGTCTGGCCGGCTGCAGATTGGAGCTTGGTCTCAGACTCAAGACGGGTCATGTGGCTTTCCCCAGCCCTCAGATTTCAGTATTTTCAGTTGGTTTGGGCTCCTCCATCTGTCTCCTGTGGCATCTACGGGCAGGTCAGCTCCCTGTTTCCTGCAGAATCAGGTGTTCCTTGCTGGGCTGCGTGGGGTGTCTGAAGGTCGTCTAGGCCATGCCCCTGCCTCTGGGACAGGCTTCCTATGTCCCGGTGCTTCAAGTATCTTCCTGGGGATTTCCCCATCACCTCGGATAATCTCTCCCTACGCTCCATAGCGACAAGGTTCTTTCTAGAGTCTGACTTGACCCTCCCTTGCTGCCATCTCCACCCTGTGGTCCACTTAGTCCTGGCCTCCAGGGAGGCAGAGAACAGCTGCCGGCCCCGCCCCTGTTCCTTCCTTGTTCTTGTTGGGGTAGCACCTCCATGCATCCAGCCTGTGGATCCCCCAGCAATTTCTTTGTCACTAGATCACATTGCAAGCTCCTCTCCAAATGCTGTCTGGCCGCTTCCTGTTCCAGGCATCTCCCTCCCACCTGAGTATTTGTGTTTGTGATTATTTAGCCCCAGAGGCAACGGCCACATTTTTCCAGGTTGAATCTGCTCGTTGTTACTTCCTGCCCGGCTTTGCTAACATCTCCAGGTCCCTTTTGTAGCCGCTGCTGCTGGCTTGCTGGGCGTAGAAACTCGGGTTTTCAGCCTTCGGAAAGCAGACCCTGAAGGGAGTGGGGCGGGGACAGCTGGTTCCCCTGCTGACAGGAGCCCCACCCAGTGTGAAGTCAAGGACTCCCCAGGAGAACATCTGAATTGATGAGCACAGAAAGCCATCAGGCCCAGCCAGCAGCGGGGTGACGGAGACCAAGCCCGTCCCAGCTGTCCGGCCTGCTCCTGTCCCCTGGGCCGAGAACAAGGAGACGCCTTCCTGCCCTCTGGACCTCGGCTCTGTCCAGACAGCCATAACCAGTTCTAATACTCAGCAGAGGAAGCAGTGAGCCCTAGATGAAGGAGTCGGGGTCATTTCCTGTCCGGGGAGGGGGCCGGGCCAGGATGGCAGGGGCCACAAGTTAAATGTAGAGCAAGCGTGGATGCGCCCCCGATTCTTTTGGAAAAGGGAGAGTTTATTTTATTTTAGTTTTTTCTATCTGATTTTATTGTCGGCCCTGATGACTCAGAAAGTCAGAGCTGGAAGGGACCTTTGAGAATCTTCCCTGCTTGTCTCATTTTACAGAAGGAGGCCCATGGATGTTCGGGAACTTTCTCAAGCCCACAAAAGCATTACCAGTCGTCCTGGGCCCTGTAGAGGGGTGCTGAGTTATTAGGTGTGGGAAGCGAAACCTCTCTTGACCAGGAGGGGGCTCAGAAATGGTTGCGCATCAGACGACCCTGGCTTGCCTGCACCTCTTGGCCTGGAGCTTGAAGGCGAAGCCGGGAGCCTGGTACCTCTCTGGCTTCCCAGGACTCTGGGTTCCCGTGATTCAGTTGAAATACACGGGTGTGGATGGGGGTGAGTCTGATGCTGCTCCCAAGAGTTCTTTAGAACTTGAGTGGCAGAGGGAACCTGTGAAAATGGAGTTCCCGCATCCGTCCCCGTGCTCAGTTCTCTCCCCCCGCCTCGCTGTGGAGTTTCCTGAGCGTGTTGCCGGTTAGGAGGCTTCCTCAAAAGATGCTGATGAATTTGCAATGATTTTACAATTCTCCTGGGGAAATAAACAGCTGCAGCTTGAAACAGAAACATACCCACTTGTGCAGCTGTATCCCCCTGCCCCCCATCTGGGAAAGGCACACACACACCCAAACCACGGTAGAAACACAGGAGCCCACATGAATGATCCGAACGAGCGCCGTGCAGAGGGGAGGGATTCGCTGTCCTGCGGGCAGGTCGTGCCGCTGGGGTCTGCGGGGTCTTGGGAACACGCGTCTGGAATCCCAGGGACCTTTGCCTCTCTGGTTTGTGGAGCTCTTTGCAAGAAATGCTTCTCTCTTCGAAGAGGAGGACAAAGGGAACAAACACGTGTGGTCACCGGATTATATGCCAGAGGTACATTCTCTTCACAAAGTTACTATGAAGAGGCGCTTATCGTGAAATTATCATTCCCATTTTATAGCAGCTGAGGCTTTCGGAGATTAAGCTGGGACTCCATAGCAGAGCGGGGCACCTTCTGTGATGCAGTGCTGCCACCTTCCTCCCCTGGGGTCTGTGGACTCACCTGCCTGAGGATCTCAGCATCCATGGTCTCCGAGGGGCCCTGTAATTTTGGAGGGGTAACTGCCAACTCACCAAGTGCATCCGTTTCCTCCTCTGAAAATGGAAATCATGCAATTTGGCTAGTCGGTTGAGTTGTTAGAATTCGTAATTACATGAAGCCTGTAGGCCCCTGAGATGCGATCAGAAATGACTAGTAAAGAGGTAACTGCTGGCCTCCTAAGCCGGAAGCAAGGTGCAGCGGGATGGTTTTAATCAGGAGTCTGTCGGTCCCTACTAGGCACGGCCACTGTCGGGCAGGCAGCAGGGGGCTTCTCTCCCACCTCAGTGAGAGACAGCAAGCTGCTTGGGCCGCAGCTTGGTGTCACGTGCTCACCTTTATTCTGTCTTAGAAATGCCTCTTTTAACCAACTATTACCAGTTATGACCTTCTCGCTCTTCCTCTTCAGCCCAAATTTTAAGTGTACAACTTGATGAATTATCACTAACTGGATTCACTTGTGTGACTGCCACCCAGATGAAGACCTTGAACCTTTCCAGCCCTTCAGAAGCCCCCGTTGGGCCTCTGCCCGGTCACGGACCCCCATCCAAAGGTCATGACTGTTCTGACCTTTAGCTTCCCACGTTTGGCCTGTTTTTTTTTTTTTTTTTTTTTGCGGTACACGGGCCTCTCGCTGTTGTGGCCTCTCCCGTTGTGGAGCACAGGCTCCGGACGCGCAGGCTTAGCGGCCATGGCCCACGGGCCCAGCCGCTCCGCGGCATGTGGGATCTTCCCGGACCGGGGCACGAACCCGTGTCCCCTGCATCGGCAGGCGGACTCTCAACCACTGCGCCACCGGGGAAGCCCTGGCCTGTTTTTTGAACTTCTATATGAGTGGAATCATACAGTATATATTTTGTGTTTGCTATTTTTGGTCAACATTAAGTGTGTGAAATTTGTCTATATTGTTGTCTGTAGTGGTGGTTTATTTATTACTATATGGTGTTTATTTCGTTTTCTTGAACGGACAGTTTACTCTTCTATTTTATTGTGGATGGGTTGTTTCCTGTTTTTTTAATTAATTTTTATTGGCATATAGTTGATTTACAATGTTGTATTACTTTCTAATGTACATCACAGTGAATCAGTTATACATAAACATATATCCACTCTTCCTTAGATTCTTTTCCCATAGGTCATTACAGAGTATTGAGTAGAGTTTCCTGTGCTGTACAGTAGGTCCTTACTAGTTATTTATTTTATATATAGTAGTGTGTATATGTCTGTCCCAATATCCCAGTTTATCCCTCCCGCCCCCTTACCCCTGGAAACCATAAGTTTGTTTTCTACGTCTGTAATTTTATTTCTGCTTTGTAAATAACTTCATTCATACTGGGTGGTGTCCTGTGGTAGGTTATTATGAATAGTGTTGCTGTGACTTTTTTACAAGTCTTATGGTGAATGCATTTCTGATGGGTAAATACTTAGGAGCAGAATTGCTGGTCATATAATGTGTATATGTTTAGCTTTAGTAGACACTACTGAACAGGTTCCAAAGGGTTTGTACTAATTTATACTCCCCATTAGTGTATGAGAGTTCCGGTTTCTCCACATACTTGTCGACACTTGGTATAGTCAGCCATTTAAATTTTAGCCATTCTGGTACCTGTGTAGTGATATCTCAGCGTGCTTTTAATTTGTATTCCCTGATGGCTAATGAGATGATAACCTTTCCATATGTTTTTCTTTTCCCCAGCCATTTGTATATCCTCTTTGTGAAGTGTTTCTTCAAGTCTTTTGACCATTTTAAAAGATGGTTTGTCTGTCTTTTCCTCATGGATTTGAAAGAGTTCTTCGTATAGTCTTGGTACCAGTCTCATGTTGAATATCTGTCTTGCAGATATCTTCTTTCCCCTCTGTGGTTTACCTTTCCACTCTTTAATTGTGTATTTTGGTGGATAGAGGTTCTTAATTTTATTGTAGTCCCATTCATTGACCTTTTTCTTTGTAATTACTGCTTTTTGTACTCTGTTTAAGAAACCATCACGTATCCAAGTCACAAACATAAGCTTCAGTGTTACCTTTATTGGTTAGCCCTGCACATTTAGATCTGCAATCCACATAAAACTGATTTTTTTGTGTGTGTGTGTGTATGTGGCATGAGGTGTGAGTCAAGATGATTAATTTTTTTCCCACTGGGATATCTAATTGACCTGACATCATTTGTTGAGAGAGCCATCCTTCCCCACTGCTCTGCAGTGTTAACTGTGTCATAAATCAAGTGTGGAAGGCTGCTTCTGGACTCTATTTTATTCCCACGGTCTGTTTGTCCTTGTGCTAATACCTCGTCATTTTTAAATTTAATTTAATTTTTTAAATTGACATATAGTTGATTTACAACGCGGTGCCAATCTCTGCTGTACAACAAAGTGACTTAGTAATACACACACAGACATTCTTTTCAAGTATTCTTTTCCATTATGGTTTACCACAGGATACTGAATAGAGTTCCCTGTGCTATATGGTAGGACCTTGTTGTTTATCCATCCTCTATATAATAGTTTACATCTGCTAATCCCAAACTCCCAACCCAACCCTCTCCTACCCCTCTCCCCCTTGGCAACCACAAGCCTGTTCTCTATGTCTGTGAGTCTGTTTCTGTTTTGTAGATGTGTTCATTTGTGTCATATTTTAGATTCCACATGTAAGTGGTATCATATGGTATTTGTCTTTCTCTTTCTGACTTCACTTAGTATGATAATCTCTAGTTGCATCTATGTTGCAGCAAATGGCATTATTTTGTCCTTTTTTGATGCCTGTCATTGTCTATATGTAACACGTCTTCTTGATCCGTTCATCTGTCGATGGACTTTTAGGTTGTTTCCATGTTCTGGCTGTTGTGAATTTTGCTGCTGTGAACGTAGGGCTGCAAGTACTACCTCACCATCTTAATCACTGCATTTGATAATAAGTGTCTCACACTTACAAAGTGATTGTTACTTTCTACTTCCGTGTTTTAATCTCTTAGTCAGACTCCTTCAATCTGCCTTCTGTTCCCGTTGCTCTGCCCCAGATGCTCATGTCTGGGTGACCAGTGGCCTCTAGTTGGTGCTAAACCTAACAGAGACGTTTCAGTTCTCAGCTTCCTTAACCTTTCAGCAAGATTCAGCACAGCTGACCACTGCTTCCTCTTTGAAACACCATCTTCCCTGATGCCAGACTTCCCTGATTTCCCTCCTACTTCTCTGACCACTACCTTTAAGTCTTCTTGGCTGGGGTGTTCTGCTCCATCTGATTTTAAAATGTTGGGCTTCTTCAATTCTCACTTCTAGGTTCTTCTTTTCTCATTTTACAGTTATTATCAAGATGCTTTCTTTCCAACATTTTGGTTGCCATCTTTATGGTAAGAGAGCTCCCAAATTTATATCTCCAGTTAGAATTTTCTCTGGATTTTGAAGTCATGGATTATCTCAATCAGAATTTTTTCCTTAGTGGATCTCTTCCTGAATTATTCTTTAATCCAGATTGTTTTTTACCCTGCCACCTCTTCCCTCTGCACCCAGATCAGTTGGGGCTTCAGACAAGGGATTTAATTTCTTTGAGATTCAGTTGCCAAAAGAATCACTACTTGGGGGGCAGCTGTTTCCCTCCTTCATAAGGAAGTGGAGAGAACTACCTGAATTGTTTCTGTAAATTTCTTTTTTCTCTTTAGAGACGGGCAATATCTCTATAAAACGTTCGCTGTCAACCCACTTAGGTTTCTGTTAATCACCTCTCATCTTTGGTGTTCCTATGTGCGTCTCAGTCTGACCTTCTAGAATGTTGGGGCTTAAAAGAAGGAGAAAATGAAGGCACCGGCGAATTTCTCCCACCATAATTGGTGATCAATAAGCCCCTCAGTTTTTTTCCATTGGAGTCCCTTCTCAAAGAACATTGGTGACCCTCAAAACCCTAGAGGTTCAAGTTCCAATCTCCAGCCTTGATTACTGTTCCCGGGGAGGGACCGAGCTGCCCTTGTCACTCAAGTGTGGGATTGGGGAGCATTTCTATTTATTTGCCCATTGCTTAGGCTCTGTGCTCCCGACCTGCCCCCGATACTTACCACACTCACTTTAGATCTTTTCTGGGCCAGAATCATTCCCCGTTTCTCTTAAAGTTGGAGTTTTAGTGTCATAAATGAATACTAATCAGGATTTCAGTTAAATGTAAAGTTCTTTTCTGTAGCCCACTGGTTCTCAGTATGGCCTAGAGAATTCATTTATGAATGTAGCTCTTTGTGTGGTTTTATTGGTGGTTGCTCTGGGGATTACAGTAGGTATACGTATCTTTTTCACAGTCTACTTAGAATCAGTATTTTATCACTTTAAGTGGAGTATACAAATCTTACCACCATGTAAGTTCCTTTAACCCTTCCTACTTCGTCTCATAGTTTTCTCATATGTTACAGTTAACATAATTGAAAAACCCATCGGAAATGTTACAGTTTTTACTTTTAACTGTCAAACATATTTTCAAGGACTCAAGCGCAGAATAATAGTACAATATATTTTTATTTATCCAGATGTTTACCATTTTTGTGGTTCTTTCTTCATTCCTGATATTCTGAGTTTCCTTTTGGTAGCACTTCCCTCTGTCTGAAGAATTTCCTTTAGCGATTCTTTTAGAGCAAGTCTGTTGGCAATAAGTTATCTTAGTTTTCTTTCATCTGAGAAGCCTTTATTTTACCTTCATTCCTGAATGGTATCTTCACAAGATGTGGAATTCTGGGTTGACAATTCTTTTCTTTTAGCATTTTCAAAATGTTGTCCTACTCCCTTCTGGCCTCTGTGGTTCCTGATGAGAAGTCTGTAATCATTCAAATCACGATGTCCTGTTTACCTTTGGCTGCTTTTAAGATGTTTTCCTTTGTCTTTAGTTTTCAACAGTCCGATTGCGATGTATCAGGGTGTGGATTTCTTTGGGTTTATTTTGTTTGGGATTTGCTGAGTTTCTTCAGTCTGTAGGTTTATATGTTTCACCAGATTTGGGAGGAAGTTTTCAGTTATATTTTCAGTTTTTTTTTCCTGCACTGCACCAATTCTTCTGTCTTTCTGGAGGTTCAGTGGCATTACTATTAGATCTTTTTGGTATCGTCCCACAGATCTCTGAGGTTCGGTTTGTTGTTTTCACCTTTTTTTTTTTTCTCTGTGTTGTTCAAATTGGATAATTCCTATTGGTTTCTTCAGGTATACTGACTCCTTTCTCTGTCACCCCCATTTTGCCATTGAGTCCATCAGTGAGCTTTTAATTTCAGTTGTTGTATTCAGTTTTCAGTTCTAAAATTTCTGTTTGGTTCATTTGATGTCTTCTGTTTCTTGGCTGAGAATTTCTGTCTTTTTATTTATTTCAAGAGTGCTTGCCCCTTACTTCTTGAGGCATCTTTATACTAACTACTTCAAAGTGTTTGTCAGGTATTTCAAGTATGTTTGTCATCGTGGAGTTAGCATCTCTTGATCATCTTTTCCCATAAAGACATTTACTGGGTCTTTGTCTGCTCAGCAACTTTAGATTGTATCCTGGGTGTTTTCCATATGATGCGATTCTGGGTGTTGTTTAAATCCTATTTGTGTTTCAGCAGGCAGTTGGTCTGGTTGGGTTCAGACTGCAAGTTCTGACCAGCCTTGTGTGGGTTGTGGTTTCATTCTCATATCAGTTTCATTTTCAAAGCCTTGTGCTATTTGGCTCTATTCTGCAGAAGCTACCAAGTGGCCAGTTTGGGCCATGGGCAGTAGTCCACCACATCGTTCAGGTTTAAAGTATGTAGTACACTACTGAGAGCCAGATCTTTGCATGTGTGGCTCAGGGGTAGCCAAGCACTCATGAACAGCTTTATGGGGTCACCTTGCTAAGATCCTCCCGCTCCATGGTCTTGCTAGTATATTCCAGGTTGCCGGGATCCCGTTTGTCACCCACCAGCCAACCTTGCATTCGTTTGCTCTCCTCCGCCATGCACTTCCCACAACCGCACCTGTTGGCCGGGGGTGGGAGGGGTCGAGTAGTGTGAGGACAGAGAGAGAGAGAAAGAAACGGGTTTGCTCCACCCTCTTGGGGCACAGCTCCTCTGTTCAGAGGAGAAGGTTCTTTTCCCTTAGAATTTTAGGGGCTTGTGGGCTAGGGTGCAAAAGAATGGAGAAAACAAAAAAAGGGGAGCTTGCTTCCGCTCTCCCTGAGTGTGAACAGACACTTGTCTTTTTTCTCAAGCCAGAATTAGAGGGCTCCTCCTGGGGCTCTTGCTGTCTGCGATGATGGTGCTCACTTCTGGGTTTGGACTGCCTTGAGACTAAGCAGGGGGGGGTGCTGGAGGTAAAAAACACCCGTTTGGTATTAGTTCAAATTCCCTTCTCCTCCCCGAAAATGCTTACTGCTCTTTACTTTTCAGAATTCTCCAATAGCTGGTCTGTACCGTCTGTTCAGGTTTTGTAGCTGCATTCAGAAGAAGACACAGGGTGCGTGCTTACATCATTTTGCTCGAACTAGAACTCCTGGCGGGCTTGTTTAAAACACAGCTTTCTGGTCCCCACCCTGAGAGTTGCTAATTCAGTGAGTCTCAGGTAGGGCCTGAGAATCTGTATTCCCGACACATCGGCAGGTGATGTTGATGCTGCTTGTCTCAGAACCACATTTTGAGAAACATGGACGTAGTCTGTCCTTAAGATGGGAAAACTCTTTATCCAGAATAGAATTCAAGTTCCTTCATTTTAATAAAATTAAGCACTGAATGGTTTCCTATTCAATAAGCTGAGGGTGAAAGGACAGTGGAAATCCTTTGGTTAAGCAGTGAGGAGATTAGAAGAAATAAAGCATCATGGAGCTTACTGTGGGTTACTTGACTGAATAGGGACTATGATTGACACCTTCCTAACAGAGAACTTATAACTTGTGGAGATGCTGTGATAGGGAATTTCTCTTATTAAGGCACCTGCTTTGAATATGGTTTTTTCAAGTAAAAGGTCATGGAGCCAGTAACTCTTGAATTACTTTGTTTGTGGGATGTGTCTTTGAGTGTAGGAGGGACAATAAGAGGAAGTAGATTTTCGTCTCAATTCTGAATAACAAAGAAAACTCTTGGCAAAAGCAGCCCCCCAGTTGCCCCTGCCCTCTTGGCAGTGATGCAAGGACAGAACACGGGGCAGGGGCAGATATACATACCACACTTGGCATGTACTTTTTGAAATCAGAGAAAGGGTAGATATTGTCTGAATGGGGATCACAGAAATCTGAATTTTAGAAAAAAGAAATTCAGTCCAACCCTTTAGTCCCTAACAGAGGATTTGGTAAGTGGTGGCTGGGCTGATTTCTTTCTGTCTCACACTTTAACGTGCGAAATCCTAGAAGACAGAGCTGCTCAAGAATAATTAACTTCAGGGGCTTCCCTGGTGGCGCAGTGGTTGAGAGTCCGCCTGCCGATGCAGGGGACACGGGTTCATGCCCCGGTCCGGGAAGATCCCACATGCCGTGGAGCGGCTGGGCCCATGAGCCATGGCCGCTGAGCCTGTGCGTCCGGAGCCTGTGCTCCGCAACGGGAGAGGCCACGGCAGTGAGAGGCCCACGTACCGCAAACAAACAAACAAACAAAAAAAAACCCAAAAGAATAATTAACTTCAGATTAGGGTGTTTATAAAGACAGAGCAGTCTGTGGAACTGTTGTGACGTGTGCACCTCGGCCTTGGGCTGTGGGTAGAAGGTCCTCCTCTGATGGGGCCCCAAAAGGCTTCCAATAGGGTCTTCTTCCATCACTCAGTGCTTCCAGTGTGACCATCTTGGAGCACATTCTGCCTTGGCCTGTGGACTGGCATGAGGCTGCCGGCATCCCAGAGCAGCTGCCAGACTAGAGGATGGAGCTCTTCAGCCACAAGAGGCCTTTCCACCTTTGCCAGACTCCTGGGGGGAATTTTCCATGCAGCCAAGGAGTCAGTACTGGTGGGAATTATCGCCTCTGGGCAGAACTGGTTTTCCCAAGATGCAGGTCTGGGCAGAAAAGAAAAGAAAGAGTGGAATTTTAAACCCCAGGGGCCACAGACCAGAGGAGGCACATACCCGAAGAGCCCTGTTTTCCATCTAAGTACCTGCTTTTGCTTGTCCACAGACACATTGCCTCTGTCTTTCATTTCTGAACTCTTAATCCCAAGAGCTTGCATTATTTGCACAGTTGCCATGAGTCCTCCAGGCCAGCAGGAGGCAGTAAAGAGCCTTGGAGGGGGCGCTTTGCCAAGTGAAATTCTATAAGCCTTGACGAGACAGTGTCCTCGTTAAAGAAGGATTTTCTTCTCAGTTCCCTCTACTCGAGAGCCCCACTTTGTCATTCCTGGGTTGCTGGTCCATCTGCTGGCCAGCACACTTAGCCAACTCTAGCCTCTCAGCGTGACGCAGGGGGCTGTGCAGAGAAGAGAGGACATGGTCTTGGCTCCCAGGACCAGGAGAGATAAAAACACTGACCAGATGCTTATCTTACAGTTTACGAGTCCCGACTTGTGGAGCCGTCCTGAGTCCTCCTGCCTGGGCTCCTGGGCACTCGTACCTGGGCCCAGATCTTAGCAAGTCTCTTCTGGGAGCGTGGTTGCTTGTTTGTCCTCCTGTTCTCTGGCCACGCGTAAGGTCTTCGAGGGCAGGGGTCGCGCACGGGGAGCCCATCTCTGCATCTGCAGGCATAGGCAGCGTAGAATAGGGGCTTAGCACTTGTGCTTTGGGGCCAGACAAACCTGGATTCACCTCCCTGGATTCAGTAACTGCCAAAAGCTTTCTCTATCTCCCTCGGTCAGCATTTTCGTGCAAAATGAAACAAGGGGACACATCAGCAGTACCTGTCCCACGGAGCTTCTGTGAAGGTTCTAGAAGGTGATGCTCGTGAAGAGCTTCACCTGTGCTTGGAAGACGGCAGGGGCTCAAAAGAGTTAGTTCCTCTGCCCCTTCCGTCTCCCCCTCCTTCCCTCCAGAGCTTCACAGAGAAGGTGCACATAGAACGTTAGTTGAATGACTAAGGAAGTGACTGAATTAAAAACCAACTGAGGGGGCTTCCCTGGTGGCGCAGTGGTTGAGAGGCCGCCTGCCGATGTGGGGCACACGGGTTCGTGCCCCGGTCCGGGAGGATCCCACGTGCCGTGGAGCGGCTGGGCCCGTGAGCCATGGCCGCTGAGCCTGCGCGTCCGGAGCCTGTGCTCCGCGGCGGGAGAGACCACGACAGTGAGAGGCCCGCGTACCGCAAAAAAAAAAAAAAAAAAAAAAAAAATAACCCACCAAAAACCAACCGAGGCCCAGTCATATGGCTCATTGGGACCCCGAGACAGTTGGGGTCTGGACACAGGGGGCGATGTCTGCAGAGGAGCAGGACCAGCCCCCAGGGGGTAAAATCCATGTTGAGGAAGCAGTGGTTTCTCACGGCCCCTTCGTGAGGGGCCCTGAATGATACCCTTTTACTGAGGGTGTTGCTATGTCAGGTAAGGTTGCTCACTTAAATAACTTAATATTGGAGGATTTAACTGTCATTTTCCCATATTTCAGTGAATCCATCATTACGTTTCGTTGGAGTTTGAGGCTCGTGAGCTCAGCTCTTTTCCGTCTGTGAATTTTATTAATTTCTTATTCCTTTCTGCTTTTTTTTTTTTTTCAAGAGTCAAGCCTAATTATTATTTTGTTTTTGCGTTATGCGGGCCTCTCACTGTTGGGGCCTCTCCCGTTGCGGAGTGCAGGCTCAGCGGCCATGGCTCACGGGCCCAGCCGCTCCACGGCATGTGGGATCTTCCCGGACCGGGGCATGAACCCGTGTCCCCTGCATTGGCAGGTGGACTCTCCACCACTGCGCCACCAGGGAAGCCCCGTTCTAACCGTTTTTAAGTGTACAGTTCGATGGTATAAAGTACAGTCACAGAGCTGTGCAGCCATCACCACCATCTGTCTCCAGGACTTTTTCATCTTCCCCAACTGAAACTTTACCCCCCGAGAACCATCATTCTGCTTTCTGTCTCTATGAGTTTGACCATTCTAGGCACCTCACAGAAGTAGAATCATGCAGTGTATGTCCTTTTGTGACTGTCCTTTTGTGTCCTTCTATTTCACTTAGCATGACGTCTTCAGGGTTCATGCACGTTGTGGCATGTGTCAGAATTCCCTTCCTGTTTTAAGTCTAAATACTTCACTGTGTGTATGTGTCACATTTTGTTTATCCGTTCATCTGTCAGTGGACAGTTGGGTCGCTTCCAACCTTGAGCTAGTGTGCGTACTGCAGCTGTGAACACGGGACCACTGATAGATACTTGAGTTCCTCCCTTTCCTCCCTGCTTTTAAACTTGCTTGGGAGGGTCAGAGCAGCTTAGATTTGTCGGCTGGGAGGGCTCTTCTGTCTAGGGCCCCCTCCTCCTAAAATGCAGGTCCCGAGCCCTGGATCGGTCCTGCTGGCCCACTCCAGGCATCTCCTGAGCACCACGGTGACGGGACCTGCAGTTCCTTCTGGTTTTCCCTGTCGTGGAGAAGGGCAGTGGCACAGATCGCTAGAAAGAGGCAAGGAGAGGTTTGCTTTGGCTTTGGACGCACTTAGCTTTGATAGAGGGGTGTTCCAGTTCCCGAGTACGTGTTGATTCGTGTCAGGGGCTGTAAACCAGTCGGAGGCAGGACTGTGCTAGTCAGCGGTCTGCACTAGCTGTGACAATCCTCAAAATCATCCTCGTCGTCACTCGCTAAGGACTTCATGGTTCTAAAGGTCATTCCAAAGAACTCAGACAGTGCTGGTGGTGGTGCTAAGCGGTTAGGGACTTGGACCCTGGATTTTGATTGCCTGGGTCCAAGTCTTGGCTCTGCCATTTACTGATGCTCCGGGCACGTTACCAGATCTTTCTCAGGCTCACGGTTTTTTTTTTTTTTGTTTGTTTGTTTGTTTTCATCTATTAAAGTGGGAAGAAGAATAATGTCTACTTGCTGGGTTTGTTGAGAGGGTTAAATGAGATAATGGATTCAAAACCCTTAACACAGTGCCTGATATATGGTTAAGCTGCACGTCAAACATTAATTACTCTTATTATCATCTCTGCTTTTATTCTTACAGCCATCTCCCTTTATCCAGCTTTGGTCGTGACCCAGTAAGTACGAACCTCAGACAGAGCCTGGTCTGGGTCTTTCGTGCATTTTCCATTCAGTTACTCTCTTTCTGCAAAACCCTGAGATCAACTCACCCAACGTGAAAGCTTGCTGAAAGCTCTGACACCTTGTAAAGCCTCACTCCTTCCTAATAACTTTCTATAGGAGTCAGGGGCCACCCGGAGTGTTTACGCTCTGGACCCGAGGAGCGGGGAAGGAGTGGTGGCTGCCACTGGCTTTGTGAGCTCCCAGGCAGCCAAGGCCAACTGGAGAGGTCAACCCCACCAAAGGAAATTTCGTCCGGCTTCCACGGAGTAGGAATATTAATCTGACACGAGGCCAGAGCAGGCTGGAGCAGAGGGAGATGAAATAGTGGAGCAGGAATGTGGTGCTCTCTCGGTGGAATCAGGCAACGGATGGCTGCAGCAAATCAGAACCAGATTTTTGAACAGGGCTCGGATGGTGGTGGATAGGGAGGTGGTGGTCGTGCCTTGGGGTCCCCTCCGCTTCTCGCTAGCAGCCCTGCCCTGGGGCCGCGTGGGTCCTTTTCTTCACCAAGCTGGGGAGAGAGAGTGGGCTTGTGGACCTGCCTGTTGGCTTCCTTCCATTTTTGTTTGGTCCATTTTCTGTCCAGATGATCGAGAGCAGCCTGTGGGCCCTGCGTGTTGTCCTAGGCCACGGGTCGTTGAGGAGGTCCTAAATAATTGCTGTTTCCTTCCAACGCACCTTCCGGAAGCAGGGGCTGAGCACCTTCACCAGGGCCCCCGGGACAGCTTCTGGGTGTCGGAGTTGCTTTTGTCTGCTCCCCGCCTCTGGATGATGCAGAAGATGCCGGCTGTCCTGGGCCGGCACAGAGATGGCCTTGGACCCTGGTGATCTGACCTGGACCTCAGGCCACCTTGCCCTCCGCAGTGAGTGCTGTTCATCGGGAGATGCGGCTCCAGCAGCAGGAAAGATGGGGACGGGGGCGGGGGTGGGGGTGGGGCGAAAGGACATGGTTTGCACTCGGCGTGCGTCAGCCTGCGTGTGTGGCTGATCAGGTGGGCGAGGATGACACTGAAATCCAAGCTGCTGCTCTGAATGGATGCCGGTCATTTCATGCTCGTCTCTCATGAATTTTACAAGGTCCTGTGGCAGCAGCCCACGCTGGCTGTGATCTAGTGCTTCCTGGCAGCGTGACGGGTGACAGGCCCAGATTCGAAATGCCCTTCCCTTGATTTACTGCCGGCAGGGCCGTATGAAGTCAGAGTTAAGTGGTCAGGGTCTGGGGGTGGGCAGCCGGGTTTCCCATCTCCATTTTTTTTTTTGCAGTACGCGGGCCTCTCACTGTCGTGGCCTCTCCCGTTGCGGAGCACAGGCTCCGGACGCGCAGGCTCAGCGGCCATGGCTCACGCGCCCAGCCGCTCCGCGGCATGTGGGATCTTCCCGGACCGGGGCACGAACCCACGTCCCCTGCATCGGCAGGCGGACTCTCAACCACTGCGCCACCAGGGAAGCCCTCCCATCTCCATTTTTTACCACCTACCTGATCTTGGGCCACATTTTAAACTTTCTGTGCCTCAGTTTCTTTCTCTGTAAGATGGGGATGATAATATATGCTTACCAGGGCTGGTGTTGGGATTAAGTCAGATGATGCACGGGAAGGGATTAGAGAAGAGCCTGCCACCCAGGGGCTGAAATTCAGAAAGCGCCATCCTGTCATTTCTCCTGGGGCGTTAACATCTTTGTGAGATTTGCAGCTCTAACCACCTCTCCAGGTACAGGCACGATGTTACAGAACTCAGACCTTTTGCCTAGGGGAAAAGCCACGGTCCGTCAACGTTAGCCATTAAAATTATTCATTATAAATGCCTGGTACTGTTTAAAGTACGTTAAATAAACCCAGAAAATGTCAGAGCTAGAAGTGACCTATGACATCAGTCATCTCATCCAAACTCCTGATTTCACAGAGAAGCCAAGGCTGCCAAGACCCCGATTCCAGACAGTAGGGGAGCAGGGGCTTGAAGACCTGAATTCCCAGCCCAGCACTCACAGTGCTTCCCCGGGCCTCTCCTCGAGCTGGGAGAGAGTCCTGCAGGACAGCCAGAGACCCGATAGCTAAGCCGACGTCAAACACACGTGTGCTGTATTTCCAGTCAGTGGCATCAGTGACTGAGCAAGAGAAATAGCTCAGGATGTATATGAAACAAGCAGGTAAGTGACATTTCTGTGAGCATTTGTGCAGAGTGGTTGTGCATTGGTGAGTCATCTCTGGGGCAGACGGCATCTCAGGTCTGGGGCAACAACAGAGTGGCTGGGCCTGCCCCTGGGGGGGTGGGCATCTTTCTCCCTGGGTGACCCTCTGCTCTGCTGCGCTTAGCGTAGGCTCGGTACCTGAGCCTCAGATGTCTAAATGACCTCAGTTTCTAGCCCCCTCCCTAGCTGGGGACCGACAGGAAGCCGGGGAAGGGCTGACTGAGCCTCTGTGGGACTTTAGGCTAGAAAAACTGTGTGGGCCCGTGGCCTCAGGGGCTTCTAGCAGGGTGTGTGGTGGGCAGTTATCCTCCCTAGTGATGGGGCTCACGCGAACCCTAGCGGGAAAGCCACAGGGGCCGTCTCTGTCCAGTGCCCCTCTCTGCTTTCCTGCGTCCCCATCCAGCTCTTAACCTCATCCTCTTCTTGAGAATTTCCCTTTCGCTGCCTCCTCTTCTGCCCTCCCGCCCAGCACCTTTCCAGCAGACAGCCCTCTCCAGAGACCACTCAGCAATGCCCCCGACCCCGGTGTGCGCAAGGTTTGACCCTGGCCTTTTCTCTTGGGGCTTCATCTGCTGCTGGGCTTTGAGTCAGGAAAACAAAGGCAGCTCTGTGTGGGCATGTGGGCGACTGGGCGCTCTCCTTTCCTCCATTCCTCTGCTTCTCCCAGGTGGCTCTCTCAGACCACCCAGCTCACGGCTCTCCCATCTTTTGATGTCGGTTTCCTCTGAACCTTGGAAGGAAGACCCGTCACATGGCACCAGTCCTTTGGCCACCAGTCCCTCTGATGTCTGACCAAGCTGTGAACATCCTCAGTCCAGCTGGCGGGCCAGGACCCGAAGCTGGCACCGTCCCTACTCCCTGCCTGTGGGGAGGCGTGCAGAGCCTTGCCTTTCTGTTTGAAGGTGTCGTTAAAGGCCACAGCTTTCCAAATTCCCTTCCTGGGGAAGACAGAGGAGCAGAGAAGATTCTGAAGTCAGGTGGTCCCAGGGAATGACTCCAGACTTGAGTTTCCCATTTGTAAAGTGCAGACTGCACCGAGCGGATGCGCTGGGGCCCTGACAGAAGCTCAGGTTGGAGGGGAGCGTTATTTCTTCCAGACCGTGAGAGAGGTGACGGGCTGCAGTGATGGCCCCTGATACAGGTCAGGGCTGTCTAGGACGGCTGTCCTGAAACCCCAATATGAGATGTTTCTGCCTGTGACTTTCCTTCCCTTTCTTAAAGACGCGCGAAGAAAGGGTCTCTACATTTGTTCTCAGTGCTGTTCAGCCTTCCTCTTTCAGTAGTGGTTTCCACTTGGAAGTCTCCTTCTCTGCTTTCCGCAGTCACCCACCCCATCCCACCCTCCCTCCCAGCCGTAGTCTGAAAGAGTTAACTCAGTCCTCAGCCCCTGCCAGGAGGTCTCTATTTGCCAGTAGAGTCAGCCTAGTATGAGCATTATTGAAATCGCTAATTTATTTCTATAGCTTCAGTCTCCAGCCTGGAATGGAACAATGAGACCAGAAGTGTTCCAGACAATTGTTTCATAAGGGAGCATTCCTCCAGCTGAACTCTATGGCTGTTGGATTTTCTGGTTTGATTGGTTAACCCTTGGAAGTGATTCGGATTTCTCTTGTTCGAGCTGGTGGGACTGTGGGTGGGGAGGTCTGAGGGTCCATGAGCCCCTCTCGTTGCTGTATCATTACTCCCCTGACCCTGACCTCTTATCTAGTCAGAAGGTTTAACCTCTGTGACGTTGTCTTCCATTGGAGAACTGGTTAAAGACGTAACTCTCACAAAGATGAGTGTGCTGTACGGTCCCAGGAGAAATGACAGGATTGCCCCTTCTGAATTTCAACCCCGTCGGCTTTGAGAAGGCTGTCGATTTTATTATTGATCATTGAGTTTGATCTGATGCATCTCACAGAGACTTGGCCCCGCGGTTGGTTGGCAGCAGCTACGCCGATGACGAGTTTTTCCGTTCCCCCCGCCAGATGCGAGGGCTGGTGGGGTAGGCGCAGACGTACTCCTCCCTTCCTTCTGGCACGTCTGATTTGGATACACGCATATGTGGGTTTCTTTGTGTTACTGATGGCATGCTTTAAAAATTGCTCTTGACATACTGCCCGAGGCAGGGGGACAGGTGGAATGACCTCTGGAAGACCCTTCTTGGTAGAAGAGCTGTGAGTTCTTTTTTCTTGTTATTCTGTGGACTGTACAGGTCTTTCTTCTTTCTTTCTTTTTTTTTTTTCTGGAGATATAGGTGGAATACTATATAACTTAGCCTGGAAGGGATGCCCTGAGGTCACCTGTGTCCAACTCTCTGGCTCTGGATAGAACCATCGCAAATACAATCTATGATGCAGAAAGCGGGTTCATTTGGGGGGAGTCAGTATCCATCCATCCATCCATCCATCCATCCGTCATTTATCAAATAATTGCTAAAATCTAGGAACTATGCTAATATGCTCCCTATTATTTAATTCCTTTCGGTTTTCTATTCAGTGAGAATAGAAGACCATTCCAGTTCTTTTTCAACTTGATCTTTCTTTTGCACTTGACACAGTTGACCCCTTCTTCCTACTTGATATTTTTCTTCCTAAGGTTTCCAGAGTCTGTGACGTGATCTGTCCCTGCATGTCTGCTCCTGTGGGCATCCTTCGTCTTCTCTTTCATGTGTTCTTTCCTCCTTTCCTACCGTTGGAGTATCAGTGTCCTCAGAGTTCTGTCTTCAGCTTTCTTTTTCCTTCTGCTCTTTAAACACTCTTTCTGGACAATGTCAGCTGTGTCACCATGTGTAAGCTATGATCTACCTGCATATCATGACCCTCAGACACTCTTATTTAGCCTGCATTTGTGCCGTGTGCTCCCGGCTCTTATATCTGTCTCCTGACCATGAATGCCTGCATGTCCAGAAGCATCTCAAACTCAGCATGTCCATAAATGAACTCGGCATCTTCTCTGTCAAACCCGTACCTTCATGATTCCCCGTCTTGGGGGTGGTCCTGATCATTCTCCTTCTCAACCATGCCAGGATCTGGAAGCCTCCTTAGGCATCTCCTTCCCCTCACACCCGTGGATACTAAGTCATATCACTCCCGTTTCCCATATCCGTTTCCACTGCACCTTCTCCATCGCCACCATCCTGATTCCAGCACTCACGATCTCCCCTTGCATTACTGCAGTGTCTCTTAACTGGTCCCTAGATTTGCCCCTTCCAGCCATCTGCGTGCTGTATCAGACTGATCTTATGAGGTGCAAATGTGATCAAGCCAATTCCTACTGAAAATCTTTCAGTGGCTTCTAAGCACCTAAGAATAAGTTCGCACTCCTTAAGCACGTTGTAGCAGGTTTCTGTGATTCACCTCACTTCTTTGCTTTATCTCCACCCTCAGACTTCGCCCCCCACACACACCTGAGGCTCCAGCCCTACCAAACCACCTGCCACGCTGCCTCTGCCTCTGGGCCTTTGCCCGTGCCCTTCCCTCCACCGAGAACGCTTTTCCCTCCCCCGATGTGCTGTTCTTAGCTCAAGCACCTTCTCTCCTGTGAAGTCTTCCTTGACCTCCCGGGCCCCTCCTTCCCACGCCCGTGGCACCTGGCACCTGTCGTGATACTCTGCTTTCACGTCTGTGTCCCCACTAGACAGCGAGCGCCTGGCGGGGCAGGGGTGAGGGTGGTGTCTCTGTCTCTGTAACCCCAGTGCTTCGCACAAGCGTGGCCTGGAGAGAGCTCGGGAGCTGTTCCCGGCCATACAGCCCCTCTAATAATTTTTCCTCATCTAAAGAAGGATTATCCTGCTTCCCTTATTGTAAAAATTAGAGCGAAAATACCTCAGACATCGTCTGTTTGCTACAGTGCCTTATACTTCATAGAGAGGCATGAGTACTGTCCACTATTACAGCAGTGATTGGGACAAATTGCAAAACCCAAACTCTCCAGTCTGCTTTAGCTGACGGTAATATCTAAGGTTTAGGGTGTACATTCCCTGCTACAGACTCCTCTTGGTGCTTTACGTGTATCAAGGCACTGAATCTGTACAATAATCCTTTTCGGTCAGTACTTTTACTATTTTGTAGAAGGGTAAACTGAGGCACAAGGAAAGTCAAATAACTATTTCAGGGTCACACACTTGGTGAATTGGTGGCTGGGGATTTGAACCCAGGCAGCTTTGCTCTGTATTACGTGCTCTTAACATATTACTCTGTTTCTCCATATTACTCAGCCTAATAATGTTTCTAGTGAATAATTGTTTTCTAAGGCTGCCATAAAATATTACCTCAGACTTGCTGGCCGAAAACAACAGAGATTTATTCTCTCACGGTTCTGGAGGCCAGAGTCCAAAATCGAGGTGTCAGCAGGGTTGGTAACTTCTGGAGGTTCTCTCCTGGCCTCTGACGACTGCCAGTCTGTGCTGTCCCTCGGCTTGTGGCCTCACCACTCCAATCTCTGCCTCTGTCCTCACGTGCCTTCTTTCCTGTGCGTCCTTTTCTCGTGTTTATAAGGACACGAGTAATTGGGTTTAGGGCCCACCTTCATCCATGTGACTTCACCGTAACTGGTTACACCTGCAGCCACCCTCTTTCTAGATAAGGTCACATGCTGAGCTGCCACGTGGACACGAATTTGGGGAAAGGCACTGTCCAACTCATTATAATAACCACTGGCTCTTTATTTTAAAAAGGGAGGAGTGTTTATTTACTGTCATTCCAAAAAACAAGGGAAATAATTAAAATTGTTATTATTATTAATTATTTAATTCTTATCCAAGAACCTGAACATATATTAGAACACGATTCTGACCGGCTTGGGCCATGGCCAGACAGTGGGACCCTACTTCCCCCTCAGCTGGTTCTGGCTGGATGCCCAAGCCGGATGCTGTGGAGCCTTACCCGCACCCTGGCCCTGGATTTCCCTCTAGTCAGACGCCTTCGTCCATTCCCCATCCGATGTGGCCTTGAGTTCTTTTACTTTTCTCGTTTCTCTCCTCTGAATGGGCTCTGATTTGTCGGCCCCCTTGAAATGCATCCGTGAGAACAGAGACAGAGTTTCTTCTCTGTCTTTCTAGTTGTGGCCGAGGTCCTGTGGGCTTTTCATGGCGGCCGCGTCGTGCTGAAGCCCCAGGCCTGGTTCTGCCTCTCACCGCCGTGATTTTGAGCCTCTCTGTGCTCTGTCTGGTCCTCTTTAGGATGGGGATCACTTCACTTGATCACAGGGCAGCTGAGGGTCGAGTGGCCCGCCGTGTCTGGAGGTGCTCTTGTTGGCAGGATGTGGCTGTGCCGGGTCGAGACTGGGCGTCTGCTGTGGGGTCAGATGAAAGGCTTTGGGCGACCACAGCCGTCTGCCCTCCACGGTTGACCCCAGTCCCAGGAGGGCTATCAGGTGGGGATAGTTCGCGTGGGAGGGGCTGGAGGAATGGGTCCAGAAGGTGGAGTGTCTGGTCCAAACTTTTGATCGGGAGATGCGCCCTTTGATGTAGCAGAACAGAGCTCCTCCAGGAGCAGGGCCGTGGCCAGCGGGCCCATTCGCCTCCCCTGCGTTCTCCGGCAGGTACGGCGCAAACTCATGTGTCTGGGTTTCAGCCCAAGGCCATCCTCCCGTTAGGGCTCGTCTGCCTCTTGCTATCTTGTGGTTCGTCCTAGCTCATGAGACGTGACATGTGCCATCAGGTCAGAGCATTAATAGGACACATTTATTGGACATCTCCTATATACAAGGCACAGTATTAGGTTTAAGAGTGAAAAGACATGGAAGCAGCCTTCAGGAAGCTCACCCTCTAGTACAGCAGACAGACATGGAAGAGTCACGGCAATGAGAGGAGGGCCAGGTGGATGCGTGACTGTCAGTAAGGCCTGAACTAGATCAAGCGTTGGCAAACTAGATCAAGCGCCTACAGGCCAAACCCAGCCCACCGCCTAGTTAGGTAAATAAAATTGTGATGGAAATTTGGTGCCTAAAATGTATTGTCTGTGCTTTTCCACTTCCACAGTTGAGTGGTTATGACACATAGCCAGCAAAGCCTACAGTAGTTACCATCTGCCATTCTATAGAATAAGCTTGCTGGCCCCGTCCCAGATGATGGGTTAGCAGGCAGAGTTCCGAGTGAGAAACAGACGCGGACCTCCTCCTCAGGGGCTCTCTGGGGTTTTGTGTGTGTGCAGCTAGCACATGGGATTTGGAGAAAGATGACCTGAAGGAGTGGCTTGTGGAGACGTGTGTGAGGGTGGCCTGGGAATGATGTCAGAAAGCTTGCAGGTGGGCAGGAGGCCTGTGGGGCTGGGAGGAAGCTGGGTGCCCGGGGACACGCTTTCACAGGCTCACAGAATTGCAGAGAGAAAGAGAGAGAGAGGCCGAGGCTGGGGCTGAGCCAGCCCGGGAGGCTGTGAGAACAGGGGTGGCGTGGGTTCATTGTCAAGCATCAACGATGCAACTCAAGTTGAAGGGTCCTTACGGGTCACGTGACCCCAACCTTCACTGAGTAAGGGAAGGGAGGGGTGGGAGGGGAGGGAGGGGAGGGAGGGGAGGGAGGCCACGTCTCCGAGCTCATCCAGGTAGAGGTGGCAGCTCAGGCGGGCGTCCTGCCTTCCTCGCCGATGGTGAGCTGAGCCCTGGGGCCCTGACCCCGTGACCTAGCTCTTAGGGGAAGGGGTTGAGAAGCGTGGCTCCTCCTCGACAACCCCCCCTCTTTTAAAGGTTCTGCAGCCCTCAGACTCCTGGTCTTTTTTCCTAGCATCTTGTAGGTTTCCGCAGTCTGTAAGCTACTCGAGGGCAGGGTCTGTGTCTGGTTCCTCTTTGTGAGTCCCTCCTTGTTCATACGGGGGACCCCGTGGATGTGGGAAAGCGCTGAGCTCTGAGGCCTGGCCCTCCACCTTGGTTGCCTTGGGGGTAAGGTGATGTCACGAGGTTTCCGAGGCTGTCCCTGAGCCCTGGCCGGATTTGCAGTTCCCCGTGTGGTTAGTCGCACACGCTCTGGCCACCTGCAGAGCTTTCTTCCCAAACGCTTCACCACCCCTGAGCAAGGAGCTTCTTTAAACGCTGAACGTCTCCCACGCAGCCCCATCAGGTTGGGGAGGCATCAGTCGGGATGCCACGCGTCTTCGGTGATCCACGAAAGCACCTCCTTTGTCCCGACGTGTTGGGGGAAAGGCCGAAGAGCTGCCAGAGAGGATGCTTTGGCTCAGCCCGTCCCTCATCCATGGAATGTGCTCCGCCCACCTCCTTCACACTTCCAGTGGACTCCCTGGGTTCCCCTGGGTGCTGGGCTGGCTCCAGCCCAAATCCCCCAGCGAGGCGGGGACGGCGGGGACACGGACGGGGAGGGGAATGCAGTGCAGAGCCAGGTGGACAGTATTTGCCCACAGAGTCCGGCAAATGATGGACACTATTTCCCATCTGCACGGCAGCCCTGAAGCTGTCTGGAGTCGGAGGCTTCGCTGGTCCAGCAGGAGAGCTGGAGGATGACACAGGCCAGAGTTCAAGAGCTGGAGACACCAGGTGTCCTGAGGGCGAGAAAGAAAGAAAGGGCTGCTTTAGGCACTTCCGGGCGCAGTTACTGAGTGCTGACCCCGCAGGGCCCCTCGCTTTCAGCCCTGTTCCTGGCCTCATTTATCTACAGTAGCATGGAAATGCGACACTTTACAGGAGCCTCGCTGACCAGCCCAGGTTACCAAACATTGAAAAAAAAAAAGGCCCCAGTGCAAAACCTGTCACGGAAGAAAACACATGGTGTGCACCTGCCACGTGGGCATCGTGGACAGTGTCCCCACACCTCCTCACATCGGCTCTTCACGGTGGCCCCGTGAAGGGCGGCATCTCCCCCATTCCATGGACCAGGGCTCAGAGAGGTGAAATAACCACCAAGGTCATACAAGGTCATGAGAAAAATCCTAGGGCTGTCTGGTTCCGGATCCTGTTTTCTTGTTTGTTTGTTTGTTTTCATTATACCAGCCTCCTCCTGGGACCAGGGGCACCTTCTTTTCCTAAGAAAAAGACTATTTAGGAAGCTTGTCCAGAGTCCTGGCAGGACTGGCCCTCTTTGTGGGCAGAAACGGGGGTTTGGGTAGCATGATTCTTTAAAAAATTGAGATATAGTTCTTGTACTGTAAGATCCACCCCTCTGAAGTGTGGAGTCCGGTGTTTACACTCACCAAGCTGTGCAGCCATCACCCAGGCGGTACGATTTGAGCTTCTTTAGAAAGGCCCCGGACCTCCACCCCCTCCCCCATCAGCCTCCTTGTACGCTGAGGTCTGCTGTGAGTCGCTGGTGGGGTACAGCCTTCCAAGTCGCTGTCTCAGTTCAGCTGGTGGAATCAGACCCTCACCGGCCTGTTATGCCTCAGAAGGGTGGCCTTGTCATAGATGGACAAACTTGTCACTTGGAAGTCCCTGCATGTGGGCACCTGAGTTTAGACTATGAGCTTCCTGAGGACATCCCAGGGCCTCCATTAGTTGGAAAGGATGTGGGTTCAGTGATGTGTGAGAGTCGGCACGTAGGAATGCCCAGGTCACAGACCCTTCAGAGCAAGGCCAGAGGCAGGTGGGAGGAGCCTAGGGAGAGCGCTCAGAAACAGCCGGCTGCCAGGACGAGGAGAATTGAAAACACATTTTCCCCTTGTCTTACTTACCTGGACCTGGTTAGAGCTGGCTGCCATCCCGGGACTAGCTTGTGGACTGCTTCTCTGATTCTCGTGGTGGCAGAATGGACAAAAAGAGCTTAGAAGACGCTGCATCTCCAGATTTCTCTGGCCTCAGAGACAGTCATGAGGCTCCCTGAGCACGTCCTGTGTGGGAGACCTGTGAAGGATTCTGAGTGGGGTTATGCTGGCCTTTCCAGCCAGCCAGGGGCTCCTTGTGTGCTGGGACTTTAGGAGACCTGGATTCTTCCACTGCCCTCTGGTAGGTTTCTGCCATTCCTCCGTTGGTTCCATCGGTCCTGGTGGACTGTGTAGACTGCTCCACTCCAGGTGCTAACGCTTGCACAAGACAGGGGCCAGTCTTTAAGACGTCATCCTTCTACTTGATCTTTTAAAAAACATAGATATCCCTGGGGGGGTCTGCTTTGGCTTACTAGTCATTTACAACCCATGTGGATGACTTTTTCAGATTATATTCTTGAGAGCAAGTTTTGCTTTGGGGCCGTGGAAAGGACACTAAGTGGTGCCGCCCCCTTTCTCTCTGGCCCTGGGTTAAGACTGGGGCCACAGCCAGCCCGTATGGTATCTTCATGCCAGTTGGAAAAAAGGCTGTCTTCCTCAAGATGCTTTCCTTCCATTTCTGGAAAATTGTCTTAATATGATGGTTTTATTTGATCAAAACTTTACTGCCATCACCAGAAAGCTGACCTAGTAAATAATGTGACTCTAAGATATCTTCTTTATGGTTGGTGCCCCCTTACTGTAGCATCTTTGTGCAGTGCGTGACCTGCACAACTGCACGTGGCCACCTTGGTTAGGATGAGCACTTGGTTAGGATAGTTACCCTTCTTGCTGGCTGGTACCTGCTGCATTTCTCATCCAGCAGAGTGGTGCCTCCCCCTGAGTAGGGCCTTCGATCCTTTCAAGTTTTAGAATACGAGGACAGGGATGGGAGGCTTGGGGAAAGGAGACAAGAAGAGACACGGTTCTATCTAGATGGTGTAAGTCTCTGTGACTCCCGGGTTTTCCCAGGAGGGTGGGAGCTTCACAGCCTGTCAAATTACATTTGCAGTAGACGGACGGAAAGGCCAGTGCTTGAATCTAAAATGCTAAGAGAATTCCTGCCCTTTGTGAAGTCAAAGGATCTCTCAGTGGGACTGGACTTTCCGAGCTCAGCCCTATCATTTTATAGGTAAGAATAAGCCGAGCTCAGTGAGGCACAGGTGTGACACCCAAGGCACAGATGGGAAGTGGGGAGCTGGCACAGGGCCTGGGTCTCTGTGTCTCATCAACTTGCCGCTTGTCTGTCCCCACCCCCCTCTTGGGGGCTGAGTGATGCTTGGATAGTGTGGGTCCGAGGAGTGGGAAAGGCCGTGGGCTCTCTCTCCAGGGACCTCTCAGAATCGTGAGTGTCCTGTGGGCTTGGGTTCTAAGGAATCTGCTTTGCGTAGAAGGCACTCAAAAAACACCTTCGTCCCTGGCCTCTCCCAGGGAGATTTTCCAGCACTTTTGACATTTACTTCCCCTCCTGTTGTTCCTGATGCCAAAGGAGACTGAGCTTCAAAGCAAGTGTTCGGTGTTGGCTTCCTTCATCCCTTAAAACACACACGTTTGATGAGAATCCTTGGGTTTAGAGGGGCTCCTGCCCTTCTCCATGGGGGCTTGACTTGGCAGTGGTCCCAGCAGCAGTGAGGTTTCTCTGCAGGGCCAGCGTTATACCTTCTTCTCCCAATCGCTGTTGATCCTGGTTGTTGGTTAGGAGGTCTTCATGTGAAAGGAGGCGGGCACCCCAGGGAGACCACTGGAGCCTTGGAGAAGCCACTCCCCGCATTGTGGTGACATCAGAAGAGTCGCTGTCACACGAGGCGGTGGGGCACGTGCCTCATCGTGTGGCACATGCCACACGCGTCCTTTGTCCTCTGGCTCCAGGACCCTGAACAGCGTCTGGTTTGTGTTCTGGCCCGCAAAGGGTTAAACAGACAACGTGCATTGACTCGGGGGGCACCATGCGCTAAGCATCACGCCAGCGTCAGGGGCGTAGAGATGAAGACGGAGACGCCTCAGGTGTGATCTTGAACCACGAGGGCTTGCAGACAGAAATCCTCCTCTTTCTTGTGTTGCTGGAGATAACGCAGACCCTCCTTTCTGTTGAAAGCCTTGCCCGGGCTTAACGCTGATGCCGGGAGGAACCTGGTAAGCTGCAGATCCGGGGCGTTTTCCCCCGGGGGGCTGAGAGTCTGGGGAGTCAGATGTGGAAAAAGGATGCCCACCAATCAAACATGGGGCCACTTGTCACAGATGAGTGACAGGTGAGCAGTCCGGGAGGGCTTCTTGGAGGAGGTGTGACTGGAGGCTCACCTTGGAGAGTGCTGCTCAGCCCTGCCGCCTGGGCCCCGGGCCTGAGCCAGCCACTGCTGCACGTGCCCCATCTGGTCTCACCTGCAGGCTTTGAGCTCGGCTTGCTGCCGCTCCCCTCTTGCTCTCGACGCTTGCCACCTGCCTTTCACCTACCCCGAGCCCTCAGCGCCTCAGGCTTTTCCCAACTTCCCTCTCCTCCCCGCAGCCCGGGTCGCTGTTTCTGATTATTCCCCCCAGTTAGAGTTACTTGCATTCTTCTGCATCTACTCTCATTTTGTTATTTCCTGTCCCATATTTTCTAAACTCCCCAGGTCCCTTCTCGTTTATTTCCCCATCCTCTCTGGTGCTGTTCGCAGCACCGCCCGGTTTGTTATCATCTGCAGATTTAATTAGCGTGGTTGATGACCCTTTTCTTCCAGACCCGGGGGCCGTGGGGAGGGGCGGGCAGCCTCCAGCAGGGCCGGCCCCGCGAGGTGTGTGTGCAGAGACTTGCGGTCGAAAAGCCTGTTTTGGCCACGTAGAGGTTACATGTTCCAAACTGGGCTCTTGGCTCAGAGAGGGAAAAAAGTGCCCCGGGAGCCAGGTTTTTCTGGGAAAGAAGGGAGGATCCTGGAAACTGGATTGCACAAACCCCCTCGATTCAAATTCCTCTGGCCAGAGGACTCCACTTGCAGAATCCAGTTATTATCGGCTGGAGCACCTGCTTATCCCGAGCCGGGCACCGGGCGAGGTGCCTTTCTCATCTTTTTGCTAATCTTCACAAGCACGCTGTGGGCCCCCTGTTGCTTCTGGGTTATTATTTTTCTCTTTTACGTAAAAGGAAACTGAGTCTCAGAGAGGCCGCTTCACATACCCATGATCGCACAGCGGGTAAATGGCAGAGCGGGGAGTTGAAGCTGAGCCTCTCTGAGCTCTTCCTTTAATGCCCTCTGCTTCTCAGGGACCCCATCTGCTTTACCCCCTGGCCTCCAAACCACTCTAGGCTGATGGGCTATTTTCATGGTACCCTTGGCAGATAGGCTAAATTCTGGATCTTTTTGGGAGCCCACAAAACAATCAGCTTCTCTCTTCTTTTTTTTTCATCACCGTCGATGGGTCTTTTCCTGAGTGTCCCTGATCAGTGCATCTGTATCGAGCCAAGATCTAGGTTTTAGTTAATCGAATAGCCTTTACTCATAAGCCGACTTCTCTAAGCTCTACCTTAATATCTTTCAAGGCTGAGTCTGGTGGGGAGGGGGGCGGGGACAGGTGTGATAGTCGCTAACTCCGGCTTTTAGGTCAGGTCTGATGTTCTGTAGGTAGCACAGTGGTTTCAGCGTCCTCTCTCTGAGCTACAGAGCAGTGATTCTTGATGGAGCATTTTCCTCAGGGAGGATAATTTTTCCTTGGGTGGGACTTCTCAGTACCGTGAAGCATGTTTGGCATCCTTCCCTCCGTCCACTAAAGGGTAGTGATGCTACCTGGTCATTGGGGCAAAAAAGCTCCCACCCATTTCCTAAGGGGATGGTACAACTCCTGTGGTTTGCATAGCAGAGACACAGAGAACATCTCAGGGCCAAGTGGGGGTGGGCAGGTGGAGCTCTGGCCTCCAAAGGTCAACACGGGTAGCCCCATGCAATATTTGGTCGGAAGAAAGGGTTCTTTGGCCGATGAAAGCTTGTAACCAGGTTGCAGAAGATTTTCCAGCTTCTTTGTACTTGTTCAAAGTCTGCCTCCCTGTATGAGACCTCAGTTACGAAGGGTTAATGACCCCGAGAAGGAGTCGTCCGAGCCGTGCCTTCAAGAAACGTGCTTCCTCTGACCTGGAGGAGGTCACAGCAGCGCTGAGAGGCTTCTCCTTTGTTCTGCTGACCATGGCCTAGACCAACCCCAGAGCAGATGGACAGTCACTGCCTGTCTGCTGCACTTCTTGATCTTGCTAGAAGGTGGGAAGCGTTCCCTACTCCATTGAGAAGGTGAAGGAGGAGGGCGTTCTCTCAGGTTTCCCTGATGGGGGGGACTTTCATTATCCTTTATCCTGGCAAAGGTATAATGAATCCAGGGGAGTGCACAGGGCTGACCCATCAAGGTCACTATTGTGAGCTTCACGGGCAACAGCGGCATCGTGGGTGGTGTGTCCAGCATGGGCTGCATCTCGGCCCATCTGCGCTCCACTTCTGCAGCCTCGTCCCACTCCTCTTGGTGCCACCCACAGCCTTTTGCACATGGAAATCCCATCATGGTGTTCGAAGTACCACTCAGGTTCCCTCTCCTCCAGGAAATCCTTTCTGGCTCCTCCAGCCTGGAGTCAGCTCTTCCACGGGTTTCTTCTGTCATTGAGAACTCCTGGTTGCATCGGCAGAAAACCCAACTCAACTGGCTTAAGCAGCAAAGGAAATTTACAAGCTCGTGTAATCAGAAAGCCCATACGTAGGTCTGGTGAGGACTAATCTAGCAGCTCAAATGAGGTTCCCAAGGACCCCCTGTTTCTCCATCTTTCTGCTCAGCCTTTTGCAGGGTCCACTCCATCCTCTACTTACTCAGTGGTCCCTTGGCTGACCCAGGGCTTCCGTCGACTGCCACTCTTCTCCCCAGAGTTCTGGCAGAAAGAGAAAGCTGCTCTGTCCCGAAACCCTAGCCAACATTTCCTCACATCTTATAGGTTCCGATTGCATTACAGACATATTCCAGAACTAGTTGTCGTGGCCAGGGGGATGGGTATGCCGATGGGCTCAAGCTAATTGGTCTGATTCCTGGAGTTGATGGCGGGGTCAGTTCCACCGAAAACATATGGCTGAGATCCGGGAAGAGTATTTCTCTGGGCGTAAAATCTAGCAATTATTGATGAGTGAAAGGGGAAACGGCCAGCAAATGAGCATTGACTAGTCGTCCTGTCCATTTGGACATTAATCACCCCGGTCATGATGTTATTCGTCTGTCTTGTGCGTTAGATATCATTTATCTGGTTTTTAAGGAGACTGGGAGCCGCAGGATGGCTTGTATTTCTTCTGCGTGCCCTTAACTCTTAGCGTACTGCTGGTCACACGGTTGTTACCCAATAAATACTTGTTGAATTGAAATACGATGGGGTGATTGAATAGTAGGAAACAGTGGAGATATTCCTTAGGGGAGAGGTGAGTCACTGCTCAGACAAGGCAAGGGCACATCTTTTGGAGGGAAGGCGAGGGGAGTTAATGACTGAGAGCATGAAGGTTTTATGGAAGTGTCTTGAGGAGGGAAGACGAGTATCTGAATCAAAACATCGCACGAGTTTTGAGTTAGGAGGAATACGAGAGAGATGGGTACTTTGAAAGGTAACGTGATGGGCTTTTAAACTCCTGGAAATGCTTTTCTCTGAGTGGGACATTTATTACACGGGCCGAAGGAATGCAGGTCCGGAAGGAGATACTGGGCATTCCTGCCCAAAGGTTTTGCTGGCTGTTGAATTTAGTGGTGCTCACTGGTGATCCGTAGGGAGACTCTGCGATTTATTGTCTAATCTGGGACATTTCTGGTAATACTAAAATGCTGCACTGGATAGAACGATGAGGCAGAAGACATGACCTGGGACCGTCCCAGCCCAGCCAGGACCTATGAGTCATCTTTGGTCCAGGTCTCTATCAGCGGCCCAGCTAGGCGACCCTCTGCCCCTGCCCTGCAGCTGCCTTTCACCTCTCTGGGCTTGGACATGCTTGCAGTGTCCCGGTGGGGTGAGAGGTTGCTGAGAGCTGCTATCTGCAGCATCTGACTCCACTTGGGAGATGTCGACTGTCCAAAATAGTTCTCCTGTGACGACTAGGAAAGGCCGGCATTTTCCTCTGGTCTTTCCTCCAGTTTATCTGTGACCTTTCCCCCTCTGTTTGGGGCTGGGCCTCTGTGCCTGGGGCCTGGTCTTGGGAGAGGCACCGTTCCTTCTGCCAACATCTTCAGGGCTTATGGATTTTTATCCTCTTCTGTGGTAGAAGTTGGGTCTCTGGCTCCTGGCTTCCGTTCCGCCTGTTACTTCCCACATTCTGAATTCCCAAGGGAAACATTCTCCTTTAACTTCACTTGGGAGCGTTCGGGGAAGCCAGGGACTATTGCCACGGTGGGCTGAGCCCTGACGTCTCTCAAGTGGGATCCAAGGAGCGTGGTCGCATCCCTGTGGAGGTCGAGGGCATGTGCCCTGTGGCCCAAGGGGCAGCAGGACGCTCTGCACGTTGAGTCCCGGGGCAGAGATTTGGCACTGGCTGCCCTTGACCTTTGCTCTTAAAAAAACCCTTTCATACACAACTTAGAATTTGCAAAACACTTCCCTGTGTATCATCTCATTTGATTCTGTTACCATAGAATCAGTATTAGCTTTTGAATACCTATTTATTAATTAAAAGCTAACAGTATATAATATATTTTAAATAAATAACATGTTTATGTAACATAAATAAACACATTTTATGTTATAAATGACATTTTATATGTTATAAGTAACACATTTTAACGAAAAGTAATATTTTTCAAAAGAAAAAAAATGGTGAGAAATGTGGCACTGTTTTACATTTTTGCAAGTCTTTATTCCCTAGCCTTATTGAGGTACGTTTGATGTATAATAAACTGTACCTATTTAAAATGATCTGATCTGTTGAGCTTGGGCATATGTACAAACCCATGAAGCCATCACCATAATCAAGACAATGAGTGTATCTACCACCCCTGAAAGGTTCCACGGGTCCCTCATACAGTCCATCCTTCTCTCCTCCAGGTGGTATTACTATTAATCATTTCAATTATTTTAACATTGCCTATGAGTTTCAAGAGCTTTGGTGACTCGCCAAAAATGGTATGGCTGGGAAGTGACAGAGCTGGGGCCCGGGACCCAGTCAGTCTTCGAACCCTAATACCCATGGCCTTCCCATGACCAGTCTGTCCCATGACAATGGTGAAGATTTCCCCCGTTTTCTTCTGTGGGTTTTGGAAGTGGAAAGAAGCCCAGGGAACACTTGATCCCACTCTGTTGCTGACTCCCCATGAGGTCCCCGTCCTTCCAGAGTGCTGGGCTGCCCTGGGGGCCCCTGTGGGTCAGGGATTAGGCGGGGAGCTGGCTGTCTCAGCCCTTGGTGTATCGGAGGGTCTGACTCCTTAACTTTTGCTGGGTTCCCTCCTCCCCAGTTTTTCACCTGGGCTTGAGAAGAGGTTGCCTGGGTGCCAACCGTGGGGAGTACAGCAATGTGTGATGCACAGTTTAAAGCCCGTGCTACCAGGTCCAGAGGTCATCTCGTCTGGGCGCCTGTCCATGTTGGTAGCACAGGAGGCCATCCCCCACTTCCAGGAACTTTTGGTGACAGCTGTTTCCTTTGACAAAATTATGACAAGAGTGGGTGGCTGAGTTTCCATCGCCTTAGGACCCTGGCTGGGTTGTCGCCAGTCTTTGCTTGGGAAGGAGAAGCCTCTTCTATAAGGGCAGTCTTGCTACTGGTATTTCTTTGGGGGCGGGGGTGGTCCCTGGGGCAGGGTTCGGTGGGCCTTCGGTCCTGCCCTCCGTCTTTGCTGATCACTTAGCCATCCTCCCCTTGGCCTGGGGAGGAGAGGGTTGGAGAGGAGGGTCATCTGGGGCCTCCCGGGAAAGCAGGCTTTCACCTTTTCCTCCTCCAGTTCTTCCCTGCACTTAGTTCCAAGCCACTGTGTCTCTGGGTGGCCCAGGCAGACCCTGCTCCCGGACCATGGGTTGGAGGTTCCTGAAGGAAGTTAAGACTTTGGTCTTAACGATGGCACAGGTAGACCAGGGTGTTCCTCCATGGGGCCGTTGTGAGGACCTTCTCATTTTCTGCTCTGATTTCCTGCTCTCAGGGCTACACCCCACACTCCTCCTTAGTCTGCCCCGGCCACAGTCTCAGTACCGCCTGGTGTAAGTCCTCCAGCTGCGTGGACGTCAACCTCAGTGATCCGAGAACGTGGGAGCCCCTGCGGTTTCGTCTCACCCTCCCCATGGGACCGCATGCCCTTGTTCCTTGCGGGTCCGAGGTGACCCGGGTTGGTGATATCTGGGAGGCGTCTGCCCGCCTTGGTCCCTCTCCATCGTCTCCCTGCCCCCGCGCCGCCCCTGGCAGCCCGCTCTGGGCCGCGGTGTGCTGCAGCGAGTGTTCTCACGGCAGGCTGGGCCCAGAGCGCACGCAGGCGTCCAGGGTCAGCATCGGGCTGGCTTGGCCGGGCTGCGGGGAAGGAGGCTTGTGGAGTATCGGGTTCCAGCGTTTGGCGGGGACTGCCTCCCATTCACTCTCGTCTCTCCGGAGGGGGGACGTGGTCTGGTGAAGCCACGTGCGATCTTTGGAAGACAATGAGACGTGAACCATACGGAAAATCTCACCAGGAGTGCGTGGCCTCCGGTCCCTGACAAGGGCTTTGAGCAGTGGCTGCAGCTCTAGGGAGAGGTGTCTGGGAGCGTGGCTCCCCCCACACCCAGTCCTCTGTCCCCCATCTACTTAATCTCCCGTGTGTGGGGCATAGAACTGCCCTGGACGGGTTGGGAGCCCCCAGAGACATGTGACGCTATCCCTCACAGGCACCATGGCATGGACCTTGATGTCAGGAGACCTGGATTCCATTCCTGGCTCTGCTCCTAACTAGCTGTGTGTCCATAACCCAGCCACTCAGCCTCCTGAGCTCCGAGGTCTTCATCTGCTACTTGAGAAAGATGTGAAGCGTCACTGGAGGGCTCTTCAACTCCAGCATCCTTTGGCCAAGTCAGTTCCTCTTCAGAAATGCACCGTGGTCGTCAGCTCACCCTGCTTTGAGCCGTCAGCATGGGGGTGTTGAATGGTACGTGGAAGTCTGATGCCTGGAAGGTAAAGAGACCCACGACTTCTACATTTGAAGTGTCCTTTATTCTTCCGGGCATCCCCGATTCTCCTCCTTAAGGCTGCAACACCCTTACGAGCCTATAAGGCAGAGAGGTTCCAGGTACGTCCAGCTCCAGTTCAGTTCAGGCTGTTTTGTGAACACCAGGATGAGCTCTTGCTGATGCAGTAGACCTCTAGGGATGGGAGCAGTGCCCTGAAGATGCGGTGAGGACCCCAGGGCTACTGAGAAGAACAGAGACGACCTCCCGCGAGGTTTTTATATAAGGTTCCCGGTCAGGTGGAAACTTGAACAACTTTAGTTGTGGGCATGAGACGAAGATTCAGGAATGACACTTAAGGGTAGCCACTTTTTAGAAATTGGTCACAGGATCTGAACAGAACCAATGAAATCTGTGTGTGTGTATGGAAGTTGTAAGACGTAGTTACTGAGCATTTACTGTGTGCCAGGTGCACGGTGGCTGCTGAGGACAAAGCAGTCAGCAGGACAGACGCAGTCTTTGTCTGCATGGAGCTTAGGTCTGGCCAGGAAGCCAGGCATTAGACACCTGCTTGCAGTGAGTGCAGGAGTGGTCAGTGCTAGGAAGGAGGGGGATGGGAGCTGCGCAGGTAAGAGGGGGACCACGTGAAACTCGGGGCTCAGGGAAGCCTGCCCCGAGCAGGTTCTGAACTGAGAAGCTGGCTGGACCAGTTGGAAACCAGTGAGAAGGGCTGTGTGTCTGGAGTCCAGGGAGGAGGGCGGGAGGGGCTGGTGCCTTAGAGAACATGCGTGTGATCAGGTGTGCTGTTGGGTCAACTTGAGCGAGGAAGGGAGGAAGGGAGAGACTGGCGGATGAGTTAGGGCATGGGCTCAAGGTGGGGACCTGGGTCCGCCTCTTGTGAACTCAGGTTTCTGTTGGTTTACTTAGTGGTGAAGGAAACCAGCTGACACACCTTGAAAGACGCTGAAAGAGCTGAGAGTCAGGTGATGGTTGAGGACCATCATCTCCTCTGACCAGAGCACTGACAGCCTCCTCTTGGGTGCTTCCTCCTGATACCCAGGAACCGGAGAAACAGAATTTGTAGGGTTTTATGAACATGGAATCATGGGGAAAAGAGGTATGTAGTTTTGTGAGATGTTTCAGTGGAGCTGGAGGGACGTTCCTGCCCCCTCGTGTGTTTCACGTTTGGTAGCCCTGGGGTAGTGCATCCCCAAGGTGGAAGGGTTTGTGCTTTCTTAGAGAAACCTTCGTGCACTGGTTCTCCTTTCTCTGACGACCAGAAACAAATTATACGTTTCAGCTCATTTTACATGAACTTAAATTTTAGTTGCTTGATGAGATTTGGGAGCCCCTCCACTCACTCCGATTACTTAGTTATGAAACCTCTTTTAGGGATGGATTATATGCTCTCATGCCTAATCTCTTATACTTCGTGTTAAATTTTGTGTTGGTTTCGGAAAACAATGCTTTCTGACCGTGTCCTCAAATTCTAGAGATGAATAATACTTGGAACCCATGGTTTCCTTTAGGTCCATGGGACATTTTGAAAATCCTATAGATAAAAAAAACTTCAAGGCAGTAAACAAACCAAGATTTTAATCTAACAGGAACGGTTTTCCCCAAGTCTATTCTATCAGTTGCAGGAGTTCTGTGAAGACCTACTCTGTGTCCAGCCTGTGCCAGGTGCTTGAGGGACACAAACGAAGTGATAGGTACTGTCCCTGTAGTCAAGAAGCCGCCATTTTAGTTGAGTAGAGCGAATCCCCATCATTGCAGCGGCCGACATCTACTGATGAAGAAACCGAGGCTCCCTTCGTTAAGTGACTTGCCCGATGTCCTACAGCTGTAAAATCCAGGATTCAGATCCTAATAGATTCGAATCCAAATCCCAAGCTCATTCTGTTCCCCTCCTATGCCTAAAGGAATCCAAATCCAAGGTAGGATGGAAGTTAGCTGGGCCTGGAGAACAGGGCATTTTTTTTTCTTTTTTAGTTCAATTTATGTTAACTTCCAATTTTTCGATTTCTGGGTTAGTAAAAAGAGCTTCTGCATGTGGTGACGGTTCTGCTGAGGGATTTTCAAGTATTTGTTTGTTTGTTTCCGGGAGACATACATCTCGGTGTTCTTCTTATGAGAAGGTAACAATGTCGCACAGCATGAAAGAAACATGGTGACTAGATGTTAGCGCCAGCACAACCGCATTGCAGCTTTTATTTTCCTTTGAAACAAGTTCCGTTTGTGCAGAATGGCGAAGCAGCATGCTTTGCTGGAGGGAACGAATGCCCCGACATTGGGGAACAATTTTACATCAGTTTAATACACGGTTGGGCTGCAGTCGATAGCGCCTCTAAAATCACTGGGGCTAAACAAGGTGGAGTTTTACCTTTCACATAAAAATCCCAGAGACAGCCCAGGGTGGCGGAGGCACTCCATAGAGTCAGGACCCGACGTCTGTCTTGGTACTTTTCTGGCCTTGACTCTGACCTCGAGGTCTAAGACACTTGTAATCGTGTGTCAGGCTGCAGATCCAGGGGTAGGGAAGAGGATGAAGGGGCGGAAGTAGGCCCCCGCACTTGCATCTTTGCAGGGGCCTACCAGGAGCTGCGTCACCCCTCCACCTGTACCACATAGGCCAGGAATGAGTGTTACGGTTACACCTAACTTCAGGTGGGATGCAGTCTTCATTCCGGAAGGCCATATGCTTAGTTACAAAATAAAAGGAGAGTGGCTCTCAGGGGACAGCTAGCAGTCTGCCACCAAGGCCACGGGTGGACCCTGGCCCTCCCACCCCCTTTTTCAAGCACGTGCAGCCACTTCGTGGACATTTACACGCTTGAGGCACCACTTCCAGATGAAGTTAACAAAAAAGGGGTTCATCACAATTTAGAAACAAAGATGAAACCAAATATTTAAAAATCAGTAATAGTCACGATTTCATCTTAGTGAGAGGGATGGTACTGTCTCCCATCTTTCACTGAAAACATCATTTCTGGGGCCATGATGGAGAGCTGGGACTTCAGGTCAGCTTCACAGATGGTTTCTTTTCTTCCTCTTTCTTTTCGCTAAATTAGAAAAGCTAAAATTACCGTTAGAAGTAGCAGCAAGTGATTGATGACTCTGTCTAGTGGTCCTGGTATTGCGGCCGTAGGTGGACAGAGGGATTGGGGTGAAATCCCAATCTCAGTGAAAGCCGCTTCCAGGGTTTTGTCGGAACTAGGTCCACTTGGGAGCTTGAAGGCTCAGTGTTTCATCTTAGGACTGCCTCTTAGATTCCTCCCATCCTTTGATTCAATTTTAGTCTAAAAGGCACGTCTTTAAGTTCTGTTGCAGCCCTCGGATGTGGTTTTTAACTATGCACAGTAAGTGTCCTGTCTGTCTTTGGGATGAGAGGAGAAAACCACCAGGTAGAGCATAGACTGCCTGGATTCGAATACTTTTCAAAATCGTACTACTTGTGTAACTTTGGACAAATTATTTGAATTTTCCCTGCCTCGATTTCCTGAACAATAAAGTGGAGAGTGATACACCTGTGACTATAGTACGAGCCAAAACACACAGCCTCCCTGCCCTGTCCGGGCGCACGATTCATACTCAGTGCAGATGTGCCACAGTGATGGGTATTGTTTTCAGGTATTTGTCAACTCTAGACCATCCGAGACTTTCAGACCACCGTTCAGCCTTCCTGCGAAATGCTGGTTTCTTCCTCATTCTTCTCCCCAAAAGTCAGCTTTCATCCCCGAAGTGGGGGGAGCTTCTGGACGTCTGAATTATTGAAGACATGGTAGAGTGCCTTCAGAATCAGAGAGACAGTCTTCACTTGCATTACGAGCCCCATAAAATGTCTTTTTATCTTATTCATCGTCTCAAAAACCCGCGTGAGCCCCGTTGTATACAGTGCACTTTGGTGGGGAAAGCAGTCTTCTCCCTGCTACCTGGTTCTCTGCCTGGCACACGGGGGGATGTGCTCAGATGCCTCCACTGGCATCTTCAATGCTAAACTGGGACCGAGGGCGCGTCGACGGAGACCAGCTGGTCTTTGCCGATGACTTGGCAGAGGAGTGTCACTGCTTTTCTGTGAGCGGCGGCACTCTTGCTGCGTGCAGGGTTGGGGCCTCCTCAGTCCTGGCTTCCATACAGCCTGCTTCACGAGATGCACAGGAAGCCAGCAAACCCGCCTTTCCCCTGTAGCGTGGTCTGCGGGGGGGGGCGAATGCAACAAGAAACTGAGAGCGCGTCTCTCTGAAGGGCACGCTCACTAGGACCCGGCGCCCACTCCGCCCTCAGCAGCTGTATCCTAATTGTCAGTGGCACTCGGGCCTGCGTCACAGGGGTTTCTGTGACTCCCAGCATTCGTCGGATGAGGGATTTTGCCGTTGGCTTGTTCTGCTTCCTTTGTGAACACAGCGTTTGTAACTCATTTTGCAGGTAGTTTTAGAAGCTTCACGCCAAGAATGGGGCTCTTGCCCATTTTTCCTGCTTGTTTTGGTCTTTTTTTCATTTAGTGACAAAATGAATTAAAGTGTTTTTGTTTTTTTTTTTCCTTTGTGTGCTTGTTCTGAAAAAAAATTGAGGTTTTCTTTGAAGGTGAGAAGAAACTGATGGCTTCGTGTTGTCATCTGACCAGTTTTTATAGCATATCCTGTGCCCCGGGCCAGATGAGTTGCTGAGTCAATGCAACCTAATTTTCAGATATTCATCGCTGTGTTTCCTTTCCTTACTTTCCATTTTTGGGTGAAATCAGTGCGCTCACAGAATGACTTGTCCTGGGACCTAGATTCATAGCTGTATTCACACGGAGCCCTGCCCAAGATTTATGTTTATGATATTATACTGAGTTGTGCCATTTACATGATGAGTTATGTCATTACTTTTAGGCTCAGATGATCCACTTTTGTGATTTGAGCTGTGACACAGCGAAATAGTAGAACAAAAATACAAACTTAACCATGAAAATACCTGTGTGGAGACAGGTTCCAGACTGTTCGCTGAATCCAGCAGAGGTAAACTGACTAACTGCTGTAGTTACAGTACAGTATAAAATAGGTGATGAGAATATACCATTCAGCACAGGGAATTATCCTCATTATCCTGTAATAACTGATACTGGAATATAATCTACGTAAGTACCGAATCGCTATGCTGTGTACCTGAAGCTAACACAATATTATAAATCAGCTATACTTCAATAAAAAAAAAAGCGTTAATGGGATTTCTGTGAAAATTATAATTGCTTGCATTGCAAATCTCTGAACACAATCGTTTTAACTCCCCTTTTCCTCTGAAGTCACCAAAGCTCCAGGGAGCACACTTCGGGAACCTTTCCCTACTCTGGATGAGAGCATTTCTAGACCAGAAGTGGTGAATGGGGTATGGGTGGGAGGGGGCTGGCCCCGGGTGAGGTATAAAGAGAACAGAACCCAGAAACTGAAGAAATAACAGGTCTGGGCTTCTTGTTTGGGAGAGTTGGGGAATCAGGAATTTAAGCTGTGTCTCCTAAGTGTTTCTCTTTCTCCTTCCTCGTCCCTTACAGAGTAAAAGCCAGGGCTCCGTCTTTGTCCGGATCCACGCCCCATGGCAAGTGCTGGCCCGAGAGGCGGAATTCTTGAAGATCAAAGTTCCCACCAAGAAAGTATGAGCATGTTTCTTCCGGGTCTGGGGCCTCCCGAGGGCTGGCTGGATGCGTGAATAGCTTCGGGAACAGGGCCAGGTGGGGCCTGGGTTCTGCGGAGTTGGAGTCACACTTGTCTCCCTGGGGACGCTAAGTTTGGGACAGCGGAGGAGACGAGGAAGAGATGGGAGGGGAGGGGCTGGGCTTGGGAGATCGTGTCATGTCAGAGCACCGCCAGGACGTGCTCCACGAGAAGCTCACGTTGCCCTGGTCCAGCTTCTTGATTTCTCTGTTATAGCCTCCTTCTCCCTCCCTCCCAGCATGGCCAGGCATTTCTTTAGAGCGAGCGTAGCAATGAGCGCAGACTAGCGAGCCTTGCCGACTGGGCAGGCAGCTTGCGGGGGGGAATAGCGCCAGGCTTGCCATGAAGACGCCTCTTCTGGTTGTGACTCTGTCACTAAGTTTGGTGTGACCGTGGCTTTCTGTGAAATGGAAGGTTATTTCTCACTCCGGTTGATCAGAGTCACCTGGGGAAAGTGTCCACAGTGTTCACGCCTGGACCCCACCTGGGGCTTTGATTTAGTTGGCTGGTATGGAATGAGGCTTTAGCATCAGTATTGTGAAAATAAAACCCCCGGGAGGTTTTGATGCCCATCTGGGTTGAGAGCCACACATTCAGATGATTTTTGAGGTCCTTTTCAGCCATTGGAGTCTATGTATAACTTAAAAATTCCCCAAGGAATTCCTGGGTGACAGTTCCCTTGCATAAGAAAATCCAGCAAATACCTCCAAAGATAAGAGAAATTTGTCCACAGATTCACTCTTCTTTTTTCTTACTAGGTATTTTAGGGTAAAGGGTGGTTATTGACTTTGATTATTTGAGGCGTCTCTGGAAAGGGCCCAGGTGATACTCTAGTTTAACCATAAATGATCTATAGTTGATCTGCCTCTGTCTCTGACACACACACACACACACACACACACACACACACACACACACACACATCCATCAATAGTTTTACTTCCCAAGTGGTGACCTAGCTTTGCAGAGATCACGACTTCATCATTCTTACTGCCGTTACCATAAATGTTCACCATCCCCGTCATTAACAGAACTACATATTTGCTGCTTTCTACACAACCACTATTACCACCCGCCTTCTCTCATCACCATCTCCACTATCAGTAGCACGGTTAGAGAGAACAAAACCTTTGGATTAGCATCACTGGCTATGTGTACACCATCTTCGCTACAGCAGATCTGTTCTCGTCAAAAATCACTCATCGGATATCGTCATGTGTGATGCTGTATCACGCACCCCTTATTCAAAAAGGATGAATTCTGTGGGTTCTGCTCTTATAGATCTGTTAAGGTGGATAACACACCCGTGGCAGGAGGACAAATGACTGTTGAACAATGAACAAGCATAAGCATGAATATTAGCTACAAACACCTTGCCGGTAAAAGGTGCATGTTTGGGGGCCGCACGCCTGAGTGTCTTGGTTTCACGAGGACCACGCTGTGACCTTCTCCCCTTCAGTCGCACTGCTCAGTTCTCTGTCTCCTGGTTTTTGACCCCTCAGTCCCAGCGCCGCTCTCCTCAGGTGCAGGCACCGTCTTGGCTCTGGACCTCCACCCCTCCTCTGCTGACGGTTGTCCCCATTTGATGGCCACATGACTCAAGTCAGCTGTGGATGGAGGCGTCCTGCTTCCCTCTGGGGGTGCCCTCACTTAACCAGCCTTCCCCTTTCTTTCTCCTGTCTTCCTTCTGCCTTCTATATATATATATATATTTTTTTTTTCTTCTCCTTTCTCTGGCTTACATGAATATCTAACGTTCTCTTAATCTCTTCGGTTTGTAACTTGCTTCCTATGTTTTTATCTGTGCTGGCTGATCCTTGGAAAGAAGGTGAGCAAACTTTAATGCCTCTGCTATTGCTTCTCTCCCCAGGACAGTCCTTTTTGCGGGAAATACAGAGACTTAGAGGAAGTGTGCACCCTTCTCCTCTCCGCTCTTTGTCCCTTCTTCTCCTTCGCTGCTCTTCCATCCTTCCTCGCCCTCATGCTCGTCCGTCCCTTCTTCCCTCTCCCTTCCACCCTCTCTGCTGATGTCCTGAAGCCGTCTTCTAGCCTCCCTCTCTGTTCTTGAACGTCTGACCGCACCTCTCTCTCTGTCCACCTCCTCCTCCACCTTATTCACAGTCTCAGTCCCCAAGTAGTGCTGGTCGCTCTGGGTCTCTGCTTGTCCTTCCATGAGCTCATGCCTGCGGGAGCATATAGTTTTCCTTATGTGACACATCTGCCCTCAGAGCTCGTGTGCCCCCATACACTAAGCCTATTGGAACTTACCATCCATCGTTTAGGAAGTACCAGCACTTGGATTTGCAGTTGAGGTGACTAGAACAAGGACGTGTCATGACGCAGCCATCTCTGAGTCGCCTTCCTTCTTTTTCTTTTTTGCATTTCTTTTTTATCATTTAAATATATCTGACATATTACCTTGTGTAAATTTTAGGTGTACAGCATATTAATTTGATACACTCATAGATTGTGATATGATTGCCACTGTAGCCATAACTAGCCTCTCTGTCATGTTACCTAATTATCCTTTTTAGTGGCTGGAATCACTAAATTCCGGACTCTTAGCAACTTTGATGGTTATGATACACTATTGCTGTGTGTGCTCACCCAGCTGTGCATGAGGTCTCTCGGGCTCATTTACTACCTGCTGCAAGTTTGTGCCCTTAAACAGCATCTGTCCTGTCCCTCCACCCCCATTGCCTGGCAACCACCATTTTCTCCTTGTTTTAACAAGGTTGGCTTTTTACCAACAAGTGTAAGTGACGTCATACATTACTTTTCTTGCCTTGACTCACTCACCTGGCGTAACGTGCTCCAGGTCCAGCCATGGTGCTGCAGACGTCAGGGTTTCCTTCTTTCTCGGGGCTGAATGATATTCCATTATATGCATGTGTGTGTGTGTACTTATATATATAATATGATCTTCTTTATGCATTCACCTGTTGTTGGACCCTTCGGTTGTTTCTTCCCCTCCTTCCCTTTTATTTTGGAGGCATAGGGTGGTAGACACTGCATCAGTCGAGTCCTCGGAAGACTGGGCTTCTAGCCTTGGTTCTGCACTCACTTGCTGTGTGATTTGGGGACGTCACCTCGTCTTCCGGAGCCTCAGTTTCCTCATCTGTGATGTGGGCATAGTAACAGCTGCCCTGTTTTTCTTAGAAGGTTGTTGTAAGAATCCAGTTCTTGACTAGTGCTATGGAAACACAGGAGTTTATTACCGTGTCTGTGTTCTCAAACATTTATGTGTGTATTCTCAATTCCTAGTTCCCCAGTCGCCTTCCCTCCTGACGGAATAGGCAGCCAACACTGATGGAGCTCCCAGAGGAAGGGAGTCTGTGGAGAGACCCTGAAGGGCTCAGAAACCATCAGAGCCCCCAGAGTCTACAGCCAAGGGCACAACAGGAAGAAGGCACACACCCAGACATCCCAGCACGGGTTAAATACCGTGTCAAGTAGCAGCCCGTTAGCACAGCCCAGCACAGATTCTGTCTGGGAAAATGCTGGTCCGGGGAGCAAAGCCAGGTGGTGGCGCTGATGCGCACCAGATGTAACGGAAGGAACTTTTCCCCGTAGTGTCTACAGGCCCCGGACTCCACACAGGTGGACCGTTCTGGCATCGCTGCTCAGCCGCAGGGCCCCAGATCTCCTTTGTACTCACAGACCACAGCGGCTTGTGACTGACCTCCCCGGGGGTGTTGTAACCACGAGAGGAGGATATAACTTGGTATCCCGGGTGGGATGCCGATTCCAGGGGCGCGTTAGACCCAGTTCCTGGGGTGAGAAAGGAGCATGGTGGTGAGGACGAGATGGGGCAGCCTGCAGGGCTAGCGCTGAGTCCAGTGGCGTTTTCCCCTCTTTTGAATGGGCTTGGGAAGTGGCTCCAATGGAAGTAAACCACATTTGCAGACAGCCACGTCCTGGTGGCAGGGGTGGGCGGGGAGAAGACTGAGGCATGGGGTGGGGTCGGTCAGCATCCTCCAGGCTGGTGGAAGCCGATGGAGGTTTGGATCGTAACTCAGCAGGGTCCGGAGAGACTGGGAAGATGGGGAGGAAATCACAACATCAAGATCTCCAACCTGGACGAATCCACAGTAATGCGTCCAGGGACACGGAGTCCTGAGCACAGATATTAACCGTGGGCGTTGGGCGGGGGGGGCGGGGAGTCTTGGAAGGAAGCCTTTGTTTTCCAAAAACAACAACAGAAGAGCCAGTATTTTGTGAGGGACACTCGGCATCCCTGCACAGGAAGGGGGCAGGAAGGCCTGGCCTTTGGCCCTGAGCAACCTGGGACGGTTTGAAATGGATGCTTTCTCACCTCTGTTCTTTACCAAGGTGGTCAATATCTGTGTTGATTTATCACTGACTTTTTTATATATACGAACGAGCACCCCGCCTCCGGGAGAATTGATGGGGACGAGGTAACAGAGTCCGTTCTGGTCATATTAACGAAAGCGTGTTCATCCAGCCAGAGTCCACTAATTTCGGAAGAAGGGACATGCCTGGGATGGGTGGAAATCACTTTCGTCCAGTCTGTCAAAGTTTTCGTAGCTTTGTTGTTAGAATGATTTATATTACCGGGGTCACGTTTGCTGTTCCCAGGAGCCTGTAAGGACTTTAGCTTACGAGTTCTTCGCGTGCATGTAGATGCTGTTCACCTCCAGCCAGTGGTACCTTTGTAGGAACGCAGGCTCAGAGCTCCCCTCATCTCCCAAACAGGAGTAATGAGTGCCGTGGAGGGGCTGCCGTGAGGAGAAGTGACCATGCATTCGGAGGCCTGTCGCAGAGGCGTAGCCTGTCTTACTGCTGTTTTCGGTATCGTCATTTCGCGTGTGATGTGTGTAAGGCCTACAGCTGGGCCCGGGTCGGGACTGCTCCTCCCTGCTACTTCCTCTTCCCAGCAGCATCTGCAGTGTTGGTCCAGTTCCTGAAATCTGCCCAGGCAGCCAGCAGCCCCCAGACGGGGACTCGCCATAGAGGCAGGAATAGGTGGCCTCTGGACTGCGTGCTGGAGGACTCCTGTTTCATAGAGCGTGGATCCTTGGGGCATCGGTAAACATAATGGCTCCATGTGCGAGGTCTGCAGCGCGGTCACGGGGAAAGCCAACAGGAAGACTGCTCAGGCCCCACGGCACAGAGGCGAGAGCTCGAAGGCGCCCGTTTCAAAGGGTAGAGACAGCCAGTGGGACAAGTGGAGACCTTGCTCTCCCTCCACGAATCTGGGTTATGTGAGTCACATCTCAGACTATTTCCCCAAAAAGGACTTGAGATGGATTACGACCAAAAGCATAAATACAAATGGATCATTTTGAAAGGGAACAAATAAAAAAGAATCATTAATTTGGGGGGAAGTGGGAAGTGCAGGGGAAATAATGATCATAGAAATAAGAAAATGAGGGTGATGGATGCAAGTGAGACAAATACATTCTGAGCTTCCTGGTAGCCAAGGCAGAAATGACTACGGTTTACGTAATCTGCAGAAATAAGCATCTGTTTGGTAAAAGGAGGCGAGCTTTTTCCTGTTGCTGAAGCATAATTTTATGTAAAGGACATGAACAATATAAGGGACATATTTTCAGTAAATATGAGTTTTATATAAGGTGCTGGAATGTTCTTCCTATGGCCATTTCTTAAACCGATTCTGGGCAAAAACTGAGGATGTCGTGTTTAACTGTAGTTCAGGAAAGGTTGTACTACCAAGTTAGGTAGGTAGATTTCTGCCACGCTAACTCAATTCAGGGATAAAGCTTAGAGCAGAGATGCCATTCAGACTTTAATTCTCTCCGTGGAATCCATGTTTTGAAATATTTTTTTAACCTACTAAACTGCATTTATTAAGGAATAATTCATCTTCTCACGTCCATGAACTGAAAATGTACAGAACTGCCGTTAGGCATTTTCTGGTGAGTGTGAGGAAATCATTGTTACCACGTTGGACTAATATAATTCCAGTTAAAAAGCAGAGAAACGTGACATTTTAGAGTGGCCCCTTAGGAGGAAAACATTAATTCCATTAAGCTTTGTAAATTATTGGACGTTATTCTCAGTAACCTATTACTGGCTTTCTAGACATTCTGATCTGGTAACCATGACTCTTGCAAAAGTTGCACGGGAAGACCCTCCCCCAGATTCTGGTGCCCACCCAGCTTCAGGGGCCCGTCAGCCAGGCCAGGACTCGAGCACCTCTGCCTTCTCAGTTATCCAGAGGTGAGGCTTGGATTAGTAAGGTTTCTCTAGAGAAACGGAGCTAACAGGATATGTGTATGTACATATATCTTACATATATATATATTTATTATGAGGAATTGGCCCAGGAGAATATGCAGGCTGGGAGGTCCCATGGTCTGCTGCTGGCAAAGGTGGAGCCCCAGGAGAGATGACGATGTAAGTTCCAGTCCAAATGCCAGTAGGCTCGCACCCAAGAAGAGCCAGTGTTTCGGTTTGAATCTGAAGGCAGGGAAAGGCTGATGTCCAGGTCAGCAGGCAGAAGGAGTCCCCTCTTACTTGCAGGAAGGTCAGGCTTTTTATTCTGTTCCTGTCTTCAACTGATTGGATGAGGCCCACCCACATTGCAGAGGGCCGTCTTTTTCATTCAGTCTACCCATTCAGATGGTAATCTCATCGGAAAACACCCTCAAAGACACACCCAAAAGAACGTTCAACCCAATGTCTAGGCGTCCCTGTGGCCCAGTCAAGCTGACACGTGAAATTAGCCATTGCAAGGCTTGTACTTTTTAAAATTTAAGTTAATATTTTTTTGGCTGTGTTGGGTCTTCATTGCTGCACGCGGGCTTTCTCTAGTTGCAGTGAGCGGGGGCTACTCTTCTTTCCGGTGCACGGGCTTCTTATTGCATTGTGGTGGCTTCTCTAGTTACAGAGCACGGGCTCTAGGCGCGCGGGCTTCAGTAGTTGTGGCACGAGGGCTCAGTAGTTGTGGCTCACAGGCTCTAGAGCAGAGGCTCAGTCGTTGTGGCACACGGGCTTAGTTGCTCTGCAGCATATGGGATCTTCTTGGACCAGGGCTTGAACCTGTGCCCCCTGCATTGGCAGGGGGATTCTTAACCACTGTGCCACCAGGGAAGCCCAAGGCTTGTACTTTTAAGGTCTGTAATCCTCTTTGTAGTGGGTTGAGTAGTGGTGTCCAAAAAAGACATGTCACAGTCCTAAGCCTGGAATTTGTGAATTTGATCTTATTTGGAAAAAGGGTCTTTGCAGATATAATTAGTTAAGGATCTCAAGAAGAGATCATTCTGGACTTAGCGGGGGGACTCAATTCCAGTGACAGGTGTCGTTATAAGAGAGATTTGAGACACACAAACACCGGGGGGAGAAGGTCATGTGAAGACAGAGGCAGAGACTGGAGCGATGTGGCCCTGAGCCGAGGAATGCCTGGAGCCATCAAAGGCGGGGAGAGGCAAGGAGGCCTTTTCCCTTAGAGCCTTTGGAGGGAGCACAGCCCTGCCGAAATCTTGATTTCAAACTTGTGGCTTTCACGACTGTGAGGAAGTAGAATTCTGTTGTTTGAAGCCACCCCGTTTGTGGCGGTTTGTTATGGCAGCCGTAGGGAACGATTACGGCATTCCTCCGGGCAGGAGAACAATAAGTAGACAGGCCTGGACCTGGTTCTCTGACAGGCTTGTTGGCTTGCTCTGCATCCCAAGAATCCACTTTGCATCTTCTAAGATTGCTTGAAATAGGCTTGCTCACTTCTTGGTGCTGGGTTTTGAGGGTGTTTAGAGGAGTCTTTGTACAAGCGTCCTTCTGCATCTCCTTGGATGTCTCACATTCCGTCCTGCTTTGATGAGATTGGAGAGTCTAGGCGAGGCTCAATTTAGCACGGATTGTGGAAGGACACTCACTGTGGCTAAGAAGAGCTGCTTATTCAGTTCAGCAACTGTTTTTCCATTTATAGTTCTGTTTCTAAGGATCATTGTTGGTTTAAGTGAAAACTTCTGCCTTGGTAAGAGGTATCTGTAAATAAGGATGTTAGCATGTTTTAAAGCTTGAAACATTTCATAATTCTTACCTTTGACTTTGAGGAGAAAGGTTCATAAAACCACTCTCGATGAGCAATCAGTGATCAATCAGAACAAAATATCTGAAAATGAAAAATCTTGTAACCATAGATATAAGTTGATAAATAATTAAATGAATTGAGTAAATAGATAATTAAATGAAATGAATTAAATATAGCTAATGCTTCCTATGTGCTGTGTGCTTTGGTAAGAACCTTACGTGCATTATTTGTTTTTATCCTCACAACAGCAGTATGAAGTAGGTACTAGCTTTAGCCTCATTTTATAGATGAGGAAACTGAGGCTCAGACAGTTTAATAAACTTATCTGAGGTCACACAGCTTCAAGGAGGTAGATCGAGGACTCAAACTCATTTTGTCTGACTCCAAAGCTATGCTCCTACCCTCTCACTTTAGTGAAGAATCTATACCTGGGCTGGAGGTGGCATGGTCTCCAAGTGTATTACTGTAGAATGATAGCCTTTTGTTTAAAAAAATTTCCATGGTCTAACAAACTGTAGAAACACAAATATTAAAATTTATTTGACCAATTAAAAGTTCTAAAAACCCTGCAGTAAAGGAAATGGTTCAGCTTTGTTCAGCCCTTTTCCTGCTGAATGCCTGTTAATATCTTGGGAAACCAGTGGTCTGTAGAATGTACTCTGCAATAATCCTAGGCTGGAGTGAACCAGAGCTGTAGCTGTTCACACTGGTGAGTTGTGGGTGGGACCTCCCCTTGCTGTCACTGCCTGTCCCCAAGCATTTGTTTTTAATAGCAGTGGAGCCGAGAGGGTTGGGTTTATATTTGATATCTTTATGGGCTTTTTGGTGCCTGCTCTTTGATTGCCATTTAGATAGGCTGGAAAGAGCGCAGAACACTGTGACTTATCCTTTTTTGTTTTCTGTAATGCTTCTTATCTTCAGAATTCAGAAAAAAATTAATCAGTGCCACCTCCATGCCGTTGTTTCCCTGCGGAACCTGAGATGGCTCCTGGCCAACTTGCGGACATGCACTCAGGCCTGGCAAGATGGCAGGCCCCGGGCTGTTAGCAGACAGGCCTGACTCAGGGCTCACAGACAGTGATGCCAAAAATAGGAAAACGTGTAATGGGAAATGAACTTGAATTTTTTTTTTTTTTTTTTTTTTTGCGGTACGCGGGCCTCTCACTGCTGTGGCCTCTCCTGTTGCGGAGCACAGGCTCTGGATGCGCAGGCTAAGCGGCCATGGCTCACGGGCCCAGCCTCTCCGCGGCACGTGGGGTCCTCCCGGACCGGGGCACGAACCCGCGTCCCCTGCATCGGCAGGCAGACCCTCAACCACTGCGCCACCAGGCAAGCCCTGAACTTGAATTTTTAAAATTAACTTGTTTTTAGGCTCATGGTTGAAAAAAAATTGAAAGAGAAGTGGTGCTTTTCCTTTTGAAAGCCTCAAGTCATGTCCAACTGAACTGGGGCAGCTCCTGCCAGATGGGCTGGCTGGGACCTGGACCCTGGGCCCTGTGCAGGTGGCGCTGAGAGCAGAGGGCAGTGGATAGAATTTGTCATCCAATGTTGGGCCCTTCTGAGGGTGAGAGAGCTACTAATAATCCCGCCAGGACAGCAGTGGTAAGCCAGCGCTGTGCTGAGTAACTGGGCTCTTCAATAGGAGATGTGGAAGTGGGTGGCCTGGCTTGGCCATAGCTGCCTCTGTGGGTGGATGGGAGGGGCCTGCGGGAGGAGAGGGGGAGACAGGAGGAGGAGGCAGTCAGCTTCTGGTACCTGGAGCTCACAGCAGAATTCTTCTTACCCAGGAAGAACTGGCCTCAGTGATGTGCTGGTGCATAACGGCTCTTGAGATCTGACACATTTTCAGCAACTTTGCAGGCTGGTCTTTGCACTATTGATGATTGAAATTGGCCACGGTGGGCGTATTTACACCACGGAAATCAGTGAAGGTTCCAAATCAGCCACTCGACCCTCCACACCCAGGTGGTTGGTAAGCATTTACCAGCTTACAATGGATCAGAGCCCCAAGAATGGGGACAGGGTGCACAGTCAGAGTGCCACCATGGACTAGAGCTGTCCTGTGTGGGGACAGGCCGGAACCCGAGGGTGTCGTGTGATCCCTGCCATGGATATTCAAGGGCTACTGGTCGGAGAGGGGCCGCGAATGACGGTGTCTCCGCAGGGCCTCTAAATGGATGCCGTGTCTGTCACCTCTGACACAGAAAGGAACTTCCCAGCACTGCCCACTTCGGCGCTCCGCCCCAGGCACACCGATCCTCCAAGATACCAAGCCTGTTTCCCTCTCAGCGCCTTTTGCTTGCTCCTCCCTCTGCCTGGGGACCTCCAGATAGCGCAGGACGCGTTCTCCCACCGCAACGGGGTCTCTGCCTGGACAGACATCCCCGACCGCCCTGTGTGAAGCGGACCTCCGTCTCTCTCCATCCTCCTCCTCTTGTTTTTTTCTTTCTAACACTCAGCGCTGCTGGATACTGAGTAGCATATTTGTGTCTTTGTTTGATTGTCCCTGTCGGCACTACGCTGGAAGCTCCAGGAGGGCAGGGCGGTTTCACCCTGTCGGCAGCACCTAGAACGGGGCCTGGCACAGAGCAAGCACTGAATCAGTATTTGTTAATGAATGAACAAATGGATCACACGCACCAGGCCTGATTCATTGGTGGTGGCTTACTGGAGAGTGATGCCTCAGGGCTGTCTGTAAGGTCGGGGGAGATAGCGCCATGGTACACGTACCATAGTGGCCATCCCTGATCTGGGTCCTTAATAGCCCCTTCAGTTACCAAAAGCATTTAGGAAGAATCTAATTGTACCCGGAATGGCTGTGTATAAGGGGTCCTAGCCCTTTGAAAGGTCACATTTTTCATCCACCCATCCATCCATCCATCCACCCAGTGAATAGTTATTGAGTATCACTATGTCTGAGATACTCTGCAGGTGATGCAGTGGTGACTACAACTGGTCCTGGCCCCATGTGGCTTCTGCGTGGGGAGGATTCAGAAGTCGAGTAGCTGTTGATGAGCTTGGAGGCACCAACAGAAGAAAAAGAGCAGGACAGACAAAGAGCCAACCAGAGGAGACCAGTTTCGATGGGAGCCAGGGTGCAAGAAGGGGCCATCTGAACTGAGACCAGAGGGCTGGCTAGGAGTTTACCAGGTTGGGGGGCAGGTGAGAACCTTCCTGGGCGAGGGAAGGGCATGTCCTCCAGCCCCGAGGTAAGAAAACCCCGGCCTGTGCGGGGAACCGGGAGGAGGCGAGGCCAGTGCGCGCGGCGTGGAGACTGCGGTGGGGGGTAGGGCGGGGTGACGGCTGAGTCTCTGGAAGGAGGCAGGAGGCATGGCTCAGAAGGGGGCTTGTCAGCCATGTAAGTAGTTGGGAGTTCTCCCACATTTTAAAAGTCAGCAAACATTCATTCACGTGTAGAGGACATACTGGAACAGAATTAAAAACCGTTAAGTGAATCCGGAGTCAGACCTCAGAGAATGTGCATTTTGTGACTATGTCACTGGCTGCATTTGGTGAGGCCGTGGATGGGAAATGGACCCGTAGGCACTGGTGGGGATGGAGGACTGATGAGCTCCTGTTCTTGGTGCACCCACAGAGGCTCCTTTGGGCTCCAGTTTGCAGCTGAGCTTAGTGGCTCCTGGTGCTGCTTGCATTTGGATTGGTGGGCGGTTTAACGCTCGCTCGCGTGGGTAACTGGGCTTGTGCGCGGAGCTCCTCGGATCCGGGTTCGGTGCATGCACGTCTGTGCGCATCCCTCCCTCCGCCTGTCCCGTCAGGCGCCAACGGGGCGTGAGAACAGCGGACCTCTTCTGCTGCACCTTTAGCTTCTCTTCCTCATAACTTCTTTAGTCCGGAGGCGCCCACCCCGGTCCAGCTTGCAGAGGCACCTTCCACAGTTTGGCTTCCCTGTGTGTCTGAGCCTTTTGAAATGAAAGGTGAGCAGGTGATCATCTTCAGCTCAGTCAGCCCTCAGTTACCCAGTGACCAGAGGTGCAGAGGAACGCACAGAAACGTTGAAAGGAGAAGACAGTCTGGATTAGTGTCTGTTGGGCCGTGGGGTGTGAGCGGACACACATGCTCACAGCTGGGCTCGCTCTCCACCCTTACGCCTGGTGCTGCTTTTCCTGCTGACTTTTCCTACGAGTTGCAGAAAGAGGCCCTCTTAGATCACTGCAGATGAGGGACTCATGGATAATGAAGATTATTTTATTAAGGTCGCATATGGTTATTCCCTTCCCTTGATGTTTCGGGGGGGGCGTGTCATTGGATCTCCTAGTGTTTGCGTGACATCGGGTATGCTAGTAAACCTTTCTGTGCCTGTTTCTTTACCTGTAAAATGGGGACAGCCGCCTGTATCTGTCCACGATAGACAATCGCTGCAGCCTCAGTTCCTCGCATCCTGGCAAGGAACATGGTTTCAGTGCAGGAAGGAAACAAATTAGCCCTGAGACCACACTGCCGTGCCCCTCTGGAGGGGAGAGGCTGAGGCAGACGGGGGAAGAAAGAAGAAAAGAAGGCCTTTCGGTAAACCTCTTAGCTTGTGAGAGCGAGGCCAAAGTGGACTTTTATGAGAACCACATTCGAGCCCTGGAATAAAAAATGAGAGCAACATACTTTAAAAATTATTTATGATTTTAAGCACATGAAAGGCGTATCGTGTACCCGGGGAGGGCGTAATGGGGAACAGCTGGTGAACATGTGTCTTGCCGTTTCTGAGGATGTTCCTCGTTCTCCACTGTCCAAGAATAACAGTAATAACAATGCTTCCGCTGATTGTATTAACAATACTAAAGAGGATCGGGGCGCCTTTTGTGGACCCTGCGGGACACGGGGGAAGAGCCAGGCTGCTGAGCTTGGTGGGGGCTGAGAGGGAGCTCCGGCTTTCCGCCTTCTCGGGGACCACGCAGCCCTTCCAGGGATCCGAGGATTAAGAAGAGAGCCTGGATAGGGGAGTCAGGAAACCTGGGTTCTGAGGCCTGGTTTCACCCCCGACACTGGCAGTTCCCTGCCCCTCCGAGTCTCCGTTTGCCTGTCTGTAACGTAGCGAGGCCGACGCTGCTGGGTGGGCCTGGCTTGCCGAGTCCTCTGGACCCTGGTGACGTGGAGCCTGTGGGATTCCAGGGTGAGCGTGCTGCGTGTGGAGGGGTCATCTTCATCGCCATGCGTCTTCAGCTTCTGGCACAATCAACCAGTCACCCCCCAGGCTCGGCACCCGGCACCCAGGAGGTGCCCAGACGTGTCTGTGCTGAGAATCAATGTGTCTTTTTCATTAAACGTCTAAAGCCAAAGAAGGTCACACTCGGATGGTACTTTCAAAGCCATTTAGTCAGGTTCTGTCTTTTATGATTTGTGAAGTGGGTCTGGAGCGGGGCTCAGCCTCGGGCTAATTATCCCCCCTGGTGAGCGGACCCCAGGACTCTACCCAACGCCCCTCGAATGGTAAGCTTTCCATCCTGGCCGGTGGGGACAGGGGCTGTTCCCAACCCTTGCAGACGGGTTTTCTCCAGCGTCCGGCAGCTTCCTTGCACCCCGCCGCCCAGTGCTCCAAGAGGACTGCCTGCAGGGTTCTTCACGAAGCTCTCTCCCCTTGGCTGCGCTGTCCTGGGAGCTCTGGTTGCCCTGGTCTCCCCAGACCTACAGCTAAGGCTGCTCAGCCCAGGGAGTGTGTGGGCCTCCACCTGCTTCCCCTTCCTGCCCCTCAGCCCTGGACCTCTCTCTAGGCAGTGAGCTGGAGCGATCCCAGGAGTCACCATTTTCATTTCCTGTCTCTCAGGAACTCATTACTGCTTAATCAATGGCCAGAATCTTGAAAACTGCTTTCTTAGTCTGTTTGGGCTGCTTTGACAAAATACCACAGACTCGGGAGGCGTGTACACAACAGAACTTCTCACAGTTCTTCTGGAGGCTGGAAGTCTGAGACCAGGGTACCAGCCTGGTTGGGCGAGAGCCCCCTTCCTGGTTCGTAGCTGGTACTTTCTCGCTGTGTCCTCACGTGGCGGAAGGGGCTGGGAGCTCTCTGGAGTCTCTTTTATAATGGCACCAATCGCATTCACAGGGGCACCACCCTCATGACCTGATCACCTCTCCCAAAGGCCCCACTGTGCAATAGCCATCACGCTGGGCATCAGGATTCAGGATATGAATTTTGCGGGGACACAAACATTCTGACCAGAGCAACCATTATTTCATGTTTTTTTTTTCCTCTGGGTGTTTTGGTTGGTTCAGGTAGGGTAAATCTGGTCCCTGTTACTCCACCCTAGTGGGAAGTGGAAGTTCCCCAATTCTCTCTTTAGAGATGAAGAATCTGAGAGGGAGAGCCACTTGCCCAGAGTCATACAGCTCGTTAGCGTCAGCAAGGACCAGGACCCAGGTCATTCGCTCCGTAGACATTAGTGTGCCCCTCCCGTGTGCACAGGGCACGCTCCCTGCTCCCCAGATGCCCACCGTCTGTTGAGGAGACAGACGCGTGAACCACAGGTTAGAGATGAGTGTGGCAAACGTTATGACACAGGTATTCGTTCACAGGATGCTAAGGAAGCGTGGCAGCAGGCGAGTGGCTAAGGAGGGTTTCCTGGGAAAGCTGGTACTTGAGCCCAGTGGAGGAGAAGGAGGGTAATTCAGGTGGAGAGGGAGGGGAGAAGTTCCAGGAATAGGTATGACACATGCAAAGGCACAGAGGCAGGAAGCAGGTCCTTTGTCCTCCAAGCTTAGCATCCACGGTAGCGTGCATGGGGCCACCCACCATGTTTGACTGTGGGCATGGGCCGTTGTGTCTGCCTGGGTGTGTGTGTAGGGCCTCCATCAGGGCTGTGGGGTGGAGGTCGCCTTGACGGTTCTGGTGGGACTCTGGCCTTTTGCACCGTTTACATTTTTCCTGGAGGTAAATGATGCTATTTGTAGGGCTTTGGAGCCCCCCTCCCCCCATCAGGGAATAGTCAGGATTTATCCTGGTCCCATCCCTGGTCCCTCCAGAAACATGCCACAGGCCCCATTCCCCTTAGCTCGCTTCTCTAGGGAGCTCTGCCAGACCCACTGCTAAGAGGAGGTTCAAGACCAGCTCGGAGGTGCTCAGCTAACCGTCTTCCAGGACAAGGCCCTGGGGCAGGTGCTGGTTGTTAATCCGCATGGATTGAATACAGGCCCTCCTGGCCTCCGCCGGGACTGGGCAACCCCGCGCGCCCTTGCAGCTGGTGCCGACAGGCAGGGAGACCTTTCGGCCGGCCGGTGGCTTTGGGCGGTGGCTTTATTCTCCATCCTGGTTTCCCTCTACCAGGGCCTGTTACCTGACGACTGTTCTGTCCCCGGCCTGGGCTCCTGCAGTGGCAGCAAGCGCTGTCATCAGTGCTGGGTCCCCAGAGATTTATCATTCGTTCGTTCGTTTAACCATAGGGGCTGGTTTGACAGCGTCCTGCCTTCGCGGAGATTGTTTGGTGGGGAGGCTGGACATGAATCAAATAGTTATTCAAATAAATGTAAAATCACAACTACGCTAAGTGCTGTGAAGGAGAGGAATTTGGGCCCTCGAAATGCTGTGAAGATGGGTCTTGACCTTGTCTGGAAGCCAGGGAAGACTTCCCCCAGGAAGTCACAATTGAGTGAGAACTCAAGTGTGAACACAGGTTGGTGAGGGGGAGGGAGAAGGCGAAGGGTATAGAGTACTAAAAATGCTGCCTGAGGCTGGTGGCTGCGTGCAGTGAGCAGGGGACCGTGGGGCAAGGAGAAGGTGGAGACTTCTACAGGACCCCCCAGGCTGCGTGGAGAATTTTGGTTTTTATCATAAGAGCAATGGGTGATGGTTGAACACTTTTCCGCAGGGAGGTGACATGATCAGATTTTTGCTTCAGAAACATCTCTCTGGCTCCAACGTGGAGACCGAATTAAAGGTGGACAAAAGTGGGGTTGCCAGATAAAATACAGCATGCCTAGTTAAATCCAAAGTTCAAATAAACAATGAATACTTTGTTTAGTATCAACATAAGTATGTCCTAAATACTGCAGCGGACATACCTAATACAAAAAAATTATTGTGGCTCTAGTATAATTTTTTTTTATGTGAGTATGCCCTCCGATTGTCTTTTTTAATGAAAAAATTGTTTCATTAAAAGTTAAAATTTATCGTTTACCTCCAATGCACATGTAACCGGACTTCTTGCATTTTTATTTGTTAAGTCTGGCAGCCCTAAGCAAGAGAGGTGGGAAGCCAGTTATTGCTGTAGCTGAAGCCTCCTTAGACTAGGAAACCAGAGGTGGACATGGGGAGAAGTGGACAAAGGAGAAACACCTTCGGTCGGTCCAAGTCTGTCGTTCCAAGGCATGTAGGATGCAGAGCCAGTCAGCTTCCCTCCTGCTCTGAAACTTGAATTGCCACGCACGTGCCCTTTAAAGACGCATGGTTACGGGTATGGTGAACACGCTGCAGGACACGTGCCCGGTTGGAACCTGCCCTAGATGACCTGTGAGATGTGTTGGGACACGGTGAACGGGTCATCTTTCTGCCCCCGTCCCTCCAGGCCCAAGGATGCCCCAGAGGTGAGCTCTTTGCGTCTAGGTGACCGACGGCAGGAGGGTCAAGAGCTTTATGACAGTAGGGGCAGTAGAGTAAGGCGCACAGTGTTTTTCCCCGATGTTCACTTACGTCGCGGCAGAGGAAGAGTAGAGTGAAGTAGCCAAGGTCGCAGGCTCTGCCACGAGGTTCCGAGGCTCCAGCACATATTATCTGGTTGACACTCTCTGTGTGATCTCGACTGAGATTCTTAACCCCTCTCGTTGTTTTTTTTTTTTGCGGTACGCGGGCCTCTCACTGCCGTGGCCTCTCCCGTTGCGGAGCACAGGCTCCGGACGCGCAGGCTCAGCGGCCACGGCTCACGGGCCCAGCCGCTCCGCGGCATGCGGGATCTTCCCGGAGCGGGGCACGAACCCGCGTCCCCTGCATCGGCAGGCGGACTCTCAGCCACTGCGCCACCAGGGAAGCCCAACCCCTCTCGGTTTTTAGAGGCACGTCTTTAAGATCAGTACTGATGTACATCAAGCCGGATGCGTAGGAGATGCTTAGAAATGGTCTGTGCTCCCAGAAGCAAACGGTCCCCTCGGTTCAGAAGGCTGGCTGCTTCTTTGTGCAGAACCCCGCCTGATGAATTTCTTGACTCACAGCTCTGATGTTGTCCTTGTTCACACCCTTCGCTGACTTCCCGTCGCCTCGTGCAGTGGGATCTCCATGCACTGGTCTCCGTGTGCCTTTCTGCCGTGAACCGTCACGATTCCCCCATCAGAACCCGAGCACCAAAGAACCAGGCTGTGAACCCTTCTTAAATCCAGCTTGAACTTTTTTACTTTTTTGGTTGGCTTGGAATGTCTTTGCTGATATCTGTTCGAGCCTGATTCATTAAAAGTACGTATAAGGTGATGTTAATAGAAGTATGATCAAAGAAGATAAAACACGTGTAGAGGCTAAAATCAGTGCCCATCACTAGGGAAGTGACTAAACAAATTAGAACTCGTACCCACTGTGTCATATGGTGCCTTCATGAAGGTAGTTCTACGTGGACTGACTTGGAAAGACACGTACTCGGGATATATTGCTAAACGAGAAAAGCAAATTGTAGAATTACACCATTGTACCTGTGAAGTATGATCACAGGTGTGTTTGGAAAGGGATTCAGTTACATATAATATGTATGGAGAGAGTCAGTATAAAACATACTCCAAATTCTGAATGGAGATTTCCTGTGGAGTGGAGGATGGGTTGGGATTGGTAGTGAAGGGAAGCTGTTAACGTTAGTTAATATACTTTTTGGTTTTGGTCTCTTTTTTTTTGGCCACACCGCATGGCATGTGGGATCTTCGTTCCCTGGCCAAGGATTGAGCCCGTGCCCCCCCTGCAGTGGAAGCGTGGAGACTTATCCACTGGACCGTCAGGGAAGTCCCTGGTTTTGGTTTCTTTGTTTACTAGAACTGTGTTAATTTTGTGATTGAAATTAAGTCAAAATGCATAGAGAAGTGTATCAGAAGAAGTAAATAAACTGGGCTTGTGTTTCAGTTGTTAGATTGGGGAGGTTCTCCCCCTTCCCACTGATTATCATTATTTTATTAAAGGACAGAAAAACAGAAGAAGGTTACCTTTCTGTTCAAGTCCCAACAGAAATGCTGCTCTCCTTAGGAAGCACTTTTCTGATTCTTCAGCTGGACTTGCTGTCTCCTTTCTTTGAGCCCTCAAAGCATTTTGAGTGTCTTTTGTGGCATTTATCTCCATCAATATTGCAAGTGTTTTGCCCATGTTTTACAGCCTCTCTAGATTTAAGCATCTTAAGGATATCTTGTTGGAGAACACAGCCGGCTTTCCAGTCGGAGGGTCTGGCTGTGACTCTTATTCTGGTCATCTACTGCAGCAGGACAAATGAGCCCCAGCTTACTCAGTAAGACACAGCCATTTTATTCTGTCCTATGAATTTTTGCTCAGTATCTTGAGCAGAGCTAGACGGGGTGATTCTTCTCCATGTGGTGTTGACTGGGGTCATTTGGTGGTATTCGGCTTGGGGTTGAGCTGGACAGCAATGTCTGTCCAAGAAAGCCTCCCTCACACGCCTGAGGCTTGGCAGGGTAGGTGGAAGGTTGGGCTCAACCTCGTCCTTTCCCTGTCTGAGTCCTCTCCGCATGTCTCCTCAGACTTCCTGCAGGCGGCTCAGAGCTTCAAGAGACCAAGGCAGACCAAGGCAGAAGCTGCCCATCTTCTTAAAGGGTGGAACTGGCATAGTGTCCCTTCTGCTGCACTGGGCAGGCAGCCCCAGAGCCCGTCCAGACTTAAGGGGGTGGAAACAGAGATGCCACCTCTTGAATGGAGAAGTTGTGTGGAGAAAAAATCTGTGGCCATTGTTAATCCACCAGAGCTTTGCTATGACAAGTACAGCCTCTGTGTCTCAATGACAACATCCGTAAATTAGAAAGACCAGAAGCTATAGTGTGTGCAGACGTGCTCTGTACGTTACGGAAAACCATAGGTACTCTAAATACCAGTGACTATCCTGGTACTGACGCAGTGCTTTACTCGAGGCAGGTACTCACTAGGTGCCTAGTACTTTGAAAGCAGACTCATTTATCAGATGTCTCCTAAGAAGAGCACAAGAGAAGTGATGCTGGATCGTCACATAGGGGCGTGGTCTGCTTGGAGAGTACAGACTTGGGACTGGGTTGACATGAGTTAGATCCAAGCAGTCGCCCAGTTACTATCTGTGTGACCTTTGTTGACTCATCTCACCTTTTTGAGCCTCACTTTCCTCATCATAACAGGAGAGTAATCTTATCTAGCTGGCTGGGTGCAGTGTGCATTGGAGCTCATTTGAGTAAAGCCCTTAGTATGGTGACGGTCACACGGTAGGTCTTCTGTGATGATATAACAAAGATGTATAGAAAGTCTGCGCTCGTCACCGCGCTCCTCCTTCCCTGCACTGGTCACCTCCATTCGTGCAAGCAGTTGAGGGGGTTCACCACCTTGTGAAAGCAAGGGGAGGAAGGGTAGGACCCTCCTGCTGGCTTCCCCAGTCTCGTCCTCTCCCCAGAGTGTCCCCTACGGGGGGAACCTGAGCCCCCTGCAGCTCTGGCTGTGGGTCCTTCTCCTCTGAGCGTTGGACGCGGCCTCCTCCTCACACCCGTGGCTTTGCCGTCGTAGAGGTACGTGATCAAGTCAGAAGGCAGCATCGCGAAGACGTTCAACGAGATCCTGCAGAAGCTGAGCGCACCCCTGAAGCCCCGAGTGCCCGAGCACAGTAACGACAGGATGAAAAACCTCTCCTACCCGTTCTCCAGGGAGAAAATGTACCTGTGAGTATTGGAACTCTGGAGGTGGGGCTGCGTGGGGGATGGGAAGGGACATCAAGCACCACTTGGGGCCTCAGCTCATGAGCCGAGTGCCCGGGTGCCTGGGAGATGGGGGACGAAGCCTGCTCTCAGGGTGGAATACTCCGTGTGTCTGCCTTCCCCATCCCTGTCCCTGAGCGAGATGATCGCAGATAGCTCTTGAATGTTCATCCCGTGGCTTCTGGGAAAACCTGCCATTTCAGTCACTTTGCGTGATGGATGGAGAATCAGGGAGCAGACAGCCAGAAACTTCGGGACTCTGTGAGCAAGGTGGTCCGATACCTGTTTACCTTCTGCAGGGAGACCACTCTGGTCTGTTCCCAGTCTAACAGGGTTTCAAGATATTGTGATAATCCAGAGAGATGGTGGATGAAGCTTCTGGATGTCTGTCTTCTCAGCTGCCAGCTCGGGCCCTCACTGACCCAGAGGAGGAGAGGGAATAGGTTTTCTTCTCAGGGATGGCCTTTTGGGAAGCCTTTGGAAGGGGGAGTCGTGGTTGGGAAGTGGGAGATGCAGAAGCCAAGCACGAATTCTGTTTTAGGAGCTAATGATAAAATAAGAAACTATCAAGAGTGGTAAGAGAATCGAGTGAGAGAGGGAAAGGAATGGGCTTGGAAAGGAAGAAAAGATACAGGATCTGTGCTTTTGGAGGAGATGGCATCGATGGGCTGTGTTTCTGCCATTCGTTGGGTGCCATCTCTGCCCACTTTGCCATGTTAGATAACAATTCTGTACACATGCATATGCTCCCTCATTGAGTTTTTACCCCTTAACGATTCTGGTACCAATTCTGGTCACCAGTTCCAATGTGTGTGTGGGTTTTCCCGCACCACCAAGAAATTCTCCGACACCAGCTGGGTGCCCTACAATTCAACTCAGTTCTGACACTGTTTGCCTGGAAATAGCATCGGGTTGCTCAGGCTGAGGGCTCAGTGTCACAAGACTGCCCCGCACTGCAGATGCCTGAGCAAGTCCAGGTTGCGACCTGTGCTTCTGACGGACTGGCTACAAGTCAGAGGTTCTTACGACCCCCTCATTGTGTTCGACTCATTTGCTAGAGTGGCTCACAGAACTCAGGAAACCAGTTTACTCGCTGGATTACCGGTTTATTATAAAGGATGTTAAAGGATACAGGTCAACAGCCAGGTGAAGAGATACATAAGGCGAGGTCCCAAACAACGGAGCTTCTGTCCTCGTGAGTTTCGGGCTCAGCGTGAAAGCGTTTTGATTCACCAACCCAGAAGCTCTTCAAACTGCATCTTTTTGGATTTTTATGGAGGTTTCATTCCATAGGTGTGATTGATCAAATCATTGGCCATTGGTGATTGATTCAACCTCCAGTCCGGCTCTGCTCCCCCGAAATCAGCGGGTAGGACTGAAAGTTCCAACCCTAACTCCTGGTGGTTTCCCTGGCAACCAGCCTTATCCTTAGCGGCTTTCCAAAAGTCACCTCGTTAACATAAACTCACTGGTGGTTGAAAGGGGCTTGTTAGGAATAACACGACACTCCTGTCACCTTTATGGCTCTGAAGCAATTTCAGGAACTGAGGACAGGAGACCAAATACTATAACAAAAGACGCTCTATGGCTCAGGAAATTCCTAGGGCTTGGGGAGCTGTGAGCACAGGGGATAAAGACCAAAATATATATTTACTATAAATCACAGCGTCACACTCCCATTGTGAAGCGGCCGTCCAGATATAACTATCCCTCTATTATGGAGAGGAAACCAAGGCCCAGGATCTGTCCAAGGTCATGAAAGCTTAAGTGGCTGGACTGGGATTGGCACGTTGACCTCCTGGCCGGCTGTTGTTTTTGCACTCTGAGCATCCTCTATATCCCCTCTTCCTTGGGCCCTGTCTCCACACCGGCGCTGGCATCTGACCGGCTACCTCCCACACGGCTGCATTCACTCAGCCCCTGTGATCCCCAGGCCAGTTCTTCACCCCCAGCCAGAACATGCTCTCCATCCTCTGAGTTTTCACAGCAATGGTCTGCATGTGGCCACGTTCTCCTCTGCATCAGTTGCTTGGAAACACCCCCCGCCCCCATCCCCAGTGGCTGGGCTCCCAGGGGGCCGGGGGCATGGTTCAGGTGTCTGTGTGCCCTCCAGCACAGTGCCCTAAGGACAGTCACACAGGTGTTTTTTTTTTTTTAACATCTTTATTGGAGTATAATTGCTCTACAATGGTGTGTTAGTTTCTGCTGTATAACAAAGTGAATCAGTTATACGTGTACATATGTTCCCATATCTCCTCCCTCTTGCGTCTCCCTCCCTCCCACCCTCCCTATCCCACCCCTCTAGATTCTCACAAAGCACCGAGCTGATCTCCCTGTGCTATGCGGCTGCTCCCCACTAGCTATCTACCTTACGTTTGGTAGTGTATATATGTCCATGCCACTCTCTCACTTCGTCCCAGCTTCCCCTGCCCCTCCCCGTGTCCTCAAGTCCATTCTCTGCGTCTGCATCTTTATTCCACACAGGTGGTTTTTTGAGTGAAAGGTCAACATTTGAAGTTTACAACAGACACAGGTCTTGCATAATTGGGAGTTTGGTATCTAATTGCTGTGACAACAGTGACAACATTAAATGAAATGTTGAAAAACAGTTATAAGCCCAACATCCTGAAACTGCACTCTTTTCTGTTGTTGAGTTTTGTTTTTCTGTGTTTTTTCCAGCCACGCCGTGCGGCTTGCAGGATCTTAGTTCCCTGACCAGGGATTGAACCCGGGCCCTCGGCAGTGGCAGTGCTGAGTCCTAACCACTGGACCGCCAGGGAGTTCCCCGTTGTTGTGTTTTTACTCTCTTTGTCCACACACAGGAATCCTTTTTATATACTTTCGTTTTTAGAACTTATCATAGTATCATGTTTTTCTATGGTAGTCTCACTTTTTCTACAGTATTTCTAAAGTTTTCATAATTATAATTTTCAATGGCTATGTGATAATCTATCCTTTAGGTTTTGGAATTGCGTCTTAGCTCCATAATCTTTGTTATAAGTAAGTTTGTAATGAACATTTTAATTCATGGGCCTTTTTTTTTTCCGCTGAATTAATTTTCCCAGTGATACATTTCTATGCTAAGTTTTCAGAATTACTGGGTCAGAAAGAGTGTAAATGTTGTGAGTGTGTGTGTGTGGCTTACGCATCTTGCTATGTTGCTTTCTAGAGGTTTGCTCTGGGCCTGGGGTGACAGTAGTCCCAGGACAAGGATAATGAAATGAATTGACCTGCTTTCTTGGTGTCGCCAGGTACAACATACAGGACGAGGACACCTTCTTTGATAATGCTACCCGTAGCCGCATTGTAAGTAAACCAGTTAACCAGGTGCTTAACCAGGTGTGGTGGGCTCGGGTGGGGGAGAGGAAGCCTGAGTCCCCTTTGGCAGGGCATCTCTTGCCCTCCCTGCTGCCTCCCATCATCCTTTGCTTGGAGTTGCCTAGCAACTGGAAGGAGCGTCCAGGAGCTTCCCAATCCCAGTATCGAAATAGCCAACAACTCTTCTCACTCTTGGCTTGAGACGGGGGTCTCCTCTTTGTGGTTCTCCACCCAGGCCCTTCTTGGAATCACAAAAGCAGGGAATGTCGGGGCTGGGGGGGACTTTCAGCTAGTCAGGTGACCCCCTTGCTTGACTGTTGAGGAAACTGAGGCTCTGAGATGCAATGAATTGAAAAGAAGTTCAGGCAGATCGTTTTGTGTCCAAATGAGGGCTCATTGCTGGGCCGCTGAGTTTCTTTCTTTCATTCCCAAAGAAGTCCTGCACGTTGCTGTCACGGGGAATGCTAGAGCTGGGCAGTTTGTCCAAGGACAAAATTACCAGCCCGTTCAATAGGAAGCCAGCATTTGTGACTGTAGCCATTCTTCTACTGTCTTCTTGCCTTTTGCAGTCAAGGTTTTGGATTTTGCAGGATGGTTGATTCCACTGAAAATCTGCATAGGGCCTGGGCCCTGCGGCCCCAGTCTGAGCTGTAGGGCATCTCTGTTCACTGATCCATTTATCCCCTCCACCCCTGGAGAGCACCCAGCCTATGGACAGAAGAAGGGAGAGAAAAAGGGGCCCAAGGAACGCTGGTCACTTAGGCCACAGTGGAAACATGGCAGTGTGTTTCCCTTGATCCCTAGGAAAGAACTTAAGTTTCAACAGGAGGAGGAATAAGCGTTAGATACCTAGAGGACTTCCAAGTCAGCAGGGTGATGAGAAGGGTAAGAAGGGGCAGGTGATTGGAGGAAGATACAGAACATTTCCAAGTCATGCTGAAAACACGGCCCTGACTCTTTGCTTGTAGGATGGGCAAGAAAACACCTCAGATCCCTTGGCCTAGTGCTCTAGGAAGATTTAACACGGGCATACGATTTCTTTTATCTTCCTACAGAAAAAAGCATAAGCTTCCCATTGTTCTAGTTGATGCTGTTACAAGCTGTAAGTCTCCCCACAGCTTGGGTCCCACGACTGGGGGGGACGTTATAGGGCACTGTGGAAATTACCCGATAATTGCAAAGTGCTTGTAGAATGATAGGCTGCCACATAGATGCTGTTCCTAATTATTATTGCAGTTGGATACTGCACCGCATTAGAAGTGAATTAAACATTCTTGGGCCCCATTCTGCTGGAAGTTATTTATTTACCACTCCCTGTAGGTCTGTGGCTGGAACGTGGGAGTGTGAATGATGATGGAGTAACACATCTTTTCTCGTTCTGGAAGCTTCTTCCTTCCCCTCCTGCCCTTTTCCCAGTCCACCGCACATTGTGACGGGGGGAGAAAAGGGCCTTGGGTTTTGTCCTGGGGTCTGCTCCGCCCTGGGCCTTGGTCTGAGGACCTCACCTGCATCTCCCAGTGCACCCTTTCCCGTGGGCGTCTGGACAGCCCAGCTGTCTGTCCCAACGCCGACTTCCTTCCTGGAGCCGGGAGCAGGCTTGAGACCCCTTGGAGGGCACTAGTTGGCCTGCAGGTTTACTCTGCCCTGGGTCCCTGCTTCCTTGGCCGGGGTGCTCTCGGCACCCCGCCCTCCTGAGTGAGCGACGGGGTCCCTGCAGGCCCCGCAGTCGGGGCTGTTGACCTGTTGATGGCACAGCGGTCACGGAGCAGCAGCCTGCCGTGTGCCCAGGATGCACTGTGACACCTGGAGTCTTGAGGATGGGTGGGACCTGCTCTGACTGGGGAGGCGTGATAAGGACTTGGGGGAAAAGCAGAGAGGTGATAGCACCAAGGACCAAGATGTAGGTGGCCCTCTTCCAGTTGCCAAAGCGCTTTCACGGGTCCCCAAAGCAGCTCTGAGAGACAGCTCCATTGCAGGGGGGCCCGCGGGCCCTCAGGACCTGCAGGGAGCTCGCTCAGGACCCCTCAGCGGCAGGGCACCGTTGGGGCTGGCGGGGCGGGCACGCCCCCCCTTGCCTTCCCTCCCGGCTTCCTCCTGGGCCCTCCAGAGGGATGTGAGTCTGGGCTTCCCTTCCCTCCTGTAACTGCAGTCAATTTACAGGCTTTTCTTTATTTTGCGGGGCGGGGTGGCAAACGGGGTGTGTGTGCGTGAGGTTAGATGCTTTGTTGGAACGTCCGTGAGCTTGGCACGTGCCTGCCCATCCCCCCCCCGGGCTGGGGACGCACCACGTGGCCCAGATGCTCATGGCCTAACTGTCATCTCTTTTAGGTACACGAGATCCTGAAGCGCACCACCTGCTCTCGAGCCAACAACATGATGGGTGAGGACCCTCCCACCGGGGGCCGTGCTGACGGGCTGGGGGGCCAGGGAGACTGAGAACAAGACAAACAGACGCCCGCATGGAGGGGATGCCCTGCCTGCCCGCATTTCTCATGGGGCTGGGGCTGCCCCCTGAGCTTCACCCCGGGTCTCTGTCCTTCTTCTCCTTTCCTTGGATCCTTGCTGACACCTTTCACTTGATACCGAAAATTCATCTCCTCTCCCTTCACAGTCTCCATAAGGTTTTAATAACCACCCAAATCATGGCAGCTTTTATTTTTTCTTTTTCGGTACGCGGGCCTCTCACTGCTGTGGCCTCTCCCGTTGCGGAGCACAGCCTCCAGACGCGCAGGCTCAGCGGCCATGGCTCACGGGCCCAACCGCTCCGCGGCATGTGGGATCTTCCCGGACCGAGGCATGAACCCGTGTCCCCTGCATCGGCAGGTGGACTCCCAACCACTGCGCCGCCAGGGAAGCCCAGGGCGGCTTTTAATTCGTTTGATTTTAAGAAGAAAGGCATCTTAGAGGCCTTTTAGTCCAAGCCCCTCACTTGAGGTCAGAGAAACTGACTCCCAGAGAGGGTGAATTAGTCTGACGGTACCTCTTCTGAGTTCAGCACCCTTGTCACCACTAAACCTGTCTGGCTAAACCTGTTTGCCTTGTGGTTTGGTTTTTGAACCTGGGGGTGTTTGTGTTTGAAGCAGGACCCTCAGTGTTTGGGAGCTTGCAGTATAAGGCAGGCGGTCCGGATGCTGACGGGTGGTGGAGGGGACACAGGCGGGGGCACACGCAGAGCTTAGGTCTACGCGCGGCGTCCCGTCCACACGGTCCCCCTGCAGGTGGAATGCTCTTTCCAAAGGGGCTGCTGTCACTCATCGCTCAGAACATCCCCTGGGCTGACAAACCTTGGGCTTTTGAGGCAGCTTTTAGGTGAAAAGAGTCACTTAGAGGCAAGTCTAGGGAATAAAGTAGGCCGTCAAGCTGAGGGGCAATAACCGCGATGGCAGTAATGATAGCTGACGTTGGAGAGTTTATGTGGGGTCCGTGTGCTGCCGGAGGACTGAAGGAAGGGGTTGAAGAGGGAATCAGAGCAGGTGCTGTGTAGTGACAGTATCATTAGAGCAGTGTGGGACCTCTCAAGGGGGCGACTGTATATGACTCTGCTCTGATGTATTCATGTCACGACAAAATTCTAAATACCACTCCAGTGTTAAAAAATCAGATCTATATGGTGGTGTTTGTCTGGAGCTGATGAGACGAGACTCTGAGTGAGGAGATGCACTGGCCCCTCAGTCCCATGGGATGGACCGAAGCCCTCACTTTGAGCACTTGTAACCGAGGACCACCAGAGGCGTCAAGGGGTCTGAGGATGTAGTTTGTATTTTCCCATGGCCTCTGTCAAAGTTCTGGAATTTACCCTCACTTCTAGTCCAGTTCACTCCTCGGTTCCAGTAATCTGCCTTTTATTCACTCACACCCTCTTTGGTTGGACCAAAACTGCTCCCTCGGGTGTCACAGGTGACGGCGTCCTGCCCGCGTTGCATGGCTTTTTCCTCCGTCTTCGTCTTCCTGTGTCCTTCCAGACCCTGTCACTGTACCCACGGAGGATCCTGCTTCTCCTTCCTGGACCACACTTGCTTTGCTTTCTCTTCCTCCTCCCCCATTTTCAAGGTTGTCTTCTCCACGTTCCCTTGGCCTCCTGACTCTCACTTTGCACAGAAGACGTGCAGCTGTGAATTTCTGTTTCCCACTTCTCTCCCCCATGGCACACCAGCCTTTCCAGCGGCCGGCTGGATACCTCCACTGAGATATTCCCAGAACCTTGAAATCAACGTCTGGCTGTTTCCATCTCATTTCCATCTCATTCCTCTCTCACCCTGTCCATCTCTCCTGCCTTTCTTCCTGTTAATGTGACTGCTGCCCTCTCTGGTTTCATTCCTGCTGCTCCCTTTGCTGGGATGTCCTTCCCCACGTCTCACCCGGGCCCACCCCCAGACTGAATACCTCTGTCCCCCAGGTTCTCCCTTTATGCCCTCTCCTCGGAACTCCCATCAAGTTTGATGTCTTTCTTGGTGATTATCTGTGTCCATAGCTTAGACCCCCGAGACAGTCCTTGAGATGTGTCTGGATCATCTTTTATCCCCCAGTGCACTTGGCTGGCTGCCCTGCATGTTCCACTCAGTCAACTTGCTTTAGTGAATTAATTAAACGTGCTCAGCCGGCTAGTGTCATAGCAGTAGCTGGTGAGTTCCCTGTGTTTGTGGACAAATTTCTCTCCAACCCAGTTTTCCCTTTTAGGCAAGAAATACGTGTCTTGCAGAGTTTTTGTAAAGATTAAACGAGAAACTGTTAGTTTGTTTTGTAAACTGGGAAGTCCTTAAAAACTAAAGTTTGTTTTGAGGGATAGCCTCCAGATTGTTGAAAAGCCATTAGAGACCCTCTGCTTTAAGACAGCAGTTTTTTTTCCCTTTGAGGATCTGTTTGTTTGTTTGTTTGTTTTCTGATGTCACAAAGTCAGACATCTTAAGGATTTTGTTGTTGAGTAGTTTTCAAAAATTTCTTTCTTTTTTGACATTCAGAAAACATAATATTGAGCACCTGCTATGTGTCAAATGATGTTCTAGAAACTGAGAGATGGCGGGATGAATTTGACCTACTTTCTGTTCTTGCAGGGCTCTTAGTTTAGCCACGTGGACAGACACGTAAACAGGTAATTATGAGATAATCTGGCAGGTGTGCTATTAGAAGTGTACAGACGGCAAGGGGAGCACAGATTGAGAACAGCCAACTCCCATGGATGCATCTAAATGTCATCATAAGTTATCCAGTGTCAGCTTCATGACTCCCCGGGAAGGTAGGTGTGTCAGGAATGATCATCTCCAGTTACCGAGGTGCACAGACAGGAGGGGTGTCTTCTCCAGAGCCGCATACTGAGACACTGTTAGAACTGGGTCTAGAACCTGGGTTCCCTCCTCCGAGCCTATTCCTCTGCCTTTGGGATGCAGGGAACTCAGCGTGGCGTTTGGCTGAGTCTTTATGGGCTGTTGGTTCCACGGTAGTTGCTGATGGTTTACTAGCTCCTAACAAGGGACTGGACTCTGCTTCCCAGGAGAGGCGAACGCTGAAGGCCGATTCTCAGGTTCTTTGACTTCCGCCTGGGAAAATACAGCAGTACCCTTTAAGCTTTTTGGCCAACTCACCATCTTACTTAGAAGATCAGAAAGAATGAGGAATGTGGTAACATTGTGAGGCCTCAGGATAATACGGACCTTTGAGCCATGGGTAACTTTTGATTTTATTGCCCTTCTCTCTGGTTTTATGGAGAAACACACATGGGCTGAGAATTGGCTTCGATTTCCTCCAGAGGAGGGTTGCCTCATAAAAATAAAAGAAAAAGGAAGAACAGGACTGTGTGCGGAATTGTTTTCCAAGGCATTTTCATTGATCCTTCAGCCCTGGAATTGCCTTTTATGTGGTCGTTACTTTTGTGACCAGTTTACAAAGCTTGACTCCCTTTCTCATCGTCCTCAATTACAGTGGAAATTAGAAGATGGAAAAGATGATAAAGATCAGAAATAGAAGATGGAAAAATACAACTAAAGATAATAATAATTCCGAATCACTCCCGTTCATCTGGTATTGTCACTGTCCTCTGTGTAGAAAATACACTGTTTTGAATGCCTACTTTGTAAGGCACTATGCTGCATATACAAGATGTATGTATTGATTTATTTATAGTCCCGTCTTGTTCCACAAAATTTCTGAGGTGACTTACAAGGAAAACAATAAAATAGCATAATATAAATAATAAAGAAATAAGAAACAGGAAAAACACAAATGAAAATATACTGTTGAAACTAGGAGGAAAAAATAGGCTACAGGGCTTCCCTGGTGGCGCAGTGGTTGGGGGTCCGACTGCCGATGCAGGGGACACGGGTTCGTGCCCCGGTCCGGGAAGATCCCACATGCCGCGGAGCGGCTGGGCCCGTGAGCCGTGGCCGCTGAGCCTGCGCGTCCGGAGCCTGTGCTCCGCAACGGGAGAGGCCACAGCAGTGAGAGGCCTGCGTACCACAAAAAAAAAAAAAAAAAAATAGACTACAGATATGCAAACCATACGGCCCTCTAGCTTTTGCAGTTGGGCTGCAAATTTGACCTTGAACCGAAGTGAGAGAGAAATACAGTCAGTGGTGTAGCACTTCATGTCCTCAGCAACATCTTCTTATATAGAAATTTTTCTAAAGTCTCTCTGAAATTCCCTGCTTTCTTACATAGAATATATCAACATAGGGTCTCTCTATAAAGGCATCCGTAAGCTTTTCTGTAGCATTCAGGATTATCCTTGAGAATATAAGGTTATTCAAGTTTCCTCAAGGATTACCTAAGTATTATTAGGGCTGTTTGCCCCACAGTCTCTGATGTTTTTGAATTCTTGACTCTGGTGACCTCCCTCCCTGAGTTTTGCTATTTCACGGTTTGCCGTGCTATTTAGGACACAGAAAAACAAACTCCTTAGAATTTGGGGTAAAGAGAGAGCGAAAAGGCATTGCAGAAGGATCTGGAGGATTCTGCCGTGGCTAGGTACGTAACCTTAGGGAGTCGGTTGCCTGAGATTGAGATACTTTTTCTTCTGGGTTCTCTGTTGTGAGAGCTGAGATAACCAGATAAGAGATCTCTGTACACATGAGGTCCTCCTGTAACCCAGATAGCGAGGACCCCTTGCATGTGTGTCATAGTGTGCTTTGCAAAGCACTTTCATACGCTTCAGTCTCCTCTGATCCTTTAACTCCCGTGCGGAGCAGGTTCAGCGGATATTAGATATTAACCACTTTCCCGACAGAGAGATTGACTTCGAGCCCAAGGTTAGAGATTTGGAGCCGACGGAAACCTGAGTTTCTTGACTCTTCTTCAGTGCTCTTGTAAATTAATCGTTAATAAACGGATGAGTTATTGGGAAAAGGTTTTCCAGCGAAGGTGGAAGCTGAGGTCTTCCCACTGTGACGTCCATTCATTCAACAAATATTTATTCGTATTCTACGTATCATTCATGTTCTAGAACTGGGGGACTAGAGTAGGGACTCAAACAGACACAGATCCCTGCCTTTACGGAGCTCACATTTGAGTGGCATTTGAGAAGACAAATAAGCCACGTGGCTGTCTAGCGAGAGAGATCATGCAGGGAAAGCAAATGATACAAAAGACAGAAAGGGAACCACTACAGAGAATCAGGTTAGGGTCCCAACAGGAGCAAATGACACACTCACATGACCACCATTCAGGGCAGGAATATCAACAGAGGAGCCATTTACAAAGGTGCGGTCTGGCAGTTGGGGGATGCCAGGTAGCTCGTGACCCGGAATTAGTGGGAGAGCCCGTTACCACTTCTGTGTACATGGTTCCCTGGGCTCTACAGTAGGAGCTTGTTGTTTGTCCATCCTGTATATACTAGTTTGCACCTGCTAGTCCCAAACTGCATTTTTAACGTCGCTCCCCAGGTGACTCTTAGGGACTCTAAAGGTAGACAGCGATGTGAGAGCATTTTTAACCTGCTCCCCAGGTGACTCTTAGGGACTCTAAAGGTAGACAGCGATGTGAGTGCAGGATGGGGTGCCACAGGCTTCTTGCCCTGCCTGCGTTTGGGAGTGGGAAGGGTAGTCCACGTGCTGGCCTTCTAGGGCATCTGAATGTCACTTCCCCCGAAGTCCTCGAACGAAACCAAGTCTGCTCTGTGAGAGGACTTAATCTTTGCCGTGGTCTTTCTAACATTTGCTATACGGACGTTCGCCATTTGGTCCCTTTCAGTGTCCTAGCCAGCAGTAGGGTCTCTTGGACTTCCTGTCGCCTTTTTTTCTTTTCTTTACTTTTTTTCTTCTTTGGTGAAAGGAGGGGCAGCAGGATAAAAATTAGCAGAACGAAGGCAAAGGAAGGGGAGCTGACCTTGAAAAAGGATCGGCATTTGGTGACTGTCTGACTTTTAATTTGGGGGGTTTCTTCTGTAGCCTCCCCAAGAGCCAGCTTGCCCTTTCCCTTTTATGTACCTGGGCAGTGAGGGATACTGGGCTGATGCACAAACCATGTCCAGAGCCTGGAAGTACTTGTGAGTTTGGGATCCACAGGGTGCTGGTAGTCTGTGAGTCATCACGAGCTTGGCTAATCAACATAACGTCAGGTCAGCGGTCGGGTTCAGGACCGTGCCAGTTCACCCCGTTCTGGAATGCCTTTCAAGTGCGCTTTACCTTGGAAAGAAGCCCAAGCTTCCTTGACTGACGCCTCTCCTGTTCCTTCGTATGAAAGTTGTTGCCTTTTCACGGACAGAAAATTACAGCTTGATGGAGCTACATTTTCATAGATATTTCGGTGTCAGAGCCTTTAAACAACGTATGCTTTGGGCATCTCCCCTCCCTACTCAGGAGACGATGTCTTAATTATTTTGACCAAAGCCAGACCGTGTTGTGTGGTGTAAACATCTGGTTTATCATTCATCCAGCTGAACTGGTTTATATTTTGTTAGAAGAAAAGGCTTGGGACTAAAGGCATTTAAGTAATTAAGCACATGTCAAGACAATTTGGTGATGGGTAAATATAGTCTCTGTTCAATGCACTGTCTGGGGGGCTCTGGTTTAGATTTACGTCCGGCTGGAATACAGGGATGAAAGCAGAACGCAGACTGGGCCCTGTTCTGGGGGGGAATCAAAACCGAATGAGTTTTCAGGAGTTGAGCATCATCTCTCTAGGTACCTGTCCTGGTGTTTGGCCTGGAGGGGCAGAGCTGCAGTCCCTATCACTCGGCGGCACTTGTAGATTTCATGAGATTCTCACCTTGGGAGGCGGACCAGAAACTGTGCTTTGGGTCAGCCTTTGTGCCCAGGAAACCAGAGGTGTCTTGGAAGCTAAATGCGAAGCCTTAGGTTTTATATTCTGAGGGTGTTTTCAGGTACCAGTCCCAGGGCCCGGGCCCACCCTGCTCTAGTCCTTGACCCTGACCCCGGATTTGCAGAGGCCCAGTGTTGCTGGGCTTGGCAGAATCAGCAGAGCTGTGGCCAGTGCTGGGCAGAGAGAAAATGTGAGCCTTTTCCCTGGGGAATTGTGGTTCTAAGCAACAGGTGTGAAGTACCCGGTGACCTGAAGGGACTTTGGGGATCAGTAACGAAGTCCTCGGTGGGCCATGCTTTGTTTGGGCCGAGGCACTGCTTCTCTTTGGGGCGAGAGGGGAAGGAAAATGTTCTCAGTGCTTTCTCCTTCTGGCTGGCTCCCCTTCTGGGAGTAGGAGGACAAAAGATTGGGTCTCAGATCTCTCTCCCTGGGTCTAGAGCAGAGAGAGAGGACTTTGGAAGTCATCCTGAAGAAGAAAGCTTTGCCGTTATGGCCAGATGGAGGATGCATGATGGAACCAGTTAGCCCTTTTTGCTGAAAAGAAAGGAAAAATTCAGAATTTCAATTTTCAAAGCAGAGACTCTTTGTTTGTTTTTTTTTTAAGTTTGATTATTTTCTTCTTTCACAACTCATTTCCGTGCTTGTTTAGGGGTAGAATCTTGTGTCTGAGTCTGTGGCTGAGAGGCCAAAGCAGTTCCCATTCTTGGGTGAAGTTGTAGGTAAACAGTTACTTTGCAACTTGCCTCTCCCCCTCCCCATTCCTCTTCCTTTCGTGTACCAGCAGCCACTGACGGAATGGCCCAGAAGATACCACCTGAAGAGGGGGAGGTACACAGCCATGGGGCAGAGACACAGTCAATGACAGCATCTTGAAGCTCTGGCTATCTGGTTTAGGGACAGTTCAGGTTTGATGACCTGAGTCGTCTTGGTTCCTCTCTTACGAAGCAGACTAGTCAACTAGAGTTTAAGTTTCCTGCACCAGCATGGGTTGCCAAAGAAAATTGGGGTAGCGGGTAAGTAGATGCCCGTGATACATGGGAAGAGATGCTGCGATCACTTTCGCCATAGGGCTGCTTACTCTTTTGGGTAACAACCGTTATCCCTTCTGTGTTCCCAGCAGTGAGGCGGGAGCCCTGGGAGACTCCAGTGAGAGGGGCGTGCTCCCTGCCTCAGGTACCTTGCAGGCCTTTGGAGGGCAGCAAACAAGGCGTGGACAACATTCTAGAAGTGAAACTGACATTCAGTGCCAAGGAACTTTATTTCAGATGAGACGTAGGGTGCATAGCTTTAGACCTCCGATGATTCGAGATCTTTTTTGAAGCTCTGGTGGCAAGACCCAGGAGTTCAGGTTGTCGGCCCAGTGCTGTCAGACGCTGGGCTACTCTAAGCAAAGCTGAGAATTAGCAGGGGAGCTCCACACCTGCTGAACTTTTCCACGCAGTTTGGCGACTGTCTTCAGGGTATATGCTGCCGCCTTGGCAACCAGGGGGTGGGTATGGGTGCAGGGATTGGGTTGGGTAGGGCGTGGGGTGCGGTCTAGCTGGAGCCCTGCCCGCCTGTGATGCTTCAGCCTGTATCCATGTCGACAGCTTTGAACCACCCCCCGCCCCCTCCCGGCTTGGGATCCCTCCCCTTGATGATTGTAGGGTGGCTTCACATTGCTGTGGTTATGGCTCTTGAACTGATTAATGATGCTCAGAGTGAAATTGTAGTCCTCGGAGGAAGACGAGTCTGCAGCTCCTTCAGCCCCGGGGCGCCTCTCCCCAACCCTTAACTCCCTATACCCACCCTCCATCCCCCATCTCCGCCCCCTCCACCCAGTTATTTCTGATGTTTTCTGTGCATGCCGAGGAGGAGATGTAAAATCAGGAAAGGACTGGCCCTTGGGTGACGCCGCAGCCCTGAAATCTCAGCTCTCAACTCACTGGAAGAGTGGCCTCTTCTGCCAGGCGCCCCTGCAGCCTCCTGAGGGCCTCTGCTCCCACGTGGGCCCCTGGCCAGCCGTTCTGGCATCCCAGGGGAATAGGGGCCATGGTTTGAGGAAGAGGAGGCTGATGGAGGGAGGAGGATTGTTTGAGAACCTCTGAGGCTCCGGGCACGCGATGGGGCACTGACTGGGTGCGGGAGGTGGAAAACCATGAGTTTTCACGAGTCGCTGTCATCTAGCTTTGTCACGCAGCCTGGCCTGTCTCTCCAGGCTCGTTTGCAAATGCAGATTACTTAGCATTTGGATGTCATGGGTGTTTCCCTCCAAAATCGAATTTCTCCTCTTCACACTACTGTCTACAGCGTCTCCGGAAAGAATGGTTCAGGGCAGAAAGCGTGCTTGAGATGAGGGAAATCATTGTGTATCAGAGACCCCGCCCCCTGCCCCCCACTGAATGTGCATCCCCGCAGGCAGGGTCCTCTAGCTGATGAGATATGATCCCTTCCATCTGGGAGCCAGCGACCCAGGGCAGACTGTCCGGAGTGACGGAACATACCGGGCATGTTATAGTCTCTGAATCCAAACATGAATGAAATGAGGGAATAGTAGTGGCTCTGTGCTCAACAGGAGCTTCTCTGTGGTGAGTATATTGGAGTTACAGGGATGGAGCCACTCCTTCACGTAACATCTATTAAGTAGGGTCTGCTGTGTGTGCCCAGTGCTGTGGAATACTGTCGGGATTAAAAAAAAATGGATCCCCTGTTACGCGGTGTTCAACTTTGTGGTCTCAGGACCTCTTTACACTTTTAAAAATTATCGAGAGCGCCTACAGGGCTTTCATCTAGGTGCGTTATATTGATCAGTATTTGTTATATTTGAAGTTAAAATTGAGAAAAGTTTAAAGTACAAGGATACGCAAGCCCACATTCCATTAGCTGTCCAGGGATGATGTCATCACAGGTCACAGAACTCCACTGTAGGCTCGTGAGAGAATAGGCGTATAAAAGCAAACAGTGTCTTAGTACTACTATAAAAATAGTCTGACCTTATGAACCCCCTGAAAGGGTCATGGGGACACCTGGGGTTCCCCAGGTCACACTGCCCTAGGGATCTAATGGTCCAGGCAGGTCAGTCGTGGACCATAATGCACGCTGCCTTGTGAAGGAACAGGGAGGGGCTGGAAGTGAGTTCAGATGAAGTGCGGTGGGATGCTCTGACGGACATGTTTATTGATTATAATCCCTGTGGTCGTTCCTGTGCCGGTCACTGAACACAGATACTCTCAGCGCACGGCTGTGGCCACGGAGGCGGTGGTGGTGAGGGTTCCGGGACCAGAGGGATCTGAGTGTACGAGGACAGGACGGACGTGACGTTTGAGAGAGCGTATCTGCTATTTAATCATAACTTTGCATTTGGGAAATGAAAAAGTACTGTTCTTGTGCTGAGAAGTCAAGCCGGAAAGGAACTTCTCGACCGGGAGGAACTGGAGGGGTAGGGGTTCTCAGCTGAGTGGTGGGGCTGGGGGAATTAGTATTTATCAGAAGACCAAGGTCAAGTTGAGAAACCCCTGCCCTACAGTTACCGTTTTCATCTTCCTTCTTCTGCAGGTATTAATTCTCTGATAGCAAATAATATCTACGAGGCTGCCTACCCCCTGCACGACGTGAGTACCGCCTCCATCAGTCAGCAGGGTGAACACTGCAGGCGACATGGTGGTGGATATACGGGCGGGGAGGCAGGAGGGAATGATGCCGCTGAACCGCCTGGGCTGGCTCCGGACCACTTGTGGATGAAAATAATCCCCAGTTGATTTTTGCCGGTTGTCTCAAACTGTTTCCCTTATTTCCCCGATGGCAGAACGAACTGGTTTTTGTCTGGGCTTCCCCGCACTCCCTGCCTTGATTTTGGGGGAAGGTGTGAGAAGACGGATAACGGCGTGTGGAGGGTTAAAGGGAGATGGGGAAGGTGGGTGGATAGCGGGGAGCGCAAGTTCCAGACCTGGATAATAACGCAGGCTGGACCGGCAGGCCCTCAAATGACTGAAAGTGATATTTTATACGTGATAGCTTTGTGTGGAAGTGAAATTCCTCATCCTATGCGAGGATGTATTAAGTGTCAGATCTTTTTTCTATCTTGACATATTTTAAGGATGTCTCTCAAAATCCCTTATACTGTTGTTTGGTTAAGAAAACAGAGAGACTGTAATTAAAGCTTTTCTTGGCTGCGAGGAATGTTATAAACATCCTATGACATCATGCAGTGATATTCTTCAAGATGGTTCGTGAGGAACTGAACTGGCCCGTGAACTCGGTGCCCCCAGGCTGCCCTGTCCACCCCATCGGTCGCTTTAGCATCTACCCCTCAGCGGTACCAAGTGAGACCCCTGGGGTGGGGACCCCTGAGTGCCCGCAGGAATTTCCCAGGTGACCGTTTCTCCTCGCCAGCATCCTTGCTGTGAGCACACGCGAATTGAGGTTCTGCCGGGTATGGCCAGGGCGCAGGGGTGTTTTCCTGATGTGCTGGTCCGTTTCCAGGTCGGGTTGTGCTGTTGCATTTGCTGTGAGGAGGTGCAGGGGGGTCTCTGAGGCCTGTAAGGGGAGCTGCCCTGGGTGAGAAGCTGCCCACAGGAAACACAGCAGGTGCTGGTGACCAAGGAAGTAGACCGGTGTCTCCTTACGTGTCATGCTCTTCACCTTCCTTAAATGGGAATGAAAGAAAGGGATAACGTTAGAAAATTTCAGAGAAAACCCTGTCTCTGTTTTTGATCATTCCATTGGCTTTCTCCTCCTACAGGGTGAATATGATAGTCCAGGGGATGACGTGAATGACAGAAAGGTAAGCCAGCCTGCTGCTGCGCTCGAGGACCACGCGGGGGTGGGGGGCTGCGTAGACGTGTCCTGCGTGTTCTGTTTACTGCTTATCCCCAGCTGTTCTTCCACAGCTCGCTGTCCCCAGGCGTTTGGAAATGTGAGGGCATTTCTGGTCGTTGACGTGACTGTGTATGGGGGTGCTGTTGACCTTTAGTGCCTGGTGGACCAGTGATGCCAACCATCCTGAAATACATCCCACAGTCACACACAGAGGCAGTATCCCTGCCCCTGATGACAAGAGAGCTTTGGCTGAGAAACACTGAGCATCCAGATCCCTTCATTGATAGATGGGGAAACTGAGGCACAGAACGATGGCGCACCTTGCCCATGATGACACTGCTACCATAAACAGAGAAGGGGCTAGTGCCCCTCTGACCCTCAAATCTAGTGTTCCTGCTAGAAGTATACCAGTATCCACGCCGTTATGGCTTGTTTGGGGAGGGTCGCCCTTAAGTTACTCTTATCCTCTCTGTCGAGGCAGACAGGTAGGGTACAGCCATTCCCAAATGACAGATGAGAAACCTGCATATTCCGGGCGGCTAGAAATAGGTTATATTTAAGGGAGGGAAAAGGGTCCCTTTGGAGGATCCCCCCTATGCCGGTCACAGCTCCTGCCTGGACAGCTCTTGTCCCCAGCCCTCCATCTAGATCCTCTTTCTTCTGTTTCCTGGTACTGTAGGAGCATGGGTACCACCCTTCCCACCACGGCACGATGCTCTGAGCATCACCCAGCCTCTTTAGTGGGGGCTGCCCGTCTGGCCATCGCCCTCCTGCCATCCTCCCAGCCAGGTCCCCCAGCCTTCAGCGACTCTGGTGAACAGACGAGGGTGGGCGAGGATGGGCGAGGGTGGGCGGGATGAGGAATAGGAGCCCGTGTACCCCCTCTCCCCACCCCGACTCTGCTGTCTGGAAAATCATTCATCCCCCAAGTTGCTTTTGAGCAACCTTCTTTTTATCCAGCCTATTAGTCCCTGTTATGAAGTGTTAAGTATTAAAAACATAAAAAGGTCTTTTCCAGAAATACTGCTGTGATTGCTTACATATGTCCCCTGCTCTGCCTGCCCAGGGAATCTGCTGTAGTTTTTCCATCTTTTAACCTCATCTGTTTTCTATCTGATGCTAGTAGTCTCAGTGGTGTTTAATTTCCTGAAAAGTCCCGGATCAGATTTAAAGGAAAAGGAGGAAGCCTTTCTCCCCACATCTCACCTCCCTGGCCCCAGCCATTTTCTGTCCTCCTACTTTTTCTTGTCACATTACTCCCCTTTAAAGAGCGATCACCACCTACTGCCCACCTAAGTGACCCCCTGCTGGGTGGGTGGTAACCCTCAGCCCCTCAAGGTAGAACACTTTACAGGAACATTCCAGAGATCAGGAGCACACAGTACTCCTGGGAAAACTCAGCCAGCCCCCGGTTACCTGCACAGAGGCAGAGAGAAGCAAATTGTAGACCATCCAAAATATATGTACCTTAGCCTGGAATGATATTATATTATCGTTAACAATAAAACCTTTTAACAAAACGTTTCCCTCCCAGGAATTTTTTCGCTTAGGCAGTGCTGCCTCCTCCCAGTGCACACCCCAAAGGATGGAATGGGTAGAATCTGGCAGGCAGAGAGAGACCAGCCAGGACAGAGCTGCATCTTGGTGGTGGCTTGGTGAAGGTGGACGAGTGTCTTTGGAAGACAAGCAACCCATTCCTTGTGGCTTTTCCTTGGGTTTGCCAGCCAGTCCTGGCCTCCTTGTTTTCCTCTGCTGGGGTCGTGGTTAGGGAAATAACGTTTGCTGTGATGGGAAATAAGAGAAACCAGGAGTGAGAGTGAAAGCTTTTTTCTGTCCATTTGGCTTGGGAAGTGGATACCCAGCACGGCAAGGAGACCGGTTCTGACGTCCATGAAATGATTGTCCCGTCAGGACTAAAACCCTGGTGTCCAAATTCCAGCCAGTGCCACCACCAGGTGGACACGGTCTTTCATGTATGGCAAGGGGACCTCTCACTGCCGTGCTGGCTTCCTTCCTAGCGCTTCAGAGGCATATGGGTGGGCCCTAAAAGGTATCTTGAAAGAACCAGCCGAAATCTCTGTATATGTGCAGCACATTTATTCGTATGTGTTACATCGTAAGAGTCTAGTGTTCTTCCAGAGGGCTGCGGGAAGGATTTTGGTTGGGTGCAAGGGAGAACCCTTGAAGTTGGTGCTGGAGGAGGTGGAGAAGGGTTGAGAACTGATGGGAGATCGCCCCCTGGGGGCCCTTAGGGGTGATCCGCCCATCCTGCCCGTACCTGGGGTTCCCCTCCTTCTTCCCTGCGATTTGTGGCTGTTCGGGGGATGTGCCTCGTAGGCGGAGAGCCATCTCCTTCCCGGCAGCTCGCCTAGTGCGGCCTGCAGTCTCGATGACTCAGCCCCCTCCCAGAGGGTAATTCACGAGAGGCTCCCTCCCTCTGGAGAGCAGGGGTTTCTTGCCTTTCTAGAGAGCTGGGCTGCGAGGGTGTGGATGGGCCCTTCCCACTGCCAGCAGCCACCTCATTCCACATCCGCCAGACTTACCTGCTTTCCTCAGGCATCCCAGGGGAGGGACTGTCCCCATCTTCCAGGGGCTGACTGAGCCCCACCAGCTCCCCGTGGCTTCCCTGCCCACTTACAGGGAACCCGAAGCGCAACCTGGAAGATACTCATCTTAAACTTTAGAAACTTCAGCGGTTTCTAAACCCTTGGTCCTGAATTTGCCAGCTTTTGCAGGTGATTATCTCCTCTAGTGGGCAGATAAAAAGTCAGTCTTGTCTTTCTGACGGGAAAGGTACTTTTCTTCTTGGTTTCACTTGAGGACTAGTTTTCCCATCCTGCACAACTCCCATTTTACCCATGGGGAAGTGACCTGCCAAAAACCCAACAGGTCATTGCAGGATCCGGAGGTAGAATTCCACCCTCTCCCATCCTGGTCCACCCCGTCCCATCAATGCCTCTGAGCCGGCTACAGCTGGTGTCCTTCTGTCTGTCCCAGGTCCGGCTGCTCTCTGAGGAGCTTGTGGCCTCAGGGAGGGCCCCGAGTCTCGTGCATCTTGCCGTTCTCTGGCATTGCAGATGGTTTTAACAGTTGAGTTCTTTATTTGTCCCATGAAATACTTAAGCCAACTGACCGATGTGACCCTAGGAAGCCGACCTGGCCTCCTGTATGCTCTGATCCATCAGATGGTGTGGTCCCCTTGTTGCTTCCTGCCCTAAAGGTTTGGGGTCAGACCCACATGCTTGGAATTACATCTGAGGCCTCCGAAAGAAGGCTCTGTGAGAAGGAGCTGCAGAGCCTCCTGGCTCTGTTCGCAGGCTTGGCCGGTAGGTGAAGAGGACATGGCATAACTCTGAGGGAGAGAGTGTATTTGCTAGGAGCTCATTAGAAAGTTCTAGACTCTGCAGGTTTAAAGGGACTGTTGCAGGTTACCCTGGTTGTCCTCTTGCACTTGACGCACACAGGCTCATCCCTGTTGACTGCTGGTCTGTCCCAGGACCCTGTAACCCGGGGCTTAGCCCGATCCACCTGGTCTCGAACTGTGTGATTAAACATTTGTAGAGACAGGGAAGGGTCTACAGCACCCTCCCTCGCCTGCAGAGCTGTGCGAGCTGGCCTGGCAGAGCCACATGGGCGGTGTGCAGGCATCCTTGCATCACCTTCCAGGTTTGGAGCCCTGGAGCTCCAGCTCTTCCAGGGGTTGCCTGGTGATCTCCTCTGCTCTGTCCATCTGGCCCGTCTGGAACCACTCTTGTCAAGGTCAACCATGGGTCACTGGGTCCAAGGTCACTTCTTGGTTCTCCTCCAGCCTGACCCATCAGCCGTATTTGACCCAGATGCTCACCTTCTTCCCTTGGGATCCCATGGTCCCTCGGCCTCCAGGAGACCACCCACTTCTAGTTCGGTGCCGTGTCACCATTGTTCCTCTGGCGCTTCTGCTGCTCTTCATCATCCCCTTGACCTCTGAACGGTGGAGCACCCAGGGCCCTGGCGTCACGCCTCTTCTCTACCTCTCTCTTTGACAGTTGCATCCGTAACTTGATGACTTTACAAATCATGTCTTCTCTGACTCTGGACTCTCCTTTGAACTCCAGACTTTTTCTTTTATTTTGAGGTACGCGGGCCTCTCACTGTTGTGGCCTCTCCCGTTGCGGAGCACAGGCTCCGGACGCGCAGGCTCAGCGGCCATGGCTCACGGGCCCAGCCGCTCCGCGGCATGTGGGATCTTCCCGGACTGGGGCACGAACCCGCGTCCCCTGCATCGGCAGGCGGACTCTCAACCACTGCGCCACCAGGGAAGCCCCCCCCCCCCCCAGTCCTTTCTAACTGGGGTTATGTCCCAAGATTCTCCCCTTGCTCAGCGCCAGCCTTCCGGCTTCCCTCTTCGTCCTAGGACGCGCCTGTTCCTCTAGGCCTTGGTACAGAAGGAGTGTTCTTCTAGCTGCAGCATAACCACCCACTTCCTTCAGGTCTCAGCCCAAATGTCACCTCCTCAGAGAGGCTCTCCCTTGCCATCCTTTTCTTTTTTTTTTTTAATACCTATCAATAATTACTTTATCTTTTAAATTATTTTGTTATTTTATTTTTTATCTTTTAAAAAAATTTTATTGGAGTGTAGTTGATTTACAATGTTGTGTTAGTTTCGGGTGTACAGCAAAGTGAATCTGTTATACATATACACGTATCCACTCTTTTTTAGCTTCTTTTCCCGTATAGGTCATTACGGAGTATTGAGTAGAGTTCCCTGTGCTATACTGTAGGTCCTTATTAGTCATCTATTTTTTATATATAGTAGTGTGTATTTGTCAATCCCAACCTCCCAGTTTATCCCTCCCCACTTTCCCCCTTGGTAACCGTAAGTTTGCTTTCTACATCGGTGACTCTATTTCTGTTTTGTCAATGAGTTCATTTGTACCATTTTTTTAGATTCCACGTATGAGTGATATCATATGATATTTGTCTTTCTCTGTCTGACCTACTTCACTCAGCGTGACAATCTCTAGGTCCATCCATGTCCCTGCAAAATGGCATTATTTTGTTCTTTTTTATGGCCGAGTAATGTTCCACTGTATATATGCACCACATCTTCTTTATCCATTCCTCCATCGATGGACATTTAGGTTGTCTCCGTGCCTTGGCTCTTGTAAATAGTGTTCCCTTGTCATCCTGTCTAAAATAGCACCCTACCCCCCTCTTCATATTCTACTCCCTACCTTGATTTATTTTTCTCCGTGACATTTATAAGTTAATATTTGTCTCTGCACACAAGGGGTAATAAGCCCCATGATGGCAGTGACTTTGTCTGGTTTACTGCTTTATCCAGTGTCTGGACAGGGCCTGGCACAAGGTGGATATTCAGTCAGTACTTATTAAACGAGTGAATAAGTGAACGCCAGGGCTCATCTGGCTGGACTCAGCAAGGCGAGGGAGTGAAGAGCGAGGGGTTTTGCTTGGTAGGTGCAGCACACCCAGAGTGTGATGAAGATCACCTTTATTACTGGGGGAGGACAAGTCAGCTTCTACAGCCTCCTGCCTTTGGAGTCTCCCTGTGGATATCTCATGGGAATTCTCCTGGAAGCTGGGCTTTGGGGATTCAATTTTGACTTGCCAGGATGGCTTTGGTGGGGAGGGGTGTGTGTCAAATGTTGACTTGCTAAAGCTGAATAACGAAAGGTGAATAGTTGTCTGCTGTACCTATAATCTGGTTCCCTGTTTTTTTTTTTGTTTAGCTGCTGTATCAAGAATGGGCACGCTATGGGGTGTTTTATAAGTTTCAGCCTATTGACCTCATCAGGTAAGATGTGGGAGGGGACTCTTGGGAGGACCCAAAAGGTCTCTGCCAACTGTCTTGGCTCCTGGAAGTGTGTTGGCCGAGCAGAGGGCTTGGCTGTTCTAGGCTGTGACGCCCCTGCTCTGTGTCCTACAGGTGGGGAGCCAGCTCCTGGGTGGGGGAGGGCAGTGGCAGCTGTGGGGCGGCAGGTAATGTAGACGGATGTTCCGTGACTTGCCTCTTGGGGTCTTCAGCACTGTGGTCTCTCCCTGCCTGCTCTTGTGGGGAGAGGAGTGAGTAGAGTTCTCTCTTTTATTATTGTCCCTCAAATTTGCCTAGAGAAGAACGTGGGTGAAGCAGATCCTTGGGTCATTCCCAAGTAGCCACAGTATTGACCAAGAGAAGGGAAGACCCGGCACATTGTATAAGGGCTAAGCCAGCTGGTCTGCGTGGAAATGCAGGCTTTTTATGGCTTCTCCAGAAAATTGGAAGGGAGAAGAGAACTGGGTCCTAAACCTCTCCCTTCAGCGCTGCTCCTAAAATGGTGCCCTATTGCCTTGGGAATTTCCCCAGTTTCTACAGAACATGGGTGAAAAGCTTTTTGAAAGAACATTCTAGAAGGCAGTAGGTCTGACTAGCCTCAAGTGGGTTCAGGGCTCTAGGAACTCCATGGGCTGTTGAAACCCCACCTCTTTCCCAGCTGGCATGTTGGGAGGACCCCTGTGCAGTGGGGGACCACTGGGCTGAGTGGGGTCTGGAGACTGGGGTCTTGCCCAGGCTTGGCCACTAGGGGCGATTGTTGCTCTGGTCAAGTCGCGTCCCCTCTTTGGTCTTCGGCATCCTGGTTTTCCGAAACTGGGAGCCTGAGCTAGGGCTCTACGGGGGAAATTTGATAGAGCACGCTTATTTGGAAACTATGGGGACCCTCGGCCCTGTGCCTGACATAGTGGACTCGCTGCCACTCAGTCACCTGTGGCTCACTTTAATGAGCTAATTCATCAGCCAGCAAACTCAGAGAGTGTTCCGGGCTGCTCGCCCTGGGCTGGGACGGCGAGAGGGGTGGCCGCCAGAAGGATCGAGTCCAGAGGGAGGGATTCCAGCTTCTTCTTGGAAGAAGACAGCAGGCTGGGAGTCACAGTTTGGGCAGGCTCACCTCCCACGCAGAGATGGGACGGCCCTCCCAGGGAACTGGGAGCTCAGTTGGACAGCAGGTGTTTGTTCCAGCTGAAGACCGTTAGCCGAGGGGCTGGGGTCGGGGAGCGAGGCCACAAATGCCGGTGACCGAGGCTCCCTCACCCTGTACGCACCTCCCGTCCCCTGGCGGCCTTTTGTGAGGTGCGGCCACCTAGACTGTTCTCTGGGCCACACCAGGGCTGCTTCCTCCGTGCCTGGTGGGCTTTGATCATCCTCTCTGCCTCTCTGGTGGCCACCCACGCTGTCGCCTGTTTTATCCAACTATTCACTCCCTTTGAAAAAATACGATGCCAGAAAATAAAAATTCTCCCTCCCGGAGAGCCCCACGTTTTCCTCCGGAGACTTCGGGTGACCGGCCGCCAGCTAAGTGGGCGACGGCTCCAGCGTGCCCTCCGTTTCAGCCACCGGAGCAGCCTCACCTGCGGGGGAAGAGGTGCCTTTGGAGCAGATCCTGGCTCTGGGGTCTGGCGGTTCCCGAGGACGCAGAGCCCAAAGCTGTCCAGACGGGTGCAGTGTGCTGTGGGGCTGGGGGCTGTCCACTGCCGCTTCCTCACCTGCTGCACAGTGCCAGTGGCCTGGATGTGGGGCTCGGACGCGCCTGGAGCCTCGGGCATCTTTCAGACACTGGCTGGAGGGGAGGGGATGGGACACAGGTAGTATGGGGGCTGTAGTGGGGGACTGTGACCTACCCAGAGGGGTGAGGAACTTACTCTGCTGGAGAGAGAGGAGGGGACTGTAGTGGGGAGAGAGGGAAGGGACAGAGGCGTTGGGGGCATAGGTGGGTAGCAGAGGCAGGGAAGCCAAGAGCAGGCAGCTGGAGAGGAAACTGGGGTGGCGGGTGTGGGTCTCCCCGCACTCAGCTGGCTCCCCCTAAGCTCGTGTGTCCACGTCACCTCCTTCCTCTCCGCCATCTGCCAGTCCCCGGTCTGACCCCAGCTCCTGTGGGTGTGTCTTCAGCGCCACTTCCCTCTGCTGCCGCTTCTTCTCCATCCTTCCTGCCTTCACCTGTCGGGACCTAGTGGCCCACAGGGCCCAGCCTGAGGCCACCCTGACCCTGTGGTTCCATCGCGGCTCATGCCTGTGAACTGTGCCCTCTTGGTGCTCACGTAGGAACTGCGCCCATGTGGTCAGTGCTGAAGCATCCACAGAGGCAGGGGGGTCCAAGTTGAAGGTAAGCCCTGCAAAGGCCCAGCCGAGGTGTTTCCCGCCCGTTGCCTTGGGCCCCCAGCTCCTCATTGGCAGCACTGAGCGCTGCTTCTCTCCCGGTGCCCACGGTTTGGAACGTTCGAAAGCACGGAGCAGCTGAGAGCCCAGCAGGGTGGGAGATCCGTTGGCATGTAAAGCTACCCTTCCCCTTCCGCAACCCTTCAAGCCTAAACTTGAGATTTAGGGTTCGAGGCTCCTTTCCCAGGTGTGTAAAGTGGACAGAGGGGGAGCAAGATGCCCCTTCCCGGGGCTTCCCTGGTGGCGCAGTGGTTGAGAGTCCGCCTGCCGATGCAGGGGACGCGGGTTCGTGCCCCGGTCCGGGAAGATCCCGCGTGCCGTGGAGCGGCTGGGCCCGTGAGCCGTGGCCGCTGAGCCTGCGCGTCCGGAGCCTGTGCTTCTCAATGGGAGAGGCCACAGCAGTGAAAGGCCCGCGTACCGCAAAAAAAAAGATGCCCCTTCCCTGCACCCCGTGCCCCTCCCCCAGCAGCTGCATGGGCATCCGGGCCAGCAGGCTGCACTGTGAGATTGCTGATGGCGCTCCCAGGCCAGCAGAGCTCTCCACCCTGAGTCATACCCTTGCTCTAGAAACCTCGGGGCCTGCAGGCCTGAGTGGAGTGTGTGTGTGTGTGTGTGTGTGTATGTGAGTTGCCTGGGAAGCTCCCCAGGGAGGTATCCAGTAGCGACCCCCCTCACAGAAGAATCTTCTGGGAACTCCGAGCCCGAAGCACTTGTGCCCTGGAAGAAACAAGGTGTGTGTTGGAGCCAGTGGGGGAAATGAGGTTTTAGCTGGAGGGAAATGGCCCTACTAGTCCCTTGGGGCTACATGAGTGTCCCTGCAGGCAGAGGAGTAAGTTTCTGCCTGCACGGCCCTGGGTTACTTCCCTGACATCCCAGGAGGGAAATGGCCTTCATTTTCTGGGGAACCCGGGAGGCTGGGCCTTTTGGCTTGACTAATATGGGGTGATCCTGTATTAGTCAGCGCCCTGCCCTGTCTTTTCACTAAAATGAACATCTGCTCACGGGCAGATTTTCTTAGCTGGGAGGTTTTGATGTGGATAAGATAAAACGACAGGCTTTGAACATCTGAGTTAGATTTAGCTACTAACCGTACTTTGCTGAAGCTGAGATGCAAAATTGTATTTTAAAGCATCTGCCGCTGACTGCCTGTGACCGCGTGTGGAGGAGAGGCGCCCAGAAGTCCACCGGGCTCGGGGGATGTGTAGCTGTGGACTCTGGGGAATGGGCCAAGGGCATCGTACACGGGCAGCATCCACTGTGTCAAGTCGGGATTACAGTTTAGAGAGGGGTAAATGGCTCGTCCTCGTTCCCTCCTCTTTCAGGGATGCCATTTCCCAAGGGAGGCTTCCTAAGATCAGGCCCTGGGCGTGAAACCCATCCCTGTGGCAGGTCTGGAGTCCTCTCAGAAATGTCCTGCTTCCTCAATGACCTAACAGTGGTATCTATGCCGGTTCAAGAGCCTTTGGGCATCATCTGTGGACAGCAAGAGTGGCACTGTGCCTCCACCTTGCTACACGTCTCTACCATCCTAGACTTCCAGCCCTCTCCAGCCCCACCAGTGGAGAGCCCATCCAGGACCTCGGCATCACAGGAATTGGCTTTTCCTCCTCCTGATAAAAGGCAGAGGTGCTTGTTCTTGCCAGAATTCCCCAGAAAGGCCACTAGGAGGTTGCGTGATTTGATGCATCCCTCTGTGTCTCTGAGCCCCACTTCTAACCTCCTGAAACGCGACGCATCCACGTCCCTCCAGGAGGGAGACGGAGGAAGCCACATTCTTAGCAGGCTTCTCAGCAGGCCAGGCTCAGGAAGGACTGGCTGCAGCTGGTTTGGGGGAGGGAATGGAGAGGAAAAAACGTTGATCAACCTGCGATGAGTTATTTCCTGAGCCCTGCTGCCTCCTCCTTGATCCTTCCCTGGGATTTATAAAGGCAGTTCAGCTCAATGCAGTAAACATTCACTGATGCTCACAGTGAGCAGATCTCTGGAGGCACGGCGAGACGTAGGGTGGAGTCTGCGTCCTTACGGATCTAGCAGTTACGCAGGGAGACAGACCCGTGGGAGGCAGGATGAATTGAGGGCTTTTCAGGACTGTCATATATAAGTACTAAACATGATAGGTTGGGACAATAGATGGAGAGTTGTTGCTACTAGCAGAATAAGGGAAGACTTCCTAGAAGAGGTGGTGCTGGAATTGGAAACATTGCTTTCTGAAAGGCTGAGGTTAAAGGTCCTGAATGTGTCTTTGTCACCAGCCTGGGCTGCCCTGAATATGGACTTGTGGAGCCTGGTGTCGACGGCCAGAAATCACAGTGCCCCAAAGCCAGGTCCCTCCTGACTGCCAGTCGGGAGAGGTCAAGTCAAGAACTTGACTTGTAGATCTTGCCCCACCTGCGTGGACTCTGTGCCAACCTGGCCCGTGTCCCTGGCTCTGACCTGTAAGTTAGCAGAGCATCCAGTCTTGGAAGGAGATGAGGCTGGACCCAAGAGAGGAAGCCAAGGAGAGGTGACGTGTGGGACTAGCACCTTGGTATCTGCAGGTCTCATGCTTTGAAGTATTGGATTTATCAGGGAAACGTTATGCAGGCTGGAAAGAAGTCACGTCTCATGGGCCTGAAGAAGATTTTTCCTTTACCTCTGAGGGCGTAGGAACATAGTAGACAGAGAAAAATAGGCAGTGGCTGGTTGAGGCGAGGCAGAAACAGGGATGGCGATGTTCCGTGCAGCTATATTCTGGCCCGTTTTACAGACTGGGAAATAAGTCAAGCTGTTCATAAAACGTGAGGTGTCCCACTCTCCTTTCTCTCCCCCCTCCCTGCAGAGTGCCACTCCCCGCCAGGTCTGCACCCTCTAGAGGAGAGGAGTCGGCCTGGGGCTGCCAGTGGACCAGGAATTGAATACGGTGCCCCCAGCTCTAGTCCGAGGCTGCACCCAAAGGCCGTCCTGGTCCCCTGAGGGTGGCCTCCCTGGCTTCCACGGCTGGTGGCTCTTGGTTCAGATCAAACTGAATCTTCCTTCCTGGAGTATCAGCTGTATGGTACTTGGTGGCTCCCGTGGCACCAGGAGGCTGCACGCGTATCCCCGTGGCCTCCCACGGTTGCACGGCCGGAGCTGGGACGGGGTGAGGGTCTGGTTTCCCAGCTCACTGCCTCCTTGACTCCCTTATGTCACGTCCTATTTCCCAAGGGGAAGGGAAGCTGATATTAGCCTGAAAATATGTGACAAAGCTGTAATTTCCTATCCCCTTGGACCTTGTGTGCAGTAAACTCTCAGTTATCCAGGACGCCTGGGACCAAACCATGGCATCACAGAGGTGGGAGGAGCTTAGAGGCTGGCTGGCCTCAGTGCCCCGCCATGGAATGGGGAATTGAAGACCTCCTCTCCCCGCATATTGATCGAGCAGATGCCCAGCCTCTGCATGCTTTTTCTTGTAATGGGGGAGACGCCTGGCCTCGGGGGCAGCTTGTCTGTCTGCTGGACATTTTTAGCCACTAGAAATGGTCCTGGAGCCAGAGCAAGAACTCTGCTGATTTCCCTCTGTTTCAGTCCTGTTCTGAACAAGAGCATTCTATTGTGTAGGCCAGCCTTTAATTAGTTGAAAATAGCTCTTGCGTCCCTAACAGTTCTGCACGCGTGACCGCCTGGCCTCGCTGTGTGTCCTCCTGTAATGCGGGCTCTTCTAACAGCCTCATCGTCGTGATCGTTCTCTTTGGGACCCACTGGCCTGGGAAAGTCAGAGCAGGGCCCTCCTGCACGCACACCTCACCTGTTATAGTTAAGCTGACACCTGTTTGCACTGACCACATGTGAGACACTGGTGCTGGGGGATAGAGATGAATTAAGCATGACCCCGTTCTCCAGGAGCTCAAGCTCAAAGTCAAATCCCCAAGCGTGTAGGTGACCACGTGGCTTTTCTGGGAAATGGAGGGACAGACTGAGGGAGAAAATTTTCAAAGAGTAACTGTGAGGCTATAGAAAAACAGGGTATAGAGAAGATCATGGGGGTGGGGGGAAGCTGACCCCCAGACCAGTCATCTGTGATGAGGGGGCTCAGGGCTATCAGCTGTGCCTCGGGCAGAGATTTTTGGGGGGTGACTCTGACTCTTTCTGGAAACATCTGTTGACGCATGGCAGCACCCACAGACCCCTGAAAATCTCAGAAAACATTTTAGGGTCACATCACTTAGGGATTTACCAAATCGTGGCAAAACCTCATGTGTCCAAGTCAGGTTATCCTGCCTAGAGAAAAACCAGCCAGGCTAGAACTGTTTCAGGGAAGGAAAAGAAATGTGATCAAAAATGTAGAGAGGCAGCCATATGAAGACAGACTTAAACAAATAAGAGCTCCCACTCTAGGAAGAAGTGGAGACGGAGTGAGGCTGCACTTGTTAATTTAGGAGATGGATAGGGTGACTGTCCACGTGTTTATCAAGCCCCGAGGCACCTGCCTAGGGACATTCCTCTAGACTGAGAGCAGTGGGTTAAGGATGAGAAGAACTTGGTTTGGGCTCCAGCCTTGATTCCAAGTGATATAATACTGGGGCAAGCCGTTCTCTCTCAAGCCTCCGTTTCCTCAGCTGTGAAATGGGCATCATAACACCTGTCCTACCTTCCCCACAGTATTATTGCGAGGATTACGATATAGTTGTGCAAAGAGCGTGGTGATGGACACAGGTCTGGTTAGGTAGAGTTGTTATTTATCTGCTCCCTGGGGGAAGTTATACTATTCCCTAAACTAGCAGAATTTTATATAGTTCTTTAGTTTGTCTTGACAAATATTGTATAATCATAAGACTATTTTTTTAACATCTTTATTGGGGTATAATTGCTTTACAGTGGTGTGTTAGTTTCTGCTGTATAACAAAGTGAATCAGCTATACGTATACATATATCCCCATATCCCCTCTCTCTTGTGTCTCCCTCCCACCCTCTCTATCCCACGCCTCCAGGCGGTCACAAAGCACCGAGCTGATCTCCCTGTGCTATGCGGCTGCTTCCCACTAGCTATCTATTCTACATTTGGTAGTGTATATATGTCCACGCCACTCTCTCACTTCAAGACTGTGTTTTTTTCAAATTGTAAACCAATGTACTGTATTCACGTTGCGTGTGTGTGCTGTGTGCCTCCTAGCGACCCTGCCAAGTGGATGTTCTTACCTCTGTGTTACGGGGGTGAGGGGATGGGGTGCTGAGCTCAGGGAGATAGGAGCTTCCCGAAGCCACAAGCCAGCCCACCTGGGATTTAAACCCAGGCCTGTCCGACTCCAGAAACTGTGTGTTTGTCCTCGTACCACATGGCTGAAGGTGACCCAGAGCGTCGTCCAGCCAGATGTTGGGCAAGCTGGGTTTCCAGATACCTAGCGCTAATCCCTTTGATTAGCATCCTCTGAGGGGCAGCTGGCGTGGTCTGTGGAGGGGGGAGGGGGGCTCACTGACCAGATCACCCCCTGCTCTGCGATGGGCCATCCTCGTGAACACCCCTGTCTCAGCAGGAGTGACGTGTCACTCGCAAGAGCTGTTGGTTAGGGGGCCCCCGAATGCCATGTTTTGGTTTCTCATTTCTGCTTTCCAGAGTCTTTCTTTTCCCCGACTTCTTCCATGTCATCAGGTTGTAAGCTGTCACTTCTTGCTTTTGTCAACCGAGTAGGTTCCTCCCCGACTTCAGTTCGCTGCTCCGTCGCAGCTTTAGTAACCGGACCCCTGAGCAGGTAGCATTGTGCGCCAGGTACGCCTCTTCCACAGCCTGTCCCGGAGTCTGCCTCCCGGCAGGTGTGGGATCTTGTGGAGGCTCTGCCTTTGTCGTGGAAATGTCTTCCTGGTGTTTCCCAGTGAGAGTGAAATGGTGTTTCCAAGATGGGACCAGAGTCAGTGTGGTAAGGCAGGTGGCTTTGCCGAGAAGAGCTGCATTTTGTCCCTCTTGCTTGTTTTGGGAGGTCACAAGAAATCCAGGCCAGAGCTCAGAGTCTGTTGACACAAGAGTCGATCCCTACATCAAGGGTCTACTGGATGCCAAGCTCTGTCGTGGGTGTGGTGTCAAAGCGAAAAGAAGGGGGAAAGCAGGAAGCTTGAAGTGTAACAGTGGGATCCCAGGTGCTCACAGTAGATCTGATGGAAGCTGCAGAGGTAAAGTGGTACCCAACGGGGAACCTGGGCACAGAGCTGTGCGTAGACGGGCTGGGGGCAAGGTGGTGGGCAAGGGGATGGGCCAGAGGTTCTGAAGGGGTTTGTGACTAGCTTTAGCGTGGTTGATGAGAGAAAGATGAGACTTACAGGACAGGCGAGTTTTGAGCAGAAAGTAGAGATCTGAAGGAAGAAGGAAGTGTGGTTGGGAGATTTACAAGAGTCAGGTTGAAGTATTCTTGGTCAGGAAATGCTGACGGAAGTGGAGGCTCAAGAACAGGTTGAGGCTGCAGACAGCTGACAGGAGAGCCCTGGGGCTACGGGAAGTGGTTGGAGGAGGTATCTGAGACGGTGCAGGGGGAGGAAAGCCTAGACAAAGGGGCCGTGGTGATGGGGAGCAAAAGGAGATGCCGTCAAGTGGTTTCTCTGGGATTTAGGTGGCAAAACAGAGCTTTCGGGGGTTCAGGACTTGTGCGCTCCTAGCTGTGAGGTGAGAATGGCCCGTCTCACTCACCCACTCTTGGGAAACTTTGGGCAAGTCATTCAGCCCTTTGGATCTGGTGCACATCCTCTTGCTGAGAGAGAGAAAGAGAGGAATCTTTGCGTCTCCTCCACAAACCCTCTAGGCTGTGATGGCAGCTGCCATCTGTCTGTGGGAAGCAGGACCTCAGGTGGATCCGAGGGGCTGATCTCGCCCTAGAAGGAAGGAGGGGACTGGCCGGGGGATAGGTCACCATGGACACGGCCCGACTCTTTGATCCCCCTGAGCCACTGTTTCACCGCCTGTCTCTGGAACCCCTGAGCTCCCCATTCCTGCTAACGATATTCTGCTGAGTGATGTTCTCCACCCACGCCACATGGGTATGTGACCAACATAAACAGAAGACGTCTTGACACATTGAATAACATCGTTGCAACACACGTTACAACAGCGACCGCAAGATCTCTCCATTTAATTAGCTGGGCATGCCCAGGCGCTTCGCACAGACGTATGCCTCTGTTTCAGGAACGGAAAACCACAGCATTTTGTGGGTTTGGAAGTCACAGACATGAGCAAGAAAAAGACAAAACAAAAAGCTTCAAGATCGCTGCCTGGGAGACTGCTGTCCTCCAGTACCTTCTTGGGATTTGCTCAAGGTAGTCAAAGGTGTGGGTAGTTGGGTAACTGCCAGGGATGGCTGTCTGCCCTGGCAGAGTGGCTGACTCTGATGTGGAGAGGTTGTGACCCTCAGCCCGCATCGCCCAGCCCATTCCAGGGCCTCAGGAAGCCCTCCTTGAGGGCTCAGGACTCAGGGCTGGTGCCTCAGCCCTGTCGGTTTCTTTCATAAAATCCGTGTTAACTGAACACAGGAGAGACAGAGATGAGATTGGAGGACTGGGACCTTGAACTTTTTATTTGGAATTGTAGTCTGGAGGAGGGTAAGGGCAATGGCTTAGTTTCCAGCAGTTACCAGTTCTGACAACATGGCAGTATTTCCTTAGGCTGACACGCAGCCCAATCGTCAGCCTTCGGGCGGACAGGCAAGCCGCTCCTTCTCCAAGCTTCCCCCCGGCCTGTTTCCCCTTCCTGTCAAATCCTAGGGGGATCGCGCTGCCCCCCTCCCCCCACCATGGACACCCTAACACTTCTCTGAAGGTTTAACCCTGGGGGTGAGGTTAAGCCCTCTGATGGTCCAGCAGCCAGCTGGAAGCATCTCTCAGGGACATCATGAAAGAAAGAGGAGAGTCCCCAAACTCAGACCTCTCACCGTCCAGCTGGGAGAAGACTCAGTGTTTTGGGAGAGATTTAAGAGAATGGATAATTCAGTTCCCTTTGATGCGGTATATTTATTGGGCATCTCTGCTGTGTTTGTTTTATTTGTGTTTTTGGTTTCAGGTGCTAGAGTTAAAGTGAAGAAAAAGACAGATGTGGACTTAGATAACTTACCTAATCACCTTGGGTGATTAGATGATTTACCATCTAACCTAGGACGCTCTTGAGAGTGAAAGGGAGCATTATTAATAGCCATGCTGAGTATACTAGTCAGCTACTGTCAAAATAACACTGCATAACAAACCACCCCCAGATCTACAGCTTACAACACCGGTTGTTTATTTTTCTTGCTCAAGTGTCTGTAGGTTGAGTGGGAAAGGTCTGCTTCAGGCTGAGGGTCGGCTGGGCTTGGCTCCAGGCTTCAGACTGTGTTCAGGTCTCCACAGGTCTGCATGCTCTCCACAGATCAGAAGCCACCTGGGCGTGGTCCTCTCATGGTGAGTCACAAGAGCCCAAGGAAAAGCAGGGAAACATACACACGGTGCCTCTTAAGGCATCGTTGGCATCCCATCCTCTAGGGCTCCACTGGCCAAAGCAGTTGTATGGCTGAGCACAAATCCATGTTTCTGGAAAGTACACTCTTTCTTAAGGGGAGAGGAGTCGGTATTTGCCGAACGCCCATGTAACCTGCCCCAGTGAGACAACAGGTATAAACCAGGACCGTTCCGGAAATATGTGGACCTGTGGTCCACCCTTGTCTGGTCTCGTGGAGCTTATGAACTAGCAGGAAAGACAGATTATGTCTAGTTTTTTATTATTATTTTTATTGTTTTAAAATTTTTATTGGACTATAGTTGATTTACAATGATGTGTTAGTTTCAGGTGTATAGCAAAGTGATACATAAAACTGAATATATCAATATATATATTCTCTTTCAGAATCTTTTCCCTTATAGATTATTACAAGGTATTGAGTGTAGTTCCCTGTGCTGTACAGTAGGTCCTTGTTGTTTATTTTATATATAGTAGTGTGTATACGTTAATTCCAAACTCCTTATTTATGCCAGTAATGTATAGTTAATTGTGAGTGTGACATGGGTTACACTAGCAGATATGGGGTGTCATGGGCAATCCAACCTCATTGGAGAAGGCCAGCTGAGGAAGTGGCATTTAAATGAAGATTTGGTGCATGAGTGAGAGCCAGGCAGAGATGAGCAGGATAACGACAGTAGCTCACGGCCCGTGGTACCTCCTGTGTGCCAGGCGCTGTCTAAGCCCCGTGCACTTGCTAACTCACAGCGACCCTTTGAGACATACTATCACCCTCAGTTTCCGGATGAGCAGTTCAGACACAAAGAGGGTGTTAAGTCACCCGCCGTCACACAGCTAGTGAGTAAGGAAGAGGTGAGGTTTGAACTCCTAAGTCTGGCTCCAGAGTCAGTTCTCTTTGCCACAGGGTATGCTGCCCACAACAGAAAGAGGGGGCCTGGGGTGCCTGGTGTTAGGTCAGCAGTGGGGGGAGTAATGGGGGCCAGGCTGGGGCGAAGCAGGGACCAGGTCCTGGAGGATCTTTCCGAAACCACAGGCCAGCCCATCTGAGATTCAAACCCAGGCCTGTCTGACTCCAGAAACGATGTGTTTTCCCTGGTACCACGTGGCTGAAGGTGACACAGAGCTCCGTTCATTCGTGGGCCGTTTGAAGATTTGGGGCTTTATCCTAAGGGAAAGAGCCTGTCCTTGAAGGGTTTGGCTTATGCGGGTGTAGATGTGTGGACGGCACTGATGTGGGCCGGTTGCTTTTACTTTGAAAGGACCTGAGGCTCCTCTGTGTGGGCGCTAGAAAGGACCCGAGATATTGTATGTTTTGTGCCAAACAGGATGGAGGGAGGGTGGGGAGTGTGGGGAGAGGAACAGCTTCTCCTCCCGGACGCCCTCTGTCCTTGTGCGAGGACTTGGTGGGCATTCTGGGGAGTGGGAGTCCAGTCTTCTTATCCTCCACGTCCCAGCTGACCCGCAGGTTTCACTAGGTGGTATCAGTGCATGGGAACTGTCTCTCCCCACTCACCAGCGGGGATGTCTTCGTGGGTGTGATGGTGACCACAGCGGACACAGCACTTACCCCACGCTCACCGGGTACCCATGTCACCTCGCCCAGTGTGGACCTGATCTGGTCTAATCTTCGCGGCGACCCTGTGAACTTGGCACAATCATTGTCCCCCGTTTTCAAGATGAGGACACAGCAGTGCAGAGAAGATAAGTCACTAGCTGCAAATCTCAGGCAGGACCATTCCAGAGTCCATTACTTTAACCACTTCGCTGCACTTTGAGGGAGGAAACAGTGCTGGTGAGACACATGGGCTGCTTCTCAAATGGGGCCCCAAGGCAGAGGGTGGGGGTAGTGGATGGATGTGGTCAGGTGCCCAGATGGGGTGGTAAAGGGTTTCTAGGATCTTTTAGAATAAAACAGATCTGGTTCCTTAAGGAGGGTGTTGCCGTAGATCGTGGGGACTTAGGAATTTTAGCTCTGGGGATCCTTGAAAACCATTCTCTTACTTTATTAAAAAAAAAAAATCCTCTAGCAGAAGTAACAAGGTGGAGGGATGGAGGTATCATGTCTGAGGCCACTTCCAAGTAAGGAATCTTTAATATGTACCTTGCTGACTTTTAATAGGGACGGCAGTGAGCTAGGAGGTGGGAGGACGTGTGAGATTAGAGGTGGCGATGCTCCAGGCAGGTAGATTACCTGCTGCCTTCCTCACCTAACAAGGGGGTTGGGCCAGGTGATCTGTAACATCCCTTCCGGGGCTAACTTTCTAGGCTGTACGGGATACCGTTGCAAGCCTGAAGCTGGTCTTGGGGCAAGACCCAAGGTTTCCCCGGGGAGCAAGTTGAATTTGGGGTTGGAACCCAGGAGTCTGGACCCCAGCCCTGGACTCTGTCCACTGGACTCGCCCCCTCTTAGGGGCACCCCTGTACCCACATCCCTGGATTCCTCTCTTCTCGCCATTAACCTCTCCCCCTTCCACGCAACCCATCTCTGGTTTCTTTTGCCTTTCCGGCTTTGATCACATCTGGAGCATTTTGTAGAGTTGATGAGTGTGTGTTTTCCTGTTGGGACACATGGTGTCTATCAGAGACACTTAAGAAGCCCGGATGAGTGGAAGAGTCTGCGTGGCATGTCAAGGGCTGCTGGCCTGGAGGGTGGATGGCAGCTGTGTGGCAGGGGACCTGGCATGAGGGCCAGCTGACTCTCGGGAAGGCCGAGAGGCCCGGCCTGGGGCCTGCTGTTCCACATGGCTGTGAGCTGTCCTAGTGGGTTGGTGCCTGTATGTATGTGTGTGTGTGTGTGTGTGTGTGTGTGTGTGTGTGTGTGTGTGTGTGTGTAAAGGCCTGGAAGGGCCCCTCTGCCTTGTTGCTATGGGATGCTGCCTTCAGTGCTTTGCTCTCCATGGTAACCAGGAACATAAGCCAAGTGTGTGTCCCCTCCAGGGCGACAGTGGGTGACGGATGTGCTATGGGGCTGAGAGGCAGCGCCGTGCTGTCTGTGAAAGGTGACGATAATTTCCAGTGAGCCGCCTGGCTGGACCAGTGAGTGTGAGCGTGAGCGTGGATGAGATGCAGAGTGGGCTTCCCAGAGGGAAGGAGCTGGGGACGTGCCTTCCCCAGGCCCCAAGATCAGACCTCCCTTTGCCGTGTGTTACCTGTTCCCTTGGTGTTGGCCTTTAATCCCCGTAGTCCCGGGCGTGGGCGGGAGGGAGTGGGCGTGATTCTACGTGGGTGAAGATGCTCTCGGCAGGAAGAGTGGTGGTGGAGGAAGGCGACAGACTTTATGAAGGTGATTCTCAAGGACTGAGGTCCCACTTGCCCTCCTTTTCTTCTCTTTCTCCCTGTTATGGGTGGAGGGGTAGTGGGTGCGCCCAGCCAACGCTGCTTACCTTCTGTTTGGAGCCTGACCCCCGGCTCCCCCGAGGCTGTCTCCTCCACCCTCCCCACACCCCCCGAGGTTCTCATCTCCAGGCTTCGTGGCTCTGTGCAGCCCCCTCGACCTCCGCGCTCCCCTTGAACTTTCTCCTTCTCTCCCCCGATAACCCTCGCATTTTATTTTTCCCTTTTCCTTCCCTCTCCTTTCCTTACCCAGCCCCTCCAGCTCTGTACACTCCTCGTGAGGTCTTCCAGATCTGGGGGCAAGGGACCCCCGGCTGGGAGTTCATAGGCCCGGGGTGGGGAGTGCTGGGGCCTGCCCCGCCGAGTTCAGCCAGCCACCTTGTAAATGCGCCTGTAGGTCTAACAGCGCAGCCCCGTCTGTCCACGGCTTGAACTAAAATGCAGACGCCCCTGGACTCGGTTGGGAACGTAAACAGCTAGTGGGTTGAGGACTTCAAGCAGCGGGCAAACGTGGCAGGAGAGAGGCCAGGTGCAGGCTGGCCTGGGTGGATTTTCTCACGGGTGTTTCTCCAGGCTCCCCGACTTCTTGGATTCTAGGCTCCAGAGCGCTTCTCTCGGGCAGCAGGTCCGGGAGTGAGGCTCCTCCTTGATTGTGTGGGGACAGAGGAGAGCAGATGTTCTAGTCTTTCTTCCGTTTAATGTGTCCTGCTCAGGGAGAGGCCTTAGGAAGAGGGTGGAGAGAGAGCTGAGGGTGTGGCCTGGGGCGGCACCCTGGGACATCTGACACTGGGACTCTGGTTGGGGCTCAGAGTCCAGGAGTTGGAGCCCGAGCTCAGCTGGCAGGGTGGCCCCTCCCGTGGGGCTGGGGGCAGGCAGCCATGTGCTGGGACTTCTGCTTGTTCATCCATTCCCTGGTCATTCAGGGGACTCAGTGCTTCAGCAAACACCTGTACTGTGGCAGGAGCCGTCCAGGCAGTGGTGCTGAGAAGCCCTGGCCCTCAAGAAGCTTATAGTCAACCTGGAGGAAAGACAAGTCAGCGGGTGCCTCCAGAAGCATGATGACCGCTCAGACGGAAGGTGTGCAGGGGCCTCGGGGAGGGACAAAAGAGGGGCTCCCTCATCAGGCAGGGGAGACCTCCTGGAAGATGCAAGGACGGAGCTGAAGTTTGAATAAGGACTTGATGTAAAATGGGTGTAGAAGAGGGGGCTGGGCATCCCGGGCCGGGAGAGCAGCATGAATTGAGGCAGGAAGTGGGGGAAAAGGCAGCATCCTTCAGGGGCCTCCAGGAGCTGAGCCTGGCTGCAATGAAGAGCATTTGTGGTTGGTGGGGGGGAGGTCGAAGGCAGGGAAGGCAGGCAGGTGTCCGATCATCAGCCTTAACCTCTGAAGCTCAAGTGATGTGGAAGGACTTGAAGTGGGAAACTGGGGCGGTCAGACTTGAACAATGTTATTTGAGGGCTCGAGAAGGCTCCCCTAACTGCTTTTGCCAGGAGTGTGCCACAGCTAGGGCGAAGCAAGGCCTCGTGGAAACGGGACGTAGTGTCAGTGGGTCTCCAGTGGAGCGAGGGTGTCAGGGTGAGAGAAGGAACAGAGCTGGGCGACGAGACCTCAGATGAGGAAACTGAAGCCCAGGGAAGACAGGAGCCCGAGGACACGCAGACAGTCAGCTCTGAGCGAGAGCTCAGCGGGAGCCGTGACCCCGCAGCCCTGCTCTGGGGTGGCTGTCTTCTGCATTTTCAGCACCTGTTACCTGTGGGAAGCGCAGGAGGACCTTTCATGGGGACGTTTCTGCAAAATCCACGCACACACTGCAGCTCACCATCACCCTGGCCTTCTGCCCCGATGCTTTCTAAGAGCTGGGTTTACCCGATTGTGCTTCGTCCCCCTCTGTTCCCGGTCCCCCTGGGGGTGGAGATTCTGAAGAAGAAAGGCAGCGCTGATTGGCTAGCATCCATCAAGGGGGCTGTGTCACAGGGTCTCGTCACAGGCTTCGGGTCTTTGAGAATGGGAGGCACACGTCAGATTTTCCATTGGTACACAGTTACCTTGAAAGAGAACAGAATCTGGGACTTCCCTGGCGGTCCAGTGGTTAAGGCTCCACGCTTCCGCTGCAGGGGGCGCGGGTTCAATCCCTGGTCAGGGAACTAAGATCACGCATGCCACGCAGCCAAAAAAAAAAAAAAAAAGATAACGGAATCAAGATTCAAAGTGTTCTTGACAAGAGGGAGCCTTGAGTCCACACCAACGGGTTGAAATGCAGCAGTGGTGGCCGTGAAGCCTGTAAATACGGGACAGGACCGAGGGGATCTGATTTGGCGGGCGATGGTGTGTGTGCGAGAGAGATGGAGGCGGCAGTGGAAGGTTGGCCACAGCTAAACGTGAGCTCTCAGTGTGTTGCCAAACGTGAACTTGTCTGACCCTGAAGTAGTGAACTCATGGGGTATGGGCTGTTGGTAATTATGGGGTCACCGCCCTTGAGTCCACCGTGGACGATGTGCTCAATTCTGGTGCCCCATTTAAAGAGGTGCATTGACACTGGAGAAGATTCATGACTGTTGCAAACAGGTGGCCCTAGGGAAGGTTTCAGCCGATAGACATTTAAAAATTTTTGGGCCACTATGTCTGTGAGTCTGTTTCTGTTTTGTAGATAGGTTCATCTGTGCCATATCTTAGATTCCACACGTAAGTGATATTATATGGTATCCGTCTGTCTCTGTCTGACTTACTTCACTTAGTATGACAATCTCTAGGTCCACCCATGTTGCTTCAAATGGCATCATTTCGTTCGTTTTTATGGCTGAGTAGTATTTGTGGTTGCCAGTGAGAAAGGGGGGTGCGGGAGGGATGGATTGGGAGCTTGGGGTTAGTAGATGCAAACTATTAATATGTATATTATAGAATGGATAAACAATAAGGTCCTACTGTATAGCACAGGGAGCCATAGTCAATGTCCTGGGATAAACCATCATGGAAAAGAGTGTAAAAAAGAATGTATATAGGCGTAAAAAATTTTTTTTTGGACCAGAAGATTTTTTTTCAAAAACATTAAATGTGAATATTTTCAGTTGGAACCTACGTTCTCTCGTTCCCCACAGCTCGCAACATCCCCTGTTGTCTTATGTCCGGCAGCTCACATTTCCACGACGTGTCTTACCCTTTTCAACCTGTGCCTCTTGAGTTAAAGCGATGGTTCCCAGTTCTGGAAGCTCACTGGAGACTTGGGAGACCTGCTAAACACAGATTCCCTACTTCCACACGTGGCCATTGTGGAGTATCTGGTACAGGACTAGCTTTTCTGCCGTCAAGTAGAAAGCTAGTTAGGTAGATATGTAAAAACTGTTTTCAGATATTAGAGAACAGGCAGGTAATCCCTGCAAGAATGAGGTTAGCTCTACAGTTGCTCTGAACAAGGACAAAATAAAATAGCAAGATGGTAGACTTAAATCCAACCAAATTGGTAATTACATTAGTATAAATGGCCTCAACGTCAAAAGGAAGAGGTAGAAATTGTTAGATTGGATAAAAAAGCAATACCCAACTATATGCTGCCTACTGGAAACATACTTTAACTATAAAGGAACAGGTAGCTTAAAAGTAAAAGGATGAAAAGAGATATACCATGTTAACAGTAATCAAAAGGAAGCTGAAGTGGCTGTGTTAATATCAGCCAAAGCAGGCTTTAGGGCAAGGAACATTATCAGAGATGTGGGTAATATTCATATTGGTGAGAGGGCAACTCAAGAAGATGTAACAATTTTATTAGGATTGTGTGTACCTGATAACAGCTTCAAAATGCATGGAACGAAAACTGACAAAACAGAAAGAAGAAAAGGGACAAATCCACGATTATATTTGGTGGTTTAAACTCTCTTAGTAATTAAGAGAACAAGTAGACAATCAGTAGGGATGCAGACTTGGAAAACGTCATGAAGGCCCTTCTCTTAATGGATGTTTATAGAGCAGCGCACCCAAACCGCAGCAAACGCATTCAAGTGCGCGTGGACCATGTACTGAGCTAAACCATGTCCTAGTCCATAAGACAAGTTCCAGCGGTTTTTAAGACTCGAGGTCATGTGGCATATATGCCCAGGCCATGGTGGGAGTGGAATTAAGTTAGAGCCCTTCACACAAAGGCCTCCCTGCAGCTCACCCTGCCCCCGCCCCCTCCTCGTGTGCAGGGCCGCACCTCCTTCACTTGCTGCAGGCTGACCAAAGTCAGCCCAGTCGTGCACGGTTCTTCTTTGATAGACACTGGGGGCCTTGGAAGAAATTTTGAAATAGGTGACATTCGTTAACAAGTGGGAAAAAAGATAAAGTTCGTACGACCCGTTTGGGATGTCCCAACTGTTTATATATTTATATATAGTAATATAAAAATATTTACATTTTAATTAATTTATATTTGTTAATATAAAGCATATTTATATTATATAAGTAATATAAAAAAGCATTCTTTTGTATTCTCTGATCATCTCCTTGCATGAAACATTTACTCCAGGCAGAAACCTCAAGTCTAGAGACAGAACTTTGTTACCCTTATAACTAGTATCAGGGAAACAGAATCCGGAGACTCAGCTAGTCCTGGGGCCATTTAGGACTTTGGCCTAAGGCATCGTCTCTAGAACCAGGGGGACAGGCCTCCATGAAGATTTATAAGCAAGGATGGATGTATGTCTGAAATACAGTCTGTTCAGTCCACATTATTTGAATACCTTTAATTTTGCCTGCGAGTCCTTTTCTAACATTTGTTATGCTAGTCGACAGGCCATTATTTTTAGGCGTGAAAATCCATTTCTGACTCTCTGTATGCTAATTAACCAAGCTGTGCTCGTGGATAGAGATAAGGGAAGCAGAAATGCCACCTGTGAGCGCGGGCTTTCTGAGCAGAGCACCTGCTGGGCACCTGTGCTGTCTTGGCTGGCACCTGCATCCTAGCTTCAGTCCAGTAAGACTCCTCTCACACTTTATATGAGGTGTTTGCAAGTAAATTCTACACATTGTAACATTTTCCTAGACGATGTCCCCTTCTTTTAAAGATGTTGAGGAAAGGATGCCCACTGGCTCCCCTGGTGACCTATTCCTATGTTTCCTGAAGTCATCAAGGTTTCCTTTTCCCCTTCCAAAATCTGCTTCCAGGAACATCTTTATTCCTGTTTTCGGAGCCTCCTTTAAAATGTGCATGGCCCCCGCTGCCTGCCCTGCCTTGTAACTTTAAGACTTGCGGTTCCTGAGGGCAGAGAGTGGGTTTGAGTGCCTTTCCCTGCTGGTTACGTTTACAAGCGAAGGATCATCCTGCCCCCGCGTAAATGGCTGTGAACTTTCTGTGGTTGTCGCACTAACTGCTTTTGCTCAGATAATTATTTCCAGCGATCCCTTTGTTCACTTGTCTTCTCTACTGAAGTCAAGGGATGGATGGGATGTGTAGGGAGGTGGGATGAACTAATGGACGTTTCTCCGTTTTCTTCTCTGAAGCCTTTTCAAAAAAGTTATTTATTTATTTATTTATTTTTTAAATTGGGGTAGAGTTGTTTTACAATGTTGTGTTAGTTTCCACTGGACAGCGAAGTGGAGTTCCCTGTGCTATACAGCAGGTTCTCATTAGTTATCTGTTTTATACGTGGTAGTGTATATATGTGTCTATCCCAATCTCCCAATTCATCCCATGCCCCTATTCCCCCCTTGGTGTCCATATGTTTGTTCTCTACATCTGTGTCTTTACTTCTGCCTTACAAACCGGTTCATTTATACCATTTTTCTAGGTTTCACATATATGCGTTAATATATGATATTTGTTTTTCTCTTTCTGACTTCACGCTGTATGACGATCTCTAGGTCCATCCACATCTCTACAAGTGACCCAGTTTTGTTCCTTTTTAAGGCTGAGTAATATTCCATTGTATATGCATACCACATCTTTATCCATTTGTCTGTTGATGGACATTTAGGTTGCTTCCATGACCTGGCTTTTGTAAATAGTGCTTCGGTGAACCTTGGGGTGCGTGTGTCTTTTTGAATTATGGTTTTCTCAGGGTATATGTAGGCCCAGTAGTGGGATTGCTGGGTCACATGGTAATTCTATTTTTAGTTTTTTAAGGAACCTCCATACTGTTCTCCATAGAGGCTGTATCAGTTTACATTCCCACCAACAGTACAAGAGGATTCCCTTTTCTCCACACCCTCTGAAGGCTTTTGAAGCCTAAGAAATGAGACGTTGCTACTTAGAGGACAGGGCATGGGCTAAATGACTCCTGTAAAATGGGGAGCAATTGGTTTTATTTGTTTCTTACTTTTTATTTTGAAACAATTTCACACTTAGAGAAAAATTTCAAAAATAATACAGGAAACTCCCTACTCAGATTCCTCAGGTCATATTTGGCCACATTTGCTCTGTCATTTCCTCTTTCTCCCTCTATATGAATATATTCTTGTTATTATTATTAGACCATTAAGGGAATGTGGCAGACATCACGCCTCTTTATCCCTGAGTACGTCGGTGTGTGATTTCTAAAAACGAAGAATTTTTTCTCACAGTATAATTTTCAAAACCAGGAAATTTAACATTGCTGTTATATCGTTATCTAGTCTGCGATACATCCTGAAACTTCAGTCGTCCCAATGATGTCCTATACTACAATGTATAGTTAGCCTATCTTGTTAGTCTCCTTTAATTTGTAATCTGTTCTTTGTCTTCACGGCATTGACATTTTTGAGGAATAAAGGATCGTATTGTCGGAGGTCTCTCAATTTGGGTTCGTCTGATGTTTCCTCATGACTGGATCCAGATCGTGCATTTTTAGTAGGAATCCTACATAAGTGACGTGTGTCCTTTTCGATACGTCGCAACAGGAGGGCCGTGCTGTGTCCCTTTTACAGTGATGTTGGCTTTGATCACTGGGTTATGATCGTGTCTACCAGATTCCTCGGCAGTGAGGTTACTGGTTTTCCTTTGTAATTATTAAGAAATTTACCTGGAGAGTCTTAGAGATGCTGTGAATATCCTGTCCCTCGTCAGATTTTCACCCATTACTTTTAGCATGCAGGAATTGTTTCTGGATTATTGTACTTATTGGGCAGCATTGTGAAGGAAAAAGGATTGGTCAAACTTCTTATTAAAGGCTCTGCTTAGTGTGTGATCATTCCCTGTACCCATGGTGTGTGCCCCGAAAAAAGTAGGCTTTTTGGATTATCTAAATTGCGAATAGAGAAGAGAGATTAATTTAATTTTAAATGACATTGTGTGTGTGTGTGTGTGTGTGTGTGTGTGTGTGTGTATTTGGGAAAGGAGGCAGTGAGCCAAAATGTGGAAGTTGGAGGAGGAAGCTAGATTAGAGAGAAGGAAGCAAACAAAATCCCCTTGTTGACTGAGCTCTTGATCCGATCCTATCAACGCACAGTAAGTTTCTGTAATTAATCGGATGAGCAAGCCATCAGGTTTCCCGTCTTGGATATAGAATCCTGCATCTAGGAGGGTTCTCCAGAGACCATCTAATTCAAATCTCTGCCTCTGGGAAGGAGTCACTGGAAACATCAGACGAGTTGGGCTTTTCTTTCCTTTTTGATACTTCCAGAGGGGGAGACCCCCGTGTTCTTTTTTGCATAATGCAGAACTGCGAACCTGGGGAGCAGAAAGAAAAAGTCTGATGAGCTCCGTACCTTTAGGGAACCTACATGCTCTTAGAAGAGAGATGCCTCAAATGCCCATTCGCCATCCCCATCAAAATCCTTTCAGCGTTTAATCTAGAATTGATTCCACTGTTTTCGGACTGCTCTGTCCGGACTTCTCTACCTTATTTGGCACTTCACGTTCGCTATCTCATACTGTTCACTACACTTTCGTGGGGGACTGGTCTTGCTTCGAGGTGATCATATTTCACTGGTGCTAAGAGCCTGCCGATTGTAAGATGCACGTTTATTTCATGGAATACATAAAAAAGGTGAACATTTAAATTGATGAAATAGGGTTTAAGAACACCAGTGGTAGAATCCATAATTGCTGCTGGTTCATTCATTCATTCAACGTTTACCCAACAAAAATGATGTGCTAGTTTTTGGGGGGAGGTACAAAGAATCCCCTTCAGCACTTAGCTGAAATTCAAGAAGGTAAAGAAAAAAATTGGAATTGGATAAACTTGAGTTTGATCTTTTTGTCACCACTTCCTAGCTTTATGATCTCGGGAAAGTCCTTCTATTCCTCTGTGTCTCAGCGAAATGGGGTTGATCATACCCATCTAGTAGTGCTCTTGCGAGGCCTGGTAATAATATCTGAAAATCATCTAGCTTAGTGTCTGACACATAATGCAACTCTTATTAGAGTAGGCACCCACTAAGTATTTGTAAACAGATTGATTTGTAGGCATGTGCTTAAGATGTTTGGTTATGAGAGCGCGTTGCAACTCGTCATTCCTTCTGACGTCTAAGTGGCCTTCCCTCTGCTCTAATGGAAGCCGTTCTGTTCCATTGCCAGTGGAGATGGAGAACAGTGGGACATCTACTCTTTGACAAAGTTTGAGGACAGAAGGGAACTCAGCCCTACACATTGGTCTTGAAACTAGGGAAATGATGTGGCACCTCACGCATCTGAGGGTTGGACGTTTGGGGGCCGTTTCTCCCAGTCCCCTCTGCCAAATGGCATGTCTGCTCCCACCTGATCGCAGTTACGTTCCCAGCCGTCAACGTTACTGACGGGGCCGGGTGCCACCGCCATTTGAATATGTTGACCAGCTCCAGCTATTTTCCAAGCGTGTTCCAAGCTTGCTTGAAGCCATGCTATGCGTTCTGTTCTTTTCTTTTTTTCCCCTTTTCATTTTGAAGTCCGTATGTGTTTTTCTGGCACGAGGAGAGAAAGATGGGGGTGGGGAGATCCAATCAAATCCATATGTTTGCGATGCATTCTCCCTGAAATAATAAGAAAGCATTGTTGGGAAAGAGCCTCTGGCTGACTTAGGGGCCACTTTCACAAGCCCCGCGCTGGTGTCTTCGTCTCCTCAGCTCATGCTCCCGCTTGCCAGGTTTGGAGAGGATGAAGTTCACGTGCGGACTCTGCTCTCTTCTCCTCTCCCCTTTCTTGCTGCCCTCATTCCTGAGACCTTGTCTCCCTCTCTGTATGCTCAGTGGAGGTGAGGGCAGGTCATCGAATCTTCGCTTCTCCGGAGCCTGTGGGAGGCCGTAGCTGATCGTTGCTACCCATGACCTCACTGCCTCACTTCGAGCTCATTCCTCTTATCATCTGCAGTGCTGAGGATTCTTGCTTCATGCTGGCGCCTCGAGCTACAGCTCCTTGGCCTCCGTGAACGCCCCGACTCCAGTGGCTTTTCTGTTTTCTCCAAGCTCGTGTCACTTTGCTCATCTGATTATTGTTAAGCTCACTGTCACGCTTTTCACCTCAGTACGTTTTGTGTGTATGTTAAAGAGCTCTTTGTCCTTCATGCATTTGCTGTCATGTGTCCGGGGTTCTGACAGAGCTTGGAGGAAGGTTTGGATGAGGGAGTCATGACCTTTCCCTAAGCCCTGGAAGCTGAATTCTTTGGCGCCTGTCGTGTTCCCGAGGCCCCTCCTAGAACTTCGGAGTGGTCCTCCAGGCATTGTTCTCCACTCAGGTGGCTCAGGAGCCATGCCAGGGATCGGAAAGCATGTAACCTTTGACTCAGGCCTCAAGTTCTGCTGGGGTTCTGCATTTGTATAGCAGTGAGAAGTAGTCACTGGGACCAAGATTGCATCTAAGCTCAAAGAGGCCCCTCATCCTCTAGTACGTAACTTAAAAGATGCTGATGGGGTCGGGGCGGGGCAAGGTCTGCCCGCCTGTGGGTTCTTCCAGGGAATCAGGAGCCTGCTCACAGAGCCTGGAGCTACCCCTGCGTGCCTCGATTCCTAAAGGGCTTCCGTGTGAATCGCCTGACACTTTCTTTGTTTCTTTTTTTTTTAAATTAATTTTTATTGGAGTATAGTTGCTTTACAATGTTGTGTTAGTTTCTGCTGTACAACGAAATGAATCAGCTATACATATACGTATATCTACCTTTTTTAGATTTCCTTCCCATTTAGGTCACCTCAGATCATTGAATAGGGTTCCCTGGGCTACACAGTAGGTTCTCATTAGTAACCTAATTTATACATACTAGTGTGTATATGTCAATCCCAATCTCCCAGTTCAACCCACCTCCCTTCCCCCCTTGGTAACCATAAATTTGTTTTCTACATCTGGGACTCTGTTTCTGCTTTGCAGATGAGTTCATCTGTACCATTTTTTTAGATTCCACGTATAAGTGATATTATATGATCTTTGTCTTTCTCTTTCTGATTTACTTCACTCCGTAGGACAGTCTCTAGGTCCACCCGTGTTGCAGCTTGCTTTCTTCTACTTGCCGTTACTTGACACACAGAGCTGCTCATGTCACATGTTCATCACTCGTGCGTTCAGCAGGGACTTACCGAGTGCCGGGAAAGGGCAGGGCCTTGTACCCAGGTGGAGAAGAGAAGACAAGACACAGCTCCTTAAATAACAGGAGAGCAGTTGAGTTGATCAGGCTCAGGCAGTGGAGGCAGAAGACATGGTATCCGTCCCAGCATCCCCCCGTCATAGTTATGTGGCTTTGGGCCAGTTGTTTACATCTGCGACCTTCACTTTCTTTTCCAAAGAGTGGTTGGGTGGATTGCATGTGATAAGGTGTGTGAAGGTACTTTATATACTACGAAGTGCTGTGCAGACTCTCAGTATTGATCGTAATCATAAAGTTGTAGTACAAGGCAGAGGAACTGAGTCCTAGAGTGTAGCAGATGAGGTACGAAGACACGTGTCTGCCCGTGGCGCTCACTGCTGGTGTGGGGTCCGAGGGAGGAATGATCGGGTTGGAGGGATGGAATGGGCTTGGGGGAGGATGTTTCTGATGGTGGGCATACCTAAACATCCTTACCCCTAAGCAGGGTATGTGAGGATGGGGTTCAGACGGTGTGAGTTTTGACAGCTTTTAAGGCTGCAGGGGTGCTGGGCAGGGCACTGGGTGGGAAGGGTTTCTGAGGTAAGGTAATATGCCTTCTCAGGGGCAAAGGAGGTCCGCCCGGGAGAGGCTAGAGGGAGAATACTGTCCTGACAGACTCCTAAGGAAGAGACTTACGGCACACGAGGATGTACCTTAATAGTTGGACGAACAAGCTGGAAGCTCTTCGCTTTTATTCTTACATCATCCTTAACGTGACTTGTGGGCGCGTGGTGACCCCCTGGGTCAAGATGAAACAGTGGAGATTTTTCCTGTTTCGTAGGATTTATTTCTCTCTCTCTCTCTCTCTCTGTGAGATAGATAGCTATTATTATTCCCTTATCCATTAATGATATTCTTTTGGTGGAGGGGGGAGGTACAGTTACCAATGGAAAGAAAGGGTTTGGAATTGGCAGAACATTGGGACAGTGGAAAGGATCAGAAACTCTCAAGATAGACAGGCTTTGGTTGGAAAATCAGATGCGTAGTTAACCGGACCTTGGGCATGGGGTTTAACTTCATTGAGGCTGGTTTTCCTTATCTGCAAATTGGGGGAACAAGTCCCAACCCATAGGGTAGGGCTTAAACCATCTATGTGTGTAAAAAGCAGTGCAGGTCCTCAGTAAATGTTCGTTTCCTTCCCTTCCTCGATGAATGAGACGGGAATTCATTTGGGAAAAGGGAAGTCACCGAGATGAGGTGCAATGCCCAGCAACAGAATGAACAGGGTTATTTTTAAGGTGAGAAACGCACCTTAAATTTGAAAGAGACCCAACCAGAGCGCACTTGGGATTTCACATGGATGAACCCTGAGGGGAGAACACGGGCTGCAGGAGCTTAGGAAGGGCCTGGCCCATGTCGGTGATGAGCAGACAGAGCTTGGGAGGGCTGGGCTCCACTTCAGTTTTCCTGGAGTTTCCACCGTGGCATAGGTGTTCTCCAAAACACTGACACCAATGTCTCCCATGAGCTTTCAGTAAAAGCTGGGCCTTGTATCAAGACATCTCTTCATCAGCCTCTCAAGGTAAACTATAACTGGTTCCTGAGCGTGACTGTCATGTGTCGTCGTGCTCATCTTTCTTTCCTCTTGGGAACATTGAAGAACGCTTCTTTCAGTTACATGGGGAAAAAAGTTTTATTTTTTTCTGCCGCCTGCACACATTCTGGAATAGCAAAGTCAAAACAGTCCTTCAGCCTCTTCTTATGCCAATCTCTGGCCTCTTTGCTTCCTGGAAGAGTGTGGAGTATGGCGGCCACAGTAATTTGTGCTGGCGTCCTCTGCTTTCGAATTTTAGTGGCACTTTTCAAATGCCGTCTCAACGGATCTATTCAGTAACAGTGTGATGAAGGTCGTGTTCATGTAACAGTGACACCTCTTTGCTGGGGGGCCTTGAGGTAGGGCCATCCTGTGACAGCTGTGCGAGCTGTTGACTGAACAGGTCTCCTGGCCGAGGGGGTGAACAGGGGCTGGAATCCACCCGGTGCTCTTGCCAAGCCGTGAGCCCTGGTGCCTCTTCCTCATGCACGCTGAAGGGGGCGGTGGGTCTGCCTCGGACAGAACCTGTTTGGGCTTTGGTTTCTCCATCTACCCAGGAGGATGAATTTTAGCATCCTCATGCTAGAAGGATTGCATTTTTTGGAGTCCATATCCCCTTCTTTTCTCAGCTGGATTGGGAAGTAGCACGGGATGATGGTGGTGGTGGTGACGATGATGCGTGCTAACATTTCTGGGTATTTGCCATGTGCCAAGTGCTGTTTCAGGCACTTCCTGTACATTAACTCACACAGATCTTCTAAGAGTCTAACGATATAAGTTCTCTGTCATTCCCGTGTCAAGTTGTGGTCTCTAATTGTGGCTCTGCCCTGTTACTGGCGGTGATTTGCGACAAGTCTGGTAATGCCCTTCGGCCTCAGTTCCCTAATGTGTAAAATGAAAGGACTGTAACAGATCAGTGACGCCTACCTCCCCTCACCCCCTTTATTTGACTCTTGAACCTTGTACTTTTTAGGAAAGAGGTGACACACTCAAGTGGGTAATTGAGGGCTAAGGGAAATCCACAAGGGACGGCGAAGCACCCCAGGGGTCAGCAACAGGCCCAAAGGAGCAAGAGGAGTTGTGGTTACAGGACCCGGAGACAGCCACGGCTGACACTGCCGTGTAGGTGAGGCCTCTGGCGGGAGCTGGGGACCCACTGCCAACCCAGGGCTCTGCGGCCAGACAGCTGGGGGAGATCAATGCCCCACTGTCTACATTGCCCCGCCCTTTGATTTCCTCTGGGTGCCTCTTACTGGCCAACCTGGAAGCCGGAGAGCCAGGGGGCCTGGTCGGTCACCCTCTTGGGGCACAGACCCGGTGAGGTGGCAGAGGGTGGGTCTGCAGCTCTCCACAAACCACCTTCACAGCAGCATGTGCTAGGCTCCTGAACCCCCTTAGGAATTGCCTTTAAGTCAATATTATGTGCAATATGGTGGAGAAATCATTCTAAGTAAAAATATGTTATTTTAAATAAATATTAATGGATATCGTACTGTAAAATTCATTACATATGATCTTTCGTAATATTCATTATACACGAAGACAAGTTTACCCTTTTCTTTTTTAACAAAGGTGGCACACACTGTTTATGTTATCACATTGAAGTATGCAAGGAAAAAAAACATGTTCCAACAAATACATTTTAAAATAGCAGAGTATGTTATCTTTGGTTTGGGTAATATATAAAGACAGACGGAAATTTATTGTGCTATTATAGCTTCGAAATAGACAAAAAACCACTTTCATGACCTGAAATTTGGTAGGTCTGCACTTTAAAATTTAACTGGTTTATTATCTAATATTTATCCTTTACTCCCAAATGATGAGCTAAAAAGATAAGGTTTTAGGCTACTTTTGCAAAGACTACTCTGTAGACTATGCTTGATAGTTGGGGACAATCTTTATTTTTATTTCTTTCTTCCAGTTTTTACTGATACATGATTGACATCCAGCACTGTGTAAGTTTAAGATGTACAGCATAGTGACGTGACTTACATGCATCGTGAAATGACTACCAAGTTTGGTGAACATCCGTCATCTCATATAGATACAAAATTAAAGAAATAGAAAAACAAATTTCCTTGTGATGAGAACTCTTAGGATTTACTCTCTTAACAATTGTTATATATAGCATACAATAGTGTTGATTAAATTTTCATGTTGTACATTACATTCCTACATTACTTATTTATCTTATAACTGGAAGTTGGTACCTTTTGACTGTCTTGATCCAGTTTCCCCTCCCCACACTCCCTCTGGTAACCACAGATCTGATCTCTTTTTCTCTGAGTTAGTTTGTTTTTGAGATATAATTGGCCTACAAGACTATGTTAGTTCCTGTCACGCAACATAGTGATTCAGTGTTTCTGTATGTTTCATAGCGATCACTGTGGTAAGTCTAGTTACGGTCACTGTATGAAGATATTATATGGTTATGGACTGTACTCCCCACACTGTACATTTCTTACCCGTGACTCATTTATTTTGCAGCTGGAAGTTTGTCCCTCTTAATCTCCCTCACCTGTTTCTTTCCTCTCCCCAGCCCCCTTGCCTCTGGCAACCACCTGTTTGTATCTATGACTCTGTTTCTTTTTGTTATGCTTGTTCATTTGTTTTGTCTTTTAGGTTCCACATATAAGTGAAATCATAGAGTATTTGTCTTTCTCTGACTTATTTCACTTAGCACGATGCCCTCTAGGTCCATCCATGTTGTCACAAATGGCAAGATTTCGTTCTTTTTTAATGGCTGAGTAATATTCCAGTGTGTGTGTGTGTGTGTGTGTGTGTGTGTGTGTGTGTGTGTTTGTGTGTGTACACTACATCTTCTTTATCCTCTCATCTATTGATGGGCACTTGGGTTGCTTCCATATCTTGGCTATTGTGAATAATGCTGCAGTGCACATTGGGGTACATATCTTTCTGAATCCCTGTTTTTGTTTTCTTCAGATAAACACCCAGGAGTGGAATTGCTGGATTGTGTGGTAGTTCTATTTTTAATTTTTTGAGGAGTCTCCATACTGTTTTCCATAGCAGCTGCAATTTACATTCCCACCAACAGTGCACGAGGGTTCCCTTTTTTCTACAGCCTCACCAACACTTGTTGTCTCTTGTCTTTTTGATAATAGCCATTCTGACAGATGTGAGGTAATATCTCATTGTGGTTTTGATTTGCATTTCCCTGATGATTAGTGATGTTGAGCATCTTTTCATGTCCTGTTGGCCATGTGTATGTCTTCTTTGGAGAAATGCCTATTTGGATCCTCTGCCATTTTTTAATTGGGTTGTTTGCTTTTTTTGATGTTGAGTTGTATGAGTTCTTTCTATATTAAAAAAATTTTTTTTTTTGTTTCAGCTTTTCAAACATCTTTTTTTTTTTCCTTTGGCCATGTGGCATCTGGGATCTTAGTTCCCTGACCAGGGATCAAACCTGTGCCCCCTGTGGTGGAAGCACAGAGTCCTAGCCACTGGACCACCAGGGAAGTCCCTCTTTGTATATTTTGGATATTAACCCCTTATCGGATATATTGCTTGCAAATATCCTCTTCTATTCAGTAGGTAGCCTTCTGTTTTGTTGATAGTTTCTTTCAGTGTGCAAAAGCTTTTTTGTTTGATGTAGTCACGTTTGTTTATTTTTACTTTTGTTTTCTTTGCCTGAGGAGACATGTCCAAAAAATATTGCTAAGACTGATGTCAAAGAGCTTACTATGTTTTCTTTTAGAAATGTTAAGGTTTTGGGTTTTACATTAAAGTCTTTTATCCATTTTGAATTTATTTTTGTGCATGGTGTGAGAGAGTAGTCCAGTTTGATTCTTTTGTATATACCTGTCCAGTTTTCCCAACACCACTTACTGAAGAGGCTGTCTTTCCCCATTGTATATTTTTGACTCCTTTGTCATAGATTAATTGCCCATACATGTGTGAGTTCATTTCTGGGCTCTCTATTCTGTTGCATTGATCTATGTGTCTGTTTTTGTGCTGGTACCATATTGTTTGAATTAGTGTAGCTTTGTAGTATAGTATGAAATCAGGGTGCCTGATATCTCCAGCTTTGTTCTTCTTTCTAAAGATTCTTTTGGCTATTTGGGGTCTTTTGTGCTTCCATACAAATTTTAAAGTTATTTGTTCTAGTTCTGTGAAAAATGACATTGGTATTTTGATAGGGATTGCACTGAATCTGTAGGTTGCCTTGGATAGTACAGTATTAATATTTTTACAGTGTTAATTCTTCCAGTCTATGAACATGGTATATCTTTTCATTTGTTTGTGTTGTCTTCAATTTCTTTCATCAGTTTCTTATAGTCTTCCAAGTGCAGGTCTTTAACCTCCTTAGTTAGATTTATTCCTAGGATTTTATTCTTTTTCTTTTTGCAGTACGGAGGCCTCTCACTGTTATGGCCACTCCCATTGCGGAGCACAGGCTCTGGACGCTCAGGCTCAGCGGCCATGGCTCACGGGCCCAGCCGCTCCGCGGCATGTGGGATCTTCCCGGACCGGGGCACGAACCCGTGTCCCCTGCATCGGCAGGCAGACTCTCAACCACTGTGCCACCAGGGAAGCCCCATATTCTTTTTGATGCAGTGGTAAATAGGATTGTTTTCTTAATTTCTCTTTCTGATATTCATTGTTAATATATAGAAATGCAACAGATTTCTGTATATTAATTTTGTATCCTGCAAATTTACCAAATTCATGGGTGAGTTCTAGTAAAATTTTGGTGGTGTCTTTAGGAATTTCTATGTATATTATCATGTCATCTGCAGACAGTGACTTCTTCCTTTCCAATTTGGATTCCTTCTTTTTCCTTTTTCTTGTCTGATCGCTGTGGCTAGGACTTCCAATACCATGATGAATAAAAGTGGCAAGAGTGGGCTTCTTGTCTTTTTCCTGATCTTAGAGGAAATAGTTTTAGCTTTTCACCATTGAGTATGATGTTAACTGTAGGCTTGTCTTTGCTATGTTGAGGTATGCTCCTTCTATACCCACTTGATTGAGAGTTTTTGATCATAAATCGGTGTTGAATTTTGTCAAAAGCTTTTTTTGCATCTATTGAGATGACCATATAATTTTTATTGTTTAATTTGTTAATGTGGTGTATGACATAGATTGATTTGTGGATATTCAACCATCCTTGCATACCTGGGATAAATCCCACTTGATCATGGTGTATGATCTTTTTAATGTATTGTTAAATTTGATTGCTAATATTTTCTTGAGGATTTTTATATCTATGTTCTTCAGTGATATTGGCCTGTAACTTTTTGTGTGTGTGTGATATCTTTGTCTGGTTTTGATACCAGGGTGATGTTGGCCTTGCAGAATGAGTTTTGGAAACATTTGTTCCTCTGCAATTTTTTGGAATTGTTTGAGAATGATAAGTGTTAACTCTTCTCTAAATGTTTGGTAGAATTCACCTATGAAGCCATCTCGTCCTGGACTTTTGTTTGTTGGGAGGTTTTTTTTGTTTTTATTTTTGTTTTTTATTACTGACTCAATCTCAGTACTGGTACTTGGTCTCTTCCTATTTTCTATTCCTTGTTCAATCTTGGGGGAATGAACATTTCTAGGAATTTGTTTCCTCTAGATTATTTTATTGGAGTATAATTGTTCATAGTAATCTCTTATGATCCTTTGTATTTCTGTGGTGTTGGTTGTAACTTCTTTTTCATTTCTGATTTTATTGATTTAGGCCTCTTTCTTTTTTTCTTGATGAGTATGGCTAAAGGTTTACCAATTTCGTTTATCTTTCAAAAATCAGCTCTTAGTTTCATTGATCTTTTCTATCTTTTTTTAAGTCTCTTTCATTTATTTCTGTTCTGACCTTTATGATTTATTTCCTTCCACTAACCTTGGATTTTGTTTGTTCTTCTTTTTCTGTTTCCATTTGTCTCCAGGCATTTTAAAATTCTTCTTTGATTTCTTCAGTGACTCATTGGTTGTTTAGTAGCATATTGTTTAGCCTCCATGTATTTGTGTTTTTTTTCCCTGTACTTAATTTCTACTCTCATAGCATTGTAGTCAGAAAAGGTGCGTGCTATGATTTCAATATTTTAAAATTTCCTGAGACTTTTGTGACCTAGCATGTGATCCAGTATGGAGAATGTTCCATGTGCACTTGAGAGAATGTTCATTTTGTTGCTTTTGGATGGAATGTCCTAATGGTCTAATGTGTCATTTAATGCCAATGTTTCCTTATTGATTTTCTGTCTGGATGGTCTGTCCATTGATGTAGTGGGATGTTAAAGTCCCCGACTATTATTGTGTTGCTGTCAATTTCTCCCTTTATGTCTGTTAATATTTGCTTTATGCAATTAGTTCCTACTACATTGGGTGCATATATATTTACAATTGTTGTATATTCTTCTTGGATTGATCCCTTGATCATTATGTAGTGTCCTTCTTTGTCTCTTATTTCGGTCTTTGTTTTAAAGTCTATTTTGTCTGATTTAAAATAGACTTTGTTTTAAAGTGTATTTTATCTGATTGTATTGCTACCCTGGCTTTCTTTTCATTTACATTTGCATGTAATACCTTTTTTCATTCCCTCACTTTCAGTCTGTGTGTGTTTTTAGATTTGAAGTGAGTCTCTTGTTGGCAGCATATATATGTGTATTGTTTTTGTATCTGTTCAGCCACTCTGTGTGTTTTGATTGGAGCATTTAGTCCTTTTACATTTATAGTAATTATTGATAGGTATGTACTTATTGCCATTTTGTTAATCGTTTTTGCATTGTTTTGTAATTCTTTTTTGTTCCTATTTCTTCTTTTTCTCTTTTTCCTTATGATTTGATGACTATCTTTTTTTTTTTTTTTTTTTTTTTTTTGTGGTACGCAGACCTCTCACTGCTGTGGCCTCTCCCGTTGTGGAGCACAGGCTCTGGACGCGCAGGCTCAGTGGCCATGGCTCTCGGGCCCAGCCGCTCCGCGGCATGTGGGATCCTCCCGGACCGGGGCACGAACCTGTGTCCCCTGCATCGGCGGGCGGACTCTCAACCACTGTGCCACCAGGGAAGCCCTGATGACTATCTTTAGTGTTATGTTTGGATTCCTTTCTCTTTTATGTGTGTGTATCTATTATAGATTTTTGGTTTGTGGTTACCATGAAATTTATATATAACAATGTGTGTGTGTGTGTGTGTGTGTGTGTGTGTGTGTCTTTGTGTCTCTCTGTCTCTTTGTCTGTATCTCTATTGCTCTCGTATATATATATACGATTATTTTAGGTTGCTGATATCTTACATTCAAGGGATTTTTAACAGCCCTGCATTTTTACTCCATCCCCCATGTGTACTGTTTTTGAAATCATATTTTGCATGTCTTTGTTTCGTGTATCCATTAACTACTTGTTGTGAATGTAGATGATTTTGCTTCTTTGTCTTTTAAACTTTCTACTAGCTTTGTGTGTGGTTGATTTACTACTTTTATTGTATATTTGCCTTTATCAATAAGAGTTTTCCTTTTGTAATTTTCATATTTCTAGTTGTGGCCTTTTCTTTTTTGCTTAGAGAAGTCCCTTTCACATTTCTTGTAAAGCTAGTTTGGCGGTGCTGAACTCTTTTAGCTTCTGCTTATCTGTAAAACTTTTGCTGCCTCCATCAAATCTGAATGAAAGCCTGCTAAGCAGAGTGTTTTTGGTTTTAGGTTCTTCCCTTCATCACTTTAAAGATATTGTGCCACTCCCTTCTGGCCTGCAGAGTTTCTGCCGAAAAGTCAGCTGATAGCCCAATGGGAGTTCCTTGTAGCTTTTCCCTTGCTGCTTTGAATATTCTCTCTTTATCTTTGATTTTTTGCCATTTTAATTACAGTATGTCTTATTGTGGTCTTTGGGTTGATCCTGTTTGGGACTCCCTATATGTCCTGGACCTGGATGTCTGTTTCCTTTCCCAGATTAGGGGAGCTTTCAGCTCTTGTGTCTTAAATATGTTCTCTGCCCCTTTCTCTTTTCTCCTCCTGGAACCCCTATAATATGAATGTTAGAACACTTCATGTTGTCCCAGAGGTCTCTTAAACTGTCCTCATTTCTTTATCTCCTTTTTCCTGTTCAGCCAGAGTGATTTTCGTAAGTCTTTTTTCCAGTCTGCTGATCCGTTCCTCTGTATCTTCTAATCTACTGCTCATTCCTTCTAATGTACTTTTCATTTCACTTATTGTGTTCTTTATGTCTGTTTGGTTCTTCTTTATATTGCCTAACTCTTTGTTCTCTCACTCTGTTCATCCTGTCTTCTCCCAAGTTCTTTAAACATCTTTACAGTCATTACCTTGTTCTTTTTATATGGTAGATTGATTATCTCCTCTTCACTTAGTTCTTCTTCTAGGGTTTTATCTTGTTCTTTTGTTTGGAGTATACTTCTCAGTTGCCTCATTTTGCCTAGTTTGCCGTTTTTATTTCTATGTATTTGGTAAGTTGGAGAAGTGGCCTTTTGTAGGGGAGGTCCCGTGCGTCCTATCAGTGCACTCCCCTCTGGGCACCAGAGATATATGCTGTAGGGGTGCCCCTTCCGTGGGCTGTGTGGATCCTTCTGTTGTGGTGGGCTGACTACTGTGGGTGCTCTGGTAGGCGTGACCCCCCCCAGTCCAGTTGGTTGCCAGGCCATGCCTTGTATGGAAGCTGCTGCCTGCTGACGGGCAGGGCTCAGTCACAAGATGGCTGGCAGCTGAGCCTGGGAGGGTCCTGGGTCTAGTGCTGGCCTGCTTGTGGGTGGGATGTGTTCGGGGTGGGTGGGTTGTGGGGTTGGAGGTCCTGGATCTAGTGCTGGCCTGCCAGTGGGTGTGGCTGGCTCTTAACACCCCAGAAGAACTGGCTAACTTCAGGTTCTGGGGTGTCTTAAAGCTGGTTTTGGCCTGCTGGTGGTGAGTGGGGCTGGATCCTCGGATGGTTGGCTGAGGGGTTCAGGGTATCTTGGAGCTGATGTCAGCCTGCTGGTGGGTGGGGCCAGGGATCAAGGTGTCCCAGAGCTAGAGCTGGTCCTCTGGTGGTCAGAGCCAAGTCCGGAGGTCTCTGGCTACAGGGCCTTGGGGGTCCCAGGGCTGATGTTGGCCCATTGGTGGGCAGGGCTTGTGGGCAGGGCTGGTTCCTGACACATCAGGCTGTGGAGCCCAGAGTGTCCCAAAACTTGCGTTGGTCCCCTGGTGGGTTTGGCCAGCTCCGTGGGTGGCTGGCTTGCGGGGCCCAAGGTGCCAATCTGCTGGTGAGTGGGCTGGGTTCCGATATGGTGGGCGTTAGGACTGTGGTGGTCCTGGGGCTGGTGGGTGATGCCAGATTGGGGCTAGTGCTGGCCCACTGGTGAGTGGCACCAGGTCCTGGGGTCTCTGGCTGCAGAGTCCAGGGGTGCTGGAGCTGGTGTGGGCTGGCTGGTGTGCAGGCCTGAAGCCCAGAGGGTCCCAAGGCTAGTGCCAGCTCACTGGTGGGCAGAAAGGTCTTGGAGGCTCAGGCTGCAGAACCCTGGGTGTCCTGGGGCATGTGCTAGTGCACTGGTGTGTGGGGCTGGGTCCTAGGACCCTTGTGGGGTGGGGCTGGGTCCTGGGGCAGGTATAGTCTCAGGAGGTCGTACGGCAGCCAACCTGCTGGTGGGTGGGACCGTGTCCCTGTTAACCTGGTTGCTTCGCTTGGCCTGAGGTGTCCCAGTACTGATGCCAGCAGGTTGGTGGGGAGGGCCAGGTCGTGGCACTAATAAGCTAGAGGGAGGATTCCATAATGGCACTTGCCAGTTCTAGTGTTCTCGTGACAGAAGGAGCTCCCAAGGTGGGCTGCCGCCAGCGTCTCTGCCCCCAGGGTGAGCTCCAGTCACCTCCTGCCTCTCCGGGAGGCTCTCCAAGATCAGCAGGTGGGTCTGGCCCAGGCTCCTTTCAAATTACTGCTTCTGCCGTGGGGTCCTGGAGTGTGTGAAGTTTTGTGAACATCCTTTAAGAGAGGAGTCTGTGTTTCCCACAGCCCTCTGGCTCCCCTTGGCCTTCAAAGCCAGACATTCTGGGGGCCTGTCTTCCCAGGGCAGGACCCCCAGACTGGGGAGCCTGATGTGGGGCTCGGACCCCTCACTCCTCGTGCAGAACCTCTGCAGTTGTCATTTTCCTCCTGGGGCGGGGGGTGGTGGATTGGGCTCCGTGGGGTCTCGGCCCCTCCTGCCCGTGTCACTGTGGTTCCTTCTTTATATCTTTAATTGCTGATGATCTTTTCTGCTAGGTTCTGGTCTTTCTCATCAGTGGTTGCTCTGTGAATTGTTGTAATGTCGGCGTGCTCCTGGGAGGAGGTGAACTCAGGGGCTTCCTACTCTGTCATCTTGGCCACGTCCTCTGACAGTCTGACTCTCAGGAAATGAACAGCCAATTGGATATAACAGCTCCCCCTCCTTTATCATTGGTTTTGGTAATGAGAATATCTTTATATATCATATAATAATTTTGATCAGTTGTATAAAATTTAGGGATCTGTGTGAGGATCACCTAGAGGCATATGTGCTGGATTCTTTCTTGCCGTTTTTAGGCTCTGCATTAACACGTTATATTTCACCATCAGTGTTCCTTACGTTTCCATCTTTCTTTGAAGATCGGTTGTGGGTAAAGAATAAACAATATTTAAGAATGAAAATGAAAACAATGTAAAATGGCTAAAACTACTAGGTGATAAATGGCTGGGAGACCAGGCGTGAGCGCGTTCCTCTGATCACCACGTGAAGTGTTCTTGGAAGCTCTCACGCTGCTCATTAATAAACAGAAAATGTCTAAATAATTATTGTATGTACTGCGTTTTTACAAATGGAAATTGGAACAGATGCCATCACTGCTTTTTTTTGACGTGAATGAGCTTCTGGAGGTCATAGGGTTTTGTAAACCAGTGAGAGGAGAATTCCACTTTAGTTGATAGTATTTTATTAAAGTCCTAGGAAATAAATCATAATACTTTGTAAACTGGGAGGCTCAAGTCTGCATTGTCCTCTACTGTGTTACCCAAGAGTTACACATCAGGGGTAAAGTGTAGGCTTGAAATCAGGCCGCTCTGAGTTGGAGTCTGGATCCTTCTCTCGTTAGCTGTGCGACTTTACACACGTTTCTCAAGTCCTCTGAGCTATGCTCAGCTTACGCAAAGAAGAAGGACAGACCCAGTAACCACCTAATGGGGTTATTGTCAGGACTTAGCATCCATTAAACAAATGCTTATTAAGCTACTGCTGTGTGCCAGGCACAGTCTCGGGACTAAGGGAACAATGGTGAGCAGGACGGAAAAAGTCTGCCCTCATGAAGCTTATATTCTAGCAGTGGAGACGGATAAAAACACAAATTTAGAAAAGATGTTAGGTAACGTTAAGTGTTACGAATAAAAGTGAAGCAAGAGGAGAGGTTAGGCGCCCTTTGGGATGGGGTGAACCCAGGAGGCCTTTCTGAGGAGGTGACGCTGGAGCAGAAACTGACGAAGTGAGGACATGAATGTGAAAGTGTGAGGACGGGGTTCCAGGCAGAGGGCACAGCCACAGCAAAGGCCCTGAGGTGCAAGCAGATGGGGTGTGTTTGAGTGACAGTAAGATCCATGAGCTGGAACCAAGCCACAGAGGGGGACAGCAGGAGAAAACGAAGCAGGATTTGTTTCAAGGCGGTCAGGGGTTTGAGGCCAGAACACATAGGACCTTGTAGGTCATGAAAACAATTTGGGGTTTCATTGTACATGTGATATAAAGTCCTAAAACCGTCTCAAGAAGAGGAATGAACAAATCCGACAGATTTCTAAAAGAATACTTCTGCCTTCTGTGTAGCAAAGAGATTTCAGGGGCACGGGTGGAAGTGACCCGGGTGAGGGATGACAGTGGTTGGTCCAGGGTGTGAGTGATGGAGAGGGGGAGGCATGGTTGGATTTGGTGCATTTTTGAAAGTAGCGTCTATAGGATTGGATGTGGATCGTGATAAACAGACTCAACAACGATTACTTCCGTGTCTTTGTCCAGAGCACCTGGATTGGGGTTCTGCACACTTAAATTCGGAAGATGGGGGAGGGCAATTTAAGTGTGTCAGGGGTGGCAGAGAAACCCAGAGTTCCACCTTGGCATCATTGACCTCGAGACTCCTACTAGCCATCCATTGGGAAATGCCAAGTAGGCTGGAATCGTGAGATTGGAAACCAACAACCTGGAAAAACACAAATACTGTTAACTCTTATAAGATTTTCTTCTTTGCTTTGCGGTGTGGTGTGGTAGTTAAGAGCGGGGGCTTTTGGACTTTAACAGATGAGAGTTTTTGGATTGTCTGCAACCTAATGACTTCACCGAGGTATTTCATCTTTACGTTTGCATTTGCTCATTTATTAGTTGGAGGTATAATGCCTGTTTCTAGGACTGCCATGTAGCCTTGTGAATTTCGTGCCTTGTCCATGGGTCCCTGGCTGAGGGGGCTTGTGGAGCCTGAAATCCCGACCACGCTCTGCTCCCCAAGCCTCATACCTCTGTGCAGGGCCGTGCATTCCCAGAGGAAGGAACCTTTTCATTCATCCAAGGACTCCATTTGCTTGCCAAGCCCTGTATCCTTTCACAGGATTCTTGAGAGGATCATTAGAGATAATGCACGCAAAACATTAGGCAGAGCCCCTGGGACGAAGCTATTTTATTTTATTTTATTTTGGGATGGGGAGGCATGGCTGCTAACCTAGGTCCACCCACCCACTGAAGGAAACACACAAAGCAGTAGAAAGACTCGGGTCAAAACATGCCTTTAGTGTTTCTCCTGGATTCTGAAGACGATCCTGCCGAGGCTGTGGTTTCTGGAAGCTTGATTTCTTCCTGCCTTGTTTCTCTTGCTTTAACTGACTTTCTCAGCTTTGACTTCTCATCTGCCTGGCTCTTCCACCTGCCACTTGCACCTCCCTTCTCTAGTTGTCCCCGGACTGGATGCCCCGCACATCGGGCCCCTGGCCCTCTTGGGTCTTTGGTCCTGTTTACCCCTCTGAACACATCTGCTACGTGCAGGGCCTGGGATGGACCACGTCAGCCCTGCCGATCCTGGCTCCTGGTCCTGCATCCCATCAGCCTGGCCCCACAGGTCCTCTTGCTTCGTAGACTGTTCTTTATTTGGAAGCCTTTTAAACGAGAGGACTTGGCGGGGGAGAGGGAGGCACTTGACAGCAGTCTCATAGAAGAGTGTTCAAGACTTAGGCTGCTCTGATGCCCAGGAGTACTTTTTTCCCTCTGGAACTTCGGAGCAGCCCCCACCCCGTTCGCTAGCATCTGTGTTGTCTCCTAATGTTAGGACTCGAGCTAAGCCTGATTTTCACAGCCCTGCCAGTCTGAGCCCAGCCCCTTTTCACTGTACTTTCTGAATTTGCCCCATATTAGCAAAATTTTCTTGCCAGAAGGGGGCCTTCTCTTGGCCTCCCTGGGACGGCTAAGAACTCAGAGTCTCCTGGCCTCGGATGGTTGATCAGACGAGCCAGTGGCTGTGTCTGCTGGCTTGAGCCCCGCAGACGCAGATGTAGCCCGGTTCCTGCTGTCAGCTCTGGCAGAGGGGTGACAATCCAGCTGTTCTTCTCAACCACACACAGGGCTGGGTTCGGGCCCTGGATTGTCAGGCCGATGATGAGGAGGCAGGTTGAGGGAGAGTCCTGGGGAAGCTGCCATCCTGTGACTGCGGCATGGGGATCCTTTCTCACGGGCACGTCTGTACTGACTGCAGAGAAGGACCACGTGCTGCAGGTCCTGGGATGGTGGGTCCTGGGGAAAGAAAGTGATCGACACCATTCTTTAGCAAATATATCTGCCCCCAGAGTGTGGAAATCCCTTCGATATAGATTCTCTTCTTGGGTTTCTTTTCCAGCAGCCTTTCTGCCACCCCGTCTCCCAGCCCCGGGGCAGGTAAGGGGGAGGCACGGACTCTCTAGGAATGGGGTGGGAGTGGGGCTGGAGGGGATAAGACACGGGGGAAGTCCCATCATCCAGGAAGGGAAAATACGCTTTTCCAATGAGGGGAGGTTGTTATAAGGAGAGAAGAACAATCGCACAGAAGGGTAGGAGTCAAGAGGTCATTATTCTGGCCCCTCCCTGTCTTGGGGTCAAACGCTCCGGATTAGGAGTGGGGGTAGAGGCGAGAATAATTCGGGTGAATCCTAGCGCTCAGTGTTTTCACCTCACCTTAGGGCGTAGCCTTAGGAAACAGGTCCTATAGAGTAGCCCAGAGCCCAGCCTCACGCCAGCGCATCCTCTGCTGCCCGGGGCAGCTGACTGGGCACAGCCGAGGGAGGCGTCCAGGTACGTGGGCCTGAAATAGCGCCCCCTACAGCCCACAGCCCGCAGATAGGGCCTGGAGGATCCAGAGGTCCTCATGGACCGGCAGACCTGACGAGGCGCAGGGGCTGGGACCGGGAAGACGCAGCTCGAGCCGTAGGTGTCCGCTGGATGCCCCCGTAGGGCCCTGCCGGCCCGGGGGCCCGCCCAGCCCAGCTCGGCTCTGAGCGGCAGAGACCAGCGCGGGGCTCCAAGGTCGAGCCCAGGACATTCCAGGGGACAGCCTTCCCCAGAAGCTGCCTCCCTGCCCTCGTGGTAAGGTTGCACACACGTCCCCCTCGCCTAGGTGCTGCCTTATAAGGGGGCTGGTGGGGGAGACTCATTGTGCTAGAAGAGACCGTTCTGATGGGAGCTTGGACTTTGAATTGAGTGAATATGTGAGCCAAAGAGACTTTTAAAAAATCTGAAAAGACCCAGTCACCTTGAACCGTTTTGCACGCCTGAATCCAGCCTTAATCCTAACACTAATTTTTAACTCACCTGGTAAGGTTTGGTGTGAGCATTAAATGAGATACAGTGTATAAAGCACTTAATTCAGGGCTTGGCCCGTGGTCCCTGCTGAGTGAATGTCCCGTCCCTCCCTTGCTCTCCAGTCTTGACCCCTCATCAACCATAGTCCGCTCACGTTATCTCCAGGCCGCCGAGGATACAGGTAACTCAGAAGGCAAAGCTGTGCTGGCCCATCTCACGTTTCACCAGGGAGAGGCCTTCACTGGCTGCTTGGCTTCTGGAGCTGGAAACTTCCGGGCTGACTTCCAGAGAACCAGCCTTTATGAACTTTAATTAAAGGCTCAGAAAAATCTCTGCGGCGTCCCTGCGCCTGCCCACAGTCCTGTTACGGGCACCTGAATCTGTGTGCCTGTCATCCATCCCCTGAGGGGCTGGAAAGCCTGACAGCTTTTGTTAGAGCAGGAAGGAGGGTGCCCCACCTGCCACCGCGTCACGTGATGTGGGCTTGGGGGTGTTGAGAGCAGCAGTTACCCCTCTGGCTGGCATGGCTACCCCCCTTCCCCCTCCCATACCCATTCCTGCTCCACTCTGGTCTCCTGAGGATGGGGCGGGCGTCACTTGGCCTCCGTCACCGCCTTGGTTTCAGGGCTGGCCGCCTTGGTCTGGAAGACTTGTCTTTGGTTGGCCTTCTGAGCTGCCTTCAGATAAAAACTCCCCTTTCAGGGCTGCTGACAGTCTGAGCCTGAATGATATGCACGCCTGACATGGATTACGTGCTGTCTGGCTTGAGGGCAAGGGAATGGGTAAGATGCCCTCTGGGCAGTCTTTTGGCCTGCAGATTATAGGACATGTGGTGTCTCCTTAAACCATTTTAAAATCAAAATATAAGGTACATACAGAAAGGTAATGTGCAAAAAATATACAACTCACTGAGTTTTTGAGAACTGAACACAACCTCACACCCATTACCCAGATCAAGGAAGAACATTGTTAACGCCCGAGGTCCCCCACCCTCATCCCGTTCCCTTGCAGTCGCTGCCTTCCTTGGGCTAACGACCGTGTGTATTTAACACAGTTATTTTGTGTTAGAACTTTATAGAAATAGAATCGTACTGAACAACAGTTCTTCTGTGCCTGGCTCCTTTTGTTCAGACGATGGGTGTGAGGCTTGTCCGTATTGTTGTGTGTTTTTGTGTTTTGTTCATTCTCCTTGCTGTATAACATTCTGCTGGGCAAGCGTATCAGAACGTATTCATGCATTCTGTTGCTTACGGCCGTCTGGGTAGCCCCCGGTTTGCGGGGTATTACGAACAGTGCTGCCGTGAACTTTCTTGGTGTGTCTTTCAGCTCACAGATTCCCATCTGTGTTGGGCAGGTACTGAGGAGCAGAGCTGTAGGGCCACAGGGGATGGCCGTGCTCAGCTCTGGCAGACACTGCCAAGCCACCTGCCAGAGAGGCTCCACCTGTGCACATCCCACCAGCACCATGTGAGCGTCTGGAAAAACGTGGAGGAATTCCAACACCGGTGTTTTCCCTCTTTTTCGTTCTTGCCCTTCCCACGAGTGGGCAGAGGTATTGCATTGCGATTTCATCTGCATTTCCCTGATCTGATGCTTAGGGAAGCTAAACACCTTTTCATATGCTTATTGGTCACTTGGGTACCTTTTCTTAACCAAGTATTCCTTCAAGTCTTTTGCCCATTTTTCTGTCGGATTGTCTGCCTAATTCTTATTGAGCTTTGGAAGTTTTTCACGTTTTCCAGATCCAAGTCCATTGTGGGACGTCTGTATGTCAATATTTTTCCCATTCTGTGTTTTGTTTATTCACTCACTCACTTGTGTCTTTTGATGAACAGAGGTTCTTCATTTTAATGTAGTAGTGCACGTCGATTTTTAGCGTAATATCCTGTACAACAGTTAATGTTTATTGCTTGCTGACTTGTGTCCTCGTATACCTTGCTCATTTCACTTTCACATTGACATATTTTTCAAATGGGAAAAATGACGCTTCGAGAAGCTAAGAGACTTCCCCAAGTTAGGAAACAGCAGAGGCCAGGTTCTTGTCCAGCCCTGCCCACTCCAGAGCCTGTGTCCTGTGATCTCTGCTGTTCCACAGAAGGTACCAGCTAATATCCACTGTTCGATCCTCCAGCGCCTTTCGTTTGGGTTGTACATTGTTTTTCAGTTAAATTAGTTGCCAACATTTAACAATTAGGAGAAATACAGTTTTCCAGCTTTTTTTTTTTTTCCAGAAATTTGTAAGATCTGGTAATACTGGTCTCATCTTCCCACATGTCACCCTGGGCTGCTGGAGATGAGTACCTACTGCTCCCCATAGATGGACATGAGCCCTCTAGTTTTTCGCTGGAGATGCTTTGGTTGGTCCTGCCTGGCCTGCTTCAATCATTCATGTTTCCTGCCTGGCTCCTGGGGGCATCTGAGTTTTCAGCCCTGCTGTCCTGTTTCCCTTAAGTGACATAACTGGCTTTTCATCCTTCTCTGTTTCATCTGTTCTTACCTTCATGCATTCTGACCTTCCTGTCTCCCTTTCCGAGGTATCTAGGCTCTGTGCTTAGGCTCTCTGTCCCTCTCTCCAGCCAGTAGTGTTTTTATGGGTAAACGGAGTAGCCTGCTGCCTATGTGGGGCAGTTAGAAGAACACCTCAAAATATTCTACCCCTTCCTTTAAGAGGTGAAGGCGTTGTATCTCCGTAAAGCTTGGAATGCAAACATTTTCCTGGAAGAAGTGATAAAGTATCCCAGTAGGATTTAATTTATCAGATCGGCTCCTTAAGCAAAAGCCTAAGAGGCAACGGTAGAGAAGATTTGTAGACAGTACAGGCTAGGAGAGTGGTCAGGGAAATCTTACGTCTCTGAGTGGCTGGATGCCTCAGATGGGATGCTGCGACGGGAAAGCTTCAGAGCTGGAAAAAAGCGTGAAGACGTTGCTGGGGATGGGGGATGGATGGGTAGCTAGGTGTAGTTCTTTTAGAACTTAGCAAATTTGCCCTGGGCATGTCTCCTGCTCATCCATTTCCTTTCCTTCTCGAAATTCCTCCTAGAAGTCAGTATAAGGTGGACATTAAGAGCTGGAATCTCAAGTTAGACTCACTGAATTTGAATCTTGTCTTTGCTTCTTACTGGCTGTGTGACCTTGGGTCAGTCAACTTTTTGTACTTCAGTTTCCTCATCTATAATTTGAGGATAATAACATACTACCTCTGAGGGTTGTGAGGACTAAAAAATAAGAATATTTGTAATCTTCTTAGAATGGAGCTTGGCAAATAATTAGCCCCCGATAAACATCAGTCCCCGTTGCTGCTGTTGTTCCGTTGGCGCAAGCACCAGACACAGAGGGGTCAGGTCAAGAGGTCACATTCTTGCTCCGTCAGGCGCTGGCCTCGTGACCTTAGACAAGTCTGTGTGTCCAGGGAGTGTCAGTGTTCTCACCTGGAAAAGATGTTGGGAGAATGAAAAATGAGGTGAAACAAGACAATCGGGATGAAAGCACCAGGGAATTTGTGTTCATTATGTCTCATCTGTCTCCTCCCTTCTCTCTTCCCCTCTCTTCTGCTGGAGATGGGTAATGGACTAGTGGAGAAGGTGAGGCGAACACCCTTGAAAAAACAACTAGTATTGTCACATTCACTAACACGGAAGAAAAGGACTGTAGTGGTGTCTCTTTTCTTCCCCCCAAGATTGGTAATTTGTGTTTTATCCTTTATTTTCTTGACCAGTCTGACTAAATATTTATCAATTTCATTGATCCTTTCAAACAACCGGCTCTTGGTTTCATTGATTTTTCTCTTTTCAGTTTCATTTATTTCTGTTCCCCCCTTTATTATTGCCTTCCTTCTGTTTGCTTTGGATTTAATTTCTTCTTTTTCTACTTAAAGTGCAAGCTTAGATGATTGATTTAAAGCTTTCTTTTTTAGAATGAATATATGTATAACTGAATTACTTTGCCGCACACCTGAAAGTAACACAACATTGTAAATCAACTATACTTCAATAAAAGAAATTCTAGATGAACTTAAAAAGAAAACTTTCTTATTTTAATACCAAGTATTCAATGCTATAAATTTCTCTCTATCACTGGCATTCTAAGTATAATGGCATTCCATGAATTTTCATATGTGTGTTTTTATTTTCCTCAGTCAAAAATATTTTCTAATTTTCTTTGTGATTTCTTCTTTGACCCATGGGTTATGTAGAAGGATATTGTTTAATTTCCAAATATTTGGGTATTTTTCCAGACAGCTTTCTGCTGTTGATTTCTAGTTTAATTCAGTTGTGGTCACGGTACAACATTTTTATTATTTCAATTATTTTAAATTTATTAGATTTCCTTAATGATTCACAATATGGTCTATCTTAGTGAATGTGTGTTGCAAAGAACGTATTTTCTGTTGTTGTTTGGTGGAGTGTTGTATAAATGTCAACTCAGTCAAGTTGGTTTGAAGTGTCTTCTGTATCCTTACTGCTTTTTTGTACTTGGTCTGTCAACTACTGAAGGGAAGTGTTGAAATCTCTAATTTATACTGGAGGATTTGTGTGTTTATCCTTTCAGTTCTATCAGTTTTTATTGCATGCATTTTGATCTATGCATTTGACACACGTATTTTACTGTATGTGTTTTGGATTATTAGGCCTTCTTAATGAAGTGACCATTTTATCATTGTTTGATGTCCCTTTTTATATCTGGTAATGTTCTTTGTTCTGAAGATTATTTTGTTTGTATCAGCTTTCTTTTGATTAGTGTTGGCATGGTATATCTTTTTCCAGTCCTTTACATTTTTTCTATATATGCCTTTATATTTTAAGTGGGTTTCTTGTACATTTATATCTAATGTAATCATTAACGTATTTGCTTTTTTTTTTTTTTTTTTTTTTGCGGTACGCTGGCCTCTCACTGCTGTGGCCTCTCCCGCCGCGGAGCACAGGCTCCAGACGCGCAGGCTCAGCGGCCATGGCTCACGGGCCCAGCCGCTCCGCGGCACGTGGGATCTTCCCGGACCGGGGCACGAACCCGTGTCCCCTGCATCGGCAGGCGGCCTCTCAACTACTGCGCCACCAGGGAAGCCCTCACGAAAAGTTTTGATTTAACAGATTTTTGTTGTTAGGGTGGAAGCTACATTTCCTGGCAGTGTCTTTATCCTAAGTGGAAGCAGCATTCTGGTGGTGGATACATAGATTTTATTTGTTCCTCTTATTCTCTAGTCCTTCCATCAATGGGTGGGCTGTTCCCTCCTGTGGTTTATATCGGAGGCTCGTGAGAAATAGAATATACGTCTCCTCTGTGGGTTGTATTTTCTCGTCAGGCATCCATAATCAATATTCATCTAAGGGAAAAGGAAAACCCCGTTTTAGAGGCTTTATGTGGTCATTTACTAACTTTATGAAGTGGGGAACAAAAAGATACGGGTTCGTACCTTTTCTTTTTAAAAGAAATCATTTTTTATTTTAGAAGTAATTCATGAACAAAATAGAGTTAAAAAAATGCAGAAAGATAAACAAAAATAAAGAAATAAAAACCACCCATAATCCCATCAGCTAAAGAAACCACGGCTCACATTTTATCGAATTTCTTCTAGCCATTTTTCTATGAGTGCATCTTTGTTCGTCCGTATATATCAGTATACATGCCCCCAAATTTGTGTGTTTTGTGTAAATAAGCTAGTTTCAAAAAGGTGTGTTTTTCTGTGGGTTGAGTACTGTGGCACTCATGAAATGCCGATATGTTCTTCATGTTTGTCTGGTAAAGATGCCAAAACGTGTGGCATTTTTTTCAGCTTGCTGTTAGTGCTGGATTCCTTCCTGCAGCTACTTTACACGAACAGCCAGGACAGGTGTGTATATGTGATTCTAATGGAATGTGATTCATTTCAGAAAAGACCAGTTGTTGATTCCTTGTGCTGCGGTCCCCTGTTCCCCATGTAACTTCTGTCCCTTTCCATTTCTTTCAACCCATTCTCAGGTTTAGAGCAAACAGAAAGAAGGAAGCTCTATGGTCTTCTCAGTATGTTTTGTTTTCTTCCTTTTCCAGAAAGTATTTTGGAGAAAAAATTGGACTGTACTTTGCCTGGCTGGGATTATATACATCCTTCCTCATCCCATCATCCGTCATCGGGGTCATCGTGTTTCTTTATGGATGTGCAACGATCGAAGAAGATATTCCCAGGTGAGTTGGTTTTAACGGAAAAGGCTCAGTTCTCACGTGTCAGTCGTTTGGAGTTTCACCCCAGTTGCACGTACATTGTACATTTCAGACGCCTCCTTCCAAAGCCTCACCCTTTGTCCTTCTCCTTCCCGCTTTCCTTACCATGCAGCAGGTCACTTGTCACTTCCCTCTTGAGAGGTCTGGGAGCAGCAGATTCTGGGAACAGCTCAGAGCCACGCTGGGTGTGGCCACTTCCTTTCCTGGTCAAGCTCTTCTCCAGGACCAGCGTCTGATTGGGCAGGGTCTGAAAACTGATGAAAAAGAAATCATGCCTGAGAAAAGCTTTTTTTTTCCCCTCAATTTCATGACTTTTTCCCTCTGGTTTCCCAGATGACCCAAGGCAGGAAGTGTTGAGTGGTATTGGACAGAGATGGCATCTATGTGGTCAAACGCTGCTGGGATAAAAAGCTGTGAGGCTGTGTGCAGAAGCAGGCAGCTCTGGAGCTGAGGGAGCCTCAGCTCTGCCTCAGGAGGTCAGAGACTGCAGGAGGTGACAGGCCCTGTAGCGGGACTCTTGGCGATCCAAGACATGGAACAAAGGTTGATCCTGATGGAGAACAGAGATCCTACAAGAAAATAGGGACTTAAAAAGAGCATCCTTTAGGGCTGAATGTGTTACATAGTAGCTACGTGACTGGGTACCTCACTCCCTGACTCTTGGTTTCCTTGGCTGTGAAATGGTCATAATAACGCCTACTTCATGGTGGTGTTGTGAGGACTAAAGTAGACAGCGTCTGGCAGACGGCAAAGTATTCATAAATTATTGTTGAATCAATCAATATATGTGGAAATAGAGTTTGAGACACTTAACCAATATTTAGAATTTAAATCTCTTGCCATCTCCAGAACTGGCTTTGCAAACGGAAGCATTCTTTATGCATTTTACTTTTTTTTTTGGCCATGCCTCAAGCCATGCGGGATCTTAGTTCCCCGACCAGGGACTGAACCCGGGCCGTCTGCAGTGGAAGCGGGGAGTCTTAACCACTGGACTGCCAGGGAATTCCCTCATTTGTGTATTTTAATACTCTTTCAGTTGCAAGTGATAGAAATGCATGTGAACTAACGTACGCAGATAAAGGGAATTTATCCTCAGGGTTTCGGGGGGGCCCTCAGGGGACCCAGTGGCAGGCACGTGGCTAGCCCAAGGGACTATGGAAATAGGGACTCCTTCTGTTTACTGCCCGTCTCTGATTATTTCTAGTATTTATTTGTTTCACTGCGGAGTTTCTCCATTGGATGTAAACACTGCTGCTTGTAGCTCACGGGTGTCATACCTGAGAGCTTTATACTCGATTGGTCCCAGGTGAAGAAGTCCTGTTGACTCCTTTTGGCTTAGATAGAGGCTCTGGGTCAACCAGTTGTGGCTTGGGGGCAGTAGCCCGGGGAATGGGGACACTAGGCAGCCTGTGGGTGTCCACGACAGTTGGGGTTAGGGATGGGGGAAGTCGGGGCCACCCTGAAGAAATGGGCAAGAGCTGTGCTCTTTGAGGAAAGCGTATCCACCAGTGGCAGGAACCCGGTGATCTTCCATTATGTCACTCTATAGAAAAGCTCTTGCAGATTAGGGATACTGGAGATGGCCGTGTCAGTAGTTAGAATAAAGCTCAATACCTTGGTATCAGAGACAAGGGTTTGGATATGTTTGTGTATAAAAACTGTGGTGTCATCCGTTCAGGGTTCGGGACTGGCATTCTGTGAGCTTTGTCACAGGACCTATGTCTTCCGGGCTCTGCCTTGTGTGGCACGAGGGAAGAACGAGTACTTACCAAATTCCTGGTCTTAGTTGTACCAGGCATGGTGCTAGGTGGTTTCTGTGTTTTGTTTCTTTGATCCTGTAGAGATCAGTGTTGTCAATAGGTATTCTCACCTCAGAGAGATGGAGACATGGATGCTACCTGAGGTCGCTTGTCCAACTTCGGCAATTAGTAATTGTCAGGGTTGGGATTTGAGTTCCACCTGCTCCAAGGTCTTTGCTTTTTCCAGTAAGCGGTGCAGTTTTCCTGAGGGCTCTTACCCTCCTCTGCAGCCCAGTTGCTCCAACTGGCCCCAGCTGGTTCAGTCTCAGAAAAAAACCCGGCTCAGTTGCCCGGTTGTGATCCCTGGGGAGCTGGGCCTCAGGTTGATCCAAGCTGAGGACTCCATACCATGCACCTCGAGCCAACTCAGTGCAGCGGGTAGGGCATCTGTGTGCTGGTTTACGTCAGGACTTAGAACTTGTGCCCTGGTTCTCCACACGGGAATGCATGTGACGGTGACCACTGCGGCTGGAAATGACCATGGTCTACACAAGCTGCAAAGCCATTTATTTATGCACATGCATGGACACTCATGTGCGTGCGGGTTTAGACGCGTGTAAAACGTGATCATTATCATTGCAGACATCCTCGAGTGTGTGACGTTTTACGAACTGTGGATAGCAGCCCATTAGTGGATTATAGAATCAATGTAATCGTTACCTTTTAAATGAACTAGAATAAGGTAGGACAGAGTAGAATGAAACATAATATTAGTAGTCATCACGAGAAGGAAGTATCAGAATTGTTTCATGACAGTTATTTTAGTGATACAAGTGTTTTTGTGGGGAGCGGGTATGTATATACTCGCATACTGGAATCTGTGGTAAATTTTTTTTAAACTGTTTTTTTAACCTTCTATAACAAAAGAGTTTGAAATTGGCTGTTATAAAACTTGAAAGTTTGGTTGCCAGTTTTTCAGAGTGGGGGGGGCAAATCAAGAAGGTGGAAATAGAAAAAGTTAAGCACACTATAAAGATGTTTTGGAGAACTGCTCCTTAATCACGACTGTATGTCTATCAAAAGCCCGAGCTCTACACCCGGCAAAAACTCACAAACTCCCAATCCTCATTAACAGAGGAATAGCCTCTACGTCCCAATACTGAATCCAAACGAATTCGTACTCTTCTAGGGTCTGTGTCTACCAGCCACTCCTAAGCGTGATTAAAAACTTGCACTCTTCCTGGGATTATTATAAAGGTTTCTGATTTTGGCATTAAGCCTGGAATTTAGTATCTGTGTATCACTTTTAGAAAAGCTTTATTTTGAAAACAGTATAGATTCACAGGAAGTGGTAAAGATAGTGCAGAGGGCCCAGGGCACCCTTCATCCAGTTACCGCCAGTGATTATGTCTTATATAACTACAGTACAGTATCAAAACCAGAAAATTTACATCACGTGGAACTTTAAATGGTACCTTTTATCGCCAAGAACTTTGATATGTGAGACACAAGCGTCACTTGTAAATAATAATTCCATATGTGCACGATATATCTATAGAACCTTCCTTGACTTGGCAAGGGGTTGGTTGCATTTGTTCTCCATTTGCTTACACGCCTAGGAAAGACTGGAGCATTTTTTTAAAGCTAATTAATCTAAACCATATTTTCAAAAATTGGTTAGTTTAGACCTGAGACCTTAATAGCAGATGTTCTGTCTGAATTTCCTGAATAATTGCCTCCCTTTGTGGCTAGTACAGCTCTGTGTCGCCTGACCTGTGAGCATTGGGTCACTCATTGAGGACACCACCCACTCTGGGGTCTTGGTTCACCTGATGGTCAGCCCATTCATCAACCTTCTTCTGCTTCGTAGAGAAAATGATCGATTGAAGAAATACACCATTGCGTTTATAGCCACTGTTACTTCGAACTAGGAATCTGTGGTGAATGCAGCTAGTGAATGCCCCAGACCTGACTTCAGTTCTAGGGGAGGTTCCCCCATCTTTCAGCTTGTCTAGAGGCAGCCTCTTTCAGAGACTACAGAGTCCTTTTAATGTCATCCTAAGGCAGAATTTCTCCAGAATTCTGTTCAAATTGCTTGCATCAAAAAACCCAAAAGATGAAACAAAAAACCCCAACCCAATACACGTAGAGCATTCTGACTTCAAACTTAAAAGATGTGATGAGTATCCATGTACCATGGCTGCCATTTTGTACAAATGATTGGCAGTTGACTGTGTTCTAATTTTAAAACCAGTAATGTACACAGCCCGTAAGTTTCAAAGTGTGCCAAGTTGGTGGCTAATACTTTTTTACTCCTGACCTTTTAGCATTGACTAGTTTTTTTTTTTTTTGGCTTTTTTGCTGTACACGGGCCTCTCACTGTTGTGGCCTCCCCCGTTGCGGAGCACAGGCTCCGGACGCGCAGGCTCAGCGGCCATGGCTCACGGGCCCAGCCGCTCCGCGGCACGTGGGATCTTCCCGGACCGGGGCACGAACCCGTGTCCCCTGCATCGGCAGGCGGACTCTCAACCACTGCGCCACCGGGGAAGCCCAGCATTAACTAGTTTTGATTGAGATTAGGTGTTCTAGGATTCTACACCCTTATATGTGTAAAAAAAAAAAAACCCTCCGCAGCAAAGATATGAGAAGGACTCATGTCTTCTCAGAAATGGCTTAGAAGCAAAGCTCTTTACTAGACTTTGTGCAGACCCATTGTTTTCCACGTGAGTCTGTTTTCTAAGAGGTGCTCTCCTCTCCAAAAGCAGCAACTCCTCCACCAGGCAGCCAACATGTGTCTGACCCAGAAGACTTAAAATGAACCTTACTCTCTGGTTACCAACAAGCGCACGCCCAGGCGAAGCTAGCACGGCTGAACTTATTATTAAGAAATTACGATTTAATATTGTCTATGTGAGCGAGTCGCCGCTCTTGACACTTGCCAATGGAAAGTCAGTGGAGGAACTGGGATTTATCCCCGGAGACGTAGAGTTTCCATTCTCTCACACAGAAGGCCTTCCCTGCCGTGGCTCATTAAAAACAAGCCTGAAAGCTGGGACTTGACAGACAGTGACAGCCCTCGGTGAAACCTTTCGACTGCTTAGCGATGGGGAGCTGGACGCAGGCATCCTGCCGGCTTCTGGGTTTCATCTAATCCCGGGCTTCAGCATCCAGGTACCAGCTCCCTCCGCCGGCAGCGGCCTCCGACCGTACCGTGCTCGGTAGCGCCCTCTGCTGCCTGTTTCCGGAGGAAACCCAGCTGTGGTTTCAGCCTGGGGTCCCCTGCGGCCCCATCACCGTGGCTCCAGCTGCTCTGTGAGAACAGCCACTGCTTCATTTTCATGAAATTGCCAGTTCTCCACCCTTTTTCCCAAAACCATGAGCTTAGCCATGTACCCATCCCCCGGGGGGAATATGACACACCAGAGTGATGAGTTCATTCATTTTCCTACCAGAATGTAGTGTGGAGGGTTACTGGGGAAGCCAGTTAGGGCCGAGAATACTTCGGTTCTTATTTGCAAGCACTCTGATGAACCTAAATTAATTGGGTCCAGCTAATCGCCTAACGGATGAATGGGATTTCCAATACATCCATGAGTCCTGTAACAGAAATACCCTGAAAATAGGCGAGAATATAGGCGATGGTTATTTGACTAGTTTGTTCTCCAAGTATCTTGGAATCTAGACTTTGGAAGAATTTACCTTATTCTTCTGGCCTCCCTCATCCCATTTCATGGTTACGATAATTCTTTTTTTTTTTCTTAAAAAAATTTCTTTTTTATTTTTTAGAATTTTTATTGGAGTATAGTTGCTTTACAATGTTGTGTTAGTTCCTGCTATACAGCAAAGTGAATCAGCTATACTTACACGTATATCCCCTCTTCCTTGGATTTCCTTTCCATTTAGGTCATCACAGAGCATTGAGTAGAGTTCCCTGTGCTATACAGCAGGTTCTCATTAGTTATCTGTTTTATACATAATGTCAGTAGTGTATATATGTCAATCCTAATCTCCCAACTCATCCCAGCCCCCCCCCTTTCCCCCTTGGTATCCATACATTTGTTCTCTAGGTCTGTGATAATTCTCATTAAGTTGAGGTTACTAATTCCCTTTCTACAAACGGTCACGTGGCTGGTGCACTGAGAAGTGGGCTTCCAGCCACCTGACTCCATTCTTTTTCACGTGGCTTCTCCTTCCAGAGGAAGGAGTTGTGTTTGTTCAGCTGTACACTCGTGTTTGTTCCTCTGTGTGACCAGCCTTACTCACTGACGAGACAGCCCATGCTTGAGTGAGAGCAATGGAATCTCGCCTCCGATGGGTGATTTATTCACAATTGTTGATGCGCCCCACCAGCCCCGTAGACTCAGCACATTTTGAATGGACTTTATGTGGCATTGTCCAATGAACAGCATCTCTGATAGATGGTCATTAACTTTCTGTTGGGCCACTTTTAGTGACAGGGGGCTCCATGTCTCCAAAGGTAGCCCATTCATTTTTTAAGACAAGATATAAGAATAACACTTCCGAAGGGAAGAACCCAATTCCAACTCTCTAACACGCCTCGCTCTGGGAGTTGGTAAGCTCAACCAGGGATTCGGAAGTGGGAGCTGTTTTGGGGGTGATGGGCTTGGGAAGGGTCCTGCTGGAGCCCCCCTGACCCAGCAGCCTCTGTCTTCTGCAGCAAAGAGATGTGTGACCAACAGAATGCCTTCACCATGTGTCCCCTGTGTGACAAGTCCTGTGACTACTGGAACCTCAGCTCAGCCTGTGGAACGGCACAGGCCAGCCACCTGTTTGACAACCCTGCCACTGTCTTCTTCTCCATCTTCATGGCTCTGTGGGGTAAGTTGTCACCATGAGGCTTGCTTCTATGGGGGGGTACCTTTAAATAGGTACAGTGACCAAGCTCTAAAGCCCATATCCGTCGGTTTACTTCCTTAGTATTTGGGGTTTTTTTGGTTTTCTTTTTTTTCTTTTGGCGGTACGCGGGCCCCTCACTGTTGTGGCCTCTCCCGTTGCGGAGCACAGGCTCCGGACGCACAGGCTCAGCGGCCATGGCTCACGGGCCCAGCCGCTCCGCGGCATGTGGGATCCTCCCGGACCGGGGCACGAACCCGTGTCCCCTGCATCGGCAGGTGGACTCTCAACCACTGCGCCACCAGGGAAGCCCTGGTCCTTATACCTTAAAAAGCATTTTAGGGACAATAGATTTCTCTACTTTACATATACATGTGAATAGAACTAAGAATATCCTCCGTGGCTTTATAAATATATTTTTTAAAGAGATAGAGTAATGTGAATCTGGTATTAATCTCATGTAGGATTTATTTGGAGATTGAACCCATCCATGCCTGCTTTGAAAACCCCTCACACACTCATAGGCACCTCCAGGTACATCTCCTAAGACATGGCAAGTCCTAGATGTCATTTGGTGTCACACTCAGAATGGTGGGGTGACTGCCACAGTCACAGAGTTAGCTGGGGGTAAAGGTGGGCCCAGACCTGGTCTCTTGCCTCCACGCTCAGTGCAGTTCCCGGGACAAGGCGAGTGTAGACTGCAGAGATTTTACCTAATGCCAGAGGGATGTTTTCAATATTCTCCCCCAAGGGATCTCTGAAGGAAGGAACAAATAGTTCCTTCATTTTCCTCCTCCTCCCTTCCCCCCAGAGCCTTGGGGTAATAAACTTTCTCTGGGCCACAGCTATCTGACTAGAAGCACACGCATGCACACATGTACACACAAACACACTTCTATTCTTACAAACTGGGATAACCACCCCGTGGTCACTGAACATTTCTAAGGAGACACACCCACGGGTATTAAGGAAGGGACCAAGGGGATATGTTTCAGCCTGTTGGGAGTGGCAGCCTGCCTTTCACTCATCCATCCAGTGCAGGCCCTCATCTTTCCCATTGGATTACAGACCGGCAGGGCCACTGTCCTGCTGCAGAAGCTGCTAGGTTTATCCGTGATTCCAGGGGGCCTGGAGGACACACCAGGATGGGGCCGTGAGTCACACATCCCGGGAGTGTGACCAGGAGAGAGGCGAGGTCTGTTCTAGCACCGCTGCCAGAACTGGTCCCAGTGGCCTCTGTCTCCTGCGGGCACCTCTACGTGGGTGGAGACAGAACCGAGCTGGAAAGATTCCCACGTGACCAGGCCACCGAGGAAGGTGTTTAGCAGAGACTCTGTTCTCCCAGGGAGAATGACCACTGCCCAGGAATGTGGGCAGTGTCAGCCCACAGAATAGGGGCAGGGGGTCGGAGGAAAGGGCACTTGTGGCCGTGTAGCTCTGGAACTGTTCACAGGAAGGGTCAGGAGAACAACCTGAAGTTGCAGCTTGTGACCCACGCGGTGCCAGGCGGCTCTGTGCCTGCTTCTCAAACGGCGGTGTCTTGTAATCGCCCCAAATCCATCTCCGATCTTGAACCGATCGGAGCGCAAAATACGCACCCATGCTTTGATATGCTGCGCCCCTCATTCCCATGAACCTGTCTGGCAAATATTACTGTGACTGAGCAGCTGAAGCTTCCTGACTCTGGTCCACAATCCCTCAAGACCTCTCCTGGGATGTGTGCTTCCTTGTTGTGGGGAAACTTGGTTTTCAGCTGTACCTTCCCTGCTCTCGCGATGGATGAATAGATACCTCCCACCCCTTCTGAGGTTCACAACCGTTTCACCACCCCCAGCTCCCCTCTCTTCCTCTCACATAGCAGCAGTGGAGGGAAAGCAAATGCGGTGGGATTGTGTCAGCGCTTTGTGGCTTAGGGTTTGGTTTTGTTATTTTAACAGCCTTGCTGTGTGTTTTATGTGACTGTGTATTTGGTTACAGCAGCCAAGATCCCCTAGGCGTGGCTGCCTACAAATTACAATTAAAAATAAGAGTAAATGTTTCTTGTTAAATGTTTACTATTATTTTTAATATGAACAGACCAATCACAAGCACTGAAATTGAAACTGTGATTAAAAATCTTCCAACAAAAGCCCAGGACCAGATGGCTTCACAGGCGAATTCTATCAAACATTTAGAGAAGAGCTGACACCTATCCTTCTCAAACTCTTCCAAACTATAGCAGAGGGAGGAACACTCCCAAACGCATTCTACGAGGCCACCATCACCCTGATACCAAAACCAGACAAAGATGTCACAAAAAGAGAAAACTACAAGCCAATATAACTGATGAACATAGACGCAAAAATCCTCAACAAAATACTAGCAAACAGAATCCAACAGCACATTAAAAATGATCATGTACTGCGATCAAGTGGGGTTTATCCCAGGAAAGCAAGGATTCTTCAATATACGCAAATCAGTCAGTGTGATACACCATATTAACAAATTGAAGGAAAAAAACATATGATCATCGCAATAGATGCAGAGAAAGCTTTTGGCAAAATTCAACACCCATTTATGATAAAAACCCTGCAGAAAGTAGGCATGGAGGGAACTTTCCTCAACATAATAAAGGCCATGTATGACAAACCAACAGCCAACATCACCTTCAATGGTGAAAAACTGAAACCATTTCCACTTAGATCAGGAACAAGACAAGGTTGCCCACTCTCACCACTATTATTCAACATAGTTTTGGAAGTTTTAGCCACAGCAATCAGAGAAGAAAAATAAATAAAAGGAATCCAAATCGGAAAAGAAGAAGTAAAGCTGTCACTGTTTGCAGATGACATGATACTATACACAGAGAATCCTAAAGATGCTACCAGAAAACTACTAGAGCTAATCAACGAATTTGGTAAAGTAGCAGGATACAAAATTAATGCACAGAAATCTCTGGCATTCCTATACACTAATGATGAAAAATCTGAAAGTGAAATCAAGAAAACACTCCCATTTACCATTGCAACAAAAAGAATAAAATATCTAGGAATAAACCTACCTAAGGAGACAAAAGACCTGTATACAGAAAATTATAAGACACTGATGAAAGAAATTAAAGATGATACAAATAGTTGGAGAGATATACCATGTTCTTGGATCGGAAGAATCAACATTGTGAAAATGACTATACTACCCAAATCAATCTACAGATTCAATGCAATCCCTATCAAACTACCACTGGTATTTTTCACAGAACTAGAACAAAAAATTTCACAATTTGTATGGAAACACAAAAGACCCCGAATAGCCAAAGCAACCTTGAGAACAAAGAATGGAGCTGGAGGAATCAGGCTCCGTGACTTCAGACTATACTACAAAGCTACAATAATCAAGACAGTATGGTACTGGTACAAAAACAAAAATATAGATCAGTGGAACAGGATAGAAAGCCCAGAGATAAACCCACGCACATATGGTCACCTTATCTTTGATAAAGGAGGCAAGAGTATATACAGTGGAGAAAAGACAGCCTCTTCTATAAGTGGTGCTGGGAAAACTGGACAGCTACATGTAAAAGAATAAAATTAGAACACTCCCTAACACCATACACAAAAATAAACTCAAAATGGATTAAAGACCTAAATGTAAGGCCAGAAACGGTCAAACTCTTAGAGGAAAACATAGGCAGAATGCTCTATGACATAAATCATAGCAAGATCCTTTTTGACCCGCCTCCTAGAGAAATGGAAATAAAAACAAAAGTAAACAAATGGGACCTAATGAAACTTCAAAGCTTTTGCACGGCAAAGGAAACCATAAACAAGACCAAAAGACAACCCTCAGAATGCGAGAAAATATTTGCAAATGAAGCAACTGGCAAAGGATTAATCTCCAAAATTTACAAGCAGCTCATTCAGCTCAATATCAAAAAAACAAACAACCCAATCCAAAAATGGGCAGAAGATTTAAATAGACATTTCTCCAAAGGAGATATACAGAATGCCAACAAACACATGAAAGAATGCTCAACATCACTAATCATTAGAGAAATGCAAATCAAAACTACAATGAGATATCATCTCACACCGGCCAGAATGGCCATCATCAAAAAAATCTACAAACGATAAATGCTGGAGAGGGTGTGGAGAAAAGGGAGCCCTCTTGCACTGTTGGTGGGAATGTAAATTGATACAGCCACTATGGAGAACAGTATGGAGGTTCCTTAGAAAAGTAAAATAGAACTACCATATGACCCAGCAATCCCACTACTGGGCATATACTGTGAGAAATCCAGAATTCAAAAAGAGTCATGTACCACAATGTTCACTGCAGCACTATTTACAATAGCCAGGACATGGAAGCAACCTAAGTGTCCACCGACAGATGAATGGAAGATGTGGCACATATATATACAATGGAATATTACTCAGCCATAAAAAGAAACAAAATCGAGTTATTTGTAGTGAGGTGGATGGACCTAGAGTCTGTCATACAGAGTGAAGTAAGTCAGAAAGAGAAAAACAAATACCATATGCTAACACAGGTATATGGATTCTATAAAAAAAGAAGGTCATGAAGAACCTAGGGGTAAGACGGGAATAAAGACACAGACCTACTAGACAATGGACTTGAGGATATGAGGAGGGGGAAGGGTAAACTGTGACAAAGTGAGAGAGTGGCACTGACATATATACACTACCAAACGTAAAATAGATAGCTAGTGGGAAGCAGCCGCATAGCACAGGGAGATCAGCTCGGTGGTTTGTGACCACCTAGAGGGGTGGGATAGGGAGGGTGGGGGGAGGGAGACGCAAGAGGGAAGAGATGCGGGAACATATGTATATGTATAACTGATTCACTTTGTTATAAAGCAGAACTAACACACCATTGTAAAGCAACTATACTCCAATAAAGATGTTAAAAAGAAAATAATGGTAATGCCCCTCATCACATGATTATTACGATCAGTGGTACTGTGCTGGGTGGGCCTGGGCCAGGGCCCAAGCCTGCTAGGAAGAAAGCTGGGAGAAGAAGTGATTCTCCATGGAGAGAGAGCGATGGGGCTGCTGGTGGGGCGGAAACAGGGGTCCCTGAGATGGGTCAGCAGGACCCGGGACCAGCAGAGCAGTCTGGCCCAGCTCCTCGGGGATTCTGGCTTCAAACTCCAGGGAACTTTGGAATGAGGGTGAAGCCCTATTGAAAAGTAGGGAAGGGAGAAGTAAAGGGACGAGGTTAAGGACAGTGACTTCAGGGTCAGACAGTCGTAACTGTGGGTCCCAGTCCCGCCCTGTGCCAGCCAGCGTGACTAGCCCTGTGTCCCCGAAGTCAGTCCTCTTAGCCGAGGTGCTGAGTGACCTGGGACAGGGGTGGTCCTCGACCTTGGAGCATCACTGTCCTCGTCTCTCAAGCGGGTGAAGTGATACCTGCACCCTAGTGTTCTCGTGACCGTCAGTGGGACGTGTATGCAGAGCTCTCCGAGTGGTGCCTGGCCGTGATTCCCACCAGGAGCTGTGAGCCGCTCTCCGTCGTCGCGATGGTCCTCTGTGTCCCCATGACTCCCCCTCAGTGACTCTGTTGCCCTGTCCTCTGTTCCCAGTCTGACTTCTCTCCTTCACAGAGACCTCGGTCTGTGTGCAGAGCCCTCCTCAGTCACTGAGAGCAGCGCAGGAAAAGGAGGGGCGTACCCCTTGTTTGGAGACCATCCCCAGGCCAAGGCTAGGGTCGGGAGGTGGGGTACCCACCCGACAAGGCCTCAAATCCCAGGGAGAAAAGATACAGATCCGTGTATCACGGTGTAGCTAGTAGCTATCATAGCACCAAGTGAAACAAATGTAGCTTTAAGTAACCATACGTTCAGCCAGCAGGTGGGTGTCTGTTTTGCTCTGCCCCATGCTGTTCCCAGGTGAACAGAGGCAGGTACGAGCCGAAGAAGCGTTTGCGGTCCTGTTACTACGCTGCAGACCCGAATGGCAGCCGACAGTCCGGTGCGGCAGGTAGTGGAGGGCGCCCAGGCCTTTACCAGGGGTGGTGTAGAAAGGTAGGGGTGGCCTCAGGGACTGTCACGCCCCCTCCTTTTCCAGGGCACCAGATCTAAGGGTGTTAGGAGTGCAGAGGGACGGGCGCCTGGGAGGCTGATCTTAGGGGACTCGGTCAGGAAAGGATGAGCTGGTCAGGAACGGAGGAGGACAGCACTGGAGGGTAGCGTGGGAGAGGGGACAGTTTGCAAAAGCTGGGGATGAAGAGGACAGCAAGGCGATGCCCTCGTCAGCAATGCAGGTGTGAGGTGTGTGTTGACAAGCGGTGCGAATAGATGTGGACAGATGGGCTGGGCCAGATACCCAAGGTCCCTGTATCCAGAGGGAAGAATCTAGACAATAGGGACCCAGTGTAAGTTTGGGGGTGTGTGTTGGGATCCCCCCTCTCCCTGCCCCTCTGCACTGCCCAAATGCCATTGCTCTTCCAGACTCAGCTCAGATGCTCCAGCAGCTGGCACCCTCTCTCCTGCATGCCCACAGCCTTTTATCTGTGTCATTCTTAAGGCCCTGATCACATTATACCTTGTACTGTAGTTACGTAAAATCTCTTCTCACAGACTAAACAACTTGAGAGCAAAATCCACGTCAGATTTACCTAGTCTTCCTCACGATGTCTAGAACATTGTTTTGTATATTTCAGGTACCTCAGGTCGGCTGTTCTTTTGTTTTTTGGGTTTTTTTTGATAGGGAATTGGTTCAAGCTTGCTTAAATAATAAGAGATTATAAGAAAGTAAGAAGCAAGCTCGTGGATGCACGAAATTATGTATAGCCAGGCCCCTAGGCAACTGGAGCGGAAGGAGGAATCAGAAACCGCTTTCCTTCTTTCACGTGCTGCATGGTTTGTCCCACTTCTGCTTCTCTTTGTGTCTCTTAGTTTCAGTTTTCAAAAGAGAGAATCCGATTGGCCTATGAGTGGGCTCTGGATCAGGTGTCCAATCCTGGCATAAGAAGCCATGCCTGTGGAGCAGAGGGGGCTGGTTCTTTCCGGAGCATGTTGGGCTGCCCTTCAAGGGCTGTGGTTGGAGAAGGCAGGCTAACCAATGTGTCGGGACGGTAGGCATTCAACGAGTATTTGCTAAACAAATGGAAGAATGAGTGAATGGCACTTCGGGGAGATGAGTCTTCCAGCGGCATGCGGGATGAGGGGCGGGGACACTGAGACCCTGGACTCAGGTAGAACTACTCGGGGATGTTACACAACCTCAGAACGAGGTGATTTGGGCCCAGAGAAGGGAAGTTGTGCTGGGGACGGAAAGATGGAGAAAAAAGCGAGCGTGCTGAGGAAATTGCAGGAAGAGGGAACATATAGGGAAGACGAGGTTTGTCATAGAAGACGACAAACCATCAAACCCTTCCATTCTTACTTCCTTTATCCTTCCATTCTTCCTTCATTTATTGAGATCCGTGTTTACCCTTTTCTTATAACCTAGAACTAGGGAAAAGGGTGTGTGTGTGTGTGTGTGTGTGTGTGTGTGTGTGTGTGTGTGTGTGTGTGTCTCCCTTTAAATATATCTCTTGGGCTCTCCTGGATGTGGAGTATTTTGAGTTGTCCCAGCTAGAAGTTGGGGTTGGGGAAGGGAATCGATGCTTAAAAAGTCCCTAAATTTGAAATTTATAAGTTTATCCTCCCTTGGGGAGCCCTGAGGGTGCTCAGAATTAACAGAATTTTTTTCCTTTCTTTTTAAGCTACCATGTTTCTCGAAAACTGGAAGCGATTACAGATGCGACTGGGCTACTTCTGGGATCTGACTGGCATAGAAGAGGAAGAAGTGAGTTCTCTTTGGGTCTTTGCTTTGCCCCTGGAAATAGATTGTCTTGAGTGAAATAACCGCTTACATTTGCTATCACAGCAGCCAAGTCACCTGCCGAGTCTTGCTGTGGCCCCTTTCCTAGCTTGGCTCCATGGGCCAAGCCAGGGTTGATGGGCACTGAGGCCAAGAGTTGAAATCCTCTCTCTTCTCTTGAGCTGTAAGACTTTGAGCCTGACGGGTAGCCAGATGTCCTTGTGACCCTCTCTGGGAAAAAATGGCATGAGAAGCAAGCCTCGTGGTGACCTCAAGGTTTAACTCAATGTTCTTCCGCCTCCCGTCCTGTTGGTGCTCGAGAGCGTGAAGCCAGAGAACGTGACCCAGAGCACGGATGTGTCTGGATGCTTCTGTGAGCCTGCTGAGGGTCAAGGGGAGGCATGGGTGCTAGGTCTCAGTTGCCCTGATGCATATGGAGGAAGAAAGAACCACTGATCCAGTACCCCGTCAGCCAGGAGAGCATGTGTGAAACAGGAGCGTGAGCTAAGGGAAAGGGTAGGTTCTTCCAGAGTCTAGTTGTATGGACAGATGATTTTAAAGGATGAAACAAATTGACCTTCCCTCGGGGCTCCTTTGAGAACTAGGGCCGCCTTTGATGTCGGCGAGTTGACGATGACCAGTGTGGGCCTGGTTGCTCACGGTTATCTTCTCCCGTGCGCTGCCATTGCCTGAACAGCAAACGTGAATATCGGGTAGGGGCTCCCGACGCCGTGGGCAGTGTCGATGAGATGCTGAGGACAGTGTCCGGAGCACCAGGAGGTGCCCCCAGTTGCCTAAGTAACATGTGCGTAGGCTGGCTGAGAGCATATGACCGCTGTGCGGGGAGCAGACTTTTTCTGGATTCTCCCTCATTCATTGATGTGCCTCTCCTTGGACTCGGGACCTCTGGCTTTGTGACCCTGATGCTTTGTGACCAAGCTAGTGAAATCCCCAGTTTAGTCCTGTTCTCAAGGCTGTGTGGCTCCCTTGTCTGTGATGTGACATCCTCTCCTCTCCTTAAAGCTCCAAGTCGTCAGCTTGCCTTTGAGCAGGTGGGCATTCCATGACCATGGATTGAGTTCACACATTCACTCCATCCCAGTCCTGTGCGTTAAGCAGATACCCGGAGGCTCACAGCATCGTGGATTCCGTGGCAAATGAGAGGATCTACATACGAATTCTGACTTCAGAGACGATACGCATTAGTTGTGTATCGTGTAGGAAGATGAGCAACAGAGAACAATAAAGGCAATTGCATTTCTTGGGGAAAGATGGCCAAAGTAGGGCTTCCAGTCGAAAAAGCTGTCGAAGTCGGACTGTGTGGGTGATTTTGTCCTATTGGTTCGATTTGATTCTGAGGAGAAAGAGAGAGAGGAGAGAGCTGTGGCCGGGTGTGGGAAGGTGGTGGGCGCACAGGTCCTCCTCTCCTACAGCAGGGCCTAGGAGGTCTCGAGGGAAGAGAAGAAGAAGCAGCCTGGCATCCACGCCTGTGTGGGGACAGAAACAAGCTAAGTGTGTCTTCTGAGTAGTGCTGAGGAGGCCAGCAGGTCTGCCTGTGAAAGAGGAAGTGTAAACACACTCACACAGAGAAAGGCATCCGTTATGACACAGTGCCCTTGACGTCTCAGCCCCTGGCAGCAGTGGGATGCTAAGCCATTCTGGTTTCTGCAGCCAGGTTTCCTGTTTAACCCGATGAGCCATGGTCACTTCCTGGGAGAGGCGTGATTTCAGTAACTCCTGCGCAGGCTGAGAGAGAGGCCTGGCCAAGCCTGGGTTCACCCCTGGTGCAAAGAGCTGGTCCTGACGGGCTCTCTGTGTGAGGTTACTGGGGGCGGGTCAGTTCTGCAGCATCGAGGATGTGCTCCCCCCCCCCCCCCGCCGTGTGCAAGCCCAGGGCTAGGCATGGTTGAGAGGAGGGAGGGCAGCTGTGTCTTTCCTTCCATGTATTTAGATTTTGGACTCAGATATTAAGCACGCTTTAAGTTGAGTTAAGTCTGGACGTGCACATCAGGCACCTCCTGTGGACCAGGTTTTGGTTTGGGACATGGAACTCCCTCAGGCACGGTCTCTGAGCATCTCCAAAGGGTTGCATTCAACTAAGGGGTTGTCTGGTCTCTGAATAATTAGAATACAACGGTGAGTTTGAGAGAAATTCCTTCCGGTCTAAAAACTGTTTTGTTTTTAAATCAGGGTTTTGAAGACTGGTTGAATTTTAGTGAGCAGCAAAGGGAGGAATGGGTACCCACAGGAGGAAACAGCCGACAGGAGCCTTGATCCAGGGAAGCTCAGGGTGCGGCTCAGAGTCAGCAGGATACCTGGAAGGTCTAGTTGGCTGCAGGGAACAGGGGTTGGGCTACAGTTGCGGGATGGGGGGCAGAGCAACAAATGCAGGCTGGTGGCTAGGCCAGGGAGGGTCCCGACTGTATCTCCTCAGGTCATGGGACGGCAGGGAGAGCAGGATTGGAAGGCATCTGTGACTTGCCCTAGGCCTTAAATGAAGTGTTGTGGGCAGATTTAACCCACATTCAAATGGGGAGCAAGAGGACGCAGACACCACCTGGGCTTCGGGGAGGAGGTTGCAGGGGTCCTTGAAGGTCATGATGAGAGCTTTTTGTCTGTTTTAACCACATGTTGTCTCCAGGTCTCAGGGATCCTGCCATGGCTGTAACCCTCAGACAGCTTCTACCCTGTGGTCTTCACTAGGAAGCAGCCCTTCGGGAGTTGGGGGGAGGGTGCTAACTCGCACAGAGACCAGAGCCACCCCACCCTCTGTCCCTCCCGCCTGGGGTGCGCACACCACGTGGGACACCAAGGAAAGCAGCAGGGGCGGGGCTTAAAGCGTGGAGGAGGAGAAGGGGGCTGGAGAACCCACCTCCCGGGGCAGCAGCCCCTGGCCCAGGGGCCTCCCTGTGGAACCGGCTGGGATGGCCCGAGAGACCCCTTTGAAGGCCGTCGAAGGAGGCCTGCCAGACCTCAGGAGTCTTCCCTCTGAGATGGGATGGCCTTGAGCTCAGTGGCCTCTCTTGCCCGATTCCCTGCTGCACTCAGGCCCCGCGTGTCCCTGGGACCCCTCAGAGAGGGTGGTCTCAATGCAGATGTCCTCCCATCCCTCTCTCTCCCGCCCCTGTCTACCACGTCAGGCTTAGCTGCCCCGACAGCTTCCTGTCACGTAGGATGCAAGACCCCTTGCCTCCCCGCAGCGCGTGGTGGCGTGCTTCTCCTCCCAGACCTTCCAGCCTCCATTCTCTCAACGGGCCTGCATCCTCTCCTGGGCTCCTTCCAGGCTTTGCACCGGCTCCTCCCTCTGCCTGGAAGGCTCCAGTCTCCACCTGCCCTGACCTTTCTTAGCTTTTCCATCCCAACCAGAACATGACCCTCCTCTGGCTGGCCTTACCCCAATCCCCATTCTGAAGCAGCCAGCCTGACATTTCTTCTGTTGCTCTCATCCCCGCCTGCTGGTTTCTTATTTGTGGGTTTGTTGGCTTGCTGTCACCTTCCTCCACTTGGAGATAAGCTCCTTGTTCGTAGCCTCAGAGCCTGAAGAAGAGCTCCCAAGAGCTCGGAACGCAGTAGATGCTTTGGTAACTCCTTGTTGGAGACATTTGTTGACTGCCTCTCCGGGTTTACTTCTGTCGATCAGCGAAGGCTGGTCCTGTGCTGGCCTGGGGCCTTCTTTCAGGCCAGATCCTGCGGGGAGCAACCAGGTGGAAGTAGCTTTGCAAAATATTCCCAGAGCCTTGGCGGGAGGGGTTATGTATTTGTGATGATTCGGCGTCAGACCCCATCCAGGGAGGCCGTGTTTAAGGCTGGGTGTATTGGAGCAGCCCTCACGGGGTCCAGACTCTGCTCTGGCCAGGCGCTCATTTGTCCAGGTCCCTGCCTTTGAGGAATCCTGTGACCTCACCCGATCTTCTTGGCTGCGAGCAACGCGATCCTTGTCTGACCTGCTTCGGTTGGAAAGCAGAGCAGCCTGACACTCTGCTTTGAGAGCCTCGGACTCCTGTCTGCGTGCCAAGAGCTCTCAGCTTGTTCTAAACAGATGAGGAGGGTCTGAGCTGGGGCCCAGAATGCAGTGAAGTGGGCCACAGCCACCACCAGAGGGATGTGAGGACACTCCTCTACGTGATGTCACGTCTTCGGAAAGTCAGGGGCAGTCAGGAGCATCTTACAGTCAGCAGGGAAGGCCCCTCAGCTCCTTTGCCGAGGATGACAGGATAGACGCACTTCTTGCTTGAAGGGCTTTAGAATCCAGAGGATGGTACAAAAAGGCACGGCTTTAGTTCTATAGTTAAAATCTTCCATAGGAATAACATAGAAGAAACGCAACCAAATTTCAGAAGCCACAGCACATTTCTCAAAGTATTTCTGCAGGAGGTTAATTGTTGGAGGCGAAAGTTTTGTGGGACATGGTGGGTTGAAGAAGATTCAGCATGTGTCTTTACAGGAGAACTTCTCAGAGCTTTTATTAGGCTCCTTGTGACTCTCAGGTGACACAATGTATGGTATTTTCCAATCTGTTAGACCCTGGAATCCTTTTTTAGCTAAAACCCTCCTGGCACACACATTAGGATATGCTGCGTTGGAGGATGGATGAAGGGGAGAGACAAAATGAAGTGAACTTCGCAAGCGTTGAGAGATTTCTGTGTTCTCCCCACGGTGCTAATTGCTGCGAGAAACAAAATAATGGAGACCAGGTAGTGGATTCTTATCTTAGGATAAAAAGATTCCCACATGCAAAACAACTAGGAAACAATAAAGGAAGATGACGTAATCAAGAACTACGTGTCGTGTAAGCTATAAAACTCTAGAATATTTGAGAGGGGGAGACTCCACCAGCTGTGTTTCAGCAGGCAGAGAAGGTCCCACCTCCGAGGCTGGGACTGCACTGTGGAGCCCGGGTGATAATGGAGAGCCTTCAGAACTCTGGAATGGCTCCTCCTCTGTTATACTGGTTAGTCTTTTTTTTTTTTTTTTTTTGCGGTACGTGGGCCTCTCAGTTGTGGCTTCTCCCGTTGCGGGGCACAGGCTCCGGACGCGCAGGCTCAGCGGCCACGGCTCACGGGCCCAGCCGCTCCGCGGCATGTGGGATCCTCCCGGGCCGGGGCACGAACCCGCGTCCCCTGCGTCGGCAGGCGGACTCTCAGCCACTGCGCCACCAGGGAAGCCCAGTACTGGTTATTCTTACTAGTCACGTGCACAGTTTCTCCTCTCCAGCATCATGGCATGTCTCGGGAAAGCCAGAGACAGGTCAGGAGTCCAGCTCGTTGGCTTTCAGGATCTCTGAGGCCTGAGCAGTGATGAGGGAATGTGTGTTCTCTGTGTCTGCTGGGAGCCAGCTCCGGAATCCCTGCCTGGGAGTTCTCGGTAAATGATGCAGGAGGCCGGGTGTACGCTGTTAAGTTCTCTTTGAAGTAAGTCATGCGTCTTCCTGCCGCAGCGTCTGCACTGATGGGGCCGTGGTCTTTCTGATCACCCAGGCACTCGTTCCCATGCCTGGTGACTCACCATCCAGGTTCGTATTGCTGCGTGTCCCTGCGCTGTCTCCTGAGCATCAGCGTGCTTGCCAGTGAGTTACTCACCAAGGCTGAATAGCAAACAGGTCCAGGCAAGTGAGTTTTAAGATTCCCTGTGGGCACCTTCAACTGTGATGTTTACTGGTGGCCGTTTTTGGCTTGCAGAAGAATGGCGCAGGGAAGACGTTTGGTCCTGGCCCTGACTCCCGGCCGGGGGGGGCACATCTGTTTCTCCAGCTGGGATTTGGCTCATTGCAACTTAAAGTTGAGGCCTGAGGATAGACAGTGGGATGCCCAGAGGTAGCCCCCGGGCCTTTGGGCCAACTGCTGTGTGCAGCACTGGGCTCCTTTTTGTATCAGCTCCTCGTTAATGCTTCGTCTCTCCTTTCTCAACCCTGGCGCCACCCCCAGGAACGTGCTCAGGTTTGGTTTCCAGTGTGGTAACAAGCGGTGTGTGTCCCCCTTTCCCGCCACAGTGTGTCCCTGTGGTCGTGTGTAGTGTGGCAGCCCTTGTCCCATAGCATCTGAACCCGTGACCTGACTTCCTGTCCTCGTGGTGTCTGGCCATACCCCGCGGGCCAAGGTGGCCCTCCGCCTGTTTACTAACCACTCTGTGTCTCTGGCTTTTAGGAGCACCCCCGGCCTGAGTATGAAACCAAAGTTCGGGAGAAGATGCTGAGGGAGAGCGACAAGTCTCTGGTCCAGAAATTGGGAACCGGTGGGACTGAGGATGCGGTAAGATGCTGGCACCTGGTGCTTGCTTTCCTTTTTTTTTTTCTTAAGATCCTATTGTCATTTCACTGGGAATGCCTTCGCGGATGGAGACTGGGCTGTGAGAAGGGCCGACAGCGGTGGGACAGGGCGGAAAGAGAGCATGACGTCTCTCCATGTCCCGTGGGCAGAGGTTGTGGGGAACAGGCCCCTCCCATGACTTGATTTCTCTCTCCTTCCCGGGTGGTAATGTCTGGATGAAACGGGAGGGCAGGTCGGGAAAGAAAGAAACCGTTTCAGACCCGGGTCCTCTGGACTCTTGTCACCTACACGTCGCATAGCAGTAGCAACCACCACCAGACCAACCAGCGCAATGACAGCGAACCTTTATTCAGTCCTTGCCGCGGGCCAGGCACCGTTCTCAGCGCGCTGTATCGTTTTACTCTCGAAATAAATTGATGAGGCTGGAGCAATTTTTCTGTAAATGAAAACTAATGAAGAAAGGTATGTCCGCAGCTTAAGTCGTTGGCCAGAGCTCACCCAGACAGTGAATGGTGGGTGGATCTGGGATTCCAACCCAGGTGAGTCTCTGACAGTCTGGGCATCTAACCGCTATGCAAGGATACATCGAGAGATGGCCCTTAGGGCTGGCAGAGGCATACCCATGCCTGTATGTGCCTGAGCTGCTCGTACACTCTTCCTCACATTTCATTTTCTCTGGATGGGCCTCCAAAGTACGGAGGTGATTGTGAGTCGTATTTCTGAGTTTTATGGTGGCATTCAGACATGGAAACGGAGCTTCAGGATCTGTGCTGTGATCTGTAAATACTCGCAGTGCCTGTGAGGTGGGGGGCTCCTCTTTGGCACCGCCGGTCTCCTCTGAGTGCCACCCTTTTTTGAAACCAAGAGTGTGTGTGTGTGTGTGTGTGTGTTGATGTCTTTCCTAATCTGGTTCCTGAAAAAATTCAACGAGATCGACAATCTGTTGTTTTTACACGTGTCTTTTCTCCATCTTGGATTCGAATTAAAATTTCATTTAATTTTACATTCTTTAAGTTGGAGCCATTCATGTTAACATGCAAATTTATTCAAGCACCAATACGGAGAATGTGGTGTTTTTAAGCCCAGAATACTAGCTGCCTCTCTTTCTTTCTGTCTGTCTTTTTTTTTTTTCCTTTAAGAAAGCAGGACTTAGAAGAGAAAGGGGGTGGCTGTCTAAGTTATTATTCCTCCAGAAAAAAGTAAGTCCAAGACCGCCAATTATCTGGGGAGAAAAATGAATTCATTCTTAGGAAAGAGTAATCATCACCATCACCCTCATCAGAAAGCAAACATATTGTGTCCTGTCGGGTTTGGCACTCCCATGCAACCTTCTTTCTCCACCGCAGGGCAATATACAATGGATAATTTTATGGAAATCACATGTAACTTTTAATGACCACTGCCTCAGTTAATTTTAATTCCATAGACGGGAATGCCGAGGAGCTGGAATTGCGTACACTGAGGCTGTAGTTCTGATATAAACACTGCTTGGATATATTATATGCACGATAGGTCAGATAGCTTTCAGGGACCATGAATAACTGAAAAACATCTGAATGCGTTATGAATGATACATATGTTTACGTGTTAGCATTCAACATCTATTTTCATTACACTGTGGAGAATGTAAAGCTCAAAGCATCTAATGCCTTACAGGCACTGGGGGGAAAATGACCTTCCCAAATGAGCAGCGTAGGATAAAAATGGCCTGGAATTTGATTGTCAGTGTCCTTCTTGTGTTCCCTCCATTTTGTTAATACTGGAAATGCTTGTGTTCTTGCTGTAAATCTAGCCAAGGGTGGGAGATGAAGGGAGGAGCACATGATTGCTGTCTGATGGGAGGGATGCTTCTCTTGCCTACTGGAAGAGTTGAGGTCAACGCCCATGGCAAGACAGGGCTCTAGGGTGGGATACTTAGGAAAGACACATTCTTCCGGGAAACAGACAAGGACCAAGAATCAAAGTCTAGGTGATAGGCTTGGATGTGCTTCTTTCATCCCAGAGGCTCACTTTGGTTCTGCCTTCTTTGTAACCCTGAGGCTTCATGTCCCATCTCTCTTTATATTCCTTCCTCTTGAATGATAAAAGCTACCATTTATCGAGGCCCAGATGGTAGAGAAAATTACCAAAGACCACATAGCTAGTGGTGGGAGAGCCAGCAGTCATACGCAGCTCCACCTCATCCCCAAGGCCCATTGCTTCTCAAAAAAATTATTTTAAAGGTATCAAGTTCATGTTTCTTTTTATTTACTTATTTTTAAAATTTTTAAATGTTTTTTGCGGTACGCGGGCCTCTCACTGTTATGGCCT